>NC_071334.1:35793547-36448269 GCF_027744825.2 Synchiropus splendidus
CAGCTCAGAGAGCCAGAAGTATGTGTCACCTGTGGACGCCTCCGTGACACTGGAGTGCCAAGCTGATGGCTCGCCTCCCCCATCGGTCACATGGCATAAAGACGGGCAGCTACTGAGTGGGTCAGTGCGTCAGAGAATTCTGATCTCAGGCTCACTGCAGATCGTCTTCGTTCAGCCAAGCGACACCGGACGATACACTTGCACTGCTGCAAACGTCGCAGGGACGGTCAATCTGGAGATGAGCTTGATGGTACAGAGTGAGTAGTTCTGACACACAACTCCAGTAGAAACAGTGAACTTGTGAGGAAAGGTTGTAGAGGCGAGGAGGTTCTGCTACGCATCTTAACTGTTAAAGACATTTTTGTTGTTTGTTGTTTCTATTATTGATAAGATACGTATGAATCTCATTAAGGGCTTTCTCATTGCAGTCCCTCCTTCCATTCTTGGGACAGAGCAGCAGGTAGTGGTGGTTGAAAACAGTCAGGCCCAGCTGGCGTGCTTTGCTGAGGGCGTCCCTCAGCCGACAGTGTCCTGGGAGAGAGACGGAATGTTGCTCAGTGACAACGCGAGTGTATACACCTTCCTGCCATCTGGAGAGCTAATGATCGACAGTGCTCAGGTGAGGCCCCCAGAACATGATCAGATAACTAAGAAAGTACAGTATCTGCAACGCCGTTCTTAAAGACACTTCTTCATGTTGAGTGTGATACTGACTTCTCAAACCAGCCAGAAGATGCAGGCAGCTACACATGCGTTGCCACAAATGCAGTCGGACAGGACAGTCGGACGGTCGAGCTCTCTGTTAACACCCACCCTGAATTCACTGAGCTGTTGGGAGATGTGGCTCTGAACAAGGGAGAGCGCCTCCTACTGACCTGCGAAGTCAGTGGTATCCCAGCACCAAGAGTCACATGGGCCTTCAACAACAATATCATTCCAGGTTTATTGGTTTCTTAATTTCAGCAATTTTCCCCAAACCACAAAATCAACCAAATTAAATTTCGCTCTCTCAATTCTTTAGCTCATTATGACCACATGAATGGTCACAGCGAGATGGTGATAGAGCGGGTGACCAAGGAAGATTCAGGCACCTACTCCTGTGTTGCAGAAAACATTGTGGGAACCATCAAATCTCTTGGATTTGTCTACGTCAAAGGTAAGAATTGAGTTACTAAATTTTCTGATTGAGTTGAGGAACTGCAATTGGTGAATTCCTTTGCGCCCTTTTTCCTCTTTTTTTTTTTTTTAATAAGAAACTGTTACATCTTTGCGTGCTTTTGGCAACCCCAACATTAATTTTTCGCACCAGTAGAAAGGACAGACTGAATGCAATGGAGTTGTTTTCAATTGAAGTTTTATTTTTTAGAACTTGTAACTTACAATTTATATAAAATTACATTGATACATTCATTTAATATAACACTTTGACGCACACTTCTCAACCCGTTTTCAAATAGATTTTCAAAATTCAGCTTGTGTTACGCATATTTAATTTCCAGTAGTGTAGTCAATATTGTGTGGAGGTCAGACGAGACCAATGAGGGGTCGAGACCAAGACCGAGTCAAACTGAAGCCGCGAATACAGAAGCATAAATCTATAAACACATATTAATTTTGTACTGCAAAAAAGAGGCCATCATTTTTCCAAAATAAACAATTAACAACTGAAATGTTTGTGGTTGTTTGTTTTGCTCTTGGTCCCACCCCCTCATTGGTCTCTGTATGTTCAGGTCTCGACAGGTCTTGACTACAATGCTATTTCCAGTGTGCTGTCTAGTCTTTTATATACATTATTTTGGAAAATAAGTCATTTAGGCTAAAGTCTGATTTATTTCTCACCTGTCTTTTTAGAACCACCAATCATTGATGGAGACCCCCATTCCAACCACATTGAACCTCTGGGAGGCAACGCCATCCTCAACTGTGAGGTGCGTGGGGACCCCCTACCTTCCATTCAATGGAGCAAAAATGGAATTAACATCCAGATCAGCAACCGCATCCGTCAGCTGGACAACGGTTCCTTGGCCATATATGGAACAGTGGTAAGAGCACTGTCATCATGAAATGTTTTGTTTTTGTTTTGTGTTTTTAATAGACTAGACTAATAGATTTGACTGTAAACAGAGTGAAGATGCAGGTAACTACATCTGTGTGGCGACCAATGATGCTGGCGTGGTGGACAGAAGTGTCACTCTTAAGCTACAAAGTAAGTGCTTAGTCTACATTTGTTTGTGTTTTAAAAACACATGCACTCATTGAAGTTGTTTTTAAGGGGCACCAACTGTCACGGTGGAGCCCATGGATGCTGTGGTAGATGCAGGTACCACAGTGGTGCTAGACTGCCAGGCGGAGGGTGAGCCCACACCTGTGGTCGAGTGGTCCCGTCAGGGACGTCCACTGCTGAGTAGCAATCACTTCTCCATCATGAAAAATGGCTCACTCAGGCTCAGCAGCACTCAGAAGGAGGACACTTCTGAATATGAATGTGTAGCTAGAAACCTGATTGGATCTGTGATGGTCAGGGTCACACTCACTGTGCAAGGTAAGCTGTCTTGTCTCCTGTTAGTTATCTCCTAAAATGTAATAATACCCAACTTTGTTTTCTGTCTGAAGTTCATGGGAGGTATTCTGAGTGGTCAGAGTGGGGAGTGTGCAGCGTCACTTGTGGAGCAGGAGCCCAAACAAGACAGAGACTATGTGACAATCCTCGTCCGGCCAACGGCGGGCGCCACTGTGAAGGGGTGGATGGAGAAACACGTGGCTGTCATGGGAAACCTTGTCCTGGTGAGGCATTGTTCAAGGAGTAAATCTTGAAATTTCAATATCAATGTCCTAGCATACAGCTGACCCACAATTTTGTAAAATCCAAGTTCATGTGACTGAGCTTCTGATACTTTTGTTTTGCAAAGTGGATGGAAACTGGTCAGAGTGGTCTTCCTGGGAAGAGTGCTCACGGAGTTGTGGGCAAGGCAACAGAACCAGGGTCCGGTCCTGCAGTAACCCTCCTGCTCAGCATGGGGGTCGCCCTTGTGAAGGGAAGGCAGTGGAGGTCATCATTTGTAGTGTCAGACCATGTCCAGGTGCGGTCATCATGATCTCTTTTTCCTACTCAGTCAACTTCTTCATGTATTTTCTAAATTTGAATGTGGGTTGATTCTTTTTTTCCTGCAGTGGCAGGTAACTGGGGTTCGTGGCTCCCATGGACTCAGTGTAGTGAAACCTGTGGTAAGGGGATGCAGTCGCGAATCCGACTCTGCAACAACCCCCCGCCTGCATTTGATGGTCCGCAGTGTGAGGGCACCGATACTCAAACCCAACTTTGCAAGGAGAAGCCTTGTCCTGGTGAGGACTCTTGCACATCTCTCATGATTTCATTACTTGCAAAAAAAAAACCATTCAATCTTCTGGGTTCCCTGCTCGCTCACCAGTGGATGGCAATTGGTCTTCATGGATAAGTTGGGGTGCCTGTAGTGTCTCATGCGGAGGTGGAACCCGTCAGAGAGCCCGCCTCTGTGCTAGTCCCGCTCCACAATATGGTGGCAGACAGTGCGAGGGCAATGATGTGCACATTGACTTCTGCAACAGTGACCCCTGCCCTGGTGAGTCTGCATGCATCAACTTGTTTGTGTATCCTTTTGAGTGACTCTCTTTCAATTTTCTATCAGTGGCTGGTAACTGGGGTCCGTGGAGCAGCTGGGGCAGCTGCAGCAAGACCTGCAACGGAGGTCAAATGAGGCGCTACAGAACATGTGACAACCCAAGACCGGCCAATGGGGGGCGAGCGTGTGCAGGCACGGACACGCAGATACAGAGATGCAGCACATCGGATTGTCCCGGTCAGCTTATTATCTGTCTCAAACTTGAATTGCATGGAAGTTGAAACTGATGTGAGATGGATCAGCCACTAGAAATATGTTTTGATATCATTAAAAATGGATATGGGGTTCCCTGTTTGCTTAGTCCACTGGCCTGTCGGGTCTAATACTGTGTGGTACCTGAGTGACTGCTCTACGTGTACAAGACATTGATGTTTGTAATCGGTTGCTTGATCAACTACAGTTGATGGTAACTGGGGATCATGGCAGCCGTGGGGAGAATGTTCCGCGTCCTGTGGAGCTGGAGAAAAAACCCGTGTCCGTCTTTGCAACAACCCGTCTCCCATTCACGGTGGTCGTCCGTGTGCAGGGGACTCTTCGCAGCTGTCCAGATGCAACACTTTGTCCTGCCCAGGTGATACAGGTGGCATGCATTGGCCTTGTCCAGGCAGGAGAACAAAGCCAACATATGTTCTGTGTTGGTCAGGTGGACCCCAGACAGCGAGAGGAAGCATCATAGGGAACGTCAATGACATTGAGTTTGGTATTGCCATCTTGAATGCGACTGTCACGGATGGAAAATCAGGCAGCAGCGTCATCAAAGCTTCCATCACTAACATACCAAGGAGTCTAGGTTTGTGTGTGAAAAATCTTTTACATGTATTTCCAGTCACTCTGATCCTCTTCATTTGTCATCTTCCTTCATCTCCAACATTCTTGCTTCAACACTGCCTCTACTCTCCATGTGTCCAAGCCATCTCTCCTCTCTATAATTTGGCCTCCAAACACCTTAGCTGTCCCTCTGATACACTCGTATCTGATCTTGACGTCTTCCTGTTAGTAACAAAATTTAATGAAGGAAAATGGTCTCCCTTAACAAGGCCCTGCGATGAGGAAGCTCATCTCCATCCTGAATCCCATCTACTGGACCACAGCAGAGGAAGTTGGCGAAGCTGTTAACGGCTACACGCTAACTGGAGGCGTCTTCAGGAGAGAGACACAGGTGGAGTTTGCCACAGGTGAGCAGGACTTGTATACATTGGCTAAGCTCACAATCACACGCAGGACAGTAATAAACATCGCACCGAGTGAATCCTGGTTAACACCACAATGCCATTCATTACCTTGGACAGAAATTGGTAATGTTGTTGTAGCAACTATGCTCACTAGGAACAGCACACTGCGCGTGTGCCACCACAGCAGGAGCAGGAGATATGAATATGTTCATATCAAAATAATCAACAATGATGAAAATACATGGAGAGGATGCACACATTTGGACTGTGAGTGATTTTCTCTCCACAGTTAGGGTGAGGGATGAATGAAACACAATTGGAGAAACTGAAGGATATTTTAGCAACGATCCAACTGTCTGATGGTGAGGGTTTCACTGGGCGACCAGGGTATCATTAACAAAAAAAGAAAAGCTCTCTGAAGCTCTGGCTACACGTTACCTAGTATTTTGTGTGTGGACATGTGAAATCTTATTAAATGGACTGTAACTTCACTACTCTCATTGTCAACGCATCGGAGGAGTTCATGTGTTCACGGGTTTGGCCAAGTGGAGAGAGGAAAGGCTGACCTTGCCAATCCTGTCTTGTCCATGTTAAAGATATAACCTGGAACATTCTGCTTGTATTGATAACTAGGCGAGATCTTGAGGATGACTCATGTTGCCCGTGGGCTGGACTCAGATGGAGCGTTGCTACTGGACATTGTGGTGAACGGACACATCCTGCAGCTGCCCTCACATGCCGACATCAGCATTAAGGTGTGGGGATGTATCTACGTGACTGTGTTGTTGTTCTCCAGAGTCTCATGAGGTCAAGTCTGTTTCTAGGACTATACAGAGGACTACATCCAGACCGGGCCAGGTCAGCTCTACGCTCAGTCCACTCGCATGTTCACCATTGACAGGGAGAGCGTCCCCTACTCCTGGAATCACACCATTTCTTATGACGTGTCCCGGGGGAAAATGCCCTATCTGGTGGAGATGCTGCGTGCCACTGCCATTAGTGCTCACTATCACCCTCTGGAGGAGATGCTCGAATTCACCATTCGAGCCAGTATCACAAAAGGTGATTCTTAGTTTTGAATTTTGTCAAATCTTCATAGTGTTGTTCATATTGTCTCATGTGATTACAGGTGAACGGAGCAACCAGTGTCCTCAAGGCTTCACCTTGGTCTCGGCTGGGCCCTTTTGTGCTGGTAACGTTTACTCACACTGACATGTTCTGATGAGGACATTCGCTGATAGAAGTAGCATGACACTGGCAGGTTTACCTGCTGGTTATAGTCCAGTGTTGGGAGTTTCAATTTCCCCTAATGCTCCAGCAAATCACACAAAAAATGTGAAGGTCAGAGTCCATGTTTGTGCTGCAGATGAGAATGAGTGTGAAGTTGGGAACCCCTGCTCTCATGAGTGCCACAACGTCATGGGCACCTACTACTGCTCCTGCCCGCGAGGTCTCACCATCTCAGCTGATGGCAGGACATGCCAGGGTAACACGCTCACACACAGCTTTCCTTTGACAAGCAGAGTTTCAGCCTCATGTTCGTATCGCTTTCCTTTTCAGATATTGACGAGTGTTCTCTGGGAGGAAATGTGTGTCGCGACGGTCAGGACTGTGAAAACACCATTGGTTCATACCGATGCGTGATGCGTTGTGGGCGAGGCTTTAGGAGAACAGCTGATGGCCTCAGTTGTACAGGTACGTGCATTAACTTCAAATTTTAGGGGTGTAAGATTCGATTCATCGATTAATATCCCAGTGATCCAAACTCGTGATTCCGAACTATCTGTCATCGTCATCAATCCATTGTATCAATGTTAGAGAATTATACATTGCATTTCATCACAGCAGACCTCATATAAATGTGTTCCCTGCACTGTTGGTTATGATACAGACACTAAACATGCCCCGATTCAGATTCAGCTGGGCTTCTCCGCTACAGCAGTAAACTAAACAGCACGCACATGGTGGTGTGAAGCAGCGGTGCGAGGAATGATGAAGTCAGCGTTAGGGACCAGTGTTTTTAGCTTTTGCAACAACGGAAAAGTTCTAAGTAGTTCGCGGTTGCAGTATGTTGGATGTGTAGAGGTGAAGGAAAACACCAACCATCGAGGCATCTCAAGCTGTTTTAGTGCTGTTAAATATCACATGTTCTCTTGTTTGTTCATGAACATGAGAAGACTAGCAGGTTCAACCACTGATCAGAAGTAATGCTGCACTTTATTTTCATGTCTGTATTGTATCTTTGCCTCGGAAAAACAAAAACTGTAGAAGTTTAGCTTCACTTACTCAAGTTTTTGTTTTTCAATTTAGACACATTGCAGTATCAATAAAAAAAAAATTGAATTTGTTATATTTAATTTCAAGTCACTGAATTGTCTGGAATGGTATTGTTCTAAATGAACCAAGATCGTCCTTGAATCGTATCTAGCCTTGAAAGTAATCGAAGCGTTGTCAGAATTAATCCTTGCCCCCCTCTTGTATATCCATCCATGCAACTTAGTGTTTTGTTTACAATGTCATTTCATCTGTTAAGACATAAACGAGTGTCAGGAGTCAAACACCTGCCATCAGCTCTGCCTCAACACAGTCGGAAGTTACCGCTGTGGCTGTGAGCCAGGCTTCCAGCTCCGGAATAGGCGTTGCATTGGTAAGACACTCAGGTCCAGCAAGTCAGTTCACTTCAAATAAAACATCAAACACATTCACTTTTATTTCAGATATTAATGAGTGCAGACAGAGAGTGTGTCGCTCGGACCAGCAGTGCAAGAACACACGTGGGGGCTACACCTGTATTGACCTCTGCCCGAGTGGAATGACCAAAAGTGCCAACGGAACTTGTCTAGGTTTGTGATCCACAGCTTCACTTCAAAGCATGTCGGTGCCACCTGTATGAGACTTGGTTGCTTCACTGCAGATATCGATGAGTGCAGAGACGGCACTCATCAGTGCCGGTACAACCAGATCTGTGAGAACACCAAGGGGAGCTACCACTGCACCTGTCCCCGCGGATACCGCTCACAGGGAGTGGGCCGGCCCTGTCTTGGTATGTGCTTCACTGAATTCATGCTTGAAGATGTGCTACTAAGCTGTTGCTGACTAGGAAAGTAAACAGTCTGTGGTTAAACAAGAGCCAGTCAAACTAGATGTGATCTAATATTTGAAGTGCTGCTGCTGCTGCTTCTCGAGTCTTCTCACCTGCTGCCGCTAGAACTCCTCCACGATCATCACTGCTTGCACTGCAGACTAACACCTGCTGACTAACTTGTGCCTGACCCAGCGCATTTTGGGACATCTATGACAACGAAACCCCACACAAAGAAAACACACGGTTATGTCAGGGCAGTAGTGTTAGAAGACCAGCACCTCTTTTCCACCTCTCTCTTTCTCTCGGTTTTTGGTCGTGGCTCCCTCTCTGTGATGCTTTGTGATGGCGGACTGCAGCAGCTACTCTGGAGCCAGCGTCTGTTAGGTCACACATGTCGAACCTATGTTGATGCTTTAATGTACATTGAAGTGAGTGACTGTCGTCGATACATTTGAGTCTTAGGGACAAGTGTCTTGTTGTGCAGCGGGCTAACTGTCCCTTCTGTCTCCCTCTCATCCTCTACTTTTCGACTCTTTCTCTTTGTCACTGTCTCCTCCTGGTGCTGGTCTTTTCTTTGTGACGAGTTCAGATGTAAATGAGTGTGAGCGGCTTCCGCAACCTTGCGCCCACCGGTGCATCAACACGCCGGGCAGCTTTAAGTGCACCTGCCCTCCAGGGCGCCACCTGCTGGGTGATGGCAAGTCCTGCGCTGGTCTGGAGCGGCTGCCCAGTTACGAGAGCTACTCGTACGGCTACCGGACGTCTCAGTCGTCCCCCAATCACAGCTACCAGCGGCTCTACCACAACCTGGCTTCTCAGAGCTTTCACTCCTACAACGCCAACACAAGGGGGCAGCAGAGGCGACGTAGTCGCAGAGAAGCCGATTGTCGGCAAGGGTTTGTGTCCAGAGGTGGCAAGTGTTTGGGTAAATATTGAAGGACAGGCAGTGTTGAAGGAGGGAGAATGTGAAAACTAGCGTTTTATTTCTCAGAGTTTTCATCGATTGTTGACCTTAGTGAGTACATGAGCAATGTTGTAAAAGATTCATTTTGTCGTGTGAAGAAGTACAGGAAACAGTGGAGGTGCATACTATATTGACCACTAATCTGTCGCCAACAAAAGCACCAGGAAGGATTTCCATTTCAGCCAGCTTTGAGTGTGAAACCTCAAAAGGTTCTTGAGCCTTGTCCTGCTAGAACCCTGTTGTAGTGGCTCTACCCTGAACCTCTGATGGATGTCGGAGCTTGTCACTCTTTCAGAGACAGCCAAACTTGGGAGTTAGTTACCAAAGATTATTGGCTGAAAGAGTATTCTTCTCCTGCCCTGCAACTGCAGTGACGTCATGAAACCGTCACACACACCTCATCTTAGTTACGTTGTCCAGTAAACTTGAAAATGGCTTCGTCAAAAGCATGTCTGAACATTAATAAAAGTTCACGAGCATATTTAGTTGGTAAAGCTTTTCAAGTTTGTCTTCACGTTCCACTCCCTGTGTCCTCAGACATCAATGAGTGTGAGGTGAGAGACTCGTGTCAGCACGAGTGCATCAACACCCCAGGAAGCTTCCGCTGCCTCTGTCCGTCAGGGTACCACCTCATGGCCAACAGCAAAACCTGCCAAGGTGAGAGCTGGCCTGTCCACCCCATCGCTCATCATCACGCTCAGATATGATCACATTAATGGAGTACTTTCAGAGTTTCACTTCTAGTTCTTTTGAACCGGAAGTCACTCGACACCACTCTGAAGCAAGAAGGCAGTCAGAGACTCTTGTTTGTGTCCTCAGACGTGGACGAGTGTCTGGAGCAGAACATCCAGTGTGGAGCCAACAGGATGTGCTTCAACATGAGAGGCAGCTTCCAGTGCATCGACACCCCGTGTCCCCCGAACTACCTGAGAGACAGCACCACAGGGTGAGTACTGGTGCTGCTGAGTCGTGAAACCTTTTCATTTCTGTTTTAAACAGTTTTATTTGCCTCTCTAGTAACCCACAAGAGACCAACTTTTATTTCTTTCAAGGAAATCAATTTGACTTTTGTGGTGGCCAGCATCACAGTCTGGGCCCACCACTGTACAGGGAGCTACGTCCCATTGAGCTCACTGCTATTGCTGATATTTGAAATATATAGGGCAATATTGATGAAGTGGTTTGTAAATTCAGATTTTGACAGGCTGTGAATGCTGAAACCTGATTTTTGCGTTTCAGGTTCTGTCTAAAAAACTGTCCACCTAACGACCTGGAGTGCGCGCTGAGCCCGTACGCACTGGAGTATAAGCTCCTGTCTCTGCCCTTCGGCATCGCCGCTAACCAGGACCTGATACGATTGGTGGCCTACACGCAGGACGGGGTCATGCACCCGCGGACCACCTTCCTGGTGGTGGACGAGGACGTCACGCTGCCCTTCGCGCTGCGTGACGAGAACCTAAAGGGGGTGCTGTTCACCACACGGCCGCTGTGTGAGCCGCACACCTACCGCATGAAGGTCCGGGCGCTCTCCTACAGCGAGGACGGCGGCATCGAGTACCAGACCACCTTCATCGTCTACATCGCCGTCTCTGCGTACCCCTACTGAGAGCACTTGGTGGAGACCCAGCAGATTGAAATGCAGACTTGATGCGTGTGCGTGTCAGTGTGGGTGAGGCAATTGAATAGCACCACCCTGAAAACCTGTCAGTTTAAGAGTCTGGACGTTCAATGTTTAAGTGTCTGCTAGAGGTGAACTGGACACTCGAGTCTGATGATGTCTGATGCTTGTAAAGTGAACGTGTTCACCTGCAGGCAAAACTGGTGCCTTGACTGATCGTGTAATTCTTTGAACGACTCATGACATTCAATATTTGCAGGGCTTGATCACGCAGTATATCAGTGTTATGGATGAACAAAGTTGTACTCCACCTTAAAGTCAATGCTAAAAACTAGGACCGCTGAAATTTCCCATGACATTGAATGCAGCATGTGTCTCAGAAGTCAATGATGTATCCAGACAACTTATACTGATTTCTTTTTTATTTAACCTTAAAGGAGTAAAAGGTGACAGTACTCACTGACCAAGTCAAACATTGTAAGGTTTGGAAAATGTGCTTTGAGCAGCATGATGAAATGGTGTGTGTTGCACTCTTCTCGTGACTGTACTCAAAACCAACACTTCATGAACCAAACTCATATGTAACACGGAGCTTGTGTCAGCTTCAGATCCATTTGTTTGTCCAGTTAAACATTTCTTCTCTACCTACTCTTGTAATTAACTTATTAAGGACCGAGCCTGAAGGTGTAACTCAGGCCGTCCCTGCATTACAGCATCTTAAATCAAGGCCTTTGTTGAGCAGCTGTGTTTACTCTGGACTTTTATAAGTTGTATTTTAATTTTGATGACTTGTACATACAGTGTTGTTTCTCCTTACCTTCTGTACCTTATTTGTAATTAAAGTGTCATAAACACAGCAAAGTTTCATGTCTTCACAGAAGTTGAATTAAATTTGGATTAGTCTTAAAATCACAAATAAATGTAGAAATTTAACGGTGTTACCCATTTCCCTGAGCGAGGCGGATTTATTTGGAGACAACAGCAAATTCTAATTAAAACTTCATACTGAAAATGTTAGTTACAGTGACTCGCACACAGGCCTCTTCTGGAGGTCCATCTGAAGACACGACTGATTTCATCCCATTCTCTGTCCAAATGATGCGTTTGAGGCGAAATATTTCTTTTTTTCCGGCTATTCTCGACTTTGCCAAAGCCAAAAATATTTGATGGGATTGTAAGCATTCATGTTTTCGTAAGGATGAGAAGAATATTAAATAAAATACCATGGTGCTCGCTCACATTAAAGGTGTTAATAAGACATCAAACAAACCAGGACACGTGTTCTGTCAGCATTTACACCTTTTATTTTATGTCAAAAAAAGCACTAACATAAGAAAGGAGTCTTCAGTAAGGCAGTTTGTTTCCACCAGTCTGGTTCCATTGACAACCCCAAAAGAATCCAGTGAGGATGCTTCTTACCTGATTAATCACACTCCCTCATGTGAACTACACGAGTACAACTAACATGTTTCTGAGAACAGAACGATGCTGAGGTTTTTTTTTTGTTTTACTTTACAAGAAATGAAGTTCAAACATGACTCTGCTTTTAAAACTAAGACCTCTTTTTGAAGCTTTGTCACACACATCTTCACAACTCCCCAAGTCTTGTTTAACCCAGATATGAATCCTTTTTCTGAAGATTTTCATGACATTTGACCATTAAACAGGCACCCAGATTGCACATGGCTGAAGAGTCACGTATAACTGCCGATCGAATGAGCACAGCCAGTGCCAACTCACAAGGAATACGTTTGGCAAATGAGGAAGGAGGTCATTTTAATTCCTCTTTCTTATATATATAATAAGTTTTATAAATTAGTGTGATGGTCACCTGAACCCAGATTGCATACAAAAGCTCCATAACTAACTCACAGGAGTACAAAATTTAAATCAAAGTATTTGTATGATTGGTCAAGCTGTTGTTTTTCAGAAATGAAATCAAGAGAAAGTCACTGCTGAAGAGGAATGTGGATTATAATTTGGGATAATTATTCCATTTTGAAGCGCAGTACTAATCCTCACACATTTAAATGAGTGAATTTCTGTAAGGCGGCTGTTTTCAACCGTACCAGCAGTCACACGACTCACAGCTCAGACAGTGAGTTGCATTGTGGGTGGTATTTGTCCACTGGGGCAGTGGGCAAGAAGCGATGCGAGGACAGAAGACAGGCTCCCACTCCCTAACCCTGAGTGTGGAGTGGGATTGAGGACTTTTCAATGAGGTGATACTGAGGATCAAGATCATCTACAAGCTCGTGGGGCCACGTGACCTGCAGGTACAGGGTACAGACAGCGACGCTGCGCGGGAATGACGAAGAAAGGCTGAAATGAGGAGCAGCGAGGTGAACGGGGGGAGTTCATGCAGGCTGATGACACACACTGCTCAACCATTGAAAAAAAAAATCCTTTTAAGTCCGTTTACCATCAGGTGTAAAGTGTGTCGGCTTGAGAGCACTCCCAGGTGATGAAGAACGTTCATCCGTTAAACCGTCTTCCTCGCCGTCAGTACCCGAACAATGCTCCCCACACCACCGGCCACCAGCGCCTGACAACGACAGAGACAAGTGAAACCCTGTCTGCAGCACATCCTTGACTCAGATAAGAGAGAAGAGGCCGCTACCTTCTCGTGCCACTGCAGCAGGACAGCGCTACTGTTCTCCGACGGCCTCTCGAAACCCTTGTAGATGTATTTCATCAGAAGGTCAACACCGTTCTTGTCCAGAGACTGCACTCCTTTCTCAATGTCGCTGCTCTTGAAGGCGCTGAGGACCTTCAGCACAAGATTCTCCGCCCGCTCCTGAGGACACCAGGGATTTTTAAAAGAACCAAACATGGGATTCAACGATCCAAACATGCATGTCAATCAAAGCACTCGGAACTAGAACTCTTGGCTCAACACAAAAACACAGCTGTTAGTTTGACCTATGTCTCATTTGTGATACACAATAAATAAACTCACCTTAACGTTCTGGTTCTTAGTGTTGATTGGTGGGTTCTTTAGAACTGCGTGTAGGGCCTCCATCAGGTTGCCTGTGCACAGGCGGTTAAGGAGGCAACAACACATACCAGCTTCTTTCTGAATGAGACAACAATGTGTTGCTTCCCCAGTTTCAGTAACAAAACCGTCTTGCGTGTTGTTGCATGCTGCAACCACAACTTAGCTTAAGAAGACAAGGGAAGCTTTAACAGGAGAGGGTTTTTTATGGGAAAGGTTTAGAGGCTCAGGAGTCAGAGACAGATGAGTCAGAGACAAAAACACTGAGGTTGTCATTGGAAGTGACTAGAAGGGATCAGATCAGTACATCAGCATACATATACATATATACACACACACACACACATATATATATATATATATATATATATCTATATATACATATATATGTGTGTGTGTGTGTGTGTGTGTGTACACTGGAATTTTTCATTTAAAAACAGAGAACCTTGACCTCCGGTGGCGGTAGGTCAATAGGGCCACGTGGCACAAGGAGCATCATATTTATCATTTTTCATTATCATCACTATTTTGAGTGACAGAATGTCACCAATAAAAATAGAAATTCTTTTATTTAATGATAGCTGCTAATAACTATTAGACTGTCTTGACTACTTTCAGGTTTGTCCGCACTTTGTTTGGAAGTATAATCTTGTCACATTCCCAACACTTGTTAACATAATCCGACGGTTCATGTTCCATAGTCGCCTAAAGTGAACTGGCAGCTCAAATCCTGCTAACTTCCCCGAAAAAATAAATAAAAAATAAATAGCTTCTGGAATTTTCGCCAGCATTCAGAATGCATCAGCATAGATCACTGCTGTGAGCTGCGCATGAATGTCAACAAGGAGTGTTTTTAATCCAGCTCAATGTGGAGAAATGATGGCAACAAGAATTCACAGTAATATGAAACGGTGCAAGAATGACTGAATGAACTCTGTCGCTGTTAAAATAATCGGTGTGGACATTTCCTTTCACCAGCCGACGTTGCTGACCTCCATCATTTCACGGCTTCACCGAACTGTCAACCATGTTGCTTGGTGCAGTCTTGAAAGTTAGTGGCCAACACGAGGCAGGACAGATTCGTACTAGAGCTAGAGCTAGGATTGTGGTTCTGAATGGGAGGTCACTGCGTTCAATGAGGAAGTGCAGAGGTTTCTCGCCATATAAGGCGTACAAGTGTCAAACTCACGACTGGGAAGTGAAATAACGAGAAAAAGCTGCAGGTGGAGTAATTCCATCCAGTTGGTTTATCGAACAGAAAGAAACCAAATACTGATCTAGTCTGCAACATGAAAGTGTTGCGTCGACTTGGAGTGCAGAGCGACACTCTGGCGAACAGTGAAACGTATTAAGATGAAGAAGAGCGAACATATAGAGCAGGCGGCGAGGGTTCGCCTGGAGCACTTATCCCTGGAATGTGACTGTCAGGCGAGTCCCAACTGGCCTGTCCACCGTCGCCCCGTTAAAACGCACCGAACAGCACCGACGATTTCTGTTGAACCAAACGACAAACGATGATCGAGCTCACTGGAAGGATATTGTCTGATCAGCGAGTCCACCTCCGCCTCGTCCGGACCCAGCTGGTTCTCTGCTCCGTCTTCCTCGTCCACGAATTTGTTCTCGTCGTACTCGTCCACGTCCACTCGTCTGAAGCGGGCCGACACGGTGTTCTTGGCCATTTTTCAGATGGTTTGAGGTGAACAGACAGAGTCAGAGCTGAAACTCTATTCCGGCCTTTTTTCGCTCAGGAACTGACAGCAGCTTCCTGACTTCTTCTCTTTCTTCCCACCCTGAGGATTTTGCTTCCGCGTTGAGGCTGCTGCCCTCTAACGGGGGAAATGCTGTACAACAGTTTGAGTGCTGCACGTTCAAGTGGTGTCCACCAGAGAACAGCAGCACATCAGAAACACGGCTACTCCCGCTAGTAAGCCGAACACGCGAGTAAAAGATATATTCGAAATGAGCGTAAGGGGGAAATCACCACCTGTAATGTTTACAAAAATACATCATTGTTTTTTTTTTATCTTATTATTTATTTATTTTATTATTCTTTCAATTCCTCAAAAACCCATAAACACAATTCTCATTTCAAATATTAAGATTAAAGGCGCCCTCGTGTCCACTTTTTCGTCTTCAGTAATCAATTCTCACACACTTATAGCGTCGCTTCATATCAAAATAAAACAAGTTAAAGCTTGCAAAATGGCTGCTTTACTCTACACACACCTACATGGGGCATGAACTGAGCTCTCGTGTCACTTCCGAAGTGTCACTCACCGAAGCATTTAAACAAGCCTGTTTGTTAATGTAATTGATTTTTAAAATAAAAATGACTCACCTGTCATCCTGGTGAGATGTTTGTCGCAGCTTTTCAACATGGAAGTCAGTGTCGCGGCTGCCAAAAGTCCACATTCATGGGAGTGAGGATGGGTTGGTGACAGAGCGTTTGTGTACCATTTGCAGATGAACACTCACATCTGATGGTGTAGAATAATGTAGTAGCAAACAGCAAGGCAAACGCAACAGTTAAATATGAAGTCGAAGTCGGTGAAGTTGAACACACCTGTTTACGAGTCGAGACGTTCCCTTCCTCCCTTATTTCATATATTTGTTCTCATTCTAGTCTTGTACACCATGAAGTTCACCAGTTTATTGGTGGCTTAGAATGTGGCAAAATCACAGTATTCACTTCACTGAGCGCAGCTTCAGTGAAGAGAAGTCACAGATTTTGTCTTCAAAGTCTGGATCAGGACACGTGTGTGGAAAAAAAAGGGCAAGGGCTTTTGAACCGGACCTGGATAGCTAGAATACCAGGTTGCAGGGGTCGGCTGCGTGAGCTACATGGGACTCTTCAACCTTCAAGTTGTGACTCCCCTCAGCACTGTCTAGTGATAGGACAGCAACAGCTTCATCAGCGTTTTACAGTGAACAAAATCCAGTTTTAGTCCATGTCCTGCGCTGAGACATAATTCACTTGCGTGGTTACGCGCACTGAGCCACATTGCACGTGTGGACACACACTGGCGTTTTGGAGACGGTTGTAGC
The DNA here is from genome assembly GCF_027744825.2 of Synchiropus splendidus. Taxonomy (NCBI): domain Eukaryota; kingdom Metazoa; phylum Chordata; class Actinopteri; order Syngnathiformes; family Callionymidae; genus Synchiropus; species Synchiropus splendidus. The sequence continues at coordinate 35,810,086 of NC_071334.1, forward strand.
AAGCAGCCACCCAGAGCGGTTCTTTTTCATGTCACCAGCTCAGAAGCAACTCGGAGGGAGTCTGGAAGACCTTCGTTCATAGTCGCAGTCCAAATATACTTTTAATACAGACAACGCCCTGTAATAACATTAGAAGTAACAGAGACTTGAGTAGTGCTGGATTTATTTGATGCGATGATGATTCAGTTGTCAGACGTTTAGATCATAGTGAGACGCACGAACCACACAAGAAGTCAGTTAGTCAGCATTTCACCTATTCGTCATTGATCGCTGTGAAGTCATTTTAATTTAGCGGAGCAGAGAGTCAAAGCGAGATGCTCCAAACCACTGCGTCGCCTCCACTTAATGGTAGCAAGGCCATGATAACGACGAGATGGAGATCTGCCCAGCAGCATCAGAGCACCGGTGGAATCTCAGTCACGCACGCCCCTGCCAGCTACGGTAACTCCCGACCTGACAGATCCATTATTCCTCTATGATCATTGAAAGGGAGGAATAAACCTGCAAAAGCTTATTTGGCCAGCAGGAAACACCAAATCTCACCATACCTTCCTCTGCGCTGGGACATTGTCAGTGTCTGTCCCTTCAATTGATCATGGGGTGTTTGATGTTTTTTGATGAAATGTGATTGATGGAACTTTGATCAAAGTGTTATTGTTGCACAGTTCTTTTGGAGTTTGGTGTATTCATGTTGTAACCCATTGGACTGTTCTACGTTTCACCATGTGGTGCAAAGACAGTACAAACTTCAAGATTGCCGACATAGCAAAATGTGCAGTACCTTTGGCCAAATATCAAGTTGGCGATTGTCTGAACACCCACAGAACGCAGGCAGGTATTGACAGAGAGGCTGGAAGTCAAACGACAAGCACAGGCAGCACAAGACAAAACTGACAGGCAGTCAAAGAATCAACCAGACGAAAACGAAACAGAACCAGAACAAACATGGCACAAAGGTTTGAGTGCAAGTCGCTGTTTTCTTGCCATCACACTTTGTCATGGGATAGGGACAGATCACTGTGATCAATAACTTCACTGTACTTACTGCGCTCAGGCTCTTGGCCTGGGTTTTCATTAGAGGAATGTGGAATATGCTTTTCAGTGCAACCACTGGCTGCTCTGCTGCTCTTATATAACCTCTGACTGTAAGGTCCAGGACGAAATCCAGCTGCATGGATTTGGGAAAGTGACTCAACTTTGACGGGCACAAGGGAACGGATAGACATCGCCTCGTCACTAGAAACACAGTCAGAGATTCGCAAATCCGTGACTCCACCATATTCATCGCTCTGTGTTTCTGTGCAGCCCCCGACTTCCGCTGTCCAGGAAATACGTAGACTGTTTGCTGTGTTTAAAATCTTTTTGTTTTAGTCACAACTTGAAGGGTTGGATGGACAAATTAATAAACAAATACACCAATGCTTGACCCATACATTCATAGATGAATATAAAAAGAATAATAAATAAAACCTTGGTGGTGGTTAACCACGACCATATTCACTGTGGAACAATCGAATAATTCTGTTAAGCATTTTGTGTGTGGTGAAAAGTGCTTAAAACAAACAAAAACATCGATTATTAGTACTATTGAATTGAATCGAACAAAACTGTAATATAAATCAAATGCTGATGTTCCATGAAAATGTGAAAAAAATAAATGTAATGAAAATGCATAAATGCATTTCTAATCAAATTCAAATCAAAATAAGATTCAACACTTCTTTTGGGGATAAAGACATCAAGATAAATGAGTCATTATAATTAGGTTTAGGTATAAGTTTGGTTCAAAGTTCTGGTTGAGTATATGCATTTGTATTGGATTGTTGTAGGTTTAGGGTGAGAGGCTGGGGAACACTGAGTTACTGTTATGCAACCTCATGCCTCTTGGTCATGTAACCGAGAGTGAGTCCATATGTCTCCTATGAGACTGCTTCCTGTTCAACATATTACATTACTCTTCTTTACACGTCTCCACCAAAGAGAAGTTCTGCATCCGCAGAGCCTCCAACGCATGTTTCTCCTCTGAGGTCGAACAGCCACCCGGATGAATCATATACACTACATATATACAGAAGAGTGCGTGGAGGAACAAGTGACGGTAGAAAAGGCATGGGAACATGATAGCTGATGTTTTTCTTTTTCCTCCCCAGTGGAGTCCAGACCAAGGAAATTAAAAATTCCAGTAGGTGTGCCCCGTCTTCCCAGAAGCGGCGTCTGATTTGGAATTTCTGCCGCAGCTTCCACATCTCCTGTGTCGAGGTGCTTCCGGGTTTGCCAACATTTTCTGCTCCACGAGTCATCTAAAGACAACAGTTCTGTTTTTCTTGGAACTTCCTGCGGAGAGAGTCAGACTGGTGTGCTCATGAAAATCCTCTCCTATGTTGCTTTTGAATTGCCGAAGTGAGGTCATCACAATCGCCCAGTGTTTGCATTGACACTGGTGCATGAATCAGCGCAGACTAACACCGAGCTAACCACACTCAGTGATTTTCCAGGTCTGCTGCAAAGCATGAAGCTCGCCATCATCCGCCATGATTCACCGGTGGATTACAAACAACCGTTGAGATTTCATCTCAGCTCATAAGTGTTGCTTTCTCTGGGCTTTAACATTTTATTCGTAAAACATGTTTCAATACGTAATACATAAATCCATGTTGTAAAGAGAACTACTGACACTACACGAAGCTAAGCAGTACTATCAGCCTCACTGCTATATTCATTTCCATGGTGTCTTTGGAGTGAACACATTATATTGCTCTTCTGTTACTTTGTTCTTCTGTACTGTTGTTTTTCCCACATTTTAGATGCCCGCGCTTGTGTATGCTGGAGTGTCACTTCAGCCAGTTGCTGGGCATTTATTTGACGATGATTAGTCGTATGCAGAACCATTTCTGTGAGTCGGGAAGCAGGCATAACCTGCATGTAGACCACCAGTTACCACCAGAGCCCAAGATGGTTGATGGCTGATTTGTGTGAAAATTGGAGATAATCCCTGGAGCAATTTTACACCACTTCACACAGTGTACTGTTTTTTCTTAGCTGCGAATTTCAACATCTTGTTGCTGTAAATTTTCATTCTATTCTATGATTTTTTTAAATGTATATATGTATAAAAAAAAAACTAAGAATTTGCAGCTGTTGCAGGTATCACTGTGATCAGTAAATGTTTTCAGTTCAACACTTTGTTTAGCTAGTGATGCTAACTGCAACATTTAAATGGCACAGCATTTTTTCATTGAATTGGCATTGTAACAATGTACATTTAAAAGGAGAATAAAATAATATAGCAACAGCTGATGCTTCGTGTTTATCATATAGATTGATCTATATGCTTGCCTGAAGAGCACGAGCAGTGATCTCCGTCACAACAGGTCCTGTGACTCACATGGCAGATACTTCATTCATTCTTGAATTGTTATCCTTCTGGTGGGTCACCATCAGAGAAGCGTTGTGTTTCAATGAAATTGTGGTTTTCATCAAAGCTTGGGTGGGCAGTTGGTCTGGAACTGACTACTTGTTGGGGCTGTCAGTTTCCAAGAATTGTTTGAATAAAACTTGTGGCCCTCCCTCACGACTAGTCTCGCTACATAACATGGCACTTGTAGAAATAGACTCGGCTTCCCTGCCTTGTACTTGATTCTGGGTTGAATAGGTGGCCAAACTTGAAAACTGTCATTGTAACTCCTCAGCTGCGTAGGAAACGCTTGAGTTCTCTCTTTTAATATGACCTTTCCATTCCAATGTTGACCGTAAACCCTCTGCTGTCCCTTCCACACACAAAGTTAAAATAGCATGGCCCTATCAAACACACACGGCGTTGCGTGCATTTGTCGAGAGTCTCCTCTTTGTAGGTGAGAGGAGTGGCGCAGCTATGTGGATGACTCAGCACATCAAAAGCCTGCGCTGCAGGTACATACATGACCCTCACGTGAATCTTCAAATTACCGTAAGAATTCCAGTCCGGCGTCGGCTTCCCCTCCACACGCAGAGGCTGGCGGGATGATGAATGAAGGAGGATCCCGAAGGCAGCCTGCTTCCCCGGATTCAACTTGAGCCTGGGGATTCCGTGCAAGAGAAAGAGCCAAACAGGGCAGCAAACAATCCTAAGCACATAATTGGTACTCTGACAGGACGAAAATATTCCTCTTGAGTGATGCTTTAATTGCCAAATGTAATGATTTAGTAGCTGTTGTGTTGGAGCAGGTTGTCAGGTGGGGAGAGATAGTGGGTGGTTTCCCCTATTTCTGGAGGGAAAGTGCTGTTCCATAACGACATCTGTGTTCTGAAATCGTCCTGTATCCTGTGTCAAGATATGAAATGATCAACAGAGCTGATCCACAACACAGATCAGTGCCCAACTTTTGGTCATGTCAGAATACAAATAAATACACGTTTGTCATTTTTAACATGACTGATATCGGCCAAATGCTTCTCTGCCAGGCTGAGGGGGCTTTTCAATTACGGCACTCAAAGATGGTGTGTTTTGGCCTTTGGACTCCGTTTCCAAGGGCTGCTAAGCTGAAGGCAATAATTGTTGCTTTTTTAACATACGTATTTCCTGTTGTGTAAGAGACACATTAACAACATTTGAAATTTGTATAAAAAGATCTTTGTAGAAACTTTTGAGGGCAGTTATTCGTTGCGTTAAAAGCAAATAAAACAGGCAAAACAAAAGCGGGGATTAACCAAAATGAATGTTATGAAGGTGAAAAAAATGATGGTTGGTATTGGTACTTGGTTGGTATTCGGTCATTTGAACAAAATAATGGTGTATTCTGACATGTGTCTGTTTTAAAAGCAAGGACCAACCCGACTGAGAATTTCAATTGAAGTCCAGATTGATGAATTTGTTATCAGTCTTTGTTGTTTGTGGGTTATTTATTATTTTAGTTTTACGATGATTATTGCTATTAATATGTTTTTGACTGCACGTTTTCCAAAGCACTTACCTAGTTGGTGGGATCCCCACTGATCATGTCAATAAATCTGACTCTTTTTTGAAGAGTGTCGCAAAATGTATACAAAATGCCTCTTATTTCATATGCTGATCTGTGGTGCTGGTGATGGAGGGGAGTGTTCTGAGGTCACTTGTTTCCTGTCCTCTCACACCCTCACACCTCCCCCACCCCCCGAGTCTGGACCTGGGACAGGCTTCCATAGTGGAACACCAGAAATCGGCAGCACAAATAATGAAGTATATTACATCTTGAGTGGATTTATCACCATTAAGATGCAGTTTCAACTGACTAATACTGAATATAAGGTAGGTAGGTAGGCAACTTGTCAAATATGCTACAGTACAAGACATATAGCATGGATGAAATGGATGAAAGCTAATGAGAGTCAACACGGTCCTCCTGTGACGGGAGGCTTTTATAGGGGTCTGGAGTGGAATGTTCTGCCTGCAGGAATAAGAGTCAGATATCAGCCTGCAGGTGTAGGGTGCGAGCTGCAGGAGTGAGGGTCAGACATGAGATCTGATCACATGATCCCACCTCAGTTTGGAGGACTGGGAGGAGAGAACTTGAAACTCCATGCGCCCTGATGGGCTGACTGAGAGGGAGGGCAGGGCGTTGCCATGGAGTGGGACTATGTTTTTTCCAAAATGGTGGACTGATTACCAGGCACTCCCCGCTTCCCTGTGGGTGAGTAAACAACACTGTAGGAAGTGCGCTTGGCGTGTTTAGGAGTTGTCATCAAACACAAGTAATAGCCTCTCTTCTACCATCCCAAACAAGATTACATGTTTAGACCAGTCGTCCAGTGGAGAGAGAGAACAAGAAGACGGTCGCACGATCTGGAGGCAAACAGAAGCAGCTCAGGCCTAGTGGGAGTCAGGTCAAGTGAAGGATGGCATGTGACATCATTCACTGTTGACTTTGTTTTGCTCCACTTCATTACTTTTCTTCAAGTGACTGTCGCGCCTGAAACGTTATGAGCAAGTTTGTAAGAATTTTTATTGATAATGGGACATTTTGGCCAAAATATGAGAGCTTTATTAGTAACAGTCAAGTGATTAAAAAAAAACAAAACACAACATAAATAAGGTTTCACCTTTACCTCACAACATTTTGGAATCGCGTTCCTTTTAAAGATTGATTTGTTGCTTCTTCCTTCACTGTTCTTCTCTGTTCACTGGCAGCATACGACTCTGCTAATGGATTAAGCCCAAAATACACCTGGAAACTGATTAAACGTCACTGAGAAGATCTCGACGTTCAACTTAAGCACTGCTTGCTGTCAGATGATGCCATCCTGAACAGAAAGTCTGGATCTTTTAAACACCAAAACAAGTTCCTATTTATAGAACCCTACAATTGCCTGGCGTTTTTCTACATGGGGAAGATCTCTCGAGAGTTAGTATCGGCTGCGCTGTGTGGCTGATGACCTTAAAAAACATTCAGCAGTGCTCTGTTTTTCCTTCGTTTGAATTCCCATCTTAAAGAAGTGAGCATGGATCACCAAAGACAACACAACTGACAAAGTTGCGAATTACAATTTCTTTTGTGTATTTGAAGCAACAACCCAAAGTCCTAATCCAGTCAATGTGCGAGAGAAGACGCACAGTCTCAGCTCTGTACAGTTAACTGTTCCAAACTGTCTCTGCTTCCAGCATTCGTATCACGTGCAAATAAAGAGCCCACAAAAATTCTCATAGTGACCGTCGGTGGAATCCTCTTCTAAGCCTATCGTGAAATCGCTATCATCCAGTCTATTTGTTAATGTTTGTCGTTGTCCAGGTTACTCCTGCTGTTCTTCTTCTGAGCAGCCTTGTTGAGAAACCTCCTGTTCGGTAGTGCGCTGAGGGAGAACGGCAGGGAGACTCCAGGATTCTCTTTCCGGGCTTCAACACATCCCTTAATAGCATCTTTAATGACCTGGAATACAGAATCACAGGAGAGACATTTCAAACACAGGTGCTTTTTATTTGCTCATTATTCGGTGGCACATTCATGTCATGTTGATGTTCCATTTCATTTTCAAATGCAAATGACTCTTTGAGTATGTATTCGAAAAAGAGAGATCTAGAAATCTCTCTCAGAGTGCAAACCTCTGCCAAAAAAGAATCCTTTAAAACCTTCCTGGAAATTCTAAATCTGCCCATAAATTTAAGATGTTTTGAACACAGACAAACAAGCCAACATCGTTGAAAACACAGCCTCCTTTGCGGAAGTAATGAATCTGGAGTGAAATTCCCATTAAAAGAACACTTGACAGTTAAGATAGTTCTGATGAGGGTCGTGGTAGGGTTTTTAGTAGCAGTTGAGATTTTAAACAAATGCACCATCCCTTAGGGAGAAGCCGATGAACTCGTCGGAGTTCACTTCTTCCCTGCAGAGGTCAGAAGTTTTTGTTTGCTGTGTCAACAGATGAGGAGGACAGCGATCCTGTGACATCATAATAAAAAAAAAAAACATTGATTCTAGTGTTGGGAGCTGGTGTATTTTATGCTTAACTTTGCCTCCCGTGACTATAGAAAATGCAGTTTAAACTCTGGGATTTATGAATGCATCTTTAACTGAATACAGAATGTCTCAGCGACAAGAGAAGCTAATTCAGAAAACCTATCAGCCTGTATGATCAGATTTTTGGCTAGAACATAGCAAATGATGGGGCCAGCTGGCGCATTAGCTGGAGTCCCATTTCAATTTCCTCTTCCTCCTGTCCAGATCCAGGCTCTCGAATTAAAGCAGAATCCCTCAGATGAATCCTGAGATTTTTTATTATGTTGCACAACATACTACATTCCAGAACCATGTGAAACAGACTAATCTGCTGTATGACTGAAGACTAAATCGAGACATTAGGAAATGTGACTTGTTTACTGAGGTACACTAGTAAAAGCATTATTGCATCATTCGAAAACGCTTACTCATGGAAGTGACTCAGCTCCATAGTCCAAACTCTCACCATAACATATTTCGCGCCAGATTAAACCTGCATGATTAAGATGGAATTTTTGTTGTTTCACAATCCAAAAATAATGGCTGAACACAGACAGCTCCTCGGCTCACTGATGTTTGGTAAACACTGGAAAAAAAATGACGTGGGACCAACCTCCAGATTGTTGCGGGTGTTGAACTCCATCAGGTCATGTAGCCGGGTGAAGGCCTCGTTGGAGTACTGAAAGTTAAAGGTGGAGAACGGCGTCTCTGGGTCGTCAAAGATGTCAAAGTCGGCCAACTCAAACTCCTTCTCTGTCTCTCTGGGGACGCCTGATGACATGAAAACATGCCAGGGGTCAGTGTCTGATTTACTGCCTCCATCTCAGCCAGTAGAGGCCAAAACAGTGTTGCAATTTCTGAGATAAAACTTCCTTAGACTCATTCAACGATATTAAAATGAAAGGAGATCAAATTCCATTCCTGCTTCTTCAGCAAGGAGGGAGTCTCTGGTCCATCAAAGGACAACCACAAAAGCTCACGCCTTTGAAAATTTAGGCCTGTGTAGGTTCCGTTTCCTGAGCAGGAAGTCCATATATGGTGGGATTCTCCTAGACACAGATGTGTTAAAGCGCAGCCCTTTAATGTCCTTTCCATGAGCATAAGAAGTATGTGGGTCGGTGTCTAATGTAAAGGGTCAGCGGAGTGGAGACGAAGACTTATTCATATGTTTACACACCAGACTCCCTCGCCAGAGTGAGGGATCTCACGACTGCCCTGCAGCTCAGCACACAACCATAAATCAACCAATGAGCTCATAAAACGTTCTGTGTGTAGGTGGTCTTCCTGTCTAACAACTCTCTTGTACTCAGTGCCCCCCAACTTTCACTCCATGATCTGTTGACCCAATAAGGGAGAATCCCACAGCAATTTCGAGGAAGTGGTGGCTCACTTGCCATGATGGTAAACTGCCACGGTTGTTGCATATTTTCCTCTTTTACACATCTGAACCTGACGACTCACACACAGACACACACATGTTATGTTTTTATGTTTCATGGAGACATTTCTTTGACTTTCATGCTTTCCCTAGCTTGTCTGCCTAAACCGAACCATTGAAAAAAACAAAAAAAATAACAGGGAAATGAATTATAATGACCAGTTATTTTGGAGTTTTAATCCTCAAATTGAGGTCTAATTCTGTGGGGAGCGTCAAAAAGTCGCCACAAATAGCAAAAGGTCCCCGTTTCCAAGAACTGCTTCCCACAGGTATATAGCTAAACAAGGATGCGCATCACGCACACACACACTTACCAGGTGCTTTAAATGACCTGAAGTTGATGTTGACCAGGACAAAGTGGATGACAGTTGGACAGTTTTTTTCTCCCCTTCTAGGTTTGAATACATAGCATTCCTTGAGCCCTTCCCTGTCAAAGACCTTGGGGTCAATTTTTGGGAAGGGGAGCTTGTTCATCCGAGCCCACTTCTCCGCCAACAGCAGTTCCTGCGTTACGAAAATACAAATTACGAAATAATTACCGCATACGGACAAATTAAATACTCACCTTAAACGGAGGGCTGGTGTCACTCGGTCGAGCGGAAAAGTCAAAGGAAATAATGAGGTCAACCCCACGCTGTGGCCGCAGGAGGAGAGGGTAGGGAAGGTTGTAGGTCAGGCCGCTGTCCACCACATGGATCTTCTTGCTCTTTACATCCAGAGGCTCATAGATGAGATCAAACTCATCAGGATCTGAAAAAAGCAACAAAAATACAATTATTTCAATGTTTCTACACATCGCCAGAACCTCCTTTCATGCAGCAGTGCAGGCTCGTCCTTCCTTGATCATTTTAGATTCCAGTTGTTGACTTTATTTTCTAATTCAGAAACTTTGTGTTGGTACTTCAATGTAAACGCAGATTCTTGGGAGCAACTCGGTTATACATGTCACAGAATGCCTCGTAGTATTCCATGTATATTTAGAACACAACCATCGACCCACAAGGGCAGTTCAACAAGGTTGAGAGAGATTTTTTAAATGAACTGCTCGAATGAAACTCATCAAGGCAATCTGATCAAAAAGACACATGAAGTAGCAACCAGGGGGCAGAAGAATGCGCTGACATTGTGTAACCCAGAAAAAACTGCTCACAGCCACAAAAGTAAGTTAGAATGGGGGTCCACATACTGACAAAGATGAACCAAAACCACTAGTTTGGAAGGTTGAATGATGGCATAATGAGTGTTGCGCTCACTGTCTGCAGTGCAGCTGCAACTGTTTACCACTTGTCTGGTTCTTGTGACTTTTCTAACATTTTCCGTTTAAACTTGGGAAACGAAAAAAGGAGAGCTTTGTTGACCAATGAAAAAGTTAAAGGACAACAGAGACCGCAGCGTGTTATGTCCTGTGTCCCTTTAGTCAAACTGTAATAGATATTTCTAACCATCATCTGGATACAACACTCATATCAGTAACATGCTACTAAACTGTCACTGTGAGCTTCTTCCTTCATGTGCAGCACTGCTCTGAATTTCCAGTCAAGAGTGAAGCGTCTTATCTCCTATTATTTTTGCTGGTGGGAATAGTTTGGGGAATTGTCTGGCCAGAAAAAGAAGGCAAGTTCTTCAATTTGTGGTGCTTCTTACTGTAGACTGTTCTTCTTTTATAGTCAGCTGAAAAAGAAATGATCAGCAAACTCATTTACCAAAAGATCTGAGTCTTTTCTTAAAATTATAAGTTTCAAAACTTAGATTAAATCATATTTTGACACGGAAGTACCAGAGAGGAAATGAGAAACACACCTGGTCACAGTTTCATCGTGCTGTTCTGCAATACAACTCAATTTTCAGTGGAAATCTGATAAAGAGACTAAGAAAACTTCTACATACCATTTGCACATTGTCACTCAAGTTTTGAGAAAAATTAGTAATTACCTGTGACAGCATCCACCTCATCCTCAGGCGTGTAGACCTGCTGCGTGACTCCAGTCAAGGGAGAGAAGGGCAAGCTGGTGTTCAAGTTCAGGCCCAGCATGAAATTATGAACCTTTGCATCAACAACAATTAATTTAGTAAGTCAGTTTAAAAGCCAGCAAACCTCCAGTACATGTACTAGTTTGGAGAACCTTGCCAGCTCTGCCCTCTCTGGTGTTGAATAGCGCCGAGTCACCAAAGAGAGAAGTGAACATCCGTTGGGCCCAACTGGCCTGGGCTGTGCGGTGATACTCCTCCTCAGCTTCCGGGTTTTCTGTGCCGACTAAACCGACGACAAGAAAACGTTACCACAGTGGCAACTTACGTACGACAGAGAGCTTCACAAACGTGAAATTGAAAAAGTGTCAATTCAAACATAAATATAATTCACATCATTACAAATAGTAAGATGATGGGAAATAAATGAATGTGGAGAGAGACTTGAGTGATGTAAAACTATGCAGCGTCCATGCCGGGCCTATGCGTACCATGGATGGCCTTGTAATGTCCTAGCTACAAACGAAGAAGCATACAACACGCTACAGGGAGAAGCAACAAAGAGATGCTACATGTATAGTGTCGACTGACAACGACCTTGAGCTGTTATTACGAGTCACACAGAGTCTCAACAGAGGCCATTTCCAGCACTGCGCTGGTTGAAACTCAAGAGTTGACATCCCAGGGTTAGGGCCTCGTGCACTCAACAGGCTTGGTGAGAAGATTACACTGTAGTGCAGACCTGGGCAAAGTGCGGCCCGGGGGCCATATGCGGCCCTTTTCCTGTGTTTTTGCGGCCCTCATGAGGTCGGACTAAAACTATACAACTGATAAGTAGTCATTTTTCGGACTATTTTTTGTCTTGTTTCTTTCTTAGCATTACTATTTCAAGAATGATTATAACATGTTCAGGACTTAAATTTCTTTTCATCTGCCATTTTAGTGAGTATTTTTTGTTCCTCAAAATACATGAAAAGAAAATTAAAAATATATATTCTAATTTCCTTTTAATATTTCATAGATATTTTTGCTCTAGTTTCATTATTTATATTCAACTTAAATTGCATAATTGCCTAATAAATGCAATATTTTTATAGGTTTCATGCCATATTTGCACTTAATATCTTTGCTTCCATTGAATGGTTCGTTCTTTGTTACGTAAGATTTTTTTTGTCCCGTCATGTTTCTTAGTCATCGCCGCCTTCCTTTTGGCATGATGGCCCCTCACTACTGTCACAGTTTATAATGTGGCCCTTTAGGAAATTTAACTGCCCACCTCTGCTGTAGTGGATGGTTCCATGATTTATATCCACTGATGTGGACCATATTTCAGGGGAACCTTTGCTCTCCCTTGTAGCCTCTGGTGGTGTCAAATTAAGTACTGCCTCTTAGTGAAGATCTAATGTCACAAACTGAAAGCGCTATGCTTGCAGTATGTCTCTCTACTTCTCCTTTGTTCTTCCTGAATTCTGACGTTTTGGCTGTCTTTTAGATTCATGCCGCTGTTTGAGTTTCACACCCGGCCATGTGTACGAACTCCAAAAAGGACGATGTGTACCTCAAAATCAGGTCTGTTTATTGTGCTGGGGTTGCTGAAGAATTGAAATTCTGAATTTTTCTCTGGTATAAATGGATTAATTATTTTAAAGGATTAAATATGATTAATCGTGATAAAGGCTTAGTACGTTCATTTTAAGAGGTCTAATTTTCTTTTTTCTTTCTTTCTTTTCTTTTTCTACTTAAGTGAATTCTAGATTACCTATATTCCATCTTAATCTGACCTCAATCTTGAACCGCATTTTTCCATTGGATTTGATTTATTTTCCCTTTTCTTTTGCCGACACTCTCAGTATTCGTAGGTCTCTATTTATCTATTTATTTGGGTATTACAAGGTCTATTCATCTCAGACGTAATAAAAGTTGTATAAACCATTGATAATAATTTACTATCATATTCTTTTCTCATAGTGACTTTAGCATGCCATCATTGTATGTGATTTAAAGTTCATCCGCCAAAACCATTTGTAATGTGACAATTGCAGGGGTGTCAGGCGTGAATTTGGATGCCTAATAAATGTAATTTTTTGCGATCAATGAATCATGCTGCTCGGAACACTAAATGAAGCAACCAAGCCAAAGGGATCTGAGGCACCGATCAGAGCTGCAGTGACAGAGCACCTTGCATTTGTCAAATAACAGTCCATCGCATAGCTTTCTTCCCAACCACACCATTTGAAAATAAAATAAGATAGCTTGGAAATGGTCGAACAAAACAAGATCACCTTTACGTGGTTCGTCGTCATTGTCCAAACTGTCCTCTCCCACGATGTGCTGCGGCTTTATCTGTTCTGTGACACAAAATGAGGTTTGGGTTACCAGGTGAAAGGACGTCAGGAAGGTAGTTTCTAAATACAATACACAAACATGACATTATCAAATATACAACCACAAACCCAGACAGTAACACAATCTCTCAGACACACCACAAGAGTGTGTGAATGTTTCAAGGTCAACCAATGAAAATACTTTGTCAATGGAAGCTTCTTACAGATGTGGTAACATAACACACATTCATAGTTGGATAGTTATATATAGAAGGACTTTTATAACCCTGCAGAGGACATGACAAAAGGATCAAGACAAAACTCAGCCTGGGCTCGGTGAAGGAGACCCAGTGTAGTCTCAACTGAACAATGGAAATATGAGGAGGAAGACTCTTCATCTGCTGTCACTGATCTCAGGGAACACCTGGGTATTCCACGTGGAGAGCAAAACAAGGTCTCTGAGAGGGAAGCAAGAAACGAATAAATATCTAAATTCATGCAGTATGAGCTATAACTTGTATGTGTAGATTTGGAAAACAATACAGCAGCTTGTGTCTCGGTCATTCTTTAGGTCGCCACAAAATGTTCACGCGCAATTGGAATGTGAATAAACTGGTAATTCCTCTGGCAACAGACACATCCACCACTCCGCCACATAGCTGCCTCTTTTGCGCGCTACTCAAAGAGAACAGGAGCAGAGATCACAACTAGAACTTGGAGTTTGGCAAGGGGCCAAAAATATAGGAAGCCATTTTGGCTATGCTTTGACACTTACCGAGCTCTTCCTCCATGGTGCTACCCCCTGTTGAGTCTTTGACCCCCAAAACTCTGTTGAAGAGAATCGAGAAGGCGCTGCCCCACACCCCTTTACAAAAGATAAATCACAGTTAGTCAAAACACTAACTGAAGTGTACTCAGACCCCTCAGTTTTCTCACCCATAAGAAAGTGTAGAGGGTTTTCTTCATACTTCTTCACTGCAGTTCCCATGAAGAACTTGCTTCCAAACAAGTCTGGAGTCATGAAGGTGCCGTACTTTGCCATCCCAATTTCATAAGGGCTGAACTCAACCCAGTCTGGAGATTTAAAAATAACATTGTCAGAGCAATTGAAGATGTTTGCGCACAAAAAGGCCGACTTGAAAAATACATGTCTTGAGTTCAACGTTCAATTAACAATCCATTAGTTATTATTGCAGTATGAATTAAGTCTAGTCTAAGTCTAAGTCTCTAAGTCTAAGGTTGCAGGTTAGATTCCCAGGTCAGACTGGCTGGTTTTTCATTGGGTACTCCTCCTACACTCCAAAAAATATCTCTCTAGGTAAGATTGCACCTAGGTGTGCGCGTGAATGGTGGGTGTGCCCTGGGATGGACGGGCGACCTGCAACGGTGGTGTATTCCTGCCTCTCACCCAATGAGGACGCCAAATGTGACGGACGTGTTAAAAGCGACTGATTTACGTGTGGATACAGAGGTACAGTCTCAATACAACAGGGAGGCACGTAGACACTTCAAGTTGTATTAACAATAGTAGTAAGACAATCTGCAGGGGGCAGGTCTTCAAGTGTCACCAACACACCTCAGGAACAATGCACAAATATACAGTATGACTCGTACACAATGATGGTTCTGCTGCATTATAACACTAAATATCAAAATCAGTGAAAGTCAAATTCAGAGGCATGTTGTAGAATGAGAGATCCCAAAACAAGCCTTTGTGGCGTCACTGTAAGTAAATCCTGTCGGCGCTAGAATGGAGATAGAAAGCTCTTCCGAATCCGAACCATGACATGACAGCTGGATGTTCTCATGGAAGCCTGTTCTGCTACACAAAAGATGCGAAGAGCGTATCAGAAATAGGTGAAGCAAGTTTAAAGAATGAGGGACAAGTGGCAACCATCTGCATTTGGCTGCTTTGCAGGACTATTTCGCCCTGAGAGTGTGTAGCCCACGCCAAATGCCCAACGACAAGTGGTGATGCCAATGCTATCAAAACAGCGCAGAGAAGCTAGCAAAACATAGGTGGGGAGGCGTCAATACTTGTCGGTAAAAGACAGAGTCAGTCACACTGCTTAACCAAATGCATTACCCTTCAAAAGAGAGTTTTTACATCACCTCTTCATTACCGTTCAATGTTGCCAATACTCATACCATCATATCCAGACTAACCGCTACTCTATTCTCGCTCTCAGAATCCCCTGGATTAAACCTATACGTCTTTCTGATACGAAACTGAGCCTCTGCAAATGAGTGTACAAAAGGGCTTACAAATGACTGCCACTATGCCATCAGAGAACTGATCTATTTTTTAATGATGAAATCTCACACGATCAAATTAAACTCTACAATCCTTCAGAGGTTATAGCTTGGTGAAGCTCATAATAGCGAATAGATTATAATAGTTGTGAATGCCAGCAACAGCCGTGTACAGCTTCTCCTCCATTTCATTTCTTTGCTGTGTTGATAAATTCCCTCTGTGCATATGTCATTGAAAAATCCAGGACCTGATTAGTTAACAGGCTGCGACTAGTCTTTGGAGTTCAGATTTTTTTAACTGCAGTGTTTCACTGGAAGCTGCAACCTTGTCTCCGAAACGCGTTCCCCACTACCATAGACTAGTGATTAGATTAGATGTGCTTTATTTGTCCAACAGTTTGTCGTATGTAACCTTGAAGACTGGTGCAGGAGACGAGTGAAAGCGGGATGTATTTAGTGACAGACTCAAGCAATTGACCCAATTATGACCAGAGAAACAACAGCAATTTCTCTGTCACCAGTTGAAGTGGCTGGACTATGATTCTGTGCGTTTAGATTTACTCCAGAAATATAAAGTCAGGCACAACAGTGGACCACAATCTAAAAGTGACTTCAATCTCAGAGTTCCATTTAGCTAGAGGCGAGCACAACTTAAGCTACAGCTCAAGCGTACGTAACCAAACACACGCGTGCTTCCTTTGAGGACAATGCAACAATGTGTTTCCATGGACACAAAGAGATGACATGGAAAATGTATCAAAAGATATTCATATTTGACGGCATGAACTTGAGAATCGTTGAGTTGAAAAACAAAATGATGTCAACAAAGCGTAATCGACAAAGGGAAGTCACGCAAGTAACGCATAGTAAAGTTGCTTGTGAACATCAATTGAAGTGAACAAGCAGGCAGAGGCCGAAGTACCTGCAAACATGAGTTCCGAAACGTCCGGCTTGACATGCAAACATGTGAAGAGAGGGAGAGGGCACTGCGCTTGGTTGACCCTTTCCTGGATCTCACTCAGCTTGATGTCCATCCTCTGGCCAGGAACAAACAGCGTCATCGATAAACATGTGATACCAACCATCTGTTGGAAATTTCTTTATTCCAAATTATTTAAAAAAATATTACAAATTGTTGTTTCAAAAGCAAAAAAAATGTGATAAAATTTAGCCTTCATAAATGTAACTTTTCAGTTGAATATACTTATTCAACTGGTTCAAGAATGTTATAAATAGTTAGAGGAAACATGCACTACACATACATATGCACTCCTGCGTGTGTGTTCAGTACTTACAGCTGGTATAAGTGTTTCTCCAATAAGCATTCCAAAGATATCAGTGAAGGTAACAGGCTGTCCAGAGTTCTTCTTACTCCAGAGAGCATGGATGTAGTTGGTGATGTGTTGAGGTAGAAGCAGTCTCAGGGGGTTGCTGCTCACTCTCTGCATCAGCTCCTTGTTGATCTCCTTTGGTCCTATATTTGGAAAATCAGGGTGAGAGTACAGAGTGGACATGTACCTGCAGGAGAAGAAGACTGCATGTTAAAATTCCACCAAGTTCGTGGTTAACCTTAGATTTAGGAGCGATTAATGAAAGCAGAGCAGATGGAATCGAAAACATCAATCTCATCATACCAGAAGAGTAGAAAAGGAGAGTTTTCCAGGAAGCACTAATAAAGGGGAGCAGCAAAGGTGTGTGACAGAAAAGAGACTTCAGATACTGAAGCAGCTATGACACCTAATAGATGACATATCGAGAAAACATAAAATCGTACCAGGTAGATCCCGAAAGACCAGCTATGTAGGTGACGCAATCGATCACCCCTGACTCAAAGAGGGCCTTCATCACACCTGAGAGTCCCACCATGGCCCGGAAGCCTCCTCCAGAGCCTGCTACAGCTATAACTGGCACCTGGAGCACAAACAGCAGCTTCAACCCCAAATAACAACACAGATTAACTCCTCATCAGAGTCATGTTTATGCATCTTTTTTATATTTATGCCATGAAGTCCTCCATTTCAAAACTGTGGTTGTGTAACTGAACTTCTTGCCAGGAGTCGGGGGTTTATCTGGTGGCTGCACAGGGATACAAAAATGCTTTCCACAAAACCAGCCAGTGATATCGTGAGGTCATGGTGCAGCACCAGTTATCTCACTCCTGCACAAATTCCAGCACAAGCTAAGACATCACACGTGGCACTGAAGGCGCCTGGCAAAACCTCCTTGTTTTGAAACTATACTGGTGGTTGTTGGAAGGTAATCTCCTTACAGACAGTGGAAGCAACTGCTGTAGTGGATACAGTCCACTAGCATGCATACTTTAACGTTAGTCAACAGCTAATTCACACACACACAAACCCAAGTCTATTCTACTCCAAGAGAACCAAGTGAGGAAAATATTAAAAAAAATGTTTTACCGCTCACAAATAAATGACCTCTAACAAATGAGTAAACATTTTTCCCAAATTTCAGATGTAATGTCCTAAACCTGTCCCACCTGATCTGGAGAGCTGGGAAGGAACCGAGGCTTCTCCATGTCCAGAAGTTTTTTTATTCCCAACATGACTCGTTCCCGGCGAGACTGTCTATATTGCTTCTCCTTGTCACACAAGGTCTGATTGAATCGCAGGTCTTGGTTGGTGCTGCCGGAATATTGTTTGGAAACATAGAACACAGGTTTGTTAATGCATGGCTTTAGGTCAGATGACAGATTTTTTCACCAGAATACAGTGAGGGTGGCATTTAGCCACAACTTGAATGGCCTTTGTATGCAATCTCTCCTTCTCACTTCACCGCCATGTAAACACAATTACATATACGCATTATGGGACTACAGCTGACACACATTAAATACAGACACAATTTCTGCTATTTTTGCCTGTTTGCTCACGTCTTTGCTCCCGCATATCTGTCGCACCTTTATTCCTGTTTGGAATTTGTCTCACGCACAATGATGCAATGATGCTATGGAAAATATGACGCACATCCAACAAGACAAGTGTCATGTTTCAGTGCAGTTCAATCCTCGCTGAAGGGACATACCTGCACAGCCTATATTTAAACCACAAGTAAACACCATTCACCTGAAGCCAAAGTCTCAAAAAAGGAAATGGATTTCCATACATACCAAATCTCCAAGGACATCTCTAAGAAGACTTTTGTTGCCTGTCAAAAACCAAAATAACACAATTATTTCCACAAAGTTGACTATGCATCATTAGCACAGTCACAAGAACGAAAATAGTACAAAATAGGAACTAGTACAGAAGCTGTTACATTGACCAAAAATACCCAAATAGGAAATGTCAATGACACGTTCTGATACAACACAAATTAAAAAGGTAAACATATCAGACACCAAATAAATAATTAAAACAGCCACTCAGAGTGATTCTAAAGTGATTTCAGTAGTTCACTCCGCCTTTCCTGACTATTTGCAGACTTTTTTTCGGTTTCACAACAGTATTTGACAGAAATATCAGGATGAAGCACTCACACCAGCCAACCATCACATCATATGCTTCACACACCCAGGAGGGGACGGCCGTGCAACAATCCCACCCACTTGTAAAACGGTTTGACAGTCAGTCCCAAGGTAAAACTAAATCAATAGGAATAGTGCTCAAGCGCTTGCACTTCCTGGGTAAATAGTCACACCACACCACCTGCCACAGATAAAAAACAACCTTACTTTGCCAATGAGGAACGTTTCTTTCTTTGTTTGACCAACTGTCAGGGTGCTGATGTCAAACGAGGTCGCCCCGAGGGTCTCATCCATGACATAGTTGGCATCCATTAACGTGATCTGGGATAGACAAAATTACATCATATTTTAAACAGGTACGTTCAAGTTGGACACGTCTGGACACCCCAACTACAGCAAATATTTCAGGAGATGTAAACACATTTTACCTCCAAAATGTTCTGCTGGTTTGGATCCAGTATGAAGTGAAAGGTCTCGTTCCACTTTGGATTAATGTCATTGTCGATATGCTTCGTCTTCTTCCTGCTCTCAGGAGCCGTCTTTATAAAAAGCTCCACATAGGGGTCGGGAGTGTCCACTGCTCACACACATACAGATGAAGATGATCACTTAGGTGACTGCATGTTGATGCGTCGTCACTCAGAATAAAAAAATGGCGGCGGCCGCGGCATCGAGTAGCAGCGAGTCGGGGGAGAAGAAAAGAGCTCATAATAAGATGTCAAAACTATGGGACTACTTTACACCTAAAGAGGAGGCACCTGGGAGCTGCTTGTGTGGAGGAGAGGACACCGTAAGTTTTCAACTTTTTTTCTTTGCTTGTTTGCAATGATTAACCCCGTCATTCATCCAAACCGCACCACGTAACTTGTGCTCCAGCCTCGCACACACAGAACACGTGACCGCTTAAACACACACACACCTAATTCCTCCTGAATCATCGAATGTGGAAAATAAGTGGAAATGTTGTCGCTAGCAACCAGCTCCCGTCTTTTTTTTTATACAAATCACTTTCTGTGAAAGCACGTCTTGAGGGCTGCACCTTCTCAGTCTCTCTTTTTTTTTTAAATACAACATTCATTGTTGTTTTCTAACTTTCAACTTTTAGGTTAATGTATTATTATTATTATTATTATACTTTATTGACATGGGCAGATCATTCAGAAATATATATTTTTATTAACCTATGCACTGTGTTTCTGATTTATGTTTTCAGGGACAGGGATAAGCAGAAAAGTTTGGAGGACCATTATCAGACGAAAAAAAAAAAACACCCCCCCTCCATCCCTAGGTGGCTGCTGCACTTACTGAGAGCATCCTTTTGATGATTTCACAGATTTAAATGATTAGGCTAAGTTGCTAACTGTAAGTAACTGTAAGTACACTTTTGTAAGGACTAATACTTACACAAGTCTCCCAGTGCGCCCTTGGTGACACTCTCCGCTCGCACAACGGTCACAGTGAAGTTGTGAGAGACCTGGTGTTCCACCTGAGAAACAACGGTCGGGTCAGTTTTCGGTGTTCAGGAAAATGTCACAGTCCAGTTAGGTTAGGTTGGGTTAGGTAACTTTATTGTCAAATATGCTACAGTACAAGACATATAGTTCTCTACGCTCAATGATGCTCAGAGAAGCAAACGATACACACCGAGCAGAGAATGGCATTGATGATTGAAAAAGTCATGCACTGATGTCAGTTTGATTCCACATGAGTTTGTCACTTTTCTTCAGCGCGGTTACTTACGATGATATTTGCAGCCATGGTGCAGATGAAGCCTCAGTCAGGATGAAATCAGGAAAGCATCTCAGTGAGGGTGGAGATCCTTCAAGCCCATGAAAGACACCAGAGAGGTTCACACCCACTTTAATCACATTTGATCAAGTGCCTCATTCTGCCACATTGTGCCACAATTCTGGAAGATCACAAACCCCCACACACACACACCTGAGTCTGATCCTGCGATCATCCCCTGCTCTACTTAAACGCCGACCGGATGACAACCAGCGTCAGTTTGTCATATGTTTTCTCCCTGTGCCTGTTAACCTGATTCCTCTCCCCCCAAATCCTGTGGACTCGTTTCACTTTCCTGGACTTGCTACGCACTCACAGACGCTTGTTAATTCATTTGACTGTTTCTCTTTGTGATGGTTGGACGCTGTCACCATCTGCTGTATTTTTGTATTACATTTGTTTTCGCAGCTCCCTTAGTTATTTAGAGTAGAGTGTTTTATTTCTGTATTTCGTAGATTAGAAGTAGAGTAGTTTTTTTCTTGTTAGGCCCTTTTTATTCTAAGTTTCTTGTCCTGTTTAACTCCTTCTGTACTGAGATTTAGTACTTGAATTGAGTGTAATTGCTGAACTCAACCTCCAGTCTCAGTCTGCTGCATGTGGGTCTCCCGACTACGTTCCTCACACTCTCTTCATTTATAGGTTGAGCTGCACTCAAAAATTACCTAAGATTTAATTATGTATATGTAAATTGATACTAAAATACTGGAGTTGTCATCTCATACTGAAAGAGATATGAAAATGTTCCACCACTTCCTCAAAACGCTTGCAGCACCATGGTGTGCGCGATGGAAATGAGGATCGACATTCTCACGCTGAACAAGAGTGAAAATACTCAAATAGCTAACAAATAGCTTCGTATATCCGTGATCACTCTAACTTGCGTCTCAGTGTCATTGCACTGGCAGTAGAGTCAATTGTCCGCTGCTCAGCAGAGCATATTATTTGTGGAAGGACTTGGAGCACGTAGGGAGGCTGTGTGTTGACAGAAATCATCACGTAGCTAGGCTTGGATCCAAATCCAGCAGTTCAGGCTGCCCTTGTTCATTGTTGTACAAAAGGTGCATGCAACTTGTTGATTCTACGAGCCAAAACGCACAGGCCCATCACACCACATCACATTCCCGCCTCTGAGCCCATTCCCAGGCCATCCTCCTTGATCCATTGTGTCTGAGACTAGACATACACGAAGCCAAACCAGTTACTGAACTGAAACTGATGAAATGAGAAGAAGTGATGCATACAATAGTTTTGATGAATAACATCAAAACTTAACTATGGAAAAACCTTCCATCAAGGTAGAACATCGACTTAAAGCCTCACAAATATGTAGTAAAATTGTCGTGAACGTAAAGCGCAATTAATATACTGGTTTAGCTGTCTTTCAAAATGATATTGCACCTTTATTGAACACGGCAGTGTGTGTCTGTTTTTCTGAATTGAAATATATACACAACGAAATGTGCATAAGGAAAGCAAAGTGGTTTTAGTTAGTTCAACAATGTTCAGGGAAGCGTCACCACGACGAGCCAGCCACGCTTGATACTGGACAGTAACAGTAAACACGAGAGACATGGGTGGGACATTCAAAGTCATCGTTGACTGGTGTTGAACCGCTCCTGCTTGGTCGTCACCAGAACATCTGCACCTGGCGGATCGGGTCGCCATACTTTCTTCTGCAGAGGTCCAAATAAGTTTAGAGAAAAACAATCAGTCGATTCAAATTGAAATGATGGTTTGGGCCTTGTGTATTTATATATATCTATAGAATGCAGTGAAATGCATGGTCATTTAGGCGTTTTAAGTGAAATGGGACAATTTGAGCGCAGAACCACTTGAATGCATTATGCATCAAGATGAAACCCAGATGGCTGCACCTGGGATACTGAAGCCCATTTGTTTGCATTTCCCCACACAACCTCGTAAGGCACAATTGCAGTGGAACGAACGCACTGGGAGATGCCTGAACCTGAAGCTGTCGCAGGAGGGACGCGCGTATTAGCGCGGTCAGTATCTGCGGAACACTCTAATTCAGGAGTGAAGTCTTGAATTTCTCCAAACAAATCCCAAACAAAACAGGTTCTGCTTGATTCCCCTCGCTCCGTCCGCAGGCATGGACGGAGCTCGTATAGATTAGATAACACTGCCTTTACTCTTCCAACAATTGGGGAAATTTGGGTTGTTACAGCATATGATGCGCTTGTAACAGAGTTCAGGAAACAACCAACAAATAAAAACATCGACCGTGAGAGCGTGCATGGTCTCACACTATCATAGATCGATTCGAAGCTTTTGCTGCCGAAATCAATGGCGTTTAAGCTGCGCAATTGTCAACTTCACACTCCGGCGTCAGTCAAAAAGATAACCACTACTTCAACTGCTCCTGAAGCCCTCGAAAGCCAATATGTGGACTACATTTTAAAGGAAAGCTCGACCTACCTCAAGTCATGAAGAAGACGGCATGCCGATTTAGAAAGTCGTTCCACCAGTGAGCGGCTGGGGCGAGAGGAGGCGCTTCTCCAGAGATGCACCCGGACTTCATATGAGCTTCATGTCCAAGCTCTGGAGAACCATTTAGCTGTTGGGGCGACGCGGCGGCAGGAAATCGCTGAAAACGAGAAGCAGAAACCGGCCTGGTCGACGAGAGAAGTGGCGACCGACTGTTGCTTCACCTGGAGCAGGGTTGAAGTCGCTGTAGCGTCCACAGGAGGGCGGTGTTACTCATACGGCATTCACCTTCCGAAGGGAAGACGTAAAATGCCACTTCTGATCCGCTGTTCGGGCAAAGAAAAGAATAGATTGGGTATATTGGCTTCTCTCAAGGAGAGGACCGGAATAAGGTGGTTTGCTCTCTCCGGGCCGGTGGAGAGTTCTCGCCCCAAGTGGTGGAGTTTAAGTATCTCGGGGTCTTGTTCTCGAGTGAGGGAAAAGAGGAGCGTGAGATTGATAGACGGGTTGGTGCAGCGGCAGCAGTGATGCGGTCACTGTATCGGACCGTTGTGGTGAAGAGGGATCTCGATTTACCGATCGATCTACGTTCCCACCCTCACCTATGGTCACGAGCTTTGGGTCATGACCGAAAGGATGAGATCGTGGATACAAGTGGCTGAGATGAGTTTCCTCCGCAGGGTGGCTGGGCGCACCATTAGAGATAGGGTGAGGAGTTTGGTCATCCGGGAGGAGCTCGGGGTGGAGCCGCTGCTCCTCCACATAGAGAGGAACCAGTTGAGGTGGCTCGGGCATCTGATACGGATGCCCCCTGGACGCCTCCCTGGGGAGGTGTTCCGGGCATGTCCTACCAGGAGGAGACCCCGGGGAAGACCCAGGACTCGCTGGAGAGATGATGTCTCCGGTCTGGCCTGGGAACGCCTCGGGATCCCCCGGGAGGAGCTGGAGGAGGTTTGTGCGGATCGGGAAGTTTGGGCTTCCTTGCTCCGAATGCTGCCTCCGCGACCCGACTCCGGATAAGCGGCAGAAGAAGGTGAAGGGTATATTGGTGAACCAGTAATCCAATCATTGAAAATGTGAAGTCTATTATAGTTTTCCATTGGTTCTTCTCAGTTGTTCCCACTGTCGACTAGTCATGAAAATATGGGTTCTGATGGCAACTAAGTAACCGACTATTGCCACTATTCGTGAGATTTAACTGTGTCAGAGGATTACAAATGCTGACGATATCAAAACTGTGTGATGTTTGACGATGTCTGATTGATGCAGAAAACGCCAAGCATTGGATACGTCCACTTTGCGGTGGGTCTGCCCCATACCAGATATACGCCCTGAACTTTGAGGGTGAAAAAAAAAAACTCCGACAACTCGTCGCTGTTCGGGGGGGGTGAGTGTTCCGGGGGGTGACGTCACCACCACTGTATAAAATCTCCCCTCGCTGGTCCACGGTCATTTAAGTTCCGTTCGGAGACAAAAAAAGAAACCATCTCCCTGACCGAGATTTTGGAGCATGAACAACCTCATATCTGCCGTTCTTCTTGCGGCTGTGGCTTTTCTTGTCTGCGAAGCAGGTGAGTGAGATTTATGGCAACTTTTGAACGACATCTTACCTGTTCTGACATACCTTCGCTCACCGCACAGGTAATCCGTGTTGCTCAGAGCCGTGTCAGAACCGAGGAGTTTGTACAGCACTTGGATCAGACGACTATGAATGTGACTGTACGAGGACTGGATTCTATGGCCAAAACTGCACTACACGTGAGTAAAGTCACCAAGTCTTCGATGCTTACCTGGGCACGCTGAATAGTCCGCGTAAATTCTAAAACTGCACAGTTTTAATGGTAGTGTTAATTCATGGATGAATTCTTTTAGCATGAAATGAGGTTAAATCTATCAAATATCACACAGACAATGTTGAAGTATTAGTTGTAACCTCATAGATGTAGAAATCACAGAATATTTTGGATTAATCTCAATGACTACACTATCAATGACAAGATTTGTTATTTCTACTTATTCATAATACCTTTAATATTATTGTACTTTATGAAGGTTACCAAATATGTGCTGATCATAATGATGCCATGCATCTGTAATGGACTCCCTCACCAGTGACGTAGGAGGAGTTTGGATATGAATATAAAATACTTCTTTTTGTGACCTTGACAGCTGAATTCCTCACTTGGATTAAGGTGACACTGAAGCCGTCTCCCAACACAGTTCACTATCTCCTGACACACTTCAAGGGCTTCTGGAACATCGTCAACAACATTTCGTTTCTCAGGGACTTCATCATGAGATACGTTCTGACGTGTGAGTTTCCTCAGCCTAAAGTGTTTATGCCACCTTTGACATTTTTCCTTCATAGTGACGTGTGTTTGCTCTCCCCGCAGCTCGGTCACACTTTATTGACAGTCCACCAACTTATAATTCAGACTATGGCTACAAAAGCTGGGAAGCCTACTCCAACCTTTCATATTACACCAGAGCACTTCCACCGGTGTCAGACGACTGCCCAACCCCAATGGGAGTAGTAGGTAAGGACTCCTTTTTTCCCTCCAGCAAACCAGTTTTCTTGGATTCTTGAGCAGTGACTGATGCTTGATCTAATTACATCACAGGAAGGATGTGAGATATTTAGCAAGTAGTGTTGCAAGCACTTCTCAAACATGCTGCACATAGAGCTAACAACAGTGGAAAATAAATGTATAAATATTTGAATTGCAGCCTGTTTTGTATTTGACTCTCAGCAAATTCTGATTCATAATGATGGCTATTTGGGTTGTCCAAAACCTGCCGAATGAGCAAGTAGCCTTTACATTAATGAAGCAGGTATTTCTAATGTTTAGTTCATCGATAGAACAGAGCTGTCCATCTATCTGGTCCAATTCATTCCGGTTAAAAGGTGCTGTCGATTACTGTGCGTTCTTAACAATGATATTTTAGTGGCTGAAAACTGAACTATCAAGTACTGCGGGGTGTTTTGAAATTCAATTTTAAGAGAATTTTTAGAATGAAAATGGAAGAGCAATTTCTCTGTGATATCTGTGCAATACTTTTAAGTTGATTCGTCCTCTGATTGTAAACTCATTCCCCCAGGTAAAAACGAGCTGCCTGACGCCAAACTTCTGGCTGAGAAGCTACTGCTGAGAAGACAGTTCATCCCAGATCCTCAGGGAACCAGCTTGATGTTTGGATTCTTCGCACAGCACTTCACTCACCAGTTCTTTAAGTCGGACCTGAAGAAAGGACCCGCATTCACTCTGGCTAAAGGTCACGGGGTAAGTGGATCAGAAATCTGTGCCGCAACAAAAGGTTTCGTTGGCATAGTCTAATGTACCATGGATGCCCTCAGGTGGATCTAAGTCACATTTACGGCGACAATCTTGAGAGACAACACAAGCTGAGACTCTTTAAGGAAGGAAAGCTTAAGTATCAGGTGAGAGGCAAAACATCTTGAAGCACACTTCATTGAACCTTCACTTGGATGTAACTTTGGCTTGCTCTTTCTGCAGATGTTGGATAGTGAGATGTATCCACCGACCGTGAAGGACGCTGGCGTAGAGATGCACTACCCTCCGCATGTTCCCGAGGCCGATCGCTTCGCTGTCGGTCACGAAGCATTCGGTCTGGTTCCTGGTCTGATGATGTATGCCACCATCTGGCTCCGGGAGCACAACCGTGTCTGCGACGTCTTGAAGGAGGTCCACCCTGACTGGGACGATGAAAGGCTCTTCCAGACCACACGACTCATTCTCATCGGTGAGTGGTTGATTAAAAGTGAAAAAAAAAATGCCACCTGGATGGATAAATAAGCATGAAATTAGTTTAATTTAAATTCTCACCGGGCACATGGCTTAATCTGTCCCATCAGGTGAGACCATCAAAATCGTGATCGAGGACTATGTGCAGCACCTGAGCGGCTACCACTTCAAGCTCAAATTTGACCCCGAGCTGCTGTTCAACCAGCGTTTCCAGTACCAGAACCGAATCGCATCTGAGTTCAACACCCTGTACCACTGGCATCCACTGATGCCTGACTCCTTCCACATCGAGGCACGAGAATACAGCTACAAAGAGTTTGTCTTCAATAACACCGTGGTGACGGAGCACGGCATCAACAACCTGGTGGAGTCCTTCTCCAAGCAGATCGCAGGACGGGTGAGCTGCTGCGAAAAAAGCTGCGTTTCAGTTGTCACTTTCTGGTGGTATTCTGACAAGTGCTTTCATTTGTAGGTCGCTGGGGGTCGAAATGTACCAGGCCCCGTCATGTACGTGTCCATTAAGTCGATAGAGCACAGCAGACAGATGCGGTACCAGTCACTGAATGCCTACAGGAAGAGATTCTCCATGAAGCCCTACACTTCATTTACTGACCTGACAGGTGAGACAGACCTAAGTTCTGTCAGAAAAGTATGTTGACTTCAGATAGTGTTGAGAAACATGTTGCCACGGCCAACCGACTTCTTGCAGTTCCATCATTCTTTTTTTTAGTTAAAGGTTGAGGGAAAGGATGCGTCATTACTGGTTTGGAATGTATCTTTAAAAGCAGATGTTGACACCATCTTGAGATCATGTAAGCAGCAAGACATGATGATCTAAACAGACTGGGGCGCCCTCTCACTTTAGCATGTTGAAAAGGTGAAAGCAACAGAACGTGACTTATGTTTGATTACAAATGTGAGTCCGTGAGAAACCTTGGAAGTGAAGAATAAATCACAACCCTGGACTCGTATTTATACTGACTCAAGCATCTGCAGCTGCTGATCTGGTGTAACCATAATGATTTCCTCTCATGTGTTCTTGCAGGAGAGACAGAAATGGCTGCAATTCTGGAGGAGCTGTACGGTCACGTGGACGCTGTGGAGCTGTACCCTGGCCTGCTGGTGGAGAAACCCAGACAGAATGCCATCTTTGGGGAGACCATGGTGGAGATGGGCGCTCCGTTCTCCCTCAAGGGCCTGATGGGGAACCCCATCTGCTCCCCAGAGTACTGGAAGCCCAGCACTTTTGGAGGCAAAGTGGGTTTTGATATTGTCAACTCAGCGTCGTTACAGAAGCTTGTCTGCAACAATGTGCGCGGCCCGTGTCCCGTGGCCTCTTTTCACGTGCCAGATGTGAAAGACACAGGATCCATGATTATCAACTCCAGCACGTCACACTCCGGCGACATCAATCCCACTGTCATTCTGAAAAAAAGGACTACTGAGCTCTAATTGGGTATCATTTTACGTACCAATAAGTTATTTATTTATTACAGTATTTATTTGAACTAAATTTTTTATAAACCTTTGCGTAATGCCTGAGCAATCAGGGTTTATTTATTAAAGACCCAAGGACTGTGTGGTGATGACGATACTTGAAAATTAGTTTACAACTACAAGGTAGTTATTTTTTTATCTCTCTAAATGAATTGCTGCTGATTCTCTCAATGTGTTAATGTACTTTGAGTGTGAATACACTTATGGAGAACTACACATGAAAGATTTATACTTAAGTTGTGTAATTAAAGCGATTAGACTTAAATAAACGTTTATTTAATAATTTTATGTTCATAAAAATATTTTATTTATGCATTTTGTTTTTTTACACGTATTTATCCATTATTTATTTCTAAACATTTCACGTTTAGTTTTCCATTTGCCAGTGATTTACACGACTGAGCTTGACAAAACTGTTAAAACATGACGTTCTCCATTATTTTGTAGATCGTAATTAATGTGTAATGCTTAAATCTCGATATCGGAATATATATGTTGTGCTACACTGAATTTCAGATGCACGGGATGTTTACAATGTCTTTGGAAAACTGTAATGTGAAAGTTCAGATGAACACTAATGTTGTTTAACACTTGATGATAATAAATGCTACCAGGGAACGTGCTCTTGTCATTTTTCTGTATTCATTTTCAATCTCAAACTGGTTCCGGTAAGAGCAGCAACAGTCCATCAGAAGCAAAAACTGCAAACTTCTCAGTTAGAAAAAATTAGGGAACAGGGACTGAAATGTTTCACTAGAAGGAACAAAATATGACAATATTTTATATTACAGGTCAATTCTTAAGCAATTCTCAGTGGCTCAAAGATAATCAATCCTGAAAGAAAATAATTCAAGGAGTGACCAAAACGTTTTTTTTTTTTTGAACTGTGTACCACAACTAACACCACCCTCACCTTTTCTTTTATAATATAATATTTAAAAAATACTTGCTTAGATTAGCATATGGCATATAACCCAGAGAAGCATAAGGCTACAGCTTGACTCTATGCTGGATGAACAGTCTTCTTAGTCTTTGATCATTTCCCAACACAAGTTGCCCCATCCTCCACGTGTTTTCATGAACCTCATTGATTATCCTACCCGTCTTCTTCTTCTTCTTCTACTACTCCAACACCCTTTGTTGAACATTCTCTCCTCATATGGCCTCCTTAACTTTGTCTCCAAACTTCTCCACTCCAGCATACGCCTGTTTCTGATCTTGTCATCTTAGTCACACACAATGAAAACTTGTCGGTAAACTACCGTCTATAAACTGTAAATCATGTCGTGCATCCCACTGGACAGGCATCCCTGCCTGCACTCTCCTCTTCACCACCCTTTATCCCTGCCATTGACTCTGGATGACGGATACTTGAACTGATCAATGTAAAACAACTGAACAAACCGTTAATATAATGATTAATGAATGAATGACAACACACCATTGGCTTGAAATGTAAGAAAGGCTTAGAGTCACAGTGCTCTTTCTCCACGTCAAGAGAAACCAGTCTAGGTACAGTAGTTCATGTCAAGATGCCTCCAAGCCACTTTTTGTGGCACGCTTCCAAATTGGGAGGTTTATTCAACTGAATAAGACAGGATCTTGCCAGTACTTTTCCTCTTTTAAATGGACAAGACTTTGGGGGAATTCACCTGAGGATGTGTTACTTCATCTGGCCTTCACCTACGTCAGCAGATGTGGACATGAGGCCTTAGAGATGGATGTCACAGCATCTTTTCGAGGATTGCTCAGACTGTTAGAGTCTCAGGGAAGATCTCCCTTTTTAAGTAAATGAGAAAGCTAGGGATAGGTTTGATTACAGTCAGGACATTTGTAATGAAACTGAAGACCTGTGGCAATCTCACTTGGATTGTAAAATGTACACATGATCAGCCGAACCGAATGAAAACTGTCATTTCAAGTTTGACCTTTGGTGTGAATTTCCACTTTCAGTTTTCAGTTGTTAGTCTGCAAACAAATATGTTTATATATATATATATATATATATATATATATATATATATATATATATATATATATATATATTCCTTGTAGATGTCAATGGTGCACTCATTTTGTTGAGGAGTGCTACAAACATACCCTCAGAGAATTGTTTAGCAGGGAAGAGTCTGGGATAGATCTTGATTGAATATGAACAGTGAATGAACTCCAGTCCAAAACCAGTCAACGGTGACAGGAATTCTTGACACAGTCTGACAGTGGAGCAGCGGGTGCCCATTCCTACGCAAATATCCCCGAAAATGTCGACGTGACTGGCAGCATGGTGTACTGAGTCAGGGGGAATCATTGTCTTCGCACACAGACAGTGGAGGGCAGGACTTTCCCATCCATTCATATATTTATACAAGTGACACGTGGCGCACAGTGGCCCTCGAACAAACATGACAAAAGCAAGGGAAGTGCATGAAGTCATTAATTTATAGACAAATCCACTGAACACTTCCTCCTCTTCATCTTCATCAATGGCTGCGGGCATTTGGTCAGCAGGCGCACCACGCAATGAAAATGACCTGATTATGAGTTCACTTTACTTGTTTTCCCCGCTGCCTCACTGGGTGTGTTATAATTCCTTTGTCCAGCAATGTGTGGCATGCTCAGGTCTGGGTCTATGAGCGCTGCCAAGGGAACACATTCTGCTTTGTGAGGGGGTAATGAGCTTGGGCAGGCTGTTGGACGAGTGTGGGAGGATATCGGGGATGATGATGATTTTTTCCATCTGACCTCTAACTGGACCTGTTTGGAACGAGAAGCAAAACAAAGGTCATGCTCTGTGACCTGGGTTACGTGAAGAAATGCAGGTCAGAGGGCATAAGACTGACTAGTGTCCACTCTTTGCACGTGAGCAACTGTGAATCTAAAGAAGAAGGGAGAAGTTCCTTCTTCTTCTCTGCTCCTCACCATCAGGACTTAGTTTAAGCAGTGACAAACACTTTTTGTCTCGCTATGAGCACAGGAAACGTGATCTGCTTTATACATGATTCTAATAGAATCCTTCTGTAGCAGAAGCAGTGGCCTTGTGTTACTTTGGCAGGTGTTCCCCCACACCTACTCTACAGAGTCAAGGTGTAGTAAGGCGAGTATCAGAGTATAGTACAGTGTTCCGGTCCTCAAATGGCCGGGGTGGTGCAGATTTTTGTTCCAACTGATCAAGCACACAGTTTAACCAATGAGATTTCAGCTGAAACCAGCAACAACAAACTGACCATCTATTGATTATATCCTTAAGACACTTGATAGGTGAAATGGTGCACCCACTGGCGCCCTTTGCGGAACTAAATGCCCACACATGGTTTAAAGCATGTTTCAAACTATTGGCCTGATTTTACAATATGCAGTCTGATAGAGCTAAAAAATGTTGATTGATTTAAAGTGCACCAAACACCGGTACTTTCAAAAAATGAAAAACTGATGCAGATGGAAACATGTGAAAAAGGATGTGAAAATTCCATTCGTCCAGAAAAAATCCAAAGTGTCTTACAACACTGGCCACTGTGCTCTGAGGCGGAGACTATGGTGAACAACCTGTGCCTTTTAAAAGTAACCACAGGGCTTTCATTCATCAAAAGGGAGACTGATATTGGACTTCATGAACCATTTTGGCTGCTTGCTTGGATCATCTTCACTGCCATTTTTTATCCTGTATAAAATAAAGTTGAGTTACCTCTGAAAAGTGCCATCCAAAAGAGATAAATGTCCTGAGATGAAAACTTAATGAATTTAGAGGATAAGGAAATATAGATAAAAAAAATTGTGAAAGTGATTGAAGACAAGAAAATATGGAAACAAACATGCGTGGGGAAAAATGCAGACAATTTTATACATTATTGTACGTTGGACTGATTTGGATCATGTACCGACATGCACATCACAGAGTCACGCAAAAGACACATTCCTCTGTCCTCTAGCTGGCGAGTGTGAAATCATCACACTCCTGTCATACTGCATGCAAAGCCAAAGACACATTCATAGATTTAAACCAACAACACGTTGATGGCCTATGTAAATTACAATAGACAGTCTTTTATTAGAACACATGTACTAATCTACTGACCGTTCCAAAGTTACTAGTTGATCTGTTTAGTCTTTATACAAACTCACCTGGTCACCTGTAAATAATGAGGTGGCTGTTTGTTTTCGTATTTATGTCATAACAAACGTCATCATATATGTAGGTAAACTGAATTGTGTCATGTCATGAGTGATATGACACAATTCAGAACATCAGACCCTCTCAAAGGCCAAATGTTTTGGTTTTTTTTTGTAGAAAAATGACTTGTCGCATATGTGACATGTAATCATTCAAAAGAGAGTGAGAGTCAACTTTATTTATCCCAACAAGAAACATTTTGTCTGTTCTTACTTTCAGTAGGCAAAGACTAATGGTGGGTGCAGCTTGGCCTAATCTGATCGTGGGCGTTTTTCATTCCTGCACAAGGATCTGTTTTGTTGCTGTTAGGCGTGAACCTACACTGCCAGGGGTGATCTTTAACAGTCACAGCCCATGATATCATGCTTTCTAACTCACGTGAGAAAAGACTGGAGGCATTGCGCGGAGTCAAAGATTGGTGAAGACAGACCCTAAAATAAAGTCCATCTGGTAATTAGGACATTTTGTCAGAGTGTGCTATAACATTCCTGTTGAAGGAAGGGACAGATTTTCTCATAATCCCTGAACAATTCAACATTGAGCAAGAAAGAGGAAGTAAGGATTTGATGAGTCAGTCTGATCCAATTATGTTTTCACAATGATTTAGGCTTAGTGGCATGATATTGAAGATATGTAAGCATCTGTGTCTGACAAAAGCTTTTAGTGATTAAATGAACCAAGAATTCCGACCGACCTTCCCTCTCTACCTATGGGCCCGCCAACTTCTACCTGCTGTCTCTACCTACCAACCTGGGTAGGTAGAGACAGCAGGTATCCGCTGTACCTACCTACTTACTAGGGCTGATTATTTTGGTAGTCCACTGGTCACCAACTATTTGGGCTGACAAACACAGCAACATGTAGGATTGTAGTGCTGTAAATAGAATATTATTATTATTATTATTACAATTTCTATGAAACTCAAAATGTGGAGTGGATGGTATGTGTCCTTTGATGTGTCCTTTGTGGAATGGTCCCATACTTTTGATGTTTTGGGTCACATTGTTTGCATAGTCTCAGCCATTTCTGCTCTTGCTGCGGACTATTTTAAGAGAAGAATGATGTCACGACTAGACGCCTAATGACCCAGAGAGAGTGTGGTGCTGTTTTGACACACACACACAAGCACAATGCATCCAGAGGAAATTCTATATTAAACAGGCTGATCCAAAGCTGGCTGTGAATCACT
Source organism: Synchiropus splendidus (assembly GCF_027744825.2). NCBI lineage: Eukaryota > Metazoa > Chordata > Actinopteri > Syngnathiformes > Callionymidae > Synchiropus > Synchiropus splendidus. The sequence goes on from NC_071334.1 coordinate 35,843,849, forward strand.
TTTAAAAGGAAGATTGCTGTATCGGCAGGGCCCTGTTGTATTGCTGGCATGATCGGTGGTTCAAGCCCTCAGCTGCGAAGCGATACTGGCATCAGGTGGAACCGGTTTCCGTTTCTGTTGCTGCTTCACTGACACAGTCATAACTTCCTTGTGAAAAGAAGACCGTTTACGTCCGGTTCTTCAGGCTACAGTCTGAACATAGCCTGCAGTCCGGTCTCCATTGATTTTTAAAGTTCAGTTATGAAATCATTTGGTCCGTAGAGTTTTCTCTCCTTTGGTAGCACGAGAGAAAACACACAACAGCGATCAAGTTAATGATGAATTTGAATGATTTTACCATGAATGTTTTATTTTCTTGACGATTTTGTGATAATATCGTTATTGTGACAGACCTACTACAACCCTACTGGTATCTGTCTAACTGCGATGGCTACTTTTGTAGTTGAACACTAACGGAACATGTTCCAAAAATATTTCTATTGTTTACAGAAGTGTGTTATTTATTAAGCGTCAACAAAAGGTGACATGGAGATGGCTTCTGCCTTGGTATCAGTAGTGCTATCACCTGATTTGCAATGTTTGACTTGGCAGCCGATTGTTCCACTGCCAGTCAGGCTGTTTCTCAGATCTGATCTGACCTCCTGGTGACCTTAATTCCAGCTTCTAGTATCAGTCCATCATTCTTCGAATTGAAATCGCTATCACTCATGACATACTCATCACTGACACACACACACTGCTCCATACGTGACCATTTCAGGGCCTGAAGAAATGAAGTGAGTGAACACATACCAGAGACATGAGACTATGAATGGTCTGTGTTTTGTTATGGTCTGAAAATGTTCTCAGGCAGGTGCAGTTTTCATTTGACACCTGTTTAAAAACAGAAGTTTAAGTTCCAAGTGTGACATCATTCCTTTACTGGAAGCGATTCCAGTCAGGTGGTTTTAGACCTTTAGTTGTTATGTGATTAGTTGTTTTATTTTTTTGAATTCATAATATGCTTGCATGTTTTCTTCCTTTAAAGGGTCTGAGTTCTGTTTTCCTCTGTATCATTTCCCATTTTGCTCAACTCCTTTGTTAATGATGAACTACATGTGTATCAATGAATAACACTGTCGTTCACTTATGGTCTTGAAACTCTGAACGAATAAGTGCTCATTTGTGTTCTGTTCACCGTCTGGATGATGAAAAGATACACATTTTGGATGACATCTGCATCATCTTAGCTACCTGGGCAAGGCACAGAGCAAGCAAATCTTCCCACACTCTGCTGAACCAAATTCATCAGACAAGATAAACGTCGTATTTCAGTGACTAACAGTCTCACTTTGACACCCTATGAATGTCAACTGTGTGACAATGCATCTCTGGAGTGTTTCCCAGGTCAGTAAGTGGACACACCCTGCCAATCTATTTGATCGCCAGGTTCCTCATATTTTATGCGTCGCTATGGAAACATTGATATAATGATGATTAAGTGTGAAATCATTAAACTCACTTTTTATATGACTGCATGTGGAAGCAGAGAGGCATAACTTAACAATTTGTAAACACTGTAAATCATATGACCTTTTTCAGTTTTACATTCTTCACTTGATGCCGCTGACTAGCGCGTTCATTGTTAGCATATTTGAACTGCATTGAGTACGGATGCCGCAAGCCGACATTCATGAGCGGACCCCAGCCTGCCTCGGCAACTTCAACAAGTTATGTACGTTTAAAATGTTGATCGCTTCTACATTGCGGCTGTAAAACCCAAGCCATGTTCTGTGATGAGAAAACGTTGAAGAGAACATTTGTATTACATGAAAACAGTCAGGTTGGTGTCAGTCAATCCATGCAGTACAAATGGGAGTTGGAATCCAGGGTGAAGTCATCCAAGGCCTTCATTCAGACCAAGACATGCCCCATACAAATTTGAATTAGGACAGGCACTCCAAATGAATGAAATAACACAGATAAATTGCATCAAAACTTTCTGTCACGGGGAACAGTTGTCAGTGCACCGATTCCAGGTGCTCCACATTGTATGAGCACCTGATGTCTTAAGCAAAACATCCATGATGAAATGAGATTTCACATGGAATCACAAATGTATTCTGTGCACTTTATACAGTCGAGTTCACTTACTATCGGAACACTTCCAGCCTGATGTTCAATCTACAGTGAACATATTGAACTCACTATTATTGTTATTTTTAATCGAGTCCCACCCCCTTTGTTGCATGGCAAAATGAAATCAAAGCTTGACATCCAATAATCCATAAATTAAGACGTGATGTGGATCATTTACTCACCAATGATGGTGAAGACAGTGCAGTCCAATATTTGATTATTTTATATTTTCATCCACATACCAAGAAAGTTGCCATGTCCTGTAACAACGCAATACCCAGACAACACAATACATACGTACCTAGATCAATAAACCGTGCACACAGTGTCACTCTATTTCTATAAAATCCTGATATTACAGTTGTGTGGATTAATACAGCGTAGTATTGGTAAACTTGGTAGTTTTCTCGAACATTTCTCCATGACGTTCTAGAAAAGGAAGTTGCTGTCAAAATTTCCATGATGGGAAGTCTGCAGTCTGTTGTCACAACACATCAGGTGACAGTAAATGGTCGTAATGAGGAAAATAACCACATATTGTGCAATGGTTTTAATTTCAGTAAAAAGAGGACCATTGGTAATAATAAGTGAAAACGCAGCAGCAAGAAAAAGTTACATTTTAATCATGAGTGTTTTTTAAAGTTTTATCCCTGTTTGACAAGTTACATGCATATTCATATTTTAAACATTACAACCATTTCTGGCCAGTTAGGTATTACGTGAGACCATGTTATGTTTTCACCCTAAATTCTAAGTTAAGTGTTTCATTCGTTACTACATTTTTTTTAATAAAAACGAGTAAGTCCACTAGTATTCCTTGTATATCTTGTTTATGGATGAGTCATGTGTGACACAATTTTAACCTGATAAGAAAGTTGTTTAGGTGTGAGTGAAGCGCAACATACTTGACAGAGCAAGTGGAAACTGGGCCGTTATTGAATTACAGGTACAGTAAAATATGTGCTATCATAATTACATAGAAGTAAAGATGAATGCTCCTACGTGACAGAACCACTAGAAAAGCTCTTAGTCATATATCTGAGGTGATGGATCAGAGGCCGTCAACTACGATGGTGAAACCACGCAGTAATCCTGGTATCAACGCTCAGCATGTTTCATCAAGTCAATTGTTCACTAGTGCAATTCCAGTTGTGTTCACAAGTGTATCTGAGAAGTATTTTAACAGGTTTCCATCAATTTTGAACATTGACCGGCAAAAATAAAAACAAACAAACAAGGGCGCAAATTCTGTCTCCCAGTCAGTCATAGTCGTTCAAGGAGTGTGCAATGAAATTGGGGAAAGATTAGGCCCCCACCTTTGATCTAGTGCAAAGGAAACTATGAGAACATTTAAGAATAACTCAATAAATAAGATAATTCGTGATTTCAAACTTCAAATATTCAGTCTATTTATCTGAACTCACCACATACTGTTGTGATATGACATTCTTTACTGATCAGAGGACTTTAAAGTGTAACAATACTCAATACCAAACACACTAAAACAATGTGAAGGCATCCAATGTAATTTTATAAGATCTATCAAAGGAAAACACAGAATGAAGGAGACAGAAAAGAGTGTGTAATGAAAGAAAAAAGCCAAAAACAATTTGAATAAATACTTTTTGTTAAATTAATCTAATCTCAGCTCAAGATACAACCCAAGCATAAATCTGGGATGTGCGTAACGTGAATCACCTCTTAGAATGAGGAGCAGGATCTGAGGATGCCGGTGTGTAAGCAAGCAAGGCAGCGGTCACAGTCAGGAGGTCAAAAGAACTCACTGCAAAGCCCCACTCTGGACTCTGCACTCTGACCAGGAGCATGATGAGAGTTTCCAACTCCACTCTGCTTGACGATTGGTTGGAGACTTACATTACTATTATAAGATCGTCACTTCGTCTCTGCTCCTCTGCTCCCTCCTCCAGCAGTATACTTGGATTCAGCATTCCACCGATCAATTTCATATTCAATTTCTGAAACTGATCTGAGCTGGATTACCAATGTAACAGTCAGTAGATGAAACATTCAACCATGCACGTGATTGAAGGCAGTGTCACATGACTTTGTCTCCTTGAGAGACCTGTGTCTGAACCCAGTTCCTCGATGGAGAAATACTGTACATGTTTCATCACATGAATGATGTATGCTCAAACACATTCCTTTGTTGCACAAATAACTTTTTGAGGGCCTAAACTGGTCAGTGGTGCCTTCGGTAACCAGGTTTACTCAGTCAGGCATGTGGATAATGGACATAGAGGGAGCAAATAGTCTCTTGGTGTGGGGTTGAAGAAATACTCATCCATGTCACTACACCGTGAAACACGCAAACTCTGATTTAAGTAATGTCGCACTTAGGTCACGCTCTCTACCTAACGGCTCAACTCTGCTCCACATTCCAACGGCTCCTTGTGAAATAATACCGTATCATGTTCTTCATGATGCGTCACTATTTCCATTTGATCTCCTGGAACCCCCATTAAGAAACACATTATGACAGGTGACAATAATTTGTGAATGGATGCTATAGTACAAGCAGGAGCTGAGGTTGAGGGGGTGGAGGTGAGGGCTTGCCTCGACACTCCCTTCTATCACGTGCACAATAAAAGGAAGACAGTATTGTGTGGCAATGCAAACAAAGTACATGCAGGCAAAGTGAGTCAGTGGTCCTTCCCATATTTACTCTTCAGTTTCCTGACTTTCCCATGCTCACCAGAACAATGATAGAGTGCTGTGTGGATGACCACAAGAAGTGATAGGGCTGACTGCTGTTGCTCGTGCTACACTTTTGTGCCATCTTTTGACATCCCTTCATTAATCTCTTCTCCCACTTTTGCCACGAAGAGGCGGGGTTGGGGTTGAGCCAAGGGAGACCTGCACACTCACTAACACCTCACCGCTAAGTTACCTGAGGCAGCCACTCCCTAAGTGGGTTATTATTACACAACACAATTTGTTTTCTGACTAACCACATGGCGATGGTATAAGTTAAGAGAAGAAAACAAACAGCGGTTGCCATGACTACCAAATTGAGTCAAATTCCGCTCAAAATTATCTCTGGATACCAGAAAGATATGCCAACAAAATATTCAGCATCAGATCATTAAACTCATGGTCAGCACGCAGGGGGACGGGACTCACTCAGCGCATGTGGCGCACCAAACATGCGTGACACGATGTGTCAAATGCTACAAATGAGCAGAGCCCCAACACTTGACACAGGCGTCGTGGTGGTCTGCTATGTCAAGACCTAGCTCTCATGACTTGCAGGAACGAGACATTGCTACGTACTTTAGCAACCGATGATGATGACAAGTCAGCCACTGGTGGAAAAAGAGGATGAGCAGCGGAAGACAATGGGGTAATAGGTAGTGGGCGGAGACTACCTAGGCAGTGAACCAACCAATTAAAGTCTCAGGCCGAGGCCAGTGCCTCGATGTGGATTAACCAATAGTGAAGGCCGTTAGAGGGCATTGCACATGTGACATAGAACATTTCCACCTTCAGTGACATAATGAATCTTGTGTTAAAAAGATTCCCATTCCACATATGAATGCAATGAATATTGGGGAAAGATTAGGCAACCAGCAACAATAAGCTTTTTTCTTATCTGTTAGGAGTAACTCCATGCTGTCAAACCAGACTAAACAATGGAACTGTTTTTAAAAGGAAACTTGCCCTAATAGCATTTTAAGTGGCGGCACACGTATAAACACTCCCGGAGCACTTACCGTTAAGTCATTTTGTTTGTTTAATACATGACCTACTGTGGTATTTGTAGCCTAAATTCTAGTATAAATGTCGTCACTTTCTTTTCCCTTCACCTTGAACGTGTTGGTTGACTCATACATGCAATTCTCAGAATGGTGACCCCAGTGGATGATATTTGATATTACATTAAAAGGAGAAGGAAAAGGTAATTGGGAATTCACATTAAATATCCCCCATTATGCGTTATGTTTTCAAATCAACGCTGTCTGTCAGTAAGAAAATAAAATGAAAATATGAAGAGAAAAAAAAAACATATATATATATATATATATATATATATATATATATATATATATGAATTTTGAGTGTTTGTTTTGTTTTTTTCCTGGAATCATAACTGTGTCTCAAGGTAAAATCCTGACCTCTAGCGTTGATACAAGACATGAAGTTTGCCTTTACTCACCTTCTCATCCAGCAGGATAATCTCGTGATTGCTGATCACGTAACTCTGAATAGGGCACTGATACAAACTCATCGGCTCATGGCAAAACACATTACCACTCAATTATAACTTTAGATTTTAAACGGCACACTGTGAAGATGCCATTCAAGTATTGATTACCACTGACTGTCAGTTTTTATATTCTTATTTAGACCAATATTACTTCACTCATCTGAAACACTAGTTAATAATGGTTGAGAATAGAGTGACAATTGAAATCGATCACTGTGGTGGAGAGAAAGCCACAAGTAAATGTATCTATTCTCCAAATAATATCCCAGATGCACAAGGTTTATGAAGTGTGATGCCTTCAGGAGGTCATCTGAACCCTTCCGTCCTGTCTGACTCATCGGTTCTCAAGTGAGTTTTCCAGAAATTTCACCCTCAATGTCCTTGAGAGCAACTCCAGTTTTTGTTCAATTAATCTTTGACAACATCACTAAGCGTTTGGTAAGAATATAATAAAACCCCTTGTGCTTTGCTTTTTTTAACTGTCATTTGTCTGAAATTGTCCCTCCCCAAGTCCTGTGATTATTATGGAGGTCCCTTTTATCGTATAGAATTTTACCTCCGATTTCACTGGGCACTTCACTTCAAATATAGCACACCTGGTATTGAAGCCAGAATGCCCAGAATTATTTGGAACAACAGGTGCTAAATAATCAGCTTGAATTCCACTTTAAGCTAGTGGTGCTGACAATAATGCAAGCTCACCTGACATGCATACTCTTTCTGTGCCTGAATAAAAAGGTCTTTAATCCTTTAAGCCAATAAATACAGGACACACAGAGAAAGACTAAAGGCACCAGCTGAACTCTGGTTGCATGAGCAGTCCTAGAATACGTTCTCTGGGTGGGGAGAGAATGTACTGAATGTTTGCACTGCAGTGATTCAGCAGTGAATATAGCAGAGATTGCAGTCAGGCATGCGGGGATAGGCACCTAGCTTCCTTTCTTTGATCAAATAACATGAGCAAATGTGAAAGAATGTCTTAAAAAATTATATAAATAAGTACATTTGGTCACCATGCTGTACTTTGGATAACAAACTTTGAGTAGTAAGCATGAGCATGACAGGCATATGCAAGATATTGGATCCAAAGCAAATTCACGTGTCAAAAATATACTTTCAGCTTTATGGGTTGAGTCCATTTAGTGTTGAAAGAATATTTACGAGTCTGATGGAAGCCATGAGGATACCTGCCTGTGTTCATGTTTGAAAAACAAAAGAGTTCATAGCATTAACGGTTGACATCTTCAATCATTTGCTCTTCATGAGCTGCGATAGTGTTTATTAAAAATGATAACAACAAGATCACATGCTGGTTGAGGATAGGGCGTGGTATAAGATGGTGCTCCATTCATTCCACATGAAATAATGTGTCAGATTGCTATTTAAAGGCCATCAAACGGCCATGCATTTTAGTCACAGTGAGTCAGTGCAGTCATTCAGGAGGAAGGCTATGTAAGGGCTTACACAGAATAGCAACTGACATCCAGTGTGTTTCAGAGAAGAGAGCTGCAGCATTGTCCGTTTCTAAGTTGAGCGTTCCCGCACCCCTGGTGCTCCTCATGCTCCATGATGCGTAATCCACGCCTGGAGCTGTATGGAGGTAAAATGTGATGTTTTTTTTCTCTACCCCAGCACATGCCCCATGCACCCGTGCACGAAGCTCCATGTGGCCCTGCGCAATGCACGACCCACGTCGCCGCCTATGACACTATGGAAGGAAAACGTTCTTTTAGTCCATTGTGGGAAGTCTATGTATTACGCCATGGGAGTGAGGATGGGTTGCAAAAGCCCATTTCTGCTTTGAGGCTGTCCCAGATGACTCAGCTCCTCCCCACACTCTGCGGAGAAGTTCCTTTCAATTGCTTGTATTTGCAGTCTTGTTCTTCATACTCGTGACCATAGGGGACAGCAGGGATGTAGAGCACCCAGTAAAATTCTGAGCTTTGACTTTTGGCTCAGTTACTAGGAAGAATACTGTATGATATTGAAGACATAGTTGTGCTTGTTTATTTCCTGAGGTGCTGTTTCAAATCATGCCCCGAGTAAAAACGTGTCATGTCTAGGAACTGTTGAGGAGGCAGTGGGATAAGAAACAAGTGATTTCACTCGTGGTGTTCTAGATTACCACCCGATTCCACGAATCGAGAGCATTTGTCACTGACTCATAAGAAGGAGCTACAGCAACATGTTGTGTTCAGTACAATATGCAACGTAAGAGACTTGCAACAAACATGACTTCATAATAGACAAACAAAATCAATTTAAAAACTTACATGTGGCGGTGGTGCCAAAATGGGTTGTTCATTCCACAATGTTTTAGGGTCGATTTAAGGTCTTCTAACTCAGGAATTCAGATGTACTGCAGGGCTGACAACTCACACGACCAACAAGACACAAAGGACACTCTGGCGCTCGCGTCACACCTCCCATTCCTCACACATTTCTTCCTGCTGCAGCCACAGGAGGTCAGGTTTTAAGTCTTCACCAAAAGCATTATTCTAGTTATTCAACTTGAAGTCACAATTTAAATGCACTATGTTTTCTAAAAACCATGGATGAATGTAAAAGGGCCCTTTCTAGCTGATGTGGAGCATCAACATTGAGTCTGGAAAATGTGCATCAATGAATGAGCTTTTCACCCTCTTAACTACGTGTTCATTCATATTCCACAAGCAGTGACATCATCGCCACCGGCCGGAAGGTGAGCTGGCTAATTTTAACCCAGAAGCACCTGTGTATATAGTTATTTGACATGTGCAAACTCTGTGGGGCTGATAGTTCCCACTCTTGACCCCCTTTTCAAAAGATGTTGTATTCAGGTGGCAACGTCAGCGTGTAAAGAAACACCGTCTCTGAGACAAAACAGTGCAACATTTGGTCGTTTCCCTTTCAGAGCTAGTTGAAGACATTACAAGCGTTACATCTGGCTCAATAAATTGACTGAAGGCAAAAAGCTATTTCATAAAAACTAATCTTGGAGCCCATTATTTGGGGGATTTTGATTGTTCTTAAAAACCACAGGAAAAAGCCTTGTTTTTTGGTTTGATATTTGGTTCACGGTAAAATGCATTACATCTACAGGACTTACACCAGACACAAACAGCCAACCTTATGTTCCCTGGGAAGGCATTCTTTCACCATAGAGTCACATGTAAAAGAGCTCAGCAATTTGGATATTTTCATCACATTTAGACACATTAAATGTATTATTTCAGTGATAAACCGACCAAGCAACAACAACATTTTTTGGGAAGGCTGCCCTTTTTCTGGATGTCTGTGCATGTGCCTGGTATAGAGCCTGTATGCACCTTGGATTATTTAAAACATGAAATATGATTTACGATACAGTGCATGACTAAATATATCCATTACAAAAACACACAATTCTTGCTCTAGGTCGTGACTTTTCCTCATGTAGATGAATCTTTCAATGGCAGAGTTGTCTTTTTTTTGGTGGGGTGGAGGATTAATGGGATTTGTTTGGCTGTTTTAAGATAGAGAACAAAGGAGGAGGTAAGGTACAACAGACTTTAAAAGTTGCCAAGGTTAGTCGACATGCACGCATACTCTCATGTTAATTTCCAGCTGTAACTTTATGTGTGCGCCATTTTTTTTTTTAATTATGATGGTGAAAGAGAAGGCAATATCCAAAGATGTTTTGCTTCTGGCCTGAGAAGCACATGACCAGCATAAGTGCACAGACCACACTCATGCCTTCTGGTGCTTTCAAGTTTTAAAAGATTCCTTTTGTGTGCTCAGGTTACGTGAAGATCTTTACCCAGAAAAACTTTTATACAGAAGCAGAGATTGAAATTAGACAACAGTGACACAGTCAAAGCTTGGTTGCCTTATCACGTGCTGCATGAGATAGCAGCGCGAACAACAAGGCAGCTTTTGTGCATATGCCTTATCAACAAGTCAGCCAGGATAACAATCTGATGAAACTGAAAGCCCCGAAACTTTCAATTCATCCAGGATGTGTCGTCAGGCCTGCATCAAGTCGGGGCTTCTAATTCCTGAAGTAAAATCCTCTTAGGATCTATGCTCTATTTCTGTTTGGTGTGCAGAGTCTCGTTAGAAATCTCTATTAGACCAAGCTCATTGGCTGGAATAAGAGACACACGCATGCACACTGAGAGCACACCACTAAGTGCAGTGATCACAGGTCTGCCAGAGTAGGTTGACCAACAGGATAAGTGCAGGACTACATCGTCACTGAGTCAGGTAAGAATTCATTTAAAATTCTTCACCAAAATGAAATTTGTGATATCTCAATGAACTGTCTTAAAAATGTTACTATTACACTGTTACATAATAAAAAAGTATTGTGATTCAAAGATGAACACCAACATTACCACAGCAAACAACCAGTACATTATTAGATTGTATTAGGGGATATATATAATTTTTTTTTTTAGAAAAACTTTGATGGTGAGCAAATGCTTCATTGAAAACTGAGGAATGTATTTTTTTTTTCAATATCACGTTCAATATCAATAGTACTTAGGCTGCCGTGTCAAGTCAAAGGAGAATCATATGCTGAAACAAAGTGCACTGAATACAAAATGAGTAAGGATAATTCTGAGTCGTTCTCTCACTGAGGATTTAAGGGTTAGTGGGTGGATACAAAGATCATCAGACCAGATCAGCTACTTGGCTGCACTTAGAAGAAATACTCCGCTAATTAAAACACAAGGGAAAGACTATATAATCCGATGTAGCTATTGATGCCAGCAACATAAGCATGTCTGCTGGATAAAACCACAATATCATGTGTTCTTATTGGTATTACTTTGAATGAATGAATGATTGATTGAATTAATTCATGCATGTTTATTTTAATCTCCCCAAATACATTATAAATGTCCTTATATGATATTTGTACATCAAGAATTGACTGTTATATCACATTGCTTCACTATTGTTACATTTCATACAATTCAGTACATATTTGCTCTCACATTTATACGGAGATTGAAAAGAAGTAAGAACAGTTCTTCTCATTAATACGCCTTATTTTTCTGAAGTCTGTGGTTGCATGTGACTGTGCATAAACTTGTGTGTGTGTGTGTGAGGCCCATTTTGTCGATAAGTTTTTGGATTACAGTAAGTCACTTGTGTTACTGGCAATTTTTTTTTTTTGTTTCTTTCAATCAGTTTAGTGTTGAAGTCAGTTTCTTGTGTTTTTGTGCTGGTACCTGATTTAGTAATGCTTGTGGGGAAACACACCTACTTATGGGGACAATTTTGCCCGTCCACAGGAGATTAAGCCAGAATTTGAGGATAAAAATGTCAAAATAACTTATAATTGGGTTTTAGATTGTTTAAGATGTTTAAGATTGTTTAAGAAGTTTAGCTATTTGTTTTGAATGGTTAGGTTTCGGGTGAGAGGCTGAGGAAAGCATTATGCTAATGAGAGGTCCCCATCAGGATAGAGATGCAAACGTGTGTATTTGTGTGTTTGTCTTTGTGTAACCTGTCAGAGCTTCAAAGTGAAATGGTACGATGAAACAAATAGCCATTTTATTTGTGTTTTATTGGCTGCGATGTCAAGACACATTTGTCTTAAGACAACCAGAGAGCAGGGAGATCATTGGCAGTACAGTAATCCTCTTAAATGACTTTAATTTAATTAAATGTCGCAGGACTCTGTGTCTACGGCACTGCAGCAGGACACTCATCTTATTGGTCTCGCCAAACGTTGCAATCATAGCAAAACTGTTGTACGTTTTTCATTTGTTTCCAGCTGGGAATCCATCAGTAAGAAAACATGGCAGACCGGTTGATCGACTTGGAGGAGAGCGCCACTCACACCGGTGAGATATGAAGTCATTCAAACTATGCAGTCTACTGCAGAGTTGTCTACACAATTTGTAGTGATGCAGTAGTTCTTTGGTAATGTAACCAACGGTGTCGATCCTCAGGCCTTCTCGCGTTGACTCAAACCTTATTGACATTGACAGGATATTTGAGTACTTAACCAGTTTCCTTTGGACATCCTGAACAAAAGTCATATAAATAAATATGATACATCTGGCCACCAGGCTCTACTTTGGATAACAAACTTTGGAAAACAAACGTTAGCATGACAGGTTTATGAGAGATATTGGATACAAACAGTATTCATGTGTCAAAAATATACAGCTTTATGGGTTGAAAAAATATTTACCTACTGTACCTGTGTACAGGTTTGAAACACGAAAGAGTTCATAGCAAAACGGGTTGAAATCTTGAATCATTTGATCTTCATGAGCTGCTATAGTGTTTTCATGTAATTAAGGATTATAACAACAAGAACAGAGGAACAGAATGCACATGCTTGAGAGGCTATTAGATAACAGATAGATAGAAGATAACGTTTTGATTCACCAGAACAGAATGATGGTGCTACTATTCACTTCACATTCAAACTCAAATTTTATTTTATTACTGCCAAAAGCAAAAAGATATATGTTGTTGAACATACAGATTCAGAAGCGAGCTTCTTTCAAATAAATATTCTAGCACATGCAACATGTAACATGCAACTGTATTCCTTCATAACTACATGTATGTCCTTGGTGGCTTGTTCTTTGAGTCTATGCTGTACCAGTATTAAAAGTTTAATTTGAGCTAGTCTGCTTAAAATCAGAAGTGGAAAATCACTCAGAGAGTGCAGACCTCAGCCAAGCAGCTTCAGCTGGTCCCCAACAGAATCTCCCAATGACAAAGACACGACAAAAAATCCCAGATTCAAATGTCAATCAAACAGCATCAAAAACAGAAAATAAAGTGCTACAGAAATTGTAATACTAACAACTGAACCAGTTTGGGACATATTTAAATTGCAACATTTTAGATCAGAACAGACAGGATGTGACATTTAAAGACAAAGACCCAAACAGAGTGAACAATGATCAAGCCACTGTACATGTTTTTACACTGACAGTTTTATTTCATTATAATGGACGTTGCCCCACATTTGCCACTAGTTGTGATTCTAAAGCTAGAGATAGAATCTTAAAAGAGTAGAGGAGTTCAAATGAGTGATTCATTTTTTTTCCAAGACAGTCGCATGATGCTGTTGTGATCAGTCAGGGATATACATGTGACAAAGGAGCTCAGTGAACTGAGCACATAATTGTCTCTGTGGGAGATTACTCAACAGCTGAGGTTACAAACTGACAGTATTAGGAATTTGACCTTAACCTTGTCCAAACCTGAAGTCAGTTCATATCAAGAATATCTCCACTGCAATTAACCGACCGTGTTCCTCTTGCCTGAGGCTTCCTGACTGTCTGTTTTTATCCCCTGTCATTCGTCCAAAGGTCCAAAGGGAGTTATCAATGACTGGAGGAGGTTTAAGTTGGAGAGCATGGACCAGGAAAACCTTCCGCCAGCAAAGAGGGAGCTGCTGAGACAGATGTCGTCTCCTCACAGACAACGAGAAGACTCTAGGGCAAGTCTTAATCGCAAGGTATCACCCAGTGTCTGATGTAGACGAAGAGTATTTTTTTAAATCACAAGAGTAAGTGGTGACATGAAACAGAGGGACACTTTTCAAACTGCAAGATTGCAGTACATCCGTATTTCATACCTCTACAACTGTTCAACATACATTTTACTGCAGACCGAACCATTGTCCCTCCAATTTCAAATTGTTCTCCTATAACTTAAAAGGATTCAATGTATAACAAGGTGCAGAATACTGCCAAGCAGCTCATTGCCACCCACTTGTGAGTTCCATCCAATACTATTGTTCTACTTGTATTACATATATCTTCGGCCAACTTTTTAGTCAGCTAAAATATTAATCAATAGTCAGAAATTCACGGTCGATGGGACAGCAGCTGACGGTAGTGTTCAGAGACCCAGTCAGGGAGACTAGAAAATTTAGCTTGCACTACAGTGTGGGCAAGATGACAGAAGCCAAAGTCAACAGGATGCTGATTAGAATCCATAACACCACAGTCATTTTCAAAATCTTAGTCACATAATCAATGTTTCCAGAAGATGTCATTGTCATCAGTTCTTTACACTGTATAACTAGGTGACGCAGAAAATCTAAACAGCAAAACAATCTCCTTATAAAAAAAGAATTTAAAAAAATGCACATCCAACGTACAGATATGTAATGTTCCTTTTGTGTGTTTGTATTTAAAGATGAGTGTGCAAGAGTACGAGCTGCTGAAGGAGGAAGATGAAGGCTGCCTGAAGAAGTACAGGAAACGCTGCATGCAGGAGATGCATGACAAGCTCAGCTTTGGGCCCAAATTTGAGGGTGTACATGACCTGGACAGTGGTGAGGCCTTCCTGGAGGTCATCGAAAAGGAGCATCACAGCACAGTGGTCGTAGTCCACATTTACAAAGCTGGGGTCAAAGGTTGTGAAGAGCTCAACAACTGCCTGGAGTGCCTGGCTGCAGAGTACCCCACTGTCAAATTCTGCAGGATTGACGCTGTTGCGTCCGGTGCTTCAGAGCGATTTTCTGATGAGGTTTTACCTACACTACTGGTCTACAAGGCTGGAGAACTGCTCGGGAACTTCCTGGCCTGCACTCAGCACCTTACAGGGGAGTTTTTTGCGACAGATGTGGAAGCATTCCTCAACAGCTATGGTCTGCTGCCAGAGAAAGAGATGCCTGCACTGGACGACGAGGAGGAGAACAATGTGGAATGAAAAAATGTTTTGCAAATGCTGGGTATAAAAAAACTGAGGGCAGGTCCACAAAATATCACCTCAACAGCAACAAAAGCCAAAGTAATAAGTACTAAACTCATTTATTAAAGTCATTTGTGTAGCTAGCTATTGTATTTGAATAAAATTTAGCTAAAGAAGCAGAGTTTTTTTGTGGCAAGTGGGTAGACATTTAATATCTTTGAAATCATTTCAAGAAGAGATCATTTCAAAAATATCATGGGTCAGTGTTTCCGATAACTGATGTGAAACACTGAGCTTATTTGAAAACAGTTATTGAATTAAATTAATAACAATTATGAAGAGATGAAAAGCTGGAAAGCGTGCTTGTGTCCTTGAGCCTCATGTAGGCGCTTATGCATAGATTTTTTGTGTCAAACTCAAAAACTATCCACTTGGTTTGCTTTAGGCTCTATCTTTCTTTTCTTTGGTTTCTCTTTTTTCTGTCAGCCCTTGAAGCACCATAGTATAATGTACAGTTGTAAAAAGTGAATAAAATTTCTTAAAATACCAGTTTGTGTGATATTGACAAATATGTGAATACCCGCAACCATTCAATCTTTTTTGATCCCCGGCAATTGTTGACCATTTCCTCACAGCACAACCTGAGAGGTGAGAGGGCCAATAAACCCCACACAGGTCCTCTCTTAACATTGTTGTTGAGAGGCTTACACCATGCTGACCTTCAAAGAAACATGTATCATGTTAATACATTTTAATTGAAAACTAAGGCAGAAAGGTTTGATGCTGAGAGGAAGATCCATTAAAATGAAAAAAACATTGGGTGATGAAGTGAATCCTGAGGAGGGGAATTCAGACTCGCCTACGAGGAAATGTCAAAATGAAAATCGCATTCTTTCTGTTTCTGCTGAAACAGGTTTAAACATGTTTGATTACATCAGTGAAGGTATTCGCTTCCCCTTCACCTCTGGGAGTATCGTACATGCCCAAACCACAACATAAAAGATAACTACGATCTTAGGAAAAGACGTGCTGTACTTCACCACAATTTGATACCGCACTATAAATAAAGATGCTTTATAGCACCAACATAGAAGGGAATGTCACCCCACTTTCAAACCAGGCCAGACACACACATGATCTCATTTAACTCCTGACACCACAGACAAGGAGGCAAGTGATAAAATGGAGAGAAAACATGTGAGACCAGGGTCTGTTGAATCGTTCTCACAAGACGTACTCACAAGAACACAACGCATCTATAGGACCCTCTATATTAAACGCACTGTCCCTATGAAACTGGTTAATATTATTATTCAAAATCCTTGTAAGCGTTCCGCTGTACTTCTGGCGTGATTGGAGGATTGTGCCCTCCCCTGTTTGGCAGTACCGGTTGCCAGTCAACAATTTCTGCTGGGTTCCTCGTACTCCTTGTCAGCGAAACCAGAGCACTTCAGCTCTGCAGTGAGTAGGCCTTCTCTGGAAACCAGGGGTTAATGGATCACACCAATGGCCTTTTTCTAACCTCCATGAAAGAGCCTAATGGGGTGTGCCACACATAGAACACACAGAGAGTATGCTAGGTTAATCTGTCCCTGCAACAGCTTGGAAGGTTCTCATAGCTCTTGAACTTCTTTATACTGATATTATTTTTTCTCCCAGATTACTGCAGTGAATATCTGCTGAAATGTTTGTCATTCTTGCATATATCACCTCCGGCAATTAATTTTCATTTAACACTAACTCATATTTTTTAGAGAGAATATTCAGGCATCTTACTACACAAAACACCACAATTGGCAAGAAATGCATTGCCT
Organism: Synchiropus splendidus; assembly: GCF_027744825.2. Taxonomy (NCBI): domain Eukaryota; kingdom Metazoa; phylum Chordata; class Actinopteri; order Syngnathiformes; family Callionymidae; genus Synchiropus; species Synchiropus splendidus. The sequence continues at coordinate 35,860,646 of NC_071334.1, forward strand.
GCAGCTGGAAACAGCTCACTTTCACACAGTTGCGTGTGTTGAATGTCAGATCATCCGGCTAACTCTCACGCATTACATATCTTAAAAAGGAAGAAACAGAGTTGCTTCAGTCGGCTGCACCGGATGTTGAACAATGGAATGACACTATTGAAAATATATTTATGATGGAAAGATTGACATTGTGTAAGTTAAAAATGAAAGAACAATGGTGTGACAAGAACTGGGAAAAAATGGGTGAGATACAAAGAGAAATGACAATCTTAAGTTCCTCACAGGTTTCATGTATGTGTACTTTGTGTCTTTTTATTAATTACTGTTGCTTTTATTTTAGGGAGGGAATGTGTTTTTGGATGTTATTGTCTTTTGTTTTTTTTCTTCTATTTTCTAGGTTTTAGTCTTCTTTTCTGTGAATATTTTGTAAATTGATGACTAATGTAAAGTGTTTTTGTCACTTATGAAATGGACAATAAAAAAAAGTATAAGTTACAAAAAAAGAACAGAGCTAGAGAATATCAGCTTTACAAAAAGGAGGATAACATAGTGCTTTATACATCCCGCATTGGGGAAATATTGACTTGTCACAGTAGCAAAGTTAACACTAATAAGTAAAGATATACATAAATAACAGTAAATAAAGCAACCGTATATTACATGTGCACAATCAATCAACAACAAACAACAAGACAATTTGTTTTTTGCAGTGAAAGGACCTCAGCCTCAGTCCTTTTCTAAAAAGTGTGTCTGTGATTTTGGTCCAGTCCTCAGGTGAACATAGGTACTTGCCACTCTCTTGATATCCGTACCCAGGATGTTCACCGGTGCCGGGGGAGAGTACTGGCACCTGCACCTGAGATCCACCACCACCTTGCTGGGTTTTACCCGTGATGATCTGAGGTGGTTTCTCAGGCACCAGACAACAAATTAAATGGAAACAGCTGTATCAGAGAGCCAGGTACAATAGCCATATGATTCATCTATTTACGTTCAGTGAGTATTACCGAATCTGAAGATCAACAAGTCACAAGTGCAGAGCTACTTTCAATTTAGCTTGGTAAAAGGGCTTTATGCCAGCGGTGATCTTAAAACAGTTCAAAAGAACAATGAAATGTAGCTTTGATTTCTGCGTAGATTTTTGACCATTCGCTCAGTCAGCAATAACCCTACAACAAGTGAGTGACAGTCGCTCGACAAAACGTTTTTATTACTAAGAGACTTTGTTCTGCCAGTTTGAACTGCATAAATGAGACAATGAGTGAGAATGATAGAGCAGGCCCCATTTCCAACAAGTTTGCGAGGATTATGGCCGTGTGAGCTATTAGTTTTTAATTCAACAATTTAATTCAAACGTTTTTTACTGAAAAAGAGAAAGCGAGCTGGATCAAAACATCTCAAAACGGACTGGATCTGGCTTGTACAGGTATGTATGTAACTTGTATAGATCAGGCTCTTCTAATCTCAGATGTTTATCGAACACCATTACCATATTTGGTAAATTAATTTGTTAAGTGAATTTATTTAGACAGAAGTTTCAGCGCTTTGAAATTGAATCTACAATGCACTCAACATGTTTATGTCAAGAATATGTTGAGATGTCCTGATACTTTGTCAAAGATAACAAAATTTGAGATTTCAAGATTTATTTTCCTCAACTTCAAAAGAGAAACTTTACTTTGACACGCAACTCATGACTCAAATTATTTACACATGCGCTGACCCTCTGTGGTGACCACATGATGACACCGCCACATGAGACATTTTTCTATTTCTCACTTGTTTACACAGTTTTACTAATTGGAGTGCTTTTGCTTTTTGTTTGTGTGTTCAAACTCGAGGGAAGCCCAGCTGACACGCTCTACTTAACCCACAGAAAAGCAAACTTGACTCAGATGATGTCATGACACAGAGAGAGATGTGAGGCACTCATGGTGTCTGACCAAATATGGTGGGCGGATGTTGAGATGATGACATAACAGTGTACGCTCATCTTCTGTTTTGTGGGTTATTTTGCAGTTGGTCTGTTTAGATGTGTAACTCTGTGAGGAAGCAAAGATGTCACTCTCTCAGTCTTACTCATTTGTCTGCATAGAATTAAGATTTGATCAGAACAAAAGTATGTGAATACAAACTACAGTGCGTGGAAGATTCAGGTGACAGGATTCTCTCATCAAATCGGCTCCGGTATCATTGATGCTTCTCACACTTCCCTTTTTTTGTTTGAACAACCATAGTTGAGCAAATACTATAAATAAAATACATGATGAGAAGGTTGACACAAGCTGTACACTTTGCGCCACAAATCCCACGTCCATTGTCAAACACCATGTATTATCTCTAATAGGAATACAAGTTGACATAAACAGTTATGTACCTGATGTATGTAATTGATTCAACTCTTGCTGGTGAATGGAAAATTATATATTTTGAAGACTGTACAGCGTTTTTTATTCTTTTTTTTTCTCGCATGAAAATAAAACAAAAGACAGCAAACTCAACAAAACAAGCATATTGTAAATTTTAAAATTAATAATGAAATGTAGAGAAAATTCCACCGCTTTGCAGAGAAATAAAACGGATGCATAATTCGAGTACATTTCAGTCATGTAAATGCTATGACGCCTCCTGCTGGTGGTACTTAATATCGTTACACGCATACACGCTAATACGCAATAAAAGCTGATTTGATGAAGAGCAATTCGGTAAATATATACATTTAAATGCATTAAAGCAAGTTTTAATAAACGTTTAGTCTAACAATAAGCAATGGAATACCAGTCATATTTCACACGTGACCCCAGGAAGCAGGGTCGTTTCTAGCTCTAGGGGTATGTTGAACAGTAATGAAGCGATGCCTATCCATTAAGATGGTCTACTAAGATGGCGCAGTCTATTACAATTCATGAGCAAAACAGGCAACAGGTAGACAAGTTAAACTGATTAAAGAACATCGTAATACAAGGAAAACAATCATTTCTATGTCGATGAATAGAAAAGGTTGAGTATTGAAGAGACATGTTTATTTTAAATAAACCAATGAGTGCAACAACAACAAACCAACACTTAAATAAAGCTTAATAAACTGCACAACAGAAAAATAATAACACAGATTATCTTGAGTAACAGTGTAGTGTGTTGTCTTAAGAATATCTCCTTCCTAGCTTTTTTATTTGAAAACTCATGGATGATGTCCACATGTGATGCAAGAGCAATGAGGTGATCCTGTCCCATGGATGACCACAGGTAGGTCTTGATGAGCTTCAGCTTTGAGAAGCTCCTCTATGCTGAGGCCACAGTCACAGACAGCATGTTTTCCACAGCCAACTTTTCCATCAATGTTTCACCCAATTACAGAATTGTCACCTTTAAGAATGATGGTAGTCTAAAACAGTCATGCCAAAACACAAACATAACAAAACATGCTAAATAAAATATTTCCATGAAACATATCTGTTTTATTATTATTATTATTATTGTTGTTGTTGTTGTTGTTGTTGTTGTTGTTATTATATCAGTAGCACACTGTTAATTAGGGCCCTATAAATAACAAGCTAAGCTTAGTTAATAAATCTTAAGTAAGGCTAAAATCAGTGTCAGATACGTGAGCGACAACTCCCACTGATCAGTGGCAGAGCACTGACAACAACAACATGCCCGCCCTGCCTCGCCACTTCTTAACTAAGAGTGTGGTCCAATGACCCAATACAACCAAAAAAACACAAGGCACATGTTACAAACGTTTATTTCTGACCGTGTAATAGGTGTAAAACAATAGGTGCTGGGATGGCCTTTAGCAAGAAACGGCCTCAGGGAGTGTTATTTTCTTATTTTTCACCATCCACCCTAACAAGTTTCTGGATCGGTAAATAGGCACTGTTCATATTCCTGTGGACATAAATGCTGCACGTGGTGTGAAAACTTCCAAAAAATGTTTGAAGCGTTAACTGCGCACATACATATGACAAGTCATGATGTCTTTATTATGAACCACACCATCCGATGTACACACATACACAGATGGTCTTTTTTATCATCACCACCTCGCAAACGCCTCATCTCGCGAGCACAGCACATCTCCCATGATGCTCCAGTTTCTTGACAAACACACATATCCCGCCGACTGCGCCGACTCCGACAGCTATCGGAAAAATGGCGGCAGCATTGCTGCTGGAGTTGGAGGTTTCCGAGCTTTCTAAACTGCCCAAAGCTGTGCAGAACAAACTCGATAAAGTTCTGTCGGACCAACAGAATGAAATTGACTCCTTAAAATCTCAACATGAGCAATTCAGGGTCGACAGCGGTGAGTTGCACTGGGAATTATAATTTGTAGCGTGTTAGCATTGTTTTTTTTTATCCTGCTTGTTCATTAAAGAACTGAACGTCAAGGAATACGTATTTTCGCGTCGTTTAATTATGATATCATATTTAGTTTTATTACTAAATCCCCTTTTTCCATCCATGTCTAATCGAACATGAGAGGAGTACATTTTGTGCCTAACCAATGCTAACCTTAGCCGTCGTACTTTTTGACGATGGATAAAAGTGACATTGACTTACGTCGATTGTGTTTTCGTCCATCCGTTGTATTTCAGAGCAACATTTCTTCGAGAAGGTCAAGCAGCTGTCCCAGTGCCAGGAAGATTTCTTGACCCAGTCACAGGAATATGGGAAACTCAAAGATGAGTTTGCCAAGCTAGGTAATTGTACCAGAGTTCGCGTTGCTTCAATCTTTCCGCCACTAAACGGTCATAATTTCTTTTAGGGGATGAAGTCAAACGTGTCCGCGAAACAAACAGCGAGTATGAAGCTGCCCAAGAGAAGCTTTCATTGGAGCAGGTGAACTACAAAACATTGTTTTTTGTTCTGCTGTTATCTTAATGTTGTCCTGATCTTGTTGTTCTTGATAATTGTGCATGTTGTCAGTGTTTGTATGATTTTATTAATTTTTCCAGCTATGCCTGTCACATTTGCAAAATTGTATGGTATAATTCAGCTTTTTAATTCAGCTTGTGTGTTGTTTTTCTCCAGTTATGGATGAATGTTTAGTTCACTCTCCTCATACATTGTGGTTCCATTTGGTATATGTATGAGATATATCACTGCATGACATAACATTGTTCCTGATACATAACTGCAGTACCATCAACATTTCTTTTTACGTTTCATAGAGACAGTTCTTGTTACTCTTGCCCCCAATTCCCACATCCCCTATTTTCCTGTACAGCAATTATTTGCAGCGGTAGGGATGCTTGTGTCTGATGTCCTGCATGTTCTCTTGTGTATTATCAATTCTCACATACTGTATGCTGAGTGGTTTGTATCAAAATTAAGTAACCTTAATTAATTATTAATTAACTAAGTTATTTTTAAAGTTTACAGAATGGCCACCCTGCTCCGTTTTACAATGAAAGAGGGACAATAACTACAAAAGTGGCCTTTCCTCTACTCCATTACACTTTGTTGCTCAAAAATATCAATCACAGATGCATTTAACTATTTGGAGCAGAACCTGCTTAACTGACTCATGTGTTATCTTGGCAAGGTGTTTTAGAGTGACATGGTAGGGTCATATGAACTTGATCCACTCAGCCTTTGTAGTCGGGTCTTAAGGAAAATGCATCCCTCTCACTCACACAGCCGAAAACACACATCCTCATTTCTCAGAAAGCTATGTAAACGCAGTCAAGTCACCGCACCACGTTTGCGTTTGTAGGTGAACAACTCTTTGAGCACGTAACCTTTTTTGTTGGCTTATTTTGAAAACTAATTTGCTGTTAAATGGTTGAACTGTGATCTTTCACATTCCATTGTATATGGGGTGACGGTTCATCTTTAGCTAACGCAGTAGATAAATAACATTGTGATGCACAATAGGACCCGAGCCCTGCATTCTCCCCCTTAGGTGAAATAATCTAGTAGTTCATAATAAATCGGCATTTCACAAATGTGACATTAATGTATATCCACTCAATAATTCAATAAGTCTGTTCTTTTAATGATGTTCCTGTGTTTTGTTTTCTGAATTATTTATACTGTCAGTTACCCTAAAACAGCCATTTCTCTCTAGTCATTGCTTTCGAAATCCAAGGAGGAACTTGAAGGAGAAAAGCGGGAACTTGTCCGGACTTTGGAAAGACGATCTTTAGAAGTGGAGCATTTGAATGGTATAGAAAAAGTGGTAGTTGTGATTGATTAGGCTGATGTTTCATTGGAGCTGTTTTCCCCAGATGACTTGAAGCAGCTGAATGACAAGTTAGTGGAAGTCAACACCTCTAAAATAGCCATGAAGATGAAGCTGGATGAACTCGAAGCAGCAGAGGTTAGAATAAAAGTAAGTCTGCTGTTCTTTTTTCCATTTATCATTATTCAAAATGAGGCTTGCAAGTTTTGCTGTCTCATTCCAGTACAAAGAAAAGCGAATGGAACAAGAGAAGGAACTGCTGCAAAATCAAACATCCTGGCTGAATGACGAACTAAACTCAAAGAGTGAAGAGCTTCTGTCCCTTTCACGGCAGAAGGGTAATGAAATCCTCGAATTGAAATGCACTTTGGACAATACAAAGGATGAGGTATTTGTCACTGGATGTTTAAGTTTGTCTTGGGATAACGATGATTCTAACTGATCATTTTTTGGATGTTATTTTCAACATTGACAGCTGAACAGGTCCCAGGATCAATTAACAAGTCTAAAAACTCTAAATGAGAATCTCAACAAACAAAACGAGGCGCTGGTCATAAAACTCAAAGAGGTGAGTAGCAAGAAATGTGTAGGCATGAGGAGATAGAAAAAGGAAAACGGACTGTTAACATTTGGATGATCCTACTTTGCAGGCCAAGGAGCAACAAGCCACGATGGAAGAGAAATTCAGAAATGAGTTGAATGCAAATATCAAGCTTTCCAATTTATACAAGGTACATCAGTGGTGGGAAGAATGTTGTGTGTAGAATAGAAATATCCACGTTACTTTATTACATAACCGCAATGTCAAGTGGAAGAGGAGGAGGGGTGGTGGTTCTTCATTTCAGAATCTGGAGTTTTCGATTTTTGTTGTGGTTTTCAACATATCTTTAACAGAAAACACTCAACAATGACATTTAGCTTGTCCTAACGCTACTGATGTCTTTAAATGTACCAAGTGTTGCAATACCGGGCATTCCTCAAATGATTGAGTGAGAACAACTGCTGCGCTTCTGGTGGAGATTGGCAGTTCCAAATCTTGTTCTGTAGAAATTGGTCAGACTTTCCAGTTCGGAAGAAATGCAATGGCTTGACAGTTTTTACTCTTAATGTATTCATTTTAATCTTGTACACTCTTTGATCCAAAGGAATCAGCAGCGGATTCTGAAGCGAAAAGTGAGGAGCTCAGCCGAGCAGTTGAAGAACTGCATAAACTGCTGAAAGATGCGGGAGAAGGTGCCCACATTTTTTACAAAATCTGAATTATGCATTTTCTTGAGATTGTGTGCAAGGTCTGTAATGAAAGTTTGTGGTTTTTCATTAAATGTTCAAGATATTGTTTGTTACAGCCAACAAGGCTCTGGAAGAGAATTTACAGGAAATAAACTGTGGCAAAGACAAAACAGTTGATGAGTTGAAGGAAAAAATCCGAATCCTTGAGAAGGAACTGGAAAATGCCAATGACCTGTTGTCCAATTCCAAACAAAGAGGTAGTATTTGATGTCCATTTGTATATTTTTGTTTTCTTTATGGGTTAACTTTGGTTTTCCAGTCTGTTCAACATCTATCCTGACAGAGGAGCAAGTGATAACCATGTCCCCGACTGCTGCTGTTGTGTCCAAGATAAAACCTGGAATGAAGCTCACTGAGGTATTAAAATCAATATCTTAATGTTGTAATTAATGTTTGTCATTCTGATTCTTTTTCTTTTCTGTTCATGGATGTATATTGAATAATTGTTTAAAAAAAACAGTCCCAGCATTAGGTTAAGAGGAATTTAGAGATTTGTTTTTTGAGTTGGTGGGGATAGGTTTCAAAGTTGCACATTGGTCTTTCGCTTTCAAATTTTCAAATTTTTTGACAGTTCTCAAATGTCACCTGTTTGGTCTCATTATTTATATTCTTGAAGGTTTATCAAGAAGTATATTGGGAACTTTTCTGCAATTGAATGTATAAATACTTTGTTCCTTCAGATATATTCTGCGTATTTGGAAAACCAGGAGCAACTGCAGTTGGAGCGGCTTGAAAACAAGCGAGTCAACAAGTATTTGGACGATATTGTGCAGGAGGTGGAGGCAAAGGCCCCCATACTGAAGCGTCAGAGAGATGAGCATGAACGCATGCAGAAATCTGTGGCCAGTCTCTCAGCCAAGCTTGAACAGGCAGTGAAGGTATTTACAACAGTTTTCTTCTCTTAACGTCCATGGGTCTATTATAAAATTTTAGCTGTATTGTTTTTTTAAAACACCAGTGGTTTTATTTTTTTTTCTTCAGGATGTTTACCGCTTGCAGAATGAGACTGATGAAGCTAACAAGCGCTCCTCAGTCCTGGAGAGGGAAAACCAAAGATGTGAAATCCAGATCAAAGACATGACTAAACAGGTGGGTGATGGGGGACAACTAATTTTGACTCCAGGCACTGGTACTAGAGTGGTTTCTCTTTCACACTAGTTGCGTGTGCTTCTCATTGAGCTCGAAGAGGCTCGGGGAAACCATGTGTTGCCTGATTCAGAGGTGAGCTCGGCCAACGTCAGCAGCACCTCAGAATTGATAAGCCAACACCTAGTGACCTACCGCAGTGTGGAGGAGCTTCAGATGCAGAACCAGCGCCTGCTAGTGTCACTGAGAGAACTAGCGGATGAGAAAGAGAAAGAAGAACTGGAGGCCTCTGTTGATAAGTACGTAAACATCTTAAAAGCAGAACAATAGTGTTATTTTCATGCTTTACTTGAAGCAGAAATATAAACCTCAGCTTTCGTCAAAGTAGTTATAAACACAAATGCGGTCAGAAAATCCTTATAACTACATGTGAAATGCTTTTGTTTATGAAATTGTTTTTCATTAAATGGTCGGGCCACACTTGGAGTCTAGCGTCTGTGCTGGCCTCAGTAGGGATAGGTAGGCCTTTCCGCAGGCATGGTTCAGCAAAACAGAACTGCAGACTGTTTTTATTGTTGGTGTGTGAGACTTATATATATTTAACCTTATATATTTGTGCCTTCATGTCCGCTAACAAAAGAAGTGCCAAAGATTTTGTTCAGTTCACATCACTTGATGTGAAGTGATTTTAATTTTTTTCTGGGCAAACATAGTAAACATGGAGATCAGGCTTTAATAATAAACTCACTTCATGCGGCAAACTAAGTTGATGAGTTCCCCCAAATTTCGCCCTTCACTTGTTTTCGTTTTTGCAACTTGCAATTATTTGTTTCATTTAGACATTCATATCTAGCTTGATGTTACATCTGATCTAATAAGCCCTTAAGCAGACTGTTTTGTCGTAGGCGTGCTGAGCTCGAGGAGGACTGGAAGAAAGCACTGGCTGAGGTAGAGTCCCTGAAGGAGCAACGTGGCCAACAAATAAAGTTGACTGAATCTATTGTAAGACAAAGAGACATGTACCGTGTGCTGCTGGCCCAAGCCACTGGTGTCAACTTCCCACAGCAAGGTAGTGCCAATTCTGAAATATTTTTGATCAAAAAGCATCTTCGATGCATATGCTAGTGCATTCAGCTATTCACACAGTAGTTGATACTATGTGTGTGAAAGAGCTCAGTTATCAAGGCAATCACTCAATAAAGGTTTGAATCTAGGCAACCAAAGAAACGTTTTGTCTTCTATCTAGACTGACTTCGTCAGTTCTGGTGAGATGGGTTGGGAGTCCAGGCTTGTATCAGACATGCTGAATGGTAATGACCAGGTGTTATGTAGTAGACTTCAAACCAGTGTAGTGGATGACAATAAGTCAGCATTATGCTAATGGTGTTACGTTGATTCAAATCTTTAGTTGGCACTAATATGCAGAATATGTGAAAATAAATAGTCGTTTGTTCTTCTGTTTAAGGGGCATTGCCTGAGGAATTTACACACACATCCACTCCTCGCCGTTCACCAGCAACGACTCCCACATCTGGAACCCCAACTGCACTTGTATCCATGGCAACAGACTCTGCTGAAGCAATGGAGGCAAAGGCGGCCTTACGACAGGTTGATTTAAAATCTTGTCTTTACTTAATTAGCCATACATCTTAAACTTTGTTCTTGTGTGTGTGTGCATACTTTCCTGTTTGTATCATTCATATTGCATTTAGAGTAAAACGAAAAACAAAATGTCTTCAGCTGCAGGATGTGTTTACCACATACAAGAAGGAGCGTGTGGAGAGTGACAAAGTGATGATGGTGCAAAGTGAGAAACTCCAGGAGCAGCTTTCCGACCTTCGCTCTCAGAATACTAAGATCTCTACGCAGCTAGAATTTGCCTCAAAAAGGTGTGTTTGGAAATCCTACCATACACTCCAACTAAGACAAAGGTAGCTTGTGGTGGCAGAATGTCCTACTGCAAATGTTTTCAGTGGCACTGCACGCATCAATTTATTTTGGATGCTTTGAGTTGGCAAAGTAGTGTGCAAAATGTTTACATGGCAGTATGGTGGTGATCTTTGTTTCTGTTTAATAAAATGTTATACAACCTACTTTTACAATAGTAAAATTACAGTCTCATCTGGTAAATCAAAATTCAGGTTATATTTGTTATTTTGCTTCACATTTTCTTTTTGCCTCCCCCACTTTTAAAATCCATGTAGGTATGAAATGCTGCAGGACAATGTTGAAGGTTACAGAAAAGACATTGCCTCTCTCAGAGAGAAGGATCAGAAGGCATCGTCAGCCGTGCAAAAGCACGAACAAACCATCCATACTCTTAATCAAGATCTTCAAACTGCAAAGGAGAAACTAACGATGACTGAGGTTTGACTCTCCTGTTGTTTTAGCCATGTTCAGTCCCAGAGTTTTCCATTGATAGAGAAGTTTGCACTTGTATGTTGATTTTTATATATATCTATATAGATTTTTTTTTTTTTTTTGCCTTAACTCTTCTTAGGGTCGTGCTGAGAGTCTGCGTAAGGAGAGAGACATGCTGAAGCTCATTGAATCTCAATTGAATCAAGAGAAGGATTCAATTCTGAGCCACCAAAAGAGCCAGAGCATGCTGCTATCGAATCTGCAGGCTATTCAGGTAATTGCTTTTGACTGCTGTCTTACTTATCACAACATGAAGATGATTGTCATCATCGATTGTCCTTTAGAGACAAACATTCTGCAGGACTGGCTATTTAGGTTGCCCAGATTGTTGGGTCAGGGACCAGGGTTAGGCCCTCGGAAATTGTATTTTTTTTTCCAATCCTTGTTGTTCATAGTTTTTCTTGTTATTGCAAGTTTCATTTCAGTCAATTAATTTTGCTTCTTCATTTGCAGGCAACTCTTGAACGATCTGAGACAGATACACGCCAACGTCTCAACGTCCAGCTCGAGAAACAGGAGCGGGAGATATCTCAGCTCCAGAAGAGGTTGGAGCAGGAGGTGGAGCAGCGGCATTTGCTTACCAGAAATCAAGATGTAAGAACTCCCTTAAAAAAAGAAAAAAGAAAAGGATAGCTGTGCAGATATTGAGTGCGTCATTCAAAATGAATTAAATTCAAATTTTATTGTTATTCATTGTCATAATTTGTGTTTTTCTGTCCCGCTAGTCTTGTTGTGGTAAAATGTGCACTTGTTTTCCTTGATGCTTTGTACAATTGGTATTCAATAGAGGCATTTAACAATATTGTTTCCTGAAAGGTCTGGGGGATATTTAGCCAGAGTGTTCAGCTTTGATCAAACTGTGGATGTACGTTTTTTTTTTTTTTTTCCTTCAAACAGATCCAGTTAATGGATGTGAAAAGGCAATTGGAGACCCAAGTGGCTCTTCACCAGAAAACTAAAGAACTGTTGAATTCTGCTGAGTTGGAGTTGAATACAGTCAGGTTCAAGCAAGGCACTGGAGATATGGGTCACCTCCTCAGTTCTCCCGCTACACCAATCATTCGAGGTAATAAACTTGAACAACCAAACTTGCAGAGGGAAATTCACAATGTCATAATTGTGAATTTCCCAAATGTCATAATTCCATTTAATCATCAAAGCTGTCCATGTTTTGACTGGCACCTGAACAAATTGGAATCAAATACTGTAATATTTAATATAGGTATTTTGTTGTAACAGAGATCTCTTGCGACAACTTCCTGTTTTTGCTAACAAACAGCACTGTGTTTTTCAATCCTCATTCAGGTTTGTCAATTTCAGATCAAGACAGGGAAGATGTGCAGGGTCGTCTGAGACTTGCTGAAACACGAGCAGAGGAGCTGGCGGAGAGCCTCCGTGCAGCGACCACCAACATGGAACAGTACAGAGCCATGGCACAGAGCTTGGAAGAGTCTCTAGACAAAGAGAAGCAGGTGCTGCTGTTATACACCCTTGAATCAGTATTTATCTAATTATGTCTCTGTTATCACGGACATGTATGAATAAACTGATTTGTTAAACTAGCAACCATCAATTGCATAATGTTGCTTAATTCTGATTTATCACACTGTGTATGAAGTTACAAATATAATAGTGAAAAATACTACAAAAGTAGTTAATTGTGCATTTTAATTAAATAATACTGACACATTTATGAAAGGACATAAACTATTGTAAAGAATCATGGTGCTCCAAACACAGACTTAAGTGAGTCATTAGCTGTTTTTTCTGAACTCGGCTCAGCTTAATTATTATAAACACAGATGCTTCCACTGTTCATCATTGTAATGCCCAGCAATGTCCAATAGTCGCCAGTGACAACATTTGGACTATGTAATAAAGATGTCGGGTTTTTCTGGGTTTTTTTGCTCACTTAAATGTGTTTACGGTTTGGCTTTTTTCTCTCCAATAATACAACTCTTCAGGTGACTGAGGAGGCTCGGTCTTCAATTGAAACTCGTATGAGAGAAGCTAGAGAAGAGTATCATAAGCTGGAGGAGAAACTTCTTGAAGCTGAAAAACAAAAACAAGACTTATTGGAGCAAAATAAGCAAGGCTTGGTGGCTCTGGAGGAGCAGGTAAACAGCATTTGTTATTTTGTTAAAACGGTTGGTGACTGACCTTTTAGTTGATGCTTGTGTATTTCGACATCTTTTTCCCTGTAGATGGAAACGCTGAGACAGAGTCTTAGTAATGCGGAGTCCAATCACCAGATGGCGCTATTGAGAGTGTCTAGTGCAGAGGCACTGCAGCAACAGGCTTTGCAGGACAGTCAGGCACAGGTAACAACTTTTCAATGACACAAATTCATATTTGAAGAGTTATTTAGATATTCTTGCCGCAAATATCAAACTTGAATTGCTGTAATCCAATGTGTGCTAAATATCAAGCTTTAAATCGTGTGTGCACGGAACCATCCTTCAACTTTGAATTCCAAAGCAGAAGCGTTGAGCTGTAATTATTCGCTTACCAATTTCCATTCAATATTGTGTGAGGTCATGAAGATGTCTTTTTTTGTCTGTTTAATTAGTGATTAAAGTTTTTTGTCTTGCACTGCAGGCCAAGCTTGCAGCTGAAGCCCAAGACAAGTATGAGAGGGAGATGATGCTGCATGCTGCAGATGTTGAGGCTTTGCAAGTGGCAAAGACCCAAGCATTACAAGCTGCAGCTGCTAAACATCAGCTGGAGGAGAGATCCCAGAGACTCGGTGTTGAGCTCCTGGAAGCCAGAGTCTCCTGGGAAGAGCAGGAGAAGATTCTTAAAGTAAGTTTGGCTGTTTTAAGTAAATGCTCAAGTATGATTGAGTCTCATTTACTCCTTATTTTGTGGGGGGGGGGGTGGATTTCTCTGCTCACACTCAACTGTCTTAACATGGTTTCTGATTTTTCAGGAAGAGATGTCCAAGCTGGAAAAGAATTACGAAGAGTTGCAAAGACAAAACACTCTCCTGCATGAGCAGATTCAGTCCATGAGTGCCAAGATGGTTGAGAAATTGCAACATGGTGTTGGGGAAAGTTCCCTGAATCTCTCGCTGAATGAGGAAGGCAAATCTGAAGACCAAGTACTTGAGATTCTTAGGTATTGCATTTGAGTGCTTTAACAAGTAGTTTGTTACTGTCTTTTACACTTGTTGCTTTCGCTTTGTCTTGTGCAGATTTGTACGAAGAGAGAAGGAGTTAGCCGAGTCTCGTTTTGAAGTTGCCCAGGGAGAGAGTTTGCGTTATCGCCTGAGAGTGGAGCACCTTGAACGAGAGCTGAAAGAAGTGACAGACAGTCTTAGGGCTGCAGAAGAAAAAATGCAGGTATGATGCCAATACTCATTATTTTCCCACACTTATGTGATTTACCACTGTAATGCATAGTTGTGGTACTTGCATCCAACGGCTGCAGCTCATGATCGCCCGATATCCGTGAAATTCATGTGGTCAGTGTTGTGGCCAGCACTCTGCCTCAATGATATGTGATCGGCAGCAAAGGTCCTGATCGGAGCATCCCTAATGCATAGTCATAATTTCATAAATGTAAGAATATTATTCCTAACAGACTAATTCTGTTTTATGTCTCAGGTTACATCAAAGACTCTCGCTCAGCATGATGAGCTGATGAAGAAAACTGAAACGATGAGTATCTTGATTGAGACAAACAAGATGTTGAGAGAGGACAAGGATAAGATGGAGCAGGAACTTCAGGAAACACAAACAAAGGTATTCCAACTAAGTGACTGTGCTCATTCAAGCATTATGTTGATATTTTTCATGTATTGAAACTGGGGTGCAGCGAACCGACTTTTATGGTCCCAATGCCGATACTTGGGCTTTGGGTATCAACCAATACCAGTGTTAAAGTAAACTAAGTAACTAAGTTTGGTTAAGTTCAGTTTAGTACACTAACTTTCTCTCCATGTAGTGGGATAACACTGGTCATGCTATGAGTAAAAGGCAAATTGATATGGAATATTTATTTAAACAAAGTTTTTCCCAAATGTTGCCTGCACTACGTGCTTCAAAACACAGTAAAAAGTATTTCTAGCAGAACTACGCGCGGCACCGCTTCAAATTGGACTGGAGAGGAACGAACAGACAACAGAAAATCAACCTGAAAAGTGACATGGATCCAGGAAAATTTCATAATAAGACAGGTTATTTTGATGCATTTTACTGTCAGAGCAAAAGGAAAATCAAAGCATGGGCTGCAGCTCCACGCTGTAGGAAATGGAAAACAATGTACGGCACCTGACTATTTGAGTGTGAATGCCTATCGTTCATGATCGATTGTACTTTTGACATGAACTCTAAACAGTTGAAAATGTATTAGATCCATCCATGAGACTGCAGACACGGTTGTCTGATCAGCTGATTTATGGCCCACTCCAGAGAATCGCAGACCCAGATGAAGCAGCATGACAAGATTGTTTTTTTTTTTTTTTTTGATGGTAGATCTAGTCTCAGGTTTCATTAATATAAACAGTTTAACAATGACACCTGTATTTACAGAGACTCAGCCATCATTTTATTTGATGATCCACGGATCTAAGTTGAATAGCGCATTCACACGTGATCTAATTTGTTAGTTCAGCGTTTCACATAATTATATTCTTAACTAAACTTGTGACATGTGTTTGTATAATTCATAATCGATCGCTCATCAAAGCACTTCCCTCACACATCTGCTGCAGCCTTGCATTCATTCATTCAGAAAAAAGCAAGATTTTATGTTCTATTTATTTATTTTGATTAATCTGAAACATTACTGTTGAATTTCTATCAGTTGAAAAAGATGGAGCAGGAAGTTCTTCCGATTCAGCAAGCTAACACGGAACTCAGTGAAAAGAGTGGAATGTTACAGGCTGAAAAGAAAATTCTGGAGGATGAGATAAAACGCTGGAAGAATCGCACTCAGGTGAGAGAAAATTTTGTTTCTTATCATTGACACCTATTTGCCATGGTAGTAATTATGGTTATTTTAACCATACTGAAATTTTTTACTGTCGTAGTCCTGTTGCACCATGTGTCAGCAACTACCAGTGAAATGATTAGAATGAGCATTTGGATTTACTGAGTTTCTGAGAGAGCGAAAAATTTGTGCGACTAATGTTAATCTCTCGTTGGTAGCATTTGGTGAGCCAGCAAAAGGATTCTGATCCTGAAGAGTACAAGCGGCTCCATTCCGAAAAGGAGATGCACATTAAACGAATCCAGCAACTCGCCGAAGAAAATAATAAACTTAAAACTGAGGCAACCAGGTGAGGAGGCTCTTTGTGATTACATCTGTATACGATCGTCAATAAAGAATAGTTGAATTTGTTCTTGCTTAAGCATCATGGATGATGTGGTAAAGTACCAAAAATAAAAAAATGTCATCTCAGTAAAATCTACATTTTTAAATATACATTTTTACCTCATGCTGTTTCTAGAAAATGTTTTTAAACTGTTGCTTGGTTTGTTGTGTATCCAAGTTGGATGTCATTTCACCTTGCATAATCTCTTCATGTTCTCTTCATTTGGGTCAACTTTAAATGATTACGATTTGAAGTAGTCATCCAAAATGCTTTTTCATAATTGATCAGTCAATTTATTCACCTCTGTCTTCAGATCCAATAATCATACAGTTTCCCTGCAAAGCCAGCTCCAACATCTGCGGGAGAGTTTGAACAAGTTAACAGATGAGAGAAATGCTCTAAAGAAGGAAGTAGAGACAAAGAATCAGGAACTCCTGAATAAGATTCGGACCGTGACACAAGTGAAGAAAATCGGTCGTCGCTACAAAGTTCAGTATGATGAGCTCAAGTTGGCACACGACAAGGTAAAAGAAAAGATGATTGATTCGAAAGTTTGGAAGGAGAAGTCATCACTGTCTTCTATTCAGATGGTGTCTGAGGCTGCTGCAGGCCCGTCTCAAGACGAGGAGGCCAGGCAGGCCTCAGAACAGGAACTGCAAAGTCTCAAAGATGCTCTTATGCAGTCCGAAGCAAAGGCCAAAAAACTGGAGGGACAGTGGGAGACGATTAACAAGGTGAATCATCTCGGTAGTTTCACAAATTAAAGGTACATTCACACCAAACCCGACTTTGTGCTACTCTCATCTGTGCATCCGTGCGTCCATCAGATCCTTTAGAGTAATCTTGGTGAGTCAGTGAATGCCAGCATTCAATAAGCTTCTCCTTCCATTTCACTTCTTTGTCTTGTTGATGAATTTCCTGTCTCTGCATCGATCACCATAAAACTGTTCTCTGTCACATGTTATCGTAGCTCTGCATTGACTTGGCATGTAAATCACTTGCTTTTGTGGCAGAGATCTTGTTTGGTGTGAACGTACCTTTTAAACTACGCTGTGCCTTGGTCATTTCCAATTCTCACACACACACATATTTCTCACAGGTGGTAGTAGAGCGGGAGGCAGAGACGCGTGGCGCTCAGGAACAGACACAGAGACTGCAGTCAGAGCTGACCAGGCTGAGACAGGAGCTTCAAGATAAGGTCACTCAGGACGATGCACTGAGGCAGCAGATGACTGATAAAGAGGAGAAGACTAAGAAGGCGATTGTTTTTGCAAGGCAAAAAATCAACCAGCTCATAGGTACGATGGTACTCAACATTTTAAGCCTTTTAATTCAAACATTCTTTGAACGCTTTGTCTCAGACTACTCATTTCTTCAGCTGTTAAGGAACAACTGAAAAAGGAAAACGATGAGCTCAAGCAGCAGCGTGAGGAGCTGGAGGTGCGAGTGAGTGCACTCAAATCTCAGTATGAAGGGCGCTTTAGTCGCCAGGAAAGAGAACTGAGAGAACTTCGAGGACAGCAGGAGAGACAAGAACAGCGAGATGAACCATCTGAGGCAGGACCAAGCAAGGTGAGTATTTCCATTCTTGGCAGCAGCTACCAGTTACCTAATTCCATCACTAATTCCGCCTCTGCTTAGACACAGGAGCAGCAGAGGAGCACAGAACAGAGACAGATAAGTCTGAAGACAACCCCTGCTGCTGACAGGGGCAGGTACGTTGGAAAGCTAGAGATTCTTTATAAATCATTCAACTGGCCTCTTTTATGTTGGTTTGAGACAGTCCCTTTTTTCCCTCCAATATTCTCAGTGCTAGCTCTTCTGAGCCTCCCACCGCAAATATAAAACCAACGCCTGTCGTGGCCACTGCCAGCAAACCGCCTGTTAATCCTGGTAACAAACCCACTCCAAGGGCCAGCATCAGACCAATGATCACCCCGGCCACTGTGCCCACCCCAACACCCACTGCAACCGTCATGCCCACCACACAGGTGGAGACCCAAGAAGGTAGGTTTAGAAATTAAATCATCCACTTTATAAGTAAAACTATATAGTTTCATTGGCCCTCTGACTTGTACTCGGGTGCAACACATGCATTATATTCCAGAAATAATAACAATTTCACATTAAATTAAATTTCTTTTTGACCAACATGACTAAGACGTAAACGTTACATTATGTGACGTGATGCGCAGCAATAATTTTGATTCTCACACCACTGATCAAGAATGTTGTTCTCCATGCCACTAATCTTATGTGATCGCATGCGATTAAGCCACACATTTTTACAGATTGTGAATTGCTGATCTAGTCAGCGGAGATGACCGACCGATGAGCCAAGTCTGAATTTCGTGGTTTCTGCTCAAATCTCTTCCCAGACAGCTGCCCTCCGAGCTCAATTCAAACTGAAATGGATTTTCTGAGACATGCCTCAGTGTAGGAAATCCTTTCCAAAGTTTGAAGTAATTTAGGATACAGCGTTAATGACAGGGGGAGCCAACTAGTCAGAGGCTAGAGTTACTGTTTCACACATCAACATGTTCATGAAAAAAATCCTGAGATGCCAACATCCTGAGATAAGATCGTAGCGTCTAAATAAACAGTTTTCACATTTCTGGAATTGTTGCAGACACAAAAGAGGTGACCTGCGTGAATCATGCAGAGTCTATGAGAATAGTTTTTGAATGTTGTGGAGGGTATTTCTGACACAGCCATTCCAACTGTAAAATGCTATATTGCCCGTTATTAGTCTAATTCTCTGTATTAATGAGCCGCTGATCGCTCACACACACTTTCCACCTTCACATCCCAGAATCCACTCATTCATACATCTGTCTCTTTCTCTCTTTCTTTCTGGGCTATTGCCAATTTTTGAAATGCCCGTCGATAGTGATTTTTACATTTTATTTTGAGTAAACCTTCAATGTTGCTTTATTGAAAAACAATATCCCAATTAATGCCAATAATAAATAAATAATGCATAAAAAATAAAATTCATGAGTCAATAAAAAAAGCAACAATTTAGACGTAACGAGTAAGTAACAGCAAAACAGCTCTTAAGTGTGCCAAGCTTCTATCAGTCCGACAAGGACTGAAAAAGGCTGGCCGTTAAAAAACCATGAATTCCATGAGTTTCCTTGTAGCCGTGTGCTTCTCACCACTCAATACAGCCAGCACTAATCTGTAGTGACCGTCTCTCATCTAGCATTTAGCATTACCATCTTTAAACTTTTGAGATTTGTAGTGTTGTAAGGCATTACTGCAGTCAAACTCAAACTTGCCTTCCAAACATCTCAGCTGTGCGGAATTACTTCAGTCCTGGGTTGTGCAGTATCTACAGTATATATGAGTCAGTTGGAACCCGAAGTACATGTGAAGTGGAGCGATTAGTGTTCGCTGACAAAACATACAGACTTCTAGTTGCATTTTCTAATTAATACACAATCAACAATAATGGTGAAAAGATATCCAGATGTCCTTAAAAAAAGAGGAAATGGAAAACAATGTACGGCACCTGACTATTTGAGTGTGAATGCCTATCGTTCATGATCGTTGTTTTAATTGTACTTTTGACATGAACTCTAAACAGTTGAAAATTTATTAGATCCATCCATAAGACTGCATCTGTGTCTTTCATAGCTATGCAATCTTCAGAAGGCCCACCAGTGGAGCATGTCCCTGTGTATGGCAGTGCCAGTGGCTCTGTGCGATCAGCCAGTCCCAACATCCAGACCACTTTAGCGAATCCCATGTTAACCGTCCAGCAAACTCAAACACAGGCCACTGCATTCGTCCAGCCAACACAACAGCAAAGTGTGACACACTCCGAGCCCGTGAGTCAAGAGCTGCCCACTGTTGTGATTGAAGCAACAACAAGCTCACAGGTGGAGTGGCCCTCGACATCCTCCACCCCGTCTGTGTTTGGCACTGGTGAGAAGCTTGAACAACTAATAATTCATTCATTCATAATTTCCCAAACTCAATCATGTTGAACCTCTAGTTTCAGCAACACCTGGAACATCCTCATTGTCCAAAAGGCCCCGTGATGAAGAGGAAAGTTCCACAATGGTTACAGACACAGAGACTACCCAGGAGGAGAATTCCCGTCAACCCATTGCAAAGAAGCTGCGAATTATTCAACGGGTTGGGCCAGAGGTGAAGTGGCTTGACTGTCTAAATAATTTGGATAATCGCAACCAAATCTTATTTTCCTGCTGGAATTTTCCAGGAGGAGATAATGGCTGAAGAAAGTGCTGAGGCCGAGGGTGTGGCACCATCCGACAGTCAAGATGATGCCGAAGCTAGTCAGGTAGGCAACTTAAATCAGACATATCAAGTTACAAATGGGGGACTGGCTACATCCAGTTGAGAAACATTGATAGGCCAAGAACATTTAAGCACCAGAATTTCTTTATTGCCTGAAATGGAAAAATGGATTTGAAAACATCTTTGCCCTCTGTTCTTCTGACACTGCAGTCAGGGGAATTTGCTGCTCTAGATGACAGTGAGGAATCCGCTGCTGCTTCCCGAGCCATCATCAGTCAAGATGTTACCATGACACAGAGCGAAGTTTCTGAACAGCAGCAACAGCCTGAAGTTATTGTTATAGTGACTGACACAGAAACTGAGGATGACCAGGAAGAAGAGGAGGAGGAGGAGGAAGATGATGAGCAGGTTTGATACATCTGTGAAATTGTATCATTTGGCAAAAATACATCGTATATCATAATGTTCTTTGTTTAAAAAAAAAAAAAAAGGACTATGAAGACGAGGATGAGGAGGACGGTGATGTGGAGGAGGATGAGGAGGAAGAAGGTGATGAGGAGGAAGAGGAGGAAGATGATGATGGAGGCATCGAGGAGGAAGAAGACAGCAACAATGGCAGCGGAGATGAAGTTTATGAAGGAGACGACGCTGAGGTGGGCAAAAGGCACCTTGACTCCCATACATTCACTGCCTACCTGTTATTAGGGAGTTGCAGTGTTACAGTAGCCAATGATGGAGACACATTCTTCCTTCTACATTAAACATCCTGTCATTGCAATTGTCATAAAAACATTGGGACCTTTGTGTCTTCCTCCTTATACTTGCCTTTCATAAGTCAGGCACCAGTTGTAGCCAGTGTAACCTTTTATTTGTCATGTATGGAACATCATGTATGGAAAAACTTGCTTAGCTTGCTTGACGATCTGCCTGCTTGTTATACGGTACCTTTTCTGGACCATTTATGTTTCCAAGCATTGCTGTTATTTTCTTTTTCAGGGAGCTGACGTAACTGACCCAGGCACTGAGACAGAGGAGAGTCTGGGGGCGACGGACTCCACCCAGAGGCCAGCAGATTCCCAGACACCCAGCTGTAAGATCCAGGAAACCTTGTTAAAGTCCTCACTACACTCTTTAAATGCTCGTCCCACACCCACAACTGTCTCTGCTGCAAACTAGCTGTCAGTGTGTTGTTGATGACTGAGAGCGAGAGCTGCAGCTCAAGTTGTGCACAATTGTAAACGGCAAACTCGGCTTGAACTTTATCCATAGTGAAGCCAGGGGGAAATTTTAATTTGAGAACAAAGCACATCTTTTTGCAGTTGAGCATGCTTTCCAATTACATCTTATTGAGGCTTCTTGTTTTGCGTCGTTTCATTTTTCAAAGAAATATTTGAAACTCTGCTGTATGAGGAGAAATAGTTTGTCTTTAGTCATTTGCAGTTCTTGTGTATGTACAGAAATCTGTAGAAAATGTTAACATATTCAGCACACATTAGCTGTAGTTGGTTTTAGTTTTAGACATGTATTTCTAACAATTATTTATCAAAATGACTGTAGATCCGCTTGTCATTGCGGTTGTTTCTCTTTAATACCAACATTGTTTCTTTTATTTAACCTATGTTTAACTTTCATTGCTCAATTATTTTAAAACTTCTATTTCCTTATAATGGTGGAGTTGTGTTTGAAACATGCTCCTAATCTTTCAATTTTCAGACGGACTGTCTCGTGTTTCACCGGCACTGTGCAGCAGTCCCTACAACTTTTTATATGATGTCTCAATACCCTTGCTGTAATTTAAGGTCTTCATGTCCAGTATAGTATTGAAAACCCAAAACTCAGCAAGGAGTTGGTGCAAGTTTAGTAGTGTACAGTTTAGTAACGTGTAATTGGGATACTATCCAAACACAACTGCACTCCTCTGCTTCAGTCGAGGTATCAGCTATGGAGACCTTCTCATCAGATCAACCGCTAAGTAGCTCTGGAACACGCATGCCTCTCTCTCCACGAAGACCAACCCATCAACTTCCTGCCCGTCTAACATCAGAGCTGGCACTGTCCTCTCAGGCTCAGGTTGGAAGTGAAGGAAACAGAATTTTTCAGGGCTGCCTGTGTTATTACAATGATCTTTTTATGATTGCAGCGTATCCCTGCTCGACGCCAGTCAGTGGGAAGGGTCCCGCAGCTCAGCTCTGCGAGCTCTGTAAGGCAATAGTCAGATTGAAAGCCTTACATCCTCAAACAGAAATTTGTCTGTTGCAGCACTTTTTCGAGGAGGATGATCGAATGGTCCCTAACCCCCCCACTTTGGTGGTTTCTCACCACTCTGATGGTTTTGACCAGACCGTCCAGTAAGTATCTGTGTATTGATTTTGAAAATTCAAAAGATGTTAATATTGGCTGAATATGTTTTCCATATTCTCTTGACCCCCGGGCAAATTATCATTCATGTGTGACATCTTAGTCCTTCAGCTCCCACATTTGTTTTGAGGACAAAATCTATTATCTCTTTTAAATAAAACCGTGCCATCGCATTTGAGGGGTTGAACTGTGTTACGAGTTATGTTTTGGCATACAAGACTGGATAGTATGGTCAGCCAACAATTAAACATGTGCTCTGTTTTGTCATCAGTTCTCCTCAAGTTGCTGGAGTCCCTCGCTTCCGTGCAGCAGATGATGTTCCTCAGACTAGCAGCTCCTCACACTCGGATGTAGGCCAACTCCCACCACATGGAGGTACTCTGTCTCCACCTGTTGACAGTTGGTTGAAGCATCTTTCCCTACATCTGCTGATTTTTTTTTTTTTTGTTACTTTGTTATTCAGCCCACGGTTTATTTGAAACTTCCATGTTCCTTACATCTCATGACGATGAGGCAGGTGGACGGAGTGTTCCCACGGGACCGATGCAAGTCACTGCCCAAGGTATCAGCGCTTTCCTCTCTCATTCTTTTTAAGATGGCCACAAATTATCTGGCCTCCAGAGTGAGCTGTGAACAGCAGGTAATGGCTTGCATCAGTCTACTCCTGGGACACTTTTCTTGGATGATGCATGCGCTTTTTATGCAACCGTCATGTAGTGGTACCAACCGTCCAGAATTATTAGAACCTTTTCTTTGTCCACTCAGTTCATTCAGTCTTTTCTGAAGCGGCCCAGTCCGACATCACAGAGCTGACATCCCAGTCCGTTCCCACGGTCAGCACGTCAACTCCGAGTCTGGTAGTTCCAGGAGCTGCCAGCACGAGCGAGGAGAGGGAGGATGTCTTTCTGGAAGCTGAAACAGACAAGTAAGATGCTGAGGGATGCTCTTTGCTGCCGATCACCAATACCGATCAGCCAGAGTGCCCATCACCACTGATATCGATCACATGGATTGACAATGAATTTGTAATCAAAATGATGAGACCTTTTGTGTTCATAACATGAATAAAATGAACCATTAAGTCATTTTGATTCAGACATATTTTATAAACCTCTTCAAGGAGGCAAAAAAAATCAAAACCTTTCAAAATGCAGCAATTACTCTGTCACAAGGACAACTGAAAAGCAATTTATTTGACGTGAGACATCGCAGGTAAAGCTGCTTGTAGTGGGGCCCCGAGAGAGAGGGAAAGCACTCGGCAGAAGCAGCTGTCTTCCACCTCTGCGTTTATCAATGTTCCACTCCGGAAGTGGCAAAAGTTTCAGATTCAGGTGGCTAAAGAATGCTGCATCCGACATGATACAGAAATGGATTCTTCAAACACCCGAAAATGGCTGGTCATCAAGCTCTTGCTTAGTGTTCCAAATGTCCTGCTAGGACCTGCAATTGTTGCTAACCGTTAGCTGAGCTAACAGCCTGCTGAAGAGGAGCCAGCGGTTTCACTTTCATGAGCCCGGGAACTCTCTTAAGCTCTGTCAGGTGCTGGTGCTTTAAATGGCGTACTCAATTTGTGGCGGTGACCCCTTTTAACGCGCTTCCCTGCAGAGCATTTTCCTGGGCATGTGCTGCAGGATGCAAACTTTAAATGAGCAGACGCATCATAACCCTCTGTGCTTCATCAGAGCACAATGACAGGCAGTGGTCGGCATTCACCAATTACACTGAGATCTGTCGATCATGAACGGTGGCCGATCGTTCGGAGCATCCCTACATTAGTTTGTCTGCTTCTGGTCTTTTGGTGAACTTTTTATGTTCCGTTTCTAGTCCTGAATCGTTGGTGGATCCTGTCATCTCCCAGGATGATGTGGAGGAACCAAGTCAGCCGTCTGACAAGTCCAACCTCCCTTCCACCAGCCAAGAGCCCTCATCCAGCTCTGCAGGTAGAGTCCAGCTACACCACCATCTACTCACAATTACTAATCCATTATTTTAAAATGACTGCAAATGCTATTTGAAATTTTAGATACCTGCAGTGCTCCAGCTCAACCCTCCAGACCTGGACCGGGTAGACTGCAGCGCTGGCCGGAGAACCGTGGCGGCCGAGGTGGTCGCATGAAAAGAGGAGGTAACTCTTATCTTATAGTGCACCAGGTCCGAAGACATATTTAGTATCAGTAGCTTAACAAAGCAGGGATGTTGCTATTTGAACAAAGTTAATCATTTGATATAATGATGATCATATGTGCTATTATTACAGTTTTAGCTTGTGCCAGCATCAACATGAAAGTCAAGACGGAATCCACTCACTTTATTTTAAAATCCAATTGTTAAGATTTCATACACTTACAACTTTGTGAACAACATTCTTTATTCCACAGTTACCCCAAATACGTCACTACTTATCCCTCTGTGTAATGTGGGTGTATTTGCATGCCTTACTTTCTTTTAGTATATTTGACAAGAGGGCCAAGGTGTAACAGCACAGAATTCCATATATGCACATTAATACCTTTTTGTCACAAGCAATCAAAATGTAAGCCTTTACAAAATGAAGTAGAATACTGACAGAGGCACAAAAAAACCTTGACAGAAAATATCTAATACTTCTACATTATTGTAGTAATTTTCCTTTAAATAAGCTCTTCACTCCCAACAGGTCAAGCGTTTCCTTCCCGTGGACCTCATGGCAGAAGGTTGGCCAGATGAAGCTCTGACTGGGAACTTCTTCCCCGTTCCATCTCACTATGACTTCCATTGTAATATGATTAGAGCGTATCATGTGTGCTGAGTGTTTTTAAAGAACATATTAAAACTCCAAACAATAACAAGAGTTTAGTGCTTTAGTCTTATCAAACAACATTGGGGCATTTGATGAAACTGGCAGGTTTGGAGGTTTCCATGACGGGATGGCCACCATCCATTCGGACCTTGTAGGACTTTGCTGCAACACAGATAGTCAGGGTGAGAGGACCATTCTGCTTAAGTACGAACAGCAAACGTTGCTTCTCCAGTGATGTCAGCGACCAGGCTCTTTTTCACTTCCTTTGCTGACAAAAAACAAAATGTGCAGTAGCCATCGCTGCTTCTCCTGTGCTTTACTGGTCACACACATGCTTCTTGTCAGAATGTCAAGAGTGATGTGATGATGCAATGAAATTAAAAGGAAAGAGTCGCACCCAGTTTGCGATGCTCAGAGAGAAAGGGAAGATTTTTTTTTTAATTGTCTGAGGTTTAAGTCTCTAAGTTTGTCTTTTCTGATCAATACACATCATTCTGAAAACTGTCATGAACTGAAAAAGAAACTGTGCAAACTTACACCCGGAGAAGACGTAGTACTTGTACCCCTCCATCTCTTGCTTGTCTGGGATGGACACTGCCGCAGTGACGGTCGGTGGGAAGCCTCTCCAGCTTGTCCTGATGTTGATGGCTCCCTCTAAAACTGAAACTGTAACGGTAGAATTTGCAAGTTTTTACTCACCTGTTCCATAATAGTAAGTTGGTTCATTATGCTTGGCACATAACGGACACAAAACCTGCAAACGACCAGCGTTTTTTGTTACCTGTGTGACGAACCCGTCTGTTGTGAACCTTGTGAATGGTGAAGTGGGTTTTTTGCCCACATGTTGGATGGGTACCAAACTGGTAGGAGTATTTCTGCACAGTCCCTCCTGATAGAAGAGCCACAAACATTCAAAATGAAAGGAAATTACTTTGCTAAATGTCGCCTTCTCGCACCTCTCTTGAAGAAGTACACAGCCTCTCTTCTACTGCGATGTTGAGGAACTGACAGGGCAGCTGTGATCGGACCCCGAAGTCCATCAAAGCCAGTCTCAACCACTTTTGGGTATCCAGAGTCCAAAGCGTCATTTTCAAACCTCCAGTACTTGCCTCCCTGCACACATGAATCCATTGGTTCTGATTGAGACAACAGCATTCTGTTAAGTTTACCTTGAGGATGTACGTTTTTCCCTGGCAGTTGCAGCGGGTGAAGACTGTGTCGATGGGGGACGGCACTCCCCAGACTTGGGTGATATCCCGGGCGGGTCCTGGAACTCTGTTTGGGTCCAGGAACCAGAAGTGGTGTCCTGTCGGTCAGGGTTATTTTAAAATCTGTCCTTGTGTAAAATGTTGAGGCTTATTGTTGGACACACCTCTGAAGACCACCACGGTCCCATTCCTCAGTGTGGTCACTCCGCTGATGGGGCGGCCACTGCACAGGTTTGTGTCGTTGTTGTCGTCTGGGGGTAAAGAAACATTAGTAAACATGCCGTTGAATGGTTTTATCAGGTGTTAGTTTTTCTGGTTTTCCTGCCTGTTGAGGTTTGAGCTCTCCCTCAGGATTTTTAGAAAGACTCCTTTTGATGTCCATATTTCTTCCAATGTTGCCTTAATGAGCAGCGTCATTTTTCATTACCACAATGCGATTTTAATCTGTCATTTAATGATTTGCTCAAAGCAATGTACTTGGAACTGTTTTACTTTGAGATTGACAATACTGCTCTCACCTGCTTGGTACTCTCCTGGGGTCATCTCAGGTTCAGGTATAGGTTTATCCAAATTGGCCTTGGTGGGTTCTTTTGTTTCAGTCTCATCTGTGATGGCTGCAGGAGTCGTTGAAGGAATGATGGTTGTTGCTAAAATCAAACCTAAGGAACAGGATGGTGAGTTTAAATTCAACCAGAAGTTGCATGCACGTCTGTTAGCTGGGTTGCGACCTCAAACTTCTCTGGTCAATTAGACCCAATGTCAACAAATTTCAAAACTTTAGCGCACCATAGAAATGAAAAGGAAAAACCAAAAACATACGAGTTGTGATCTCCGTTTGCTCAGAAGTCCTGGTGGAAGATCCATATGGGATGCGCGTCATTAAAGTGGTTCTGGGTTCTGTAGATGACTCTGAAGAGCTCTGCGTGACTTTGTCTGTCTCTGAAGGTGCTGTGGACATTTTCAGCGTTGTCTGGTCTTCCGTTGTGGCGCTTGGCGGTGGCTCTGACGTCATCTCTATGGAGGTGGTTTCGGGCAACAGTGCAGCATTACTTGTCTCTGAAAATTCACACACGTTTATTTTACTTTCAGTCAACCATAAACCCAATTCTCATCAAGAAGTAAGTTGTGAACTTAGGGTTTCTGGGTTTCAGCTGCTCTGTGTGACAGAAAAATCTGGAAATAAGCATTTTGTGTGTGTGTGTGTGTGTGTATATATATATATATATATATATATATATATATATATATATATATATATAATTTTAATAACATATTGGGTCATTTGAGATATTGGCAGGTTGTTCTTTTGGCTCATTTTCCAATTTTTTTTTTTTTTTTTATATCATAAAATCACATGGTCAGAGTCATGGCATTCGCAATTTAAATGCAATGCTGTAGTTCCTCTTTTTAACTTGAGGTATGCCCTTATATGCCCTAAAATGATGTTGATTAACAGGAAGCTCACATCAAATAAAACAGCAGATGTATTAATAGTCATCACATTACTCACTGGCAATCGTGCTTGTGGCATCTGTGTACAAGATATAGGAGCTGGTTTCAGTAGGTTCAAGGGTGCTCTCTGTTGTGTGGGGTTCAGTCGTAAGATCCCACTCATTTGGAGGGGATCCACTGGTGCCTTCAGGGAAGACTGGGACTTTGTTTGCTGCTGCTGGAGTGTGAAAACACGTTCACATCTTGTATGAATAACTTCAATAAGTATTTTTTTTTTTCATGTGCTTTTCTTACCTGGATCATCTTGTGGATATGAGGTCGGATCAACTGGGCCATCTTGGCGTGAGAAAGACAAATTAAATCAAGACATGTACAAGAGCCTCATTCTTCGGTTCCAAATGTCTCAACATATAACAGGAATGCAGAGGTAGCTACCAAAGCTTTCCTCAATTAAAATGTCCTGCTCTGTGGCCTCCCTTGGCTGAGTCATGTTCTTTCCTTCCCACGCTCATGACAACACTGCCTTGTGCTTCTGCGTCCAGTTTGGCCAGCGACAGCCACAGTCTGACACTAATAATAATCTTCTCCCAGTAGTCAAGACACTTCATTAAAGCAAAGAACAATCAACACTCAATAACGTCCTCTTGTTTCTCGCAGTTTCCACTGTGGAAAATATCACTTTACACTGCTGAATTCAATCCTTTTTTTTATTAGATTTGAGACTATACACTTTGATTGTAATTTTCCCACCAGCTGTTGTTACAGCAAGTCTTCCACCTCAACCTGTCTTCTTCTTGTCCTCCTTGTCCTGTCACCTGGTATCTCCATGTCTGACATTCTCCACACAATACTGTGTGTGTGGGGAATTGTGAGTGAACCCCACAAAGATGGTGTGAAACTTACCCTCTTTGTCACAGTAGCCATTGTAGTCTGGACAGCACTGCTTGTATTTCATACACTCTGTGTCGCAGCTACACTTGCGACCTCTCTGAAAACTTTCTCCGCATCGGCCATTGCAAGAGTTTTCTGTGCGACATAAAGAATGGTATCACATGTTATAAGCCTTCTCACATCTTGGACAGGCTATGTCTGCTTGTGATCTTTGAATTAACCTTGTCTGAACAACATAAAAGGTTAGAAGCTCTTGTTTTCGAGCCCAAAAAATACTCGACTGATAGATTAATATCACGCAAGTAAAGGAGCGTCGTGGTGATGTGTCGAACAGCTGTAAACAGAAGAACGTGGTCATTAACAGTGGGTGAGATCAAGTGGGTTTTAATGCCACTGTAACTTTTTTTTCACCTACACCCTTCTCAGATGGCTTCTGCGGAGGACCAACGGTTCTGCTTTGAGTCTCTCAGTCCAGGTGGACATAGCTCCTCGGTCTTCAGCGAGTAACAACACAATACTGCCTATGATATGTGAGTAGGATCTAAAGCTTTGCCATTTGGCTCATCTTCTTCACCAGAACTGATTCATATGATTTTTACTGAAAATTCTGCAGACACCTAAGAGAAACTCATTTGGATTACATCCTTTCATGACAAATAACCGTGATGCCAAGCTTGTCTATATATCAGTCAATGTGCACCAGCACTACGTATGCATCGGTCACATGACAACTCACTTTTGGTACATAGGGACTCGTAGTCTTTGCAGCATTCTCCATATCTGAGGCAGTTGTAGTCACACTGGCAGATGCTTCCTCTGTAATATCCGTCTCCACATCGTCCACGGCAGCTTGCCACTGAGCATCACAAAATAAACGAAGTGAGCACCAAGCTCCAGTGAGCAAAAGTCAATTCAGGGTACACATACAGAGAACCCAAGTCTGTTGGATAATAACAAGCCAACCACACATTCAGCTTGAAATGAAGTGATGTCACCTACACTGGGCAGCACCAGAGGTCAGCGTGCAGGCAAGAAGGGCAGCACTCCAGAGCACAAGAGAAAGCATTTTCTACAACCTGAAAATAATAAGAAGCTCAAGTGTGCTGCTCTTCCATAAGTTGTAAGACATCCAAATGTCTCCTACCTCAGCAGCGCATCCGTCTGAAGGTGAGGATTAGAGCCCAGCTGCTTTTAAAAGCCTCGGCACCTCTGGTCTGCATTTAAACTTGATGATCTCACAGCCAGAAGGGAGGAACTTCCAGGATGGGCTGTTGGTCCAGACCGTTGGAAGCCCGCCACATGTCCTTGCCAGTCTGACATTACACAAGACAAACAAAAAGCACATAATAGAAAGATTCCGTGGTGTTCTGACAAGGGTGGAACCTCACACATGATGTTCCTGAGTCAGAGGAAGAGGTCTGAGGGAGACAGGCAAGTGGCAGCGTCTTTTCCAGAGGTTCATGTTGTCCCGGGGCAACGTGAGTGCAGTGGAGGAGGGGGTTCTGTGCTGTGCTCTGAAATGTTCATAAAAAAACGTATACACATTTAGCGATGAATAGTCATGAAAACATAATAAAAAACATATAAAGCCAAATTGGTCTATATCAAATAGTAAATATCACCAAAATGATGATCAAAAATAGCATACAGTTGAAACAGCCAATAATTGTGGGAAGCGTAACATTCGTACTATCACGATTATGTTTGCATGCAGTTCAGTGACTGACTTTGAAACTTTGAGATCTGTTTTAAGTCAAATATTTAGCAGAAATGCAAAAAAGACTAACAAGCGTACCTTTGTAAAAGGAAAAATCTGAAAAATAAATAAAACAAAATCAAATATAAATAAATATGCGTGTGTGTATTCTTCTCTGACAGACCTATGTCAAAGGAGCTGATAGGCCGGGAGTGCTTACTGAACGTTTCTGTACACTTCTCTTTATTTATGATTGAAAACATTATTTTATCCTTATTTTTTCCTGAGCTCTCCATCAGTGGGAATGTGTCTTTTACCCACTTCCAGTTTGAAACCTAAAAAGTGTGTAAAAAACAGTGTATCGGCCAGAACAATGACAGTCCTCCTCCCCACTCACCGATTCCTATTGACCCGAGCTCCAGGACTCTTGAAGCCTCCTCTCACCGTAGGACACAGGATATGAGACAATCAATCGATCAAGTGAGAACACTTTAGTAACACTTTAGATTTGGGAACACATATTACCTCTTAATATCTAGTGACTTGCTTATTTACTGTCAATAATCAGTAATTATGATTCTGAGTCAATGTTTCCTGACCATTCTAATGTAGTCAGGAATAACAAGACACCATACCATGATGATGTAATACATGCTAATACATGTACAAACAAATTATTTATATTAGGTAATATGTTCCCTAATCTTATGTGTGACCAAGACCCTTTTTTGCTGGTGTTTTTAATATATATATATATATATATATATATATATATATATATATATATATATATTTTTTTTTTTTTTTTTTATTAATAAAAATTCTTTCTTTTTTTAATACGTCAGTGTCACCGCAGTTGAGTAAGCGGCTTATTGGATTAAAGGGAGCACATGTTACTCATTGATGGAAGAGAATTAATGAATCAGAAAGTTGGATGTGCTCTGGCACATTCACTTTTCACATTAGATATGGATGGTCAAGAAGCAGCTCTTGATGAGTCTTCAGGTCACGACATCCACCTCAGCCTATCTTCATCACACCTATCTTCTTCATGTCCACGTTTACCACATCCATGAACCTCACAGTCATGGAACCCTTTTTAATACGTTTATTATATATTTAAAAAAAAACATTTTCATTCCTCTTCGCTTGAGACGTCAGTGTCACTGCAGTTGAGTAAGAGGTTTGTTGGACTCTGTTGAACACATCTTCGTCACTGATGGAAGAGAATTCATGAATCAGAAAGTTCTCTGGCATCTGGCAACACTGACTTTTCACATTTCATATGGATGCTCATGAAGCAGCTCTCGAGGGGTCTCCTTTAGGAAAACATGGGGACTCCAACGTGGATGCCATCTCTGTCTGTTTGACTTAATTCTTTGTGTCCTGCTCCTGTCTTCTTCATAGTGGTCTCTGATGAGAGTCACCTCGCACAAGTCGGGTTCTCTCAAGGTTTCTGCTTCCGAAAAAAGGCCACATGATTTTGCTCGGTGAATAGAGCACATCCTCTGTTTCTCTTCAAAACAGTGGTGACTATTGTTACTGTGAATGGGACTCCAGAATAACCATTGCTGCCTTTGCTTAGAGGACAAAGTATGATTTGCTCATCATCCTTGTACTTGTACAGCATTGCTCAGAGAAACCAGACATGATCTTTTGACGCCACACCCATTATTACTGCGGAGGTGTACTTTTGTTACTGGCTCCAGTGTGCATCATGATGAGTCTGTGGTTGGAAAGAATCACAGACAGCCCAGTTGTTCTGGTGCTGTTTTCCCATCATGTCATCTTGCATTTTCAGAGACGCTCTCATCAGTGACGTTGTGTTAGGGATAATGGACGCAAACACGTGTCCAACACGTCTCACAAGTTATGCTTAGACATCAGTCATCCACACACAGTGATTATTGAAAAGAAAGGGATTTTTCTCCCAGTTTTGTAATTTCCTCGAGTTATAATGAAGTCGGATAAACGGGTAAACACCACCACCTGCTGTCTATTTCGTTAATTGCAGGTAAGGTCAACTAGAAAGAGAGGAGGAAAGTGTGATGTTCACTGTCCTTGTGATTGTTATGTTAAGAACCACCACTTTTTTTTAGTTTCTGTGAGCAAAGTGGGCGGCAAATGGGTCGGCGTGTCACGCAACCAAATATCGTAATGAGCAAAGTGAGCCACGCGTTACACGATCAAATATGGTAATGAGCAAAGTGGGCGGCGCGTCACGCGACCAAATATGGTAATGAGCAAAGTGGGAGGGGCGTCACGCGACAAAATATGGTAATGAGCAAAGTGGGAGGGGCGTCACGCGACAAAATATGGTAATGAGCAAAATGGGAGGGGCGTCACGCGACAAAATATGTGGGCGGTAAAGTGGGCGGCGCCTCACGCGACCAAATAAGGTAATGAGCAAAGTGGGCGGCGCGTCACGCGACCAAATAAGGTAATGAGCAAAGTGGGCGGAAAAGTGGACGGCAAAGTGGGCGGCGCGTCACCCGACCAAATCAGGTAATGAGCAAAGTGGGCGGCGCGTCACGTGACCAAATATGGTAATGAACAAAGTGGGTGGCGCGTCACGCATCAAAATAGGGTAATGAGCAAAGTGGGCGGCGCGTCACGCGGCAAAATAGTGTCATGAGCAAAGTGGGCGGCGCGTCACCCGAACAAATATGGTAATGAGCAAAGTGGGCGGCAAAGTGGGCGGCAAAGTGGGCGGCGCGTCACGTGACCAAATAAGGTAATGAGCAAAGTGGGCGGTAAAATGTGCGGCAAAGTGGGCGGCGCGTCACGCGACCAAATAAGGTAATGAGCAAAGTGGGCGGTAAAGTGGGCGGCAAAGTGGGTGGCGCATCACGCGACCAAATAGGGTAATGAGCAAAGTGGGCGGC
Organism: Synchiropus splendidus; assembly: GCF_027744825.2. Taxonomy (NCBI): domain Eukaryota; kingdom Metazoa; phylum Chordata; class Actinopteri; order Syngnathiformes; family Callionymidae; genus Synchiropus; species Synchiropus splendidus. The sequence continues at coordinate 35,894,470 of NC_071334.1, forward strand.
GCGTCACGCGACCAAATAAGGTGATGAACAAAGTGGGCGGCGCTTCATGCGACCAAATAAGGTAATGAGCAAAGTCGACGGCAAAGTCGACGGCAAAGTGGGCGGCGCGTCACCCGACCAAATCAGGTAATGAGCAAAGTGGGCGGTAAAATGTGCGGCAAAGTGGGCGGCATAGTGGGCGGCACGTCATGCGACCAAATAAGGTAATGAGCAAAGTGGGCGGCGCGTCACGTGACCAAATATGGTAATGAACAAAGTGGGTGGCGCGTCACGCATCAAAATAGGGTAATGAGCAAAGTGGGCGGCGCGTCACGCGGCAAAATAGGGTCATGAGCAAAGTGGGCGCCGCATCACCCGAACAAATATGGTAATGAGCAAAGTGGGCGGCGCGTCACCCGAACAAATAATGAGGTAATGAGCAAAGTGGGCGGTAAAGTGGGCGGCGCAGTGGGCGGCGCAGTGGGCGGCGCGCCACGCGACCAAATAAGGTAATGAACAAAGTGGGTAGCGCGTCATGCGACAAAATAGGGTACTGAGCAAAGTGGGCGGCGCCTCACCCGACCAAATAATGTAATGAACAAAGTGGGCGGCACTTCATGCGACCAAATAAGGTAATGAGCAAAGTGGGCGGCAAAGTGGGCGGCAAAGTGGGCGGCGCGTCACCCGACCAAATCAGGTAATGAGCAAAGTGGGCGGCAAAGTGGGCGGCAAAGTGGGCGGCGCGTCACCCGACCAAATCAGGTAATGAGCAAAGTGGGCGGTAAAATGGGCCGCATAGTGGGCGGCATAGTGGTTGGCAAAGAGGGCGGCGCGTCACGCGACCAAATAAGGTAATGATCACAGTGGGCGGCACGTCACGTGACCTAATATGGTAATGAACAAAGTTGGCGGCGCGTCACGTGACCAAATATGGTAATGAACAAAGTGGGCGGCGCGTCACGCGACAAAATAGGTTACTGAGCAAAGTGGGCGGCGCCTCACCCGACCAAATAAGGTAATGAACAAAGTGGGCGGCGCGTCACGCGACCAAATAAGGGAATGAGCAAGGTGGGCGTCGCGTCACGCAACCAAATAAGGTAATGAGCAAAGTGGGCGTCGCGTCATGCGACCAAATAAGGTAATGAACAAAGTGGGCGGCGCGTCACACGACCAAATATGGTAATGAGCAACGTGGGTGGTAAAGTTGCCGGTAAAGTGGGCGGCGCGTCACGCAACCAAATATGGTAATGAACAAAGTGGATGGCACGTCACGTCACCAAATAAGGTAATGAGTAAAGTTGCCGGTAAAGTGGGCGGCGCGTCACGCCACCAAATATGGTAATGAGCAACGTGGGCGGCGCGTCACGCAACCAAATAAGGTAATGAACAAAGTGGGCCGCGCGTCACGCCACCAAATATGGTAATGAACAAAGTGGGCGGCGCGTCACACGACCAAATATGGTAATGAGCAAAGTGGGCGGTAAAGTTGCCGGTAAAGTGGGCGGCGCGTCACGCGACCAAATAAGGTAATGAGCAAAGTGGGGGGCGCGTCACACGACCAAATATGGTAATGAGCAAAGTGGGGGGGCGCGTCACGTGACCAAATATGGTAATGAACAAAGTGGGCGGCGCGTCACATGACCAAATATCGTAATGAACAAAGTGGGCGGCGCGTCACATGACCAAATATGGTAATGAACAAAGTGGATGGCGCGTCACGTCACCAAATAAGGTAATGAACAAAGTGGGCGGCGCATAACGCGACCAAATAAGGTAATGAGCAAAGTGGGCGGCGCGTCACAACATCAAATATGGTAATGAGCAAAGTGGGCGGAGCATCACAACACCACTTAATTCTGTCACCAATCACTTCCGCAATCATGAGCAAGCTCCAAGTAAACCACCGAGGTAATGAACTGAGTCTCACCTTCAAGTGTTTTGCCTCCTTATACTCTGATCCAATGTGCTTAGACTACTGCGATACTTTCTTTAAAAGAGATTTTATTTCAATTTCTGTAAGTAACTTGTTCTGGGTGTGACCCACTAATATTTAGTAGAAACTACCACATCCTTAAAACCATGTAAAACTTGCTCTTCATTCATTCTAACATTGCAGTTGCACAATGATGCAAAACATCTACTGCCAGTTTCTCTTTTCACAGTGCTTTTCACTTGTTCCGCTGGCACCACTGATTTTGCTTTTAATCTGATTTTGTTATGTAATTATACTCAACCTTTTTTTTTTTTATGAAATGGCTTCCTCATATTGCATGGTAAGATAAAACTAACATTTGTCTATTAGATCACATGATAACATTTTTTTCTAGACTTGGCCAATGCATGAATGGCATGTTGAAGTAGTTTTACATTTTATGGCAGCATGGACTGCCCAGGAACCTACGGCAGGATCCTGCCCATGGACTTTAACACCATCCTCCCTGCTCTGCTCCAAGACAGGCTCTCCCAGCTCATTGTGTCAGACTCCATCGACAGGTGACTCATCGACTTCCAGATGGACCAGAACAATCACATGCAGCTGGAGACAACGGTCTTGGATACACAGACCCTCACTCTCCCTGTACTGCTCAACTGCTGCACCTCCACAGCCATAAGTCTGTCAAGCTGATCACGTTTGTGGACGGCATTAACAGGACAATCTCATCTGTTATGCCAGTGCCACCACCATGGACAAGCTCAGAGTGTAGCGTTGAGGTGGGATCACAGCCGATCCTTTATTTGTATTGCTGTGCCTCTACCCTCATGCAGCAGGCTACGGTCAATCAGGACCAGAACCTCCCGCCCCAAGTTTCTTCCCCTCTGCCCTCAGACTCATGAACACTTCACCCTTCTCACTCTTATTCTTCTTACCTCTTGCTGCACTATCTACCTACTTTATTATCTTATTGTGCTGTTATTTATGTTGAATGTTGCACGATGGCACTAGAAGCGCATTCCTAGTCTATGAAACCTCACTGACAATGGCAAAAAAAATGGGCCTTTTATATATTTTTTATTTCCCATCACAGTGTGTTTTTAGCTGTTAATTTCATACAAGTGGGTTGTATTTTTAATTGTGTCAAATTTGTAGAAATTGGTCACATATGGTGTCATGTGATGAATGGAAATACATTTTATTCGTATGGTATCTGTCAACCTGATTGCGATTATTTTAGATTGATTTAATATATAGTACACAGTAATGTTGACAATTAAGAATTTATTGAAATTAAGAGGAGAAAGCGAATTTGTGTTAACAGAAAAGAAACTGGTTTTGCAATGACATTTAATTCATTTGAATACCTTCTGAAAAGTAAGTAACGCCCAAGCCTCAAGTGTGTTGGTGGAAGGACAGGTGTGTTGTCAAAATGAGAACAAGAATTGAAAAGGTTAGTGCTGGCTTACTCTGTTGTCAGTTGAGAGTGTACACAAAAGGAAACACGGGCATCAATTCAACGCCTCATTGTTTATAAATACAGGTATTTAAAGTCACCTTCAGACTTACCTAAATATTGAGAAATATAAGAGAAGTCTACTTATGCCTATGATTGAATCAACTGATATGTTCTTGTATTCTTTATCAGCAGCCTGCCACCTCTTCAGGACCTGTATGTCTCCAGGACCCAGAGGCGTGCAGGTCGGATCAGACCAGAACCCCCCGTCACTGGAACAGCTTCTTCCCTTCGGCCGTCAGACTGTTGAATTCGTGAACAGCCTTTGTTGTTTATTTTATTTTATTTTGTTTTTTTCTGTCAGCACTTCATTCCAAAACACTTTCCTCGTTGCTAGCTCCGCACTGATCATTGCAATAAATTTCATTGTGATTCTGATTCTGATCAGTCGGTATTTCCAGAAAATGGAGTGCACAGAGCGTCATCTTGCACAGAGTCGGATCGAGCCCTGCAACAGAGCACTGAGCTCTGTAGTGTAGTTGCACTAAGGAGTTAAGTTAAGTCCCTTTAAAGCTGACATCATCATTGCCCTTGTCGTCACTTTTGATGCTCTTTTTCTTTTGACTTGATTCGTTTTATTTCGCTACTTTTCAATCCGCGGGTAAGCACAACACATGGACAATTAGGAATAACGAATTAAACTACTCCACACAGCATGGATCCACAGTCGATCTCGATCGTCTCAAAGTGGATTCGAACCCACTCGGAAGCTGCGACACGAACCTCTATGTCAAGTACGTATTTTGTGGGCGTGGTCTTGTTTGCAGTTGTCCAATAGATGACGAAGGGAGTCCCACTTTCTCGTGGTTGCTATGCCTACACGAGTCCCTTTTTGACTGACAGGTTTGACATCCAATTGTAGCAGCGTAGGGCGGGCGCTCTCAGAAGAGTCTTGTGGATTTCTACTACGGCGGTCAGACCGCTCAGACTGGCCAAGGTGTCTCTTCTTCGTAGCCGAGTAAACTTGAGATGGAAACTATAATATAAACCGGTCGGGAGAATTGAGTGCAGGTAATAACACGTTTTCTTTGTATAGTGTGAATGTGCTAATAGCGCGAATAAGGCGTCCCAAACATCGAATTGAATGGCTGTTGTGCCGGTAGCTTTCATTCATCACGTTTGTTTGACAGAAGCTAACATGCCGGAGGGAAAATTAGCAAACAAACCAATTAAAACCATTGTTTTCGGTCAATAACGGCTCTGCGGTGAAACTGATATCGCGACATTTCGAGGGGCGGTTGACTCGAATAGCTTCTTTACCTGTTAAAATGACACCATGTTTATTGAAGTTTTTTTTTTTTTTCTTCATAAGCATGTTTGTGTTGTTCATGCTAACTTTGTGCCATTTGTCTGTGTGGCTACTGTTTTTCAATTATTTGTTGTATCGTTGACAGTATCTTAAGTCAGTGATGTTTTGCATTATTTGTAAGACATGAATGTGCGACATTTACAAATTCATTTTCAAACAATTCAAACAATCACGCTGAGATGTCAATATTAACGATAATCAGATAAATATTATACTTATCATCATTTGTAATTTACGTGAACAAACAGTTTTTTATTAACATGCAGTCACTCAATTCAGAGTGCAAAGTCAGCTTGTCCATTAAGGAAATATTTTGTAGCTACTGGGGACGTTGTAATAAGTTACAAACATTCCTACTTAAGTGTTTTGTCTGGTTGTTTGGTTTTGTTTAAATGGAGGTTGTTACTCTAGTTGTTATAGTAGTACTGTTAACATCTTTATACACAATCTAAATTGAACAGTAACATCACTTATTTTTGGTTATTTGGGTATTTTGGTTGTCAGTGTAAACAATGGTTAACTTCTGCCTCTTCAGAACAGTATAGTTACACTTAAAGCACCACAAACACCAATATAACTCATACTTTTAAAATGCTGGTTGGCACCTGGGATTACAGACACCATTCTAGGTTACTGTCTCAGGTTTTATCCACCCCTTACGTGGCTCTTCTCCTTAGTACAGTACTGAAAGTCTCCGTGACTAAAACACACAGCCATTTGATGGGCTTTGACACGTTATTAGACATCAAATGAATGGATATCTTACACTAACCCCAACCTCTGTTGCTGAACATAGAATGATTGGAGTACCATCCCATGACTTACCCCAAAGTCTTTTTTTTAATGTGTTATAAAATATCCATGACATTCCTTGACCTTTCAAAGAGGTCAGGCTAGCCTGCTCACTCTTACTAAATGCAGTTAATGTGGCTGATTGTCTTTTCCGCTGATAGGAGCAATGTTGTCCCTTTTTCTGGAACATTAAAAGTTAGTTTTTGTGCGGTTTTTGTTTATGTACTTACAAAGTTAATCTTGTATCGAGTACATCTGTTTGAACAGTTCTTTCCAAAAAAGTTCTCCAGTGTTGGCAGTATGTCTTCCATTAGGGTTGCAGATACACTGTCACAAGCAGCGCTAATGCTACAACTTAATTAACTATTATAGTTAAACATAAACATATGGTGATGTTGGAGGTAAAAGCCACTAATAAGTTTCATCATAAAACAGTTTCAAGAGAGACTGTAGTGTGTCCAACACATGTAGTGGAATGAAAATGTTTTATTGTGATAATTGTCGCAGAGCAGAAATGACAAAATTCACCATTTTTTATTGCCATATCACCCATACCTAGTAGGTAGATAAACAGAAAGTGGCTTTCACATTCCAATGTTATGCAAATTAGCTAAACTTGCTGGTCTGACATTGTACCTGGCTGCAACCTTTTTCACTCTTACTAAATCCTTAACTGTAATGCGGCCACCTTCCCTTGCTATTGGCAGTGTGACAACACTTAATGTGGCACCAGTGATGGATATTAATTATTTATAGCCTTTCCAATGTAGGCTGAAATGCTTCAGGGCTTTTGCCACGACCTGCTACACCCGGAAGTCCGGAAACGTATGACAGGAAACTGAAACGGCACCTCTTATGCAATTACTGCATACATTAGCTGCTCCTGTCTAAGGGTTGGAGGGCTCTCTGGCTACACTCGTATTCATTCTCTTCTAACTGGACTGATAAAATAGCAACCTGGTGGCGAATCTTGAATTAGACTTGAATGCAAAGCCCTTGCTTCAGTGCGGGGTTGTGATGTGAGAGATTCTGGCCAAGATCTGTTTGTCACAGATGGAAGGATCCTGGGGCTGGATCACCCCCTTGGCTTACTCACATGCTTGGTCTATTTCTAGGTTAGTGGTACAGTTTATGCCTTTGTGCTTCAATAGACAGAGGGAACTTAAATTGTGCTAACTGAAATAAATGTATTTTCGGGGTTTCTTGGAAATGAGTGGTGCACAGTTCGGTGTATTTCCCACCTGAAAGGAGGTAAACTAATGCAGGATGAACAGCATGGATTTCATTTTGTGCTTCGAGAAGCCTGAATGGCTCTTCTATTTTGTTAGTTTAAGAGCAAGTGTTTCTCTTTACTATCTACATCAAATATCGGAACAGTTTGGTTATCTTTATGTCTATGAAATGTCACTTCATTATTTTTGGGCAATTTGTGTTCCCACTGTGATAATGTCGGCTTGAGTGTAACCAAGAGTTGTCTTCTGACTGCTTTCATTTATTTGCTTTGCTTTTTTCGCAACCCACTATTAAACTTTTTTTTCTAAATGTGCAACACGATTGCCTCAGTTGGCTTGTTGTAAAATGGATGTTGGCCATTGCATTGTAGAAGGCAAATTCCATTGTCCATATTTTGCATAATCTAATCAAATTTTTATGTTTGTGTATAGATTTCAATGTCTATTTTGTTTTCAGTTAGAGGCAGTGCAAAGACGTGAAGCCTGCCCAGCATGCTCTCATAGACTGGGTTGCGTTTGTCTGCTGCTCTGACAAAAGCACATTCAAGCAAGGACAATGGAGATCTGACTGCCTATGTTTTTTGTGACTCCCATTTTCTCTCTCAGTCCTGACTTATGTATGCTATTTTGCTTTATGCTATTTGCTGTGACAACTGAACTCAATCATACGTTCATGTAAAGGGGTGTTTATGGGCCATTGAGATTCTCACACATCTGCTGATTTTGCTTTTTTCACTAAGTGCAGCCTGTAATTCTGTCAGCAAGTTGACAATGATACCTGTGTCTCATCGTGACCCAAGTTTTGTGTCCTTACGTTGGCTTCTGTGTGTCTTATCTACTGTCAATTGTGGTTTGCAATTATTGATTTTGGAAACACAAGGCAACTGTAAATCATGACATATCTATGATTTAAAAAGTGTTTGCTCAGTTTCTAGGATTTCTGTCAGGATTTTTTGAAACTGTGGTGGAAAATAATAAATGTATGCTCCTCGCCACCAACTCTAAGAGGAGACACTATACTCTTGTCACAAACGCATGTTATCCTGCTGCACGCTCACTGTCGATGCCAACAAAATTGGTCAAATACGCAACTTAAATTTTTTATACATTTTGTTTAAAACTTGATGTGATACCATCACATGAATGGTGGTTTTCTTGTCTGACCGTTGACAGCAAAGACTGCACCACAGAGCTAACGGCTAAACGCTGTTGAGTTTTTTTGGTGCACTAATGTCAAAATGACTTAAAATCTGGGACTGGGAGGCGTTTCCATTGATGTGGTTGTGTTGATGAAAGCAAACACTCATGTCTTCACTGATATTTTGTGTTCTCTGTTTATTGTAAGCCATCTTTTATGCTGCAAGAGTGCTTTTTCGTACTTCTGGCCCTATCTGCATTTATTTGTTTAAAATGTATGCTGTCTGGGTACCATACAGTCACTTTCACAGGTGAGAAGATTTAAGCAACTTAAGGTTAAACAGAAATCCAAAATAGGTGCATTTGCTGTTAGCTCCTGACAAATGAGGTGAAATTGGATCTTTCCTACGGCACACAGACTAACAGTCTCTCACCGCACACTGGTTGAAAAACGCTGCATTCATAGACGGAAATAATCGTTGCACCCCAAACATGTTGCCCTGTGTTGAACGTATTATTCTTGCAGGGTAATGCAGTAGACTAGTCCAGGGAACCGAGCAAATTTAGCTTGGCTTCATCATTTAAACTACATTTTAAATGATGGAATACATCATCCCCGTTGATCTCTGGTGTGCTCAACGTCCATTTTCCTCTCCCTCTGGTATAACCCCCACCTCTGTTATCTTTCCTTAATGGATGATTATCCAGATGAATGTAAGAATGTTGCAAAGTGGAAACAAACAAGAATTGTCATAAAACCTTTCTTTTAAGTTAACCTGTACCACTGTTGTTTGGTCTGCAGCACAATTAATTTTTTGAGACGGTGCAGTTGCATCTTTTGATACGATCGTGTTGAGATGTATTAAATGACTTGAAGTGTTTTCATTTTAGTGCCAGCAACCATTCAGATGCCCTCAAATTGTGCACGTAACATCTCTACCTTTGTCATGCTACTATATTTGGAAAGGCCTCTCATTAATAATGTCTGGGTATTGAATTTACACCAAAGCATCTCAAGCCTCTCACTGTGAACCATAACTAATCTAAACAAGCACTTAAGATTGTTAAAATAAAACAAACAAGTGCCTTGGCCGGAACCTTAAATAATTTATTATTTAGAATGACACAACCAGACCGCTTGTAAGATGCGAACTGACATTGGATGATTTTGGGTGGATTTAAAAAAAATGTGCATTTCCTGATAAGTACATTTTAGGTGTTGGCTTTAACACAAGACTTAGGGTATGGCAATATCTGGGTTAAGCTCAACACGACACAGTGTTAAAACTGTTGATGACCGTGGACACATATCTGCAATTTCATCAGTAAATACACATGAACAGTGAAAATTGATAATAAAAGTTTTAATTTTGAGTTTCATACTGAGGCTATTTTCATACAAGTAGATACTTATTTTAATGGTGAGTTGAAAATCCATATTTAAAGGTTGCTGGTTATATAAACCACATTTTCCTGTTTTGTGCAGAAGGCTTGTTAATATACTCACAACTGTGGATAGAAGAGAGAGTGGTGAGAATACGGGCTTGTTATTTAAGATAACACACCCTTATTTGGGGGAAAAAATGACAACATTTCTGCAGTACACTGATGGAATGAAGGCAAAAGTAAAAAAAAAAAAAGTTTTTTTTCCACGATCAAATTCCTTTTTGTCCCAGATCCATTTTAGAAGGTTTTCCTTCTTCTTTCTGTCCAGACTCCAATTAAAGGGGGTTGCCACTGCTTTATCCTAATACCATTTTTTAAACTATAGTAGGTGTTTATTTTGGGGGATGCAAAGAGAAATCTGAAATAAAGTATGTCAAATCTCTAATATCAGCTGTAGTTCCGGGCTAGCAGGAGAGGCATTCAGGGTGGAGAAAGATTTATTATTTGGTGACTCTCCAGCTTAATAAAGAATAGATTAACTGAAATAAAAACGGTGTCAGTGGAGGCAATGAGGCTCTGACAGTTGTTTCGTGGTGATATTAAAAAAACCTGTGGAATTTTGCCTTTTGTTGAAGAGTCTTTCTTCCCTCCCCATCTGCTTTTACCACTCCCAATTTTTCATGGCTGCCATCTGTGTCTGTCAGGCAGTGCGAGGGTGGCAGAGGAAGACGAGCCCAGAGCGTATCGAATGATAAGACTGGATGTTTTCGATCATTGGCTGCCGTAATGCCTGCCTGCCGAAGATATGATCCCCTCTTTAGTCTTTCACTTAAACATGGGTTAGATTTGAAAATTTAAAACAAATAAAGACCAATATATGAGCCTCGCTATATGAACTAAAATTACAAGAGTTTTCCTTTGGCCAACAAATTGTTGCCTGTCCAAACAGACACACATTGTTCATATGAACATCTGATAAGGCCAATGCTAAGTGTAGGTTTACGTTGGCCACTTCAGAATTTCATGCTATAACTTAATCCAACATCACGGTCACACACAAAAAACATGTTGTGGGATTTCTCTCATCATCAATCTGTTTAAACTTTTTTGGTTTTCTGTCTTTTCACTACCCAAATCTCCATCTGCTTCTTTTGTAGCCATCATGCCTCACTGTATTGATAGTTTGCCATTGGCAGCTGATGAAGCAAAGAAACCCAGTCAGTGGCCTGTTCGGTCATTTATTTTGTGCTATTTGTAGAAGTCATTCTCCCGCTGAGATAGGCAAGGAACTGTTGAAAACCTTTCTGAATTAGAAAAATGTTTTACAGTTTGTTATAGGGCTGCAATTTTGCAAGTTGACATAACATGTAAGATTAGATAACAAAATGGGTTCTGAAATGACCTCTGGCCACCTATTCGAAAGAGCTTGTACGTGGAGGTGAATTTTGTGCCCATTTCTTTTCCTCATTTGACAAACATCTGGTATAGCACTATTGATTGTATTCCATTTAGCTGTAATCTTGTATGCGTACAATTATACTGCAAATATTTTAGCTGAGTATTCACTGTCTGTGACTGCACTTTAGAGCTTGGATTTCCCCACTCCCCAGCATGAATATTGTCCTGTAGGTCTTCTACCCAGTATCAATTTGGGATATTGGCTAACCGAAATGTTTTATTCGGCACCAGGCAGTTGATAGAGCTTTACAGGTAAATGAGAAAATGAAACAAAAGTGGTTGGCTTGACTGGTGTGCCATTTTAGGAATTTCTTTCTACTATGGGTTATTGTCACTCACTGCGTTGTTTTTGTGGCAGGAAGCGAAAATTTGCAAGTCTGCAACATGCGTGACATGAGCATCCATGAGTAGGCCTCCCACACCAACAAATTCTGCTATTAATGATATAGTGTCCTACAAATTATTGCTGATAAGCAACAGTATTGATAACATTGTTTTGAGAAAAATGCACCACTAATGTAATTCCAAAATGATTTTTTTTTTTTGCTACGGCTAGGGTTGAGAATTAGTCAATTTCTATCATATTCGGCAAAATTACTGGGTGACGCACCCTTTTCATGGAAACCAATGTGATGATACTACGAGTAAGGCATAGTACAGGCACTAATAATTATACATTTAAGGTGTCCTGCTGAGAAAAACTGTGCGTTCATTTTTTTCATGTTTTGCAGCTTAGGACGCCCAGGGGCCTTTCTTGCTAAAAGCCTGGCTGCAAGTACTGTTACTGGCCCTGGGCCAGCGGGCCATAGGTTATGTCGAACCCTGTATTCAGACCTATTGGCCCTGCTCTCCTTTCTTTTGTTTCTGAACTGACCAGCTCAGCTAAACGCAAATGTGTCTGTTTGGGCCTCCTGCAACTCTGCTAGGTTAATTTACAAGGTGTGAGGTGTGTGTTTCTGTGTGTATTCATACTCTAATTCCCGCTGTGTGTCCTTCTGCATGCAGTCACTATCTGATACCATGTCACCAGCCTGAAGAAAGTGCTGCGGTCAGCTTCTAGAAACACCAACATGACCGCTAATTAGAACCCTGTGAAGACGATGTGCCTGTGCCACATAGGGGCCTGTTTTCTTAACCCTTTGAGGGTTTTTTCAAATAAATATTCCGCTTTCATGTGATTGTTTCAAAAGGTTGTAGTCTGAAAATGTTTTGAGGTTAAAGCATACTGTAAAAGAGAAGGATCATCAGTCTGACTCGACATTGGGGTGGAAGCAAATTCACTCATCCACTTTGTATATTGTGATCTCTTAGACCAGTAGTGACCAATATGGTGCCCTTAGGCGCCAGGTAGCCTGCAAACTGATAGCTGTAGCCCAATGGGTAACACAGTTCCCTTGAAGTAGCTTGCAGTTGCATAAACTTTGGTTCCGTTACAAATGATACTATACTCGCTACACTAACATACTCATTATTTATTTATTTATTTTCAAATTCAAATGGATGTGCCAAACCTGCCGTTTCCTTTTATATGAAAAAAATGAAATCCTGTGAGTTTTTGCTCCATTTCCCCAGTACCAGCCTCATTTCCTTATTCTGCCTCATTTCCAGTGCCCATTTCTAGATTCAGTCTTTTTGTAAGATTATTTCTTTGCAGCGGGAATATACCGTACACCCACTTTATCCCTTGTCACTCCTCCACATTGTCTTTCATGTCCATTTCAGGTAATTGTTAATGAGGTCTTATTCTGTAGAGATTCCTCCTACGATGTACCATTATAAGAATGTATTCACAAAGTGTTCTGCCGCCTAAATGATGAGCCTCTACATAATTAAGGCATTTGAAATTAACGTCTTTCTTTTTTTTCCCCAGATTGCAAAGAGTGCCTGAGTGAAGATGGCCTTCTTTCAGAATAACTTCTGGGTGAGCGTGATAAAGGCTTTTTCATCAAGTTTCCACAGTTGGCTTGCACATGCATGCAAGTGTTGCGACATAGTTGATTCATGGCTGTGTGATCTCATCCAGTTTGATGGGCTCAAGAGTTAAAGAGCAGCCAGCTGCACAACCTGCTCAAATGAATAAGTTCATTGAGGCCATTATATTTATTATTGGAGGATTGAAAGAATCCACCATTGTACGTATTTGTATTTATCAACTCTCATGTGACTCAATCACTTTTTTAGTTTGTGTGATTTTAATGAAAGTGAAAACTGAATTGCGTCGATATTCTTTAGAGTTTTAGGCTGTAAGTCCTCTTTGGATGAGCTTCAGCCATTATTAAATTGGTCCCCTTGGAAAACACTGGCTGCACATGTGTTATTGCTGGGAGTTCAATGAGAGTTAATTGGCTTTATTTATGCTGCTATTAAATGGGCCCATTCTGAGCTTTGTTGGGTTGTTTATGGGTCAGCTCATACAGTATTGTCTAACCCCTCTCTCTCTCTGTCCTCATTTTCCTTTAATTTTCCTTGGTCCATTTTATGCTTCCTTAGTTCAAACGAGTCAGATCAGAATTATAAATACAGTGCCGACTGAGCTTTTGCATTGATTGACACAAATTTATCATGGATGGATATTCATTTATATTTTCCAAAATATGTTTAATGATCTTTGGATTTGGAGGAGAATTCAGTGAATGGTAAAAGTGCTGTAACAGTATTTGCAGCAGTCCATGATGAATGGTTTCTACCTGAGCCTGATGTTATTGACACCTCACTGTGATGCGGCTGTATATTGCTTCAACTGTCGACTCAGCACAAAAAGTTTCTGTGAGTCAGCTAAACCCTCTGCCAAGCCAGCAGACAGGACACTCTAGATGGGTCGAACAAAATTGCAGCCTGTGTTATGTCTTTTATCATAGTGTTCAGTTTCTAGTCTGTACAAATTTTATTTTGTATCTCATTTATTTCATATTGGGATGGTTCGGAACATAAAGAGAGATTAAGAGACTTTATTGTCAAATGTGCGATACAAGCTCGAGATAAAGCACAGATGAAATTCCTATCCCCTCCGCCCCATGATCGCCATATACAACTTTGTGTTTTTCTGTCAGTCAGTCACAGTTACGTGTAGTAGATAGGTGTCTTTTTTGCTTTACTTCTCATGACTCCTGAAAAAGCAGGAATCTAATCCACCCGTAAACTTGGCAAGTTTTGATTGATCCAGAGTGAGGTGCGTTGGTTGTTGATTTACTTTTCTGCCTTGTGTCTTCAAACCACCACACTAGATATGTCTGGGCATCTGGTTGTAAACTGTGCGGATTATCTTATTTACTAAAACTAGATTTCCTTTTGGCCAAAGACGTCTGGAGAAAGTTTTGACCGTGAGTGTGCGTAAATTTGACACGCCCCTCAAACCACTGCCCCTTCCAGTTATGCCTTCCCTTGCCTTGCCTCTCCCATTATTCTCCACATTGTCATGGTAATGGCCTCCATCATGCGTAACCTGAATGGTCAACCAAATTAATGAATAAGATCAGAAAGAGCCATGGGAAGAGGGGGTTTCATATTTCAGTCATGAAGGATTCCCATTTGCCAGTGAGAGTCTCAGCATTTCTGACTAATGTAGCCTTCTAATAGCGTGCATGTTTGGCACTCTCGTCTCCTGATCACACTATTGTTATTTCTGAAATTGTTCAAGGATGCCCTTCCAATCAGTATCTATCAGTAGAGTTTGGAAGTTTTGTGGTTTGGGCTTGTTTTTCAGTGATCTGTTTATTTAAGAGGAGTATATGCCATAGTTTTCATTACCGCATTTGTGAGATTGGTGATCGATTCCATTCCCGTGGTTTTTGTGCGTTTATTTTATTTATTTATTTATTTATTTATTTTTTAAATAAAAGTCAAATGGCCACAATGTACATGGACCTATTGGAACTATTGTCTGAGAACATCTTGCTTACCAACTTCAAAAACGTAACTTTGACACCATTTCCATCTAAACAACTAAAATAAATGTGCCTTAATGTGCATTTGTTTGGGTTTTTTTGCCGATTGATTATTAAAAGTGAGAAACACATCTCTGCCTCACACTGCAGGAAATTATGTGAAATAGAAATGTGGGAAAGGGGACTGCATCTCATAACCTGTCCAGTATTATAGAAGATGTCTTCTGTTTGCTTGTTTTATTGTCTAAATTTGAGGCATGATGTAGTACGCCCAACACCTTTGGGCGAGACGCTCAGTTTTAATACATTAGCCAGTATGGTGGCAGTAGTGTGTCACTGATTTGACTTGACATTGATATGTGTGATCTGTAGTAGTATATATATATATATATATATATATATATATATATATATATATATATATATATATATATATATAATGATATTTATACATGGTTTTATTGTATTTATTTAATTCACAATTTGATTCAGTTTTTCCAAGTTTGCATCAAGTGTTTTTTTTTCTTTTTTTTCTTCAGCAAATTTGATAAACATAACTTGCACTTGCACTCTTCGACTCTGTCCTCAAAGGGTGGTGAAGGTGTGTATTCCAACCAATTAAGCACAATACCCACTTAACCAATGGAGTGTTGGCTGAAACAAGCAATGCATGATTTGTTTAACAATAGCAGCCAGTAACCAAATGCTGGGTAAATTCTGCTTAGCATCTGACAGACTGGCAGCTCACCTTTCTGGAGAGTAGATTATGTTTCAACAAAAGGTGTCTGCCAACTGCACCACTGTGCAGAAACCCCCCAACAACCACATTCGCAGGAATAACGCAAGTTGAAAATGACTACTGCACCCCATTCTGTGTCTATTGAGAATAGTGTTGAACAAAGATGAATACTGAACTTATTCATAAACAAGATTTAAAAGTCTTTTCATGCACCTGATATGCAACAATTGTATTTTTAACTATTGTTAAAATTGTTTCTGTCTCAAACTCAAGTTAAGGTGAGGTGGTCCAAATGCCATAAACATTGTAAAGCTTTGATACGAGCAAGCTATGGACAAGGTGATCACATTCATTTTTTGGTGTTGATTTATGGCTCTTGTAGTCCCCCAAAACTTTGTTTTCAGGGAGTGCATTGCTTGTTTTCATGTATTTAAAGATGTAATCTTATTGTTCGTCAAATATTTTGTTCTAACCTTCATCAGATTTTTTTTTAGGTCTTAGCTGTGTGAACTGACGCATCCTCTACCTATTTGTTGTGACCAAAAAAGACCAGAAAAAAAAATCATCTTCTGAACAGTGTCTGGGGTTTGTGCATATGACCAGTCCTTCCTAGCATTCCTGTCATACCCTGGTACCTGGGAGTTTGTGTCTCTTCCTCTTGCCGTTTATTTTTAGGTGCTTTTTAAAGCAGCTGGCGGTCTCTGCTTCTGGACACCTGTCGTCAGGCAGCCATGGCTAGACAATGGTGTCTTAAAGATTTTGTTTTTCTACTTATTTTATTGACCGATTTTTTTTTTCCATTTGTTTCACAGCACTTTCATTAAAAAAGTGTTGTGTTTTTTCTCCAGGGGGAGAAGAATGCCGGCTTCGATGTGCTCTACCACAACATGAAGCATGGTCAGCTGGCAACCAAGGAACTTGCTGACTTTGTCCGGGAGAGGTAGATTTAACATGCGTTTGAATTGTGTGGGGGATGATACCACTGAGACAAACTTGACATCGGATTGTGCCTAAAAATACTAAAAATAAAACTTATGCATGATCATGTATAATTTACATCCAAGTATATTCACTCTGCAATTATTCTGGGATTTTCATTTCACTTAGTGAAGTGATAAAATGGAAAATAACAACCTTACTTAATATTAAACATCTAAATGAATGAAATGACAGTGACCAGCGGCTGGAATTTTGCTGCAACCTATTTAAAAGCTTTATGAGGACCCCAGAGTCACAGTTAAATATTCAATTAATGCTCCTCTTATTAAATGCTCTATCAATCAGGTATTGGACTGATATAACTGCACATATAACGGATGTGCAATACCGCTAAAATGAGGAAACTGCTGAATCTGAAAGCATAGATTATTATTGCAAAAAGTGATTACAGAGTAAATTATGGTGGGTGGTGATTTTCTGCTTTCTCAGCTGGACCCAACCAGTCACATAATGGTGACACTGCTTCGACCAGCCTTCCTGGGGAAATTAACTCATCTCCTGCTAAACCAAAGACAACAAATCAATCAGTCTAGAAATGGAATAGACTTTGTTGTAAAGCAGTGTGTCATTGTTCTTGTGAAGGTGGAAGAAAAACATAAACGTTGCTGTGTTCTTTGTCCATCTCTGAATCTCGTTTTAATGAATGGCACCAGAGCAAGTTCTGTTATTCCCATCATCTTTTTTCTGTTCATCTCCTCCTCAACATGGCTCCAAAACCTACAAAAACTACCAAAAAATGCTCAATGATATCTATATAGTATTCTCTAAGTCCACTTCTTCCTTATCATAAAGGATGTTTTCCTTTTCCCAAGCCACATGCTTAAACTTGACTTAACAGCTGGCTTAGTGAGGAGGCAGGTTGCAGTTATTACTCTTGGGGTGATTTAATCGCTCTCCTCTTCCTGCAGCCCTGCCCATGGTTATTACAATTCTGTGCACAACTCTGCCTAATTTGTCCATTTATCTGACAAATATGGGATGTTGGAAATTGCAGTAAAATCAGTGAGCTGCAGGCAAATGCCAGTTGTGCTTTAGTATTCATTCATTTTAAGGTTAGTGTCTGTTACAGCAGTCCCAGAAGTGTCACTCAAACTTTGTAAATTGTCAAAAGTATCATTTTGAGCCTTGTTGTTCAGAATTACTGTTTTACACAGTGTTCTTTAACTGCCCTTGGTGTTTTATCTTTTGTGTTGTGCTACTATCTAAGCATCTTTGTTCTTATTTTCAGAGCTGCCATTGAGGAGACTTACTCAAAGTCGATGGGCAAACTGGCAAAGATGGCGAGCAATGGCAGTACGCTGGGGTGAGTGATTTTTTTTTTTTTTTTTTTTTCATCATCCCTTGCCTTCAGCACTTGACACAGAAGTCTATACAGTTGGAAGAGTTGTTGTCATTTAGAATGTAAAGGGCGTATGGCTTCATATCAGATATGTATGAGCACCATCTGCTTGGAGCCTCAAAACTGTTTTTGGCCCATTTTAAAATGATTACAGAGATATCTAGACTCAAGTATGACGCTGAGGGTTACAGGAAACATTGTTTGAATCCAAATGCTATTGAGGGGAAGGTTTCCTTTTTTGTCATAAAAATTGCTCGCCCGATAATGGGATCCCTACTAAAGGTTTGTGTTCTCCATTGTTTAATCACTCTGTGGTTAGTATTTGTAATCTAAATGACAGTTTCGCTCTTGAATATGTTGAATTTTTGATATGAATAGTGCGTTCAAGAGAAGGAAATGACATAAGCTAGCTCTTGTTAAACTGTGTTTGTGAATGCTAAGATTGTAGTGTACTACCCCAACTATTTGAATCAGTGTTCCGGGTGCTTCTCTTGCTCATTTCCCAGGACGTTTGCACCCATGTGGGATGTGTTTCGAGTGTCCTCAGACAAGCTGGCCCTCTGTCATCTAGAACTGATGAGGAAAATGAATGATCTAATCCGAGACATCAACAAGTACGGAGATGAGCAGGTTAAAATCCATCGCAAGGTGAGCATGAGGTCGGGATGGAGTGTCTCGTCACTATCTCAGAACTGATCCTTTGTGTTTGTACACATTAGACCTTCTCACATCACTTCCCCTGTTTCAAATCTTTGTCGCACCGATCTAACTTTGTCTATGCCCTTCATGATAATTTCATTTCCTGTAACACAATGTCTCTGTGTTTTGCGTGTTTCTATGTGCGTTCAAAACGGCCTAGACCAAGGAGGAGATGGTGGGGACAGCCGAGGCGGTGCAGGCGCTCCAAGTTCAGAACGGTCACCTTCAGAAATCTAAGGAGGGTTATCACGCCAAGTGCTTGGAG
The DNA here is from genome assembly GCF_027744825.2 of Synchiropus splendidus. NCBI lineage: Eukaryota > Metazoa > Chordata > Actinopteri > Syngnathiformes > Callionymidae > Synchiropus > Synchiropus splendidus. The sequence continues at coordinate 35,913,137 of NC_071334.1, forward strand.
CTGGACCGGCTCAGGAAGGAAGGAGCTCCCCAAAAAGAGCTGGAAAAAGTTAGCTGCTGCTTTTCTCTTCCTATGACAATTAAATGCTTCTCGGTTTAAAATAAATTAAAATGGTAATACATCAGGAAATCAAAGAGAAGCAGAATTTCTGTGGCTTTTATTACTTTTTAACATCTGAGTCGATGTAGTTGAATTTTGTGTTAATGCACCTTAACACAATACACAAAACAATGAAAGGGATTACAGTGTCGGGTGGGAAAAATCTATCTAAAATATTGTTTGACTTATACTTAAAAAAACACCAGTACAGGAAGACAATATTAAACAAATCTTATAGCTATTTAAGTTCAGTCTCCAAAAAAGAGAAGTTTCTTTTGCTGACATGGACACTTGCAGACCAGTCACTGTGTGCAATTCCTTATTTTCCCACAGTATACACATTGTTGTGGACGATCATCTACATACGTTTTAGATTTAAATATTGGCATTGTGTTTGTCTTTATGACAAATTTTCCTTGTTTTCTCTGTCCCAATGCGCTCCCATAAGTGCGTGTCTTTCTGTATGTGAGAGTGTCAGTCTTTTGCATTTGTGAAATGGTGTCAGGCGTCTCTCAACACTTGAGCTGCATAGGGGCTAGTGTTGTAGTCAAGACCACACCAAGTGTAACCAAGAAATTATGGAGATTAGAGTGTATTGAGACTGAGACGAGACCAAGATAGATTGGTGATCAAGACCGAGGTGAGACCAAGGGACAGTATATATACGGGGTCTCAAACTCATCCACGAATGAGCTGCGGTGGGTGCAGCCACACATTAGTTAACAAACCAGGTGCCTTATTGGTGTTTGGGTATCCACCTGATTAGTTGCAATAAAAAGCACCTTCTTGTGGCTCAATTTGAGACCCCAGATACACATCAAATAAAAAGCACAACAAACATGAACAAAAAGCCAGAATCCCTCTTTTACTAATTATGCTTTCCAATTGTGAGAGTTTTCTGTGTCTTGACCGGTCTTGAATAGAAATGCCAGGTCTGAGACCGAGATGCAACAGAGTAAAAATGCATTTGAGACCGAGACTAAAGAAGTGGTCTTCAGACCAAGACCAAGCTTGAGTACTACAACACTAAGGGGGTCCCTCTAAGGTGACCCCCTGCTCTTTGGGAAAAAAACTAGGAGGCACATATTGTCCCCCCCTTCAACTGATTATATGTTTTATTTTGTTTATGTACTTATTTTTGTAAGTGTCTATAATGTTGGAACATGTTATTAGTGATTATGTGATGCAAATGTGACCAAAGTGGTTTTCTTGTCGTAAGAAAATTAAATGAGTTACATTTATGCACTTATGTTTCGTGCTCATGCATCACCTATCCGTTTACCTACCTTATCAAGGGTCATTGATATTATTTTGTTTTCTCAACAGGCAGAACTGAAGTCTAAGAAAGCAGCTGAGTCATTCGCTCTGTGCATTGAAAAGCACAATCGTGTGGGAGGAGAGTTTGAGCAGAAGTTTTGTGAGTCTGCACAGGTCAGTCGTCCACCACCTCGAACGTGTTGCATTTGTTGAGGAATAGGTGCTATATTAGCCTGTACATATTTCTCCATCTGATTGTGAGTTATCTTGCACCATTGCCTCAACTACAGTCGAGAGCTCATACTTAAAGTCCTGTCCATCACCCTGCTGATTATCTTAATGCTTGACACCACACTTCCATGGCTGCTGCTGTGGTTTCTATGGAAATAGTCAACAAACCTCATTGAGACGCTCTGGATTTTATATTCGAAATGATAACGTGAGTCTTGGCCACTATTAATGCGGTAGAGGATCATGACAGGTTGGTGTGTGTTCTAGCTGGAGAGGATCACAGTCACAAACCAAACCAAGTGACGTAAAAGAGACTCCCTGGTCATCATTCAGAGAATCTGTTTTAAGGTCTGTGGACAAATCCTGTCCGCCAAGTCATTTGCTGTGGCCTGCAAGAGTAAATAATGTATCATAATGTACCAAATGTATCACTTGGGCAGTGGGTGGGCAGTGTTAATAAAGTAAACCGTGTCCTGTTACATTATTATATCTAGGTGGGGCACCACGACTGCACAACTAGTTATAGGTCTTTTATTGCAAATGTGAGTGAAGGGTTACTTCATTTGCGAGGTTCATTTTTCATAATTAACTCTGCATGCTTTCTTATTCTGGTCTGGTGACATGTAAGTATTTTATATTAGTCATGTATTTATTTATATAACTCGTTCACTGTACATTTCATGTATAGGTGTATAGTCTATGCAGCCAGAAAAGTAGAGACATTTAGAATTATGTGCTACAGATCTGAAATTCCCTTCATTAGAAACAGTGCCCTTTTAACCCTCTCTAACTGTAAATTAGTGACGACCCATGTGACCCTATTACTGCATGATATAATACAAAATTCATGCTCTCTTTTGACCTCTGGGTTCAGTCTTTTATTATGTGTATTGTGTTTTATGTGCAGAAGTTTCAGGAGATCGAGGAGTCTCACCTACGGCAGATGAAACAACTGATCAAAGGTTTTTCTCACTCAATAGAGGACACACATGTTCAAGTTGGACAGGTAGGTATTTAAGTGACTTGGACGCGGACATTTAAGCCTCAATATATTGCTTATTTTTATATTTATGTGTTTGCACTCTTTGTGTCCTTGATTTCTTTAAATGTGACGCTGTGTTAAGAGTTCATATTGTCACAACCAGCCAATTAGAATCAACTGGTAATCAATGACAGAACACATTTTATTGGAAAACTACTTCCATGCATAATCTGACTTTGAATTTCACTTAAATTTCATTCATTGTTGAAACTGAACTTTATGAACGCCCTCATATGAACATCAATCAAGTCCCGGGGCAGACAAAAAGGTGTTGTTCGGCAACTGTAAGGAATCAAGTGTCATCTGGTCTTCTGCAGGTGCATGAGGAATTTAAACAGAACGTGGAAAACATTGGCATCGATAACCTCATCCAGAAGTTTGCAGAAATGAAGGGGACTGGAAAAGAGAGACCAGGTGCATTTCAGTTGGGAATCCAGGTTCACAGTAAACCTGTGTAACTGTGGTGTACCCTTTCTCAGCATTGGTTGGCTTTGAGGAATACATGACTGCCATGGCTCCTGAAGCTGGGAAGAAAACTCGGGCTAAGGCTTTCAGAATCCCCGGCCTGGGGAAGAGGGACAAAGAGCCAGACTCGACGTGAGTTGCTACAAGAACCAAATTATTGTTTCATCATGAAGTGGCCTTTATTGTTTTAACACAAATACATTTCCTGTGTGTTTTTACAGAGATTCAGCTGTGACAGACGCACCGGTAAGAATAATTGCCGACAACTTATCCAAACTGGCTTTGTGAAGATTGTGTTACTCATGGCAGGAGTGGCAGGAATATTGAGCATGTCCGTGCTGCAGAACCCAAGCACAGCAGTCAGCAGTGAGACCATTGGTGTGGGGTTTCCCAGGGTATTCTGGTCCTTCTGGCAAGAGTTGTCTCTGATAATGCACATGTCGACTGGGGAGTGTCCTCCTGTCTCTACCTGAGCTTCAAAAGGAAGACACACCACAAAGGGGCTGGACTTCAACTGGACTGTTCACACAGTCCAGTTATTTTCCACAATGAACTCTGCATCATGCCTCACTCATCCAGCAACATTTTGGAATAAATATAGCACATCACTTTACTTAATCGTTTAAATTTAGTGATGAGAAACTGCATCATCAAATTAGAACCTGCTCCAAGTTACAATAAAACGGTTCCATTATGCGGCTGCTGTCGTGCCCTGAACTCGAAGGTTCCATCATTCTTGAGAAAGACATTGAAAAATGTGAGCGACGGCTGCCACTTGGAGAAGATTTCCAGAGTTGCAGGCTACTGACAATTTCAATATCTACAACTTCAAATCCATTGGTGTCCTTTGGCCTCTGTGGACTAGCCGGAGTGTCATGAAATGTATTGATCAAATGAAACGGGACTAAACTCAAGGAAGAGATCCTCATTCAGAGATGGGCTACCGATGCATTTAAGTGATGTAGGACAACCACTTTTCGCCTTAGTGGTTGTCACCAATAATTTAATTTATCATGCACACATGACACATGGTTGTCAATGCAGTACAGTTTATCCCGGGGGTTTGACTGCATGTTGATGTCTGGTGAATCTAGGTTTTAGAGCCACAGCACGTCCAGTTTTAGCTTCATCCCCATCTGTTCATCAGAAAATATCTGGCTGCTTTCCTCTGCTCACAGGCCGAAAGCACAACCACAGCTCGCCAAGTCACGAGGCGCCACTGGATTGATACAAATATTGAATTGAATTGAATTGAATTGAAATGTAATGACCAAGAATCACATGTTAAAGGAGGAAGGAAAACAGGATAGTAATTCTGTGAGTCAGTTGCCTTGTGCTATAGCAGTTCCACAAAGGCTTGATGGTATCAACTAAATAATAATGAAATCACATGGACACTGGACACACTTTGGCTGAGAGGCCTATCGAAAGCTATTGTAAGAAGGAACCCTTTAAAGGTGGAAAGTTAATCTAACATGCCGTCATTGTCTTTCTATAATGTTCTTTAATGGAGCTTCAGGTATAAAAATGGTCATTCACATCACTCTGTGTAGTTGTGGTGTTGGACTGTTTGGACCGTCATGTTGTTGGGCAGATCATTTTGTACTTTCCTGATTTATACTCAGTATTCAAAATTAAGATTGTTTTGTTTTGTGTGTGGTGGGTTAAATTGTAGTGTCCCGAGCTGCTCACTGACTCACACGTGCTACTTCAGTGTTTGGAAGCACAGTTGCAGAGTTGAGAAGAGTCGAGTTACAGAGAGACGGGGGCTGTGCACGTGTCTGAAGTGTGTTAAGTCTTGTGGAGCTCTCTGATGTTGGAACCTCTTTTTGTCTTCACCTGTGTTTGTGGCTCTTCTATAGAATTCTCCATTGGACGTGGACGATGAAGGATTTGTCATCCGGGCTGACAGCACTCAGAATGATATCCTTTGAAGCTGCTGGCCTATAAATGATTGTTAAATTGATATCAACCATCAGATTAATGTTGCATTTTGAAACTGTTTAAAGAGAGGTTTGTCTGTGACAGTTCTCTTTAAGAAGCTCTAAACCAAGTCAGGGCATCTGGAAAGGGGCCCAAGCCTGGGAAATGTTTTAAGTGGAGTGTAATCTGAAGGTGACTAGCACAAACGGCTACATTCATGCTTCAGTTGAGACAGACAAATATCCAGAGCCCATTGACTCATTTTGTTTATTCCACAAACGTCTCCCCTCTCTTGGAGTGAAATGATGTTCATGTTTGACACAAAATATGTCCGTCTTGACGCTCGTTGCCTGACTTCCTTCTGCCGCGTTACTGCCACCTCTGATGGAGGGGCTGCCGGCTGTTGGGTCTCTTAAGGCATGGGGGATTATGTGTCAGTTCTTTGTGACTGCAGCAGGCCTTTGGACAAAATCGCCTGTTTTTATTGCAGCAGTCAGAGTTCATGACCTAAGTGATGGGCGGATCAACATTTGGACTTGAAATTAAAGGGATTTCATTCATCATTTAATCTCAACTGTCTATTACGATAATTTTTTTTCAGAACATTTAGTGTAAGACTAATTTGTTATGAACTCATCTCTTACTCACCTGTTTACATTCACTTACAAGACTGAAGACTTTACAGCTTCTCACAGCTGAAACTTACTTCTACTTTAGTTTCTGCTCCTCAGTTGCCTGTCATGTTTGACCTGTGAGAGAACCCTTCTCCTTAACTCACCTGCTTGTGTGCACGTTGCTCCGAGGACAAGGACAATAACTTCTACTCCAGCGACTCTGACTTTGACGATGAGGAGCCCAAGAAGTTTCACATCCAGATACGACCGGTGGTGAATAGCAGCCGCACTAGCTCTGCTGCAGCAGAGAAGGAGCTTAAAGCCACTGTGGGGTCACTGACTCTGCCGCCCAACAGAGCCAAACAGCAGGTTTGAACCCAAATATCTTTTCTTTTGCTAAAAGTCAGGTCCGCTGTTGCTTTTAACAAGGTCTCCCTCCATGTTTGCTTCAGGTGCCTGTGAAACGGCAGATTTCAAGTAAGTTCATTGAAGTTTGTCTTTATCCATGTTGCAATGTGAAGGTCAAAGTGCTTCAATATCAACTTTGAATCAAAAGGGAATTCAAGCACTGCCGGCAGCCGTGGTGAAGAAGGTGAAGGTGTTTTGGGCCGAGGTGAGATGTGTTTTTGGTTCTGCTTACCTAAATCGTGTGTATATAAGCCCTGGGACTTTAAGAGATGAATGAATTACTGGCAAATTAAGATTAACCACACACTAAATTTCTTTCACTGGCAATATTTCTTGATGCACCAATTCCGGGTGTTCAGCATTGTACGACACATGACGTCATAACCAACACATCCGTGATGAAGCGCATGTAATGAGAAGGTGGACAGAATGTTCACTCATCTCAGGAGATTAGTTGAATATAGTCAACATAAATTTGATTTATTTTCATTTATATCAGTGTCGTGTGAATGTAAAACAAAGTTCATGTTGTTGAACACACGGCTGCAGAATAGTTTGCTGTTTGAGCCTTTTTAATGAGGTGCCTGTAGATGCGAAATCATCTCATCCTCAGGAGCCTCATGTTCACTCCCTGGAGGAAAGACTCGGAGCTACCAATTAGTCCTGACTAAGAGGGTTGATCTGCGTGTGTGTGTGTTTTCATGCATGTGTTTTACAGACAGAGAACAGGAAGGTCTTCGACGCTCTACATCCAGCCCCGACCACAGCAGGTGAGACCGCCTCAGGTAAACTGAGTCTCTATGAGAACATCAGCGACCCACATCAGTCCACCACCAAGTGTCATGAGTGACCTGAGGACGCAGCATTCTTGGTTATTGTTTTTATCATTAATATTATTGTTTGGGATGCATGGAGCCGACATCTATGGTCCTGACACTCATGCCTGGGCAGTGTTAATGTTATAACCTTCTCCCCATGCTGTGCAACAGCGCTGGTCGTGCTTTGTGTAAAAGGCAAAAATGACTTCATATGGAATTAGAAAATTGATGTATTATTGGTGTCACATTTGAGTAGCTAAGCCTCAAGCATTCTCACTGCTTTTCTCTAGGTTGAACTCCAAAGCATCAGGCTCTGACAGTCTGTTTGGACCTTCGCTAGAATCTGCCTTCAAATCAAAAAGTTTCGATGGTCGTGATAAACTCCGAGAGCAAAGCAGCTTTGGTGCGTCCGAATGTGAGTGATCAACACCAGATGAGACAACACCTTTCAGCTTCAGCTGGAGACGCAGTTGATGTTGTGTGTTTCATGTCAGATGCGGCCTTCTCGTCCGAGTCCTCGTCACCTGAGAATGTGGAGGACTCCGGTCTGGACTCCCCCTCCCATCAGCCGCTTGGCCCCTCTCCTGAACCAGCTGGCTGGGCAGCCTGGCCTCCTACTTCGCACTCAAAAGAGCAGTCACAGCCTCGTGGACGTTCTGCTGATCCTTTCCTGTCTGTCTTTCGTGACCCCTCCCCGGGCCGCCCTGCACCCTCTCAGGACGACTCCGCCTGGTCGGTCACTCAGCCACGCCCCTCACGCGCCACCCCAGAGCTGGACTCTTCAACCGATAGATTCCCGGCCTTCTCTCAGTCTCTTCCTCCTCCTGAGATGGATCCATTGGCGTGGAACTGCAAGCTGGTGGCGTCTGAGGACCCCTTCCTCGCCGCTGCATTTGAGAACACACTGGCGCAGGACACACAGAATCATCCCGATGCTTGGTCTCACCCTGCAACACGCTCAGCGCACGAGAGTCGCTCGACAGAGGTGCGAGGAGATCCCTTCTCCATGCCCCTCCCCGATGCCAAGACTCTCCCGACACCTTCCTCCTCCTCTTCATCTTCCTCACATCGCAGAGACAGGAGACGAGACCGGAGCCTCCCCCCTCCGGTTTCCTCTGATGACCCGTTCGCCATCACAATGATCGGCAGCCCGACGCACCAGTCCTCCCTGGCCGCAGCAGCGGGAAGAATCCCCCCATTCAGCAGCGTCGGGGTCACCCACAGCAGCCGACAGGATCACACCAGCACGGGGTCTTTGCCACAGGCGCACGCTAAGAAGGAGCTGGTGCACTGGAACTCTGTACACAACCCCTTTAGCGAAACAGCCCCTGGACATTTCAGTTCTAGAACACAAGATGGAGGAAAAGAGAAGGGAGGAGAGAGGAGGAAACATCGATCATCAGAAAGTGAGCCTCGCAGGAACGCCCCTCCCCTGACCAGACACTCGGGCCCACAGGAGGACCTGTGCTTCTCCACTGACAAGGACCAAGACTGTCTGGACCTCAACACCCAGCTGCCTTTCACCATCACCTCTCACAAAGGTTAAGAGTCTTTTATCTCCATTGGACACTGAACACAAGGGAGGTGGAGGTGATTGAATCCTGATCCAGTTCATGTGGGCGCTCTGGTCTGTCATACCAGTGAAAGTTCTGTCATGCTCTCTGGAGGAAGCCAGACTTTGAATTCAGGTTTGATTGCGGCCATATTCTCAGTCTAAGTTTGGGCCCCAGATAAGTTTCTGAGGCTTTTCCCGCTGAGAAGAAATCTTAAGTCAGGACGGCACCGGTTCAAATGTGTTCTCTGAAACGCGGCCACTTGTTTCTAGCTCAGTGAGCGTTGGCTCTTCTGTGGCTGTGATTTTGCTTCAAATGATGGTCAAACTCAGGAGAAAACTGGATTTTAAACCAGCTCCAGGGAGCCACGCAGAGATGTGTTGCTGTCCTGATCACTTCCATTTTCATTCCAGTGTCCAAGCATCATGGCCGACAGGAACCCGATGTCACAACTGCTGCTTCACGAACCACCCGTGGCAAGAGGACGACTGGTCGAATCTCAGACAGGGTCAGTGCTGCCTGCGACTTCAGGGTTTGATGTTTGGGAAACATTCACTGGTCACTTGAATCTCAGCAACGCGCTCCTGTTCTCAGTCTCGGTCGTTGTGCTCCTCGCCGCTGCCGGAGCCAAACCCCTCCCTCACCTCGTCATCTTCCTCCAGTCCCAGCGACTGGGGTCAGGTCAGGGAGGGCAGCTGGGGGGCGCCGAACAGAGCGTCCAGCCCAGCCCGGGTGGGACAGGCTTCACCTCTGGCCTTCCAGGATGCTCCGCATAGACAGTGTGAGTGACAACACTTTGCTCCGAGCACTGGTCAGGAAGTTGATGCAGCTGTCTGTGTCTTCAGTGCATCTCTCACGAGGACCCAGTCCCATCTCCCTCAGCAGCCAGGACTCGTGGCCCGTGGCCGCTGCGATAACGGAGTACATCAACGCCTACTTCAAAGCTGGACAGCATAACCGGTCTGCTCCTCTTTCATGAGTCCTCTAGGTCTCTCTTCACACACTGACTAGCCTGAACTCTCCAGCTGCCTCGTGAAGATCACCGGGGACCTGACCATGTCCTTCCCGGCTGGATTCACCCGGATTTTCTCTTCCAACCCCAACATCCCGGTTCTCAGCTTCAGGCTGGTCAACATGTCCAGGATTGACCACTTCCTGCCGAACCAGAAGCTGCTCTACAGGTCAGCGTGAATCACTGTGACCTCCTGATGACCAGCCTCCTCCCAGCGCTGTCTTCTTCTCGATGACAGTGACCCGTCCCAGAGCGACCCAGACACTCGAGACTTCTGGTTCAACATGCCAGCCCTGCAGGTCCACCTGCAGCGGGAGGCCGAGCTCAACCCGCAGGCCTCATACTACAACGTGGGGCTGCTCAAGTACCAGGTCCAACCAGATTTTTTTTTCTGTAAATATTGGGAGTGTAACTCTGCAAAATACTTAAAATGTAAAAATATTTTGGAGGCGTTATTCTGAAAACCTTCTACATTTTTATTGACTACAAATATTGGGTTAAATGTATATCATTTCAAAAAACAGATTTGAACCTGTTATTTACATTTTCATCTGAAAATACCTCGCATTAGTATTGATGCATGTTTCCACGTTCATCTCTCAGGTGTCCTCCCAGGATCCAGGTCGGGCTCCTCTCCTTTTGTCGGCGGAGTGCCAGCGCAGTGGCACAGTGACGCGGGTGTCCCTGGACTACCACTGCTGCCCCGCCACAGCTCCGTCCACGCAACTGACCTCTGTCCAGATTCTTCTGCCACTGGACCACACCGCCACTGACCTGCAGTGTCAGCCGCCCGCGTCCTGGTGAGTCACTTGTCATGAAGAGCAGCATGAGGAAACACAGTCTATGCTGAGCACACCTGAGTTGGATCGTCATTGTTGAAGGTGAAAATCATTTTGAAAAAACAAGGAGAGAACTGCCAGTAATGATCAAATCATAAGCTCATCTAGATGCCCCCCAGTGTGAGCACATGTGAAGTGGTTTCATGTCACGGCATGGTAGTAGTTGGCTGAAATGCCGCCTGATTCGGTCTGTCCTTCAGGAATGCTGAGGAGTGTCGGCTGCTGTGGAAACTTCCCAACCTGTCCCCGACCAACCACAGTAAAGGTCGGCTCCTTTCCTTTTGTGTTGTTCAAGTCACACAGCTCAAACCAAGTCCATCCTCACACCTGAAAATGGCCGACCGTGATGATCAGTTCTCCTCAGTGGTCCTTGATTTGTCGCATGTGCTGCAGGCTCGGGGACTCTGTGTGCCAGCTGGCAGTGCCTGGAGGCCCCCCGTGGCCCCCCGCCCAGCCTGGCAGTACAGTTTGTGGGCTCTGGGGCATCACTGGCAGGCCTGGAGGTGGAGCTGGTGGGGAGCCGCTACCGCATGTCGCTGGTCAAGAAGAGATTTGCTACAGGTGATGCAAAACCTCGTCTTGTAAAAGCAGATGTCAGCACTTTCTTTTGAGGACTCCGGCTTCCTCCCCCAGTCCACAATCGATAATTGAGTGTAATTTATCCACAGCCGGGTGAGTGGTTGTCTGTATGTGGTGGGGACCTGTCCAGGGTGTCCCCTCTACCCCTTGCCCCTTAAGTAGCTGGGATAGACTCTGGGTTGCCTTGAACACATTTATGGGAATAAGATAACAAATGAGTGGCATAACATTCAGCTTCTAACACCATGTTCCCTCCACAGGCAAGTATATGGCGGCCTGTTCCCTCTGAAAGTCCTGAATGCAGGGTGACTGACGGTTGTCAAGATGATGCTGCTCATCTGTGTAGGACGACGTGCACTTACTTTGGACGTTCCACAATGTCTCTTGCACCTGAACTCTTCTTCCTCCTGTCAGATGTTTCCACAAGTTACATAATGAACCTAAAACTCAAACTGTAAATATGGAGTGAGAAAAATATTGTCTTTTTGTGATGAATGAATAAATGTGCTGCAGCGTTGTCTGACACCAGTTTATTTGTTTCACGTTGTGACCAAAATACGACTATCCAGGGCAAACGTCGTCCCATCTGTGTGTGACAGTGAACGACTTCAAAATACACAAAAATAAAGTTCCGGTTTCATCATATCAATAAAACGGGATCATCCGACGGTGATCTAAAACATTACAAAACGTTACAAATTACACATAAAAACTTTTTTTTCCTTTCTTCAAAGCACTTGACGGCAACAGGCACAATAGCTACGACATCTTTGTCATGAGGGACACACAAGTCATAAATATATTGATCAACTTTTGGAACAACTCAATACATCGATTTTGGGATTCAGTCAGACTGAAGAGATTTTTGGGGGGTGGTTGAAACAAGAACACGCGCAAACTATTTTATATCGGTCCTGGAATTGTTTTGGACTAAAAACTGAGTTAAATGTTCATGTTAAAGGTCCACACACACTTGGAAAATAAAAACTGAGAGACTTGTTTGACATTTCGAGCTGATCGATTGGTTTCAAGGATGTAATGAAATGTCTCCTTGAACCTTTACTGCAAGTCACAAAGACATGACGATGCTCCCGTTGGTGAAGCAGCAAGGAGTCAAGTTCTCCGTATTTTGGCTACTCATTCACAATACTGTTCCTCCACACATTTGGCCGTGAAGAAAAACAGAGTCAGAGTTGGACTGCTGGTTTGAAGGTTAAAAAAACCCAAACTGGGGGTATAAAAATGTAAAAGACAATTTTCTCTTACAAGTTAGAATGTGAGATCTAACAGCGTTTATTTTGACCAAGGGTTAAAGCTGCTGGCAAGTGGAGCCACAACCATGTTATGGCTCCGAAGTCATTTCCTTTTTTGTGGATCCCAAACTGTAGGAGCCCTAAAGACTTATCGGATAAGGTGTCACTGTGAAACGAGAGCATCACCATGACAATGAGAGTTTGCACTGCTGCTGAATCAGAGGTGAACAAAACATTTATTTATAAACAGTTATCTGAGGTAAACTTCAACGTCTTAGCCATTAACCGACCGACGAGGAGGTCCTTTAAAGGTCACCCAGCAGCCCTCGCTGAGGATATGAGCCGGCCCAGGCTGAAGGTGTTCTGAAGGTCAGAGGCGATACATTCATACTGAGGAGGAGGAGGCACGACCGAGGACGTCTGCACTGGTGGTTTAGCAATCTAAGGCACTCAAAAGACACGATGGCACGGCTAGTTAAGACATGAAGAGGAGTTACAATAGAAAAGTAATGCACCAAGTCCATCACAGAGCGAGCACAGAACCACACCTGTGATGCTGACAGTTTAAAAAAAAAAAAAGCTTCCTAAAGGTTTGCTACCATCACCGTCTATTTACATCCAAAACAAGACCTTGTGCTGGAAGTTCACATCTCCTGCAGCGGGTGGCTCAGCTCGATGCGCTCTCTCTTGACGGCTGGTTCAGTCGAACCTCTGGACACATCGGCGTCGCTGCCCAAGTCGCTCATCTCATCAGAGAAGGAAGCGTCTGAACACACGTTAGCAGAGAGACATTGTGTGTGAGCTTGGCAGGTCTCATACGCTTCACTTTATACTGCTGAAGCCCCAACCACCATCTTGGTTCTGAAATTCATGCAGAAGAGCTCTTACCCTTTTCCATGAGCGACGGCACCATGGAGGTCAGGTCGCTGAACTGTGGGTCACAATGACAGGTCAGCAGATGAGTAAGTGCCTTGAGGATTCCGAAGGTCCTCACCTCTCCCATGACAGCGATGGGAGTCTCCCCAGTGGCCTGGGCCACTCGGTGCTCCACCAGGTAGAACATGTACTCGTCATACAGCAGGCGGATCAGGTGGAAGGAGCCGAAGCTGGCGGCACTGCGCAGAGTCAGATCCCGGATCACCATGGAGCTGCAGGAGAAGCACAGCGAGGGCGATGAGATCCGACCCACTCCCACGGTCGTCCCGGGTCAGTACCTGTAGAAGGACCACTTGAGCAGAAACTGACGAGCAGCTTTGGGGAAAGTGGGACTCCCCTGGTGCGGCTTCAGGACCTGAGACACCACGTTGTCCAGCCAGGTGGCCCACTGGTCCAGAGAGCTCTGCTGCTGCAGGGTGACCTTGAAGTCCTGCTCCAGATGTTGGACCATGTTCTCGTCACACTGGCAGACCCAGGAGGCCTGCTCCTGTCACACACACACACAGGTCAGGCGCCAGAGCCTCCCTCGGCAGGAACACCCGTCACGGCTTTTGGTACCTGAACGTTAGCAAAGTCCACCCGGTTGAGGTCGGACAGCATCTGGTTGATCTGCGAGGTGTTCTGGAGGACAGCTCGGGCTGCCTGGGCCAGGTGGTTCAAACTGGTGTATCTCCTCAGGGTTTGTGCAAAGGCGCTGACCACGGCCACCTTCACACACACACACACCTCCAGTCAGACACCATTGAAAGACAAACCGACAGAACAGCGTCAATGAGCCCGGGTTCACCTTGGTGCGGATGACTTCTTGAGGGAAGTTGGTCATGGCGTTGGTCAGCCAGCCCTCCAGACTCTTGGCAAAGTTCCGGATGGCCTGAGTGAGCGTGCCTGAAGAGACACCCCAGGTTGGTCAGTAGAGCAAGGCAGGGAAGAAGAAAGACTGAACTCGAAACTTGGAATTACATTTTTTTATTGGCTGCAGTGGAAATATCTGAAATCAATCCCAAATGCCACATTTTTGCTAAAGAAATGCCCCTTAATTCTTTAAAATAATTTTCTCAGAGTATTTTTTTTTTACTTCAGTCAACGCACTTAATAAACGTAAGGAAAAGAACTGACTGGGGACGGGTCGCAGGACGTCGGGGATCAGGATCTCCACCAGCGCCTGGTACAGGATGTGATCGCAGCTCCGCATCCACAGTCGGATCGGCTCATACTTGCAGAGACACAGCAGCTTGTCGCGCGGAATCACTGCGTCTATGTCGTCGTCGCTGTACGGACAACAAGACAGGAAGAGGAAGAAAGAGGCAGTGAATCAACTTCGGCAGTAAAATCGAGTCCATTCAAATCGTTTGTTAGATTATCTGACCTGCTTTCCGCCGGCGCATATATTTGATAAATGAACGCACTGAGTGAGAAACGGAAGTCATCTGGGAACTGACCTGTTCATCGCCGTGTTTCCGTCACTAGATGGCAGCGTTGAATACCAGAACTTCTGCCACAGTTTTTCGATGAGGTGGAAGTGGAGGTTCATCACCACATCCAGCGTCGCCTGCAGGAGAGCGGCGGGGGAGGAGAAAAACACACAGATGAGCCATGGCAACCAGACACACAACAAAGTTTGAGCAAGCAGCTTCTCGCTGGATCTGGACCCCAGTGTCGCACAGTGGGCCAGCAAACACACAGAGGCACATCAATCACCACAAAGCTCAGTTTTATTTTTAGGGTTTTTTTTGTAACTGTTTCAAATGTTGTGAAACAACAGCTGGTGACCTGACGTGACCCACGTGACTTCCTCTTCCTGGCTATGGCGCGCTAAAGAAAGCAGCTGAGAACGAAACCTCCAACTTGAGGAGCGGCTTGTCAGTCTCTGTTCACCACGTTGGCTGATCCCGGTCTTCTTGCAGCAGCAGGACTCTGCTGCTGGATCTTGTTACACAGCTTCAATCACATGATATGTTTTTGCTTCCTCTTAGCTGTTGCCATGGCAACCTTGTTTACGGTTGCCCACAGTAACCGCTCAAACACAGAACTCCAAAACAAAAAGAAGAATTTCCCGTTCACGCTGAACCAGTGTTTTGCCTCTCGGGGGAGAAAGGAGAAGTGAGGAGGAGAAAACACACCCCCAACTCCCGACCAAGGCTTGCTCACTCATTCTTGTCACTTGATTGTTTTCAATCCTCTCTGCGTTTAGCTGATTTAACAAGTGGCAGTCAGCTTCAGCCTCAGCTTAAAGTTGAACAACTTTTTCAGTGACTCGTGGCAAAATTCGAGCTGACTGACACGTCTGAGGAAGAAAAGGTGAACTGGTCTTGTGAGCGAGAGAACTGTGCTGGCAGACAAAGACCCAGGTCCACAGACAGGGCCACACAAAGGCCCGAGGGGGGCGCCACCAAGACGTCCACCCGGCGTGCTGAAAGGTTAATTGGCATGTCTTGAAGGCGGCACGGAGATGAAAAGACGGCGTGACAAAGGCGGCGTGGTGGGGCTGGACGGGCGAGTGCAGGGATCATGTGATGAAGCCGCTGCTTTAATCACGCACACTTGTGATTCCAAAGACCTGAGCCCTTCATGTGAATCCACTCTGTCAAACACTGGAGCGCCATGTTCTCTCCAGATTTGAGCGTCAACATCAGCTGCTAAATATAGTATTTAGGGAAAGAGTCATGTTCAGCATCCAACCACTCAGACTTGAGCAAAGCAGGATGGTGCTTCACTGGCTTCAATAGAACGTAAACAACAGGGGCAACACTCACAAGTTCATGAGCTGGACACACGAGAGGCTGCTGTGACAGTTGCCATGTCCAATGGTCTGAATGAGACTTGGAAATGGAAAAGGCTGGACCCTTCTTGTTTCAACCAGCGTACGGGTCAGAGAGAGTTTCACTTCCTTGCAGCTTCATGGGTGGAGATTAAAACATCAGCGTCACGACACAAAGGTCCCAGGTTCTAGTCACTCACCCTCACATCCGAGAGGAGCTCGTCTGGATCTCTAATTCTCCAGTTCCCCCTCACACAGACAACACTTCATTCATTTCACAATGCTAAATAAAGGAGCCATGAGCCAGGCTCCCTCGCACACCTGCTGCTGCTGCTGAGCTCCATTGGCTAATATATCCTATAGAATCCTCTTTAAGATTTGACTAACCATCTTGGCCTGGCTCCAAACTGCAGAAATGTAGAGCCCTATGAGCCAGCCAACATCCTCAGGTGGGTCCCTGCTAGCTGTCCGAAAGTCAACACTTGAGTGCCAGGGTGCCAGAGCCTACTCTGTCAGAGCCGTGCCTCTCGAGAACAGCAACATGCCCCTCCACCTTTGAACACTGTTAGAACTCATTGCCCTGCGTTTCAATAAGATCAATCCTACTTCCTCTGAGCATGTTGACACATGTGCATGTGTGAACACGCTATTCTTTGCATGTTCTTGTTTTGGTTCTGATTTTCTATGATGCAACAGTGTTCTGGAAGGCGCTACATAAATAAAAGTTTTATTACTGTATTATTACAATGCTAACTTGAGATGTCACAGATGCTGAAGGTGAGGATTCTGGTACCAAGTGGGAGACACAGGAAACAAAAGATGTCACTCACCTCACAGTGCGCTCTGTAGAGCGTCTGCAGCTTCTTTATGTCGTTCAAGCTGATTCGCTCAGGAAGAGGCTGGGCGCCGAGGTCAGGAGACGGAAATGGAGGCAGGGAGTGGGACGTGTCTGCAGAGAGGGCGTTACTGTCACTCTACTGTAGCTACCACACATCAAACAAGCACCTGTGACGGGCTCAACTTGACTTACCAATGTACTGCAAATGGTGTTGTGCTGCCACCGACTGCTCTGGAGCGTTAGTGCAGTGCTGAGAGCTCCCGCACAGACTGTCCGACATCCCATCCACCTTCTGGAGAGGCTTGAACCTGCGCACGGTCATGGATGGAATAGTTAGATGATGGCCAGCAAACTTTGAACACAACATTGAAATGAATACAAATCTTCAAATCTAAAACAAAGAGGAAGCCAAGTGTGTTGAATGAGCAGCAGCAATAAATAATTCATTGGGAACAATAGTCATAATGAGGCTTCACCGTGACGGTGTTCGAAGAGCTTGGAGGTGTGAGGACAAAGTCAGTTTCCATGCAAAGGAAACCTTCTTTATTTGTTCAGAAAACGTGTTTAGCTGAATAATTTTCCAAGTTGCAAGACCTAATGATTTCTCTAATCTTTTGGGGGCCGGCCACAGAGAAGTTATAAAAGTGAGCAGAAGACAGTAGGGAATTGGTGAAAATGTCTGACCCTGGTTCCACTGACCTCTGCTTTTGGTGGACTGGCTGCTGCCTCATGGCCATGTACTGCGTGTCTTCCTGCAGCCGGTTTAGCGGAGAGTCTGGTTTCACTCGGATACCGTAGTAATGATACTTTGAGTTTCCTCTGGAAAAGAAGAAAACAGCCAGAAGTCAGCGAAGGAGTCTGCTTCATTTTAACCACCTTTGTCGTCGTCTTCATTGGTCCATTAGGTTCACAAGTACATCTCCCACATCTTTGAAGGTGACATGACTACAGTGACCAGGAGGGGAATGCTTCCTGCTCGTACCTGGTTCCGAGGCGTCGGGTCCTGAGGCCCATGAAGACAGAGCGGATGAGCTTGCCGAAGGAGGCCGCATTGACCGGATCTAGTTTCTGTTCCTGGCAGTGCCTTAGATAATGGTTGTAGAGGGAGCAGCGGGGCAGACTTACCCCCTCCGCTGTCTCGTAGTTATCCAGCAGCCACTGGAGCTAAAAATAAACACAAGAGACTCTCAACATCAGTGGGCATGGTCTGCTGTGTGATGGTCACTGAGCCGGCATGAGTGGCGCCGGCGCTTCAAAGGACAGATGAAAGACTCACTTCCAAGCCAAGTGCAGATATGTCCACAATTTTGGAAGCGATTTAAAAAGAGCCCGCTAAATGACCACAGGTGAGCAAACTGTTAAAGCTGAAATACTAATAGGTGCGAACAATACATGCTCAGGAGAGGAGGGTCTGACTGCTAAAACACTTCTATATGTCACATTCAGTTCAATGAAAAGTTTGTATTGCATCAAAGGAAAATGACTAAGGTCAAAACATTCGCTGAGAAATGAGGTTTGCCATCATGGGCTTGCTTTAAAAGCATTGGTTGTGTTTTATTCAAACACAACCGCAAAGCAAGAAAGTGGCCCACTGATTATACTTAACGCTGGGTCAACATGGGTCGGTCAGTGATAATGTATGTTATGTAAAACAAGTGAAGACCTTCCCAGCGGTTTTGAGAAGGGGAAATGTACACAAAAAAGTGCAAGTCAAGCAAAACAGAAAGCACTGTGCACTCATGAAAAATGATCTCATACTTGTTTTACATTTACTGCATTGCTCTGCTCCTTTCGAGATGTTTGACATTCATTTGCTTTCCTGTTTAAGGATACCAGAGATTCATCTGACAGTTATTTCTGTTATATTTAGACTTTGCTGTGAAATGCAAGCTAATCTTGTTAAAAAGCAGAACAAATAGTCTCTTTCTTTTGAAACCTCCTGACTAAATCTTGCGGGGTTTTTGTTTTGTTTCCTCGAGCGCACACTTGGCTAACTTAAGCATTATTGAGTGAAATCTTTGAATCTCGAATCAATGCGTGGAATTCCCATTTCAATCAATAGCGAGAGCAGATGAAAAAGTGTCACTCATTTCAGTAAGAGTGCAGTGTGAGTGAAGGGGGCATTAGGCGGCGTGTTCAACTCTGTTCATCACCAGCAGGAACATGCAGCCGACTGGTTCAGCCTGATTTGTTTGGGGGTTGGAGAGAAAGCTCCTGGAAGACTTACATGGCTGTTGAGCAGGCTGCTTTTGTGACTCGCAATTCCCTCAGACTTTTGGAGGTTTTCAATCGCCATTTCAAGCTAAAGAAAGAAGAATGCATGCGACACAGAAGGGAGAGGAGGCAGAGGTGAGATCAAAAGAAATCAAGAAAAAGCAAAGGTGACACATAAAACAAGAAAATAAAGACTGTTAGCAGGCAGCCAAAGTTTCCATTAAACTCAGTCAGTGTTGCAGCCAAATTGATTATTGGCTGACAAAAGCATGCAAATCAAGGCACTCATAGAGTTAAGCTGCTGGTCAGACTCTCTAATGTATGCAAATGAGGACTGCAAACAGGGGCACGGGTCACTCAGCTCAGAGACAACAGGTCAACAATGCTGACCCCCCACCTCCCACCACAACTTATTAAACATTCCAACTTAAAAAGAATATTAACAGTCAGCAAATAATACATTTCTACTTCCTTAATGGACAACTAAACTATCTGGCAAGCAAACATTCTGTCAGCAGCACAGAGTCAAAGAAAAGATTTGTGCTACCGCAGCCAAACTGGAGACCAAAAAGAAAAGGGGGAAAAAGAAGATGGCACTGATCCAGCTCTTCGGAAAGCTCCAGAGGGCTCTCAGCCAAATGGTAATGAGCCCCAGGGGTTGCTTTGTTTCGCAGGGTGCTCAAGTGCCTGTGAAAACCTCTAAAACAAGGCACAACTGAATTATTTAAACTGATGTCCCGTTTTTACAGGCCTCCTTGTCGCTCCTCTTTTCTTCCTGTGTGTTTCTGCAGAACCAGGAGGTCCAGTCTCAGTTAGACCCCGTCTACACACAGTATAGTAGTAGTGTCTACTGTCTTGGTCAGCACAGCGCAGTCTGTCATACGTCTGGAGAACTTTCCTCTAACCTCGGAGTGTAAAATGGATTTAGGTATCCATCAAAATAAAGAACTACGGCTTAGATGGTCTACTCCTTGACTGCGTCCAGTAATAAAATTGTGTTAATGGCTTGACAATGAAAAGTAGAGCAAGGCAAGCAGACAAAAGCCTTCACCACTTTCACTATATCCATCGAGAAGGGCTGACAGAAAGAGCACCACAGTATTTAGAAAAACGTTGGATCATTTCCCAATTTTTATCTGTCAGTTGGTGACCTTTAACAGATATCTTTCAGTCTTTAGAGAGGGACTCTTTCCTGATTCCCATTAGCCAGAGACGGAAACAAACACTAATGAACTCGCTCACCATAGCCGAGGAGGAGCGGGAGGAGTGAGAAATATGGTTTCGGCCTGCTTCCATGTTCCCTCCGTGGATTAAGTAGGTGCTTCCGCTGGAGATGATGTGGCTGCTGCCCACGTCCATGGTGATGCCCACCATGCTGTGGGATGGAACGCCACCACTGGCCGAGGACACCACCGTGGTGACATGACCACTGCCACCCTGTGAGTCAAAGTAGGGGCCTCCACTGCTCTGGCCGTACAGCTGGGCCTCTGGATTGTAAGAGTAAGCTGTGCGGCTTTGGGGGATAAAGAAAAATGTTTTAAACACCGTAGCAAGACTTGTCACAAAAGCACCGTCACTCATCAGTCGTTGGGATACTTGCATTCAGTATTAGAGTGCAATGTGAGTGAGCTGCTCGGAAAACAGACAGTTCCGTCTTTACATTTGCAAATGAAGGATCAATTGGTACCAATTTACAGCTAGTCAGTTAGAAAACCATATCAAATAGACTGTATATACTTAGATTTACCTTGACAAGATTAAATAAAACATCAGGTTTTTTTTGTTTATTTTTCAGAAATTTCAATAAAAAAAGGTGAGGTTTGTCAAACTTCCACATCACATATACATATCTCAAACCTTCCCTCTCCATACATACTTACATTGTTCCATTGGTGTAAACTGCATCGCCACTTTCCCCGACATACTGGACCTGTGATGGATAGACATGCTGCACCGACTGGACCTGAGAAAACCAGGAAAATATTCAAGAGAAAGTCGTGTGTCAATCTTCAATATTCATTTTATTATTCATAAGAAACAAAAATAGATTTTTTTATACTGTAAAGAGTGTCTGCATGTGATGAGAGAAATGGACCATGTTGTGGCCAAATGGGTTATTAAGCAGAATATTAGTGCTATTAGCACAGTGTAAATCCATTTGTGTGGCTACATCTCACCTCACATCGAAACAAGTCACAATGATCCTCTCTAAACTCTGGTGAAATTGATTTAAGAATTCGATGACAGTGCCTAACGTGCAGCAGCATTAACTCTATCCATCAAAGGCAATGCAATAGTGTGACAGTATAGCCAAGAAACAGAAAGGATTGAAATCATGTAGATGCTTGAGAGACACAAAGGATTTCAGTTGGCGGGTGAATACAGAACAAAGTCTCAGAGCATGCCATAAGCTCCATGAGGCCGTAGCTCAGCCCAGAAGTGTTCGAAGAGGTAAGCATGTTCAAGATGGTGGCAGGCAGCATCATGATCAGACAAGAGGTCAAAAAACAAAGAGCATCCTGAAATTAAATTTACATTCCTGGTGGCTTTTTTTGGGGGGAAAAAAGAGATGTTGGCGCAGGCCAGCCAGCCATGGTACACCTCTGTGACAAAGGAGGGGGAATGGGAATGGTTTTGAAAATTGTTGAATCCATATTATTTTTAACAAACTAACATTAGGCCACTACAAATAGTTTTTTTTAACATCCAGCTCAAAATCAGAATGGCTGCCATTGGAGCAGCTGTATCTACAGCCACAGCTCTGCATTTCCAGAGCCAGAAGTCAGAAGGGAAACAGGTTTTCATGTTGGGAACATCAGCATAAAAATTACAGATGGTTTTTCAGTTCCTTTTAGGCGCAACACAACCCCACCCCCTGCCGCCACAGCCCTCCAACCCCCAGAGGGATAGACTGGTGAACAGAAAAACCAACGTAAATAACCCATGGAAGTATGTGATCAGTGACAGTAGTACCATTTGAATATTTTCGTACGTAAAGGGAGCTTAAGTGGGCTTTTTTGTATATCAATATTTCAAATCATAGAGTTCTGTGCAAACAGAAACACAATGATGTGTTGAATAGGGGTCCAAGATCATTTTAAAAGACACTCAAATCAGTATTTTAGTTGCTCTTTAAGGTCCAGAAAAATAAATTAATGAATCAACTCATGGTCATGGTAAGGGTCTTCAGCAGCGCCAGACTATGCCATAATAATCCTGTTCAGCAGTTTGAGTTGATAAAGACGTTATTATTTAAACGCACAGTTCTCCTCACAGTGTGTTTTACACATATGCATGCGCACTTGCAGGTTCAGCCAAAAAGCTGTGAATGAGCCAAGTATCATGCAAAGCCATGACTCCCAGAAGGATGCATGCAAGTGGTAGACCAGGCTCAGCCAGAGAAAGACACCCCTTCGGACACCCGTGCTGAGCGCAGGATAACAGCAGAACAGCAGCAACCCTGACAAAGTGATCCAGTCTCAAACACGCAGTTGCTTGTGTTCACTGAACAAACTGTACAGCCTCGCTCTCAAAATCCATCTGTCATAGAAACCTGCATTTTAAAAATAGTTGCTTCAATACAAACAACTTTGACTAACTGAGCTAAAGGGGAAGTGTGGTGAATGTAATCACAGCACTGTATTGATAGGCACAGCCCTGTGTACCTGCTGAGAGCCCTGTTGCACTCTTGGTGCTGAAAGAGGCTGTACTTGTCCTCCCTTCTGAGCTGAGCCTGTGGCTTGTACCAGCACCCTCTGTGTGGATACAAGACACAATAACTCCATTACATAGGTATGCACCCACATTCACATCATTGTAAACATCACGGTCACCACCTTTGACGACTGACACAGTTATGGAGCTGCAGAGGGAAATGTAGGCTTCCAACCGAGACATGCTCAATATTAAACTGAAAAGCAAATGTGGGCAATTTCTCTGATGAAATATCTTATTTTAATGTTTATTTAGGAATGCCTTGGACCAGAAACCACACTAAGTAGAGGTCTTTGCTTTATAATACTAATAATAGTATTTGTGAAATTGGTTTCAAACCGTTTCAAAACGTGCTCTATTTTCACTAACACAAACTGAAAAATCCAGATTTATAAGGAGCCACCGAGGTTTCAAAGACCGCTTTGTTAAATGTGAGTATAAATGAGCTAAACTATTCAGTGAAAATAAATAAGACATTATCTGGGGTTTAGATTGAGTAGCCAGGAACACAAGGATTGGTAATACAGCTGTGTAAGCAGAAACTAAATATCAAAGTATTTTCAAAGGCCTCAAACTTTATCAGCAAGCCAAGCTTTTGTGTTTATGCGCTTAAAATTGTAATGATCAAGAGCCAATAAAAATAGAATTATAGCAACCAGTTCTGACCAAAATAAAGGGTGTTGTTGGAGTCGCTGACCTCCCGATGAGCCAGTGTCAATCATTTTAATGCGTTTTAATATACTGTATAGAACGAGTCCATGAGCCAACACTGCTCTGTGATATCAGAGTTCAAATCCTTTCCGCTTACATTCAGCACAGGCTGGCATCCTCCCGCATCTGCCAATATTGGGCACATTTCTTATTGACACGTTGATATGTTTCACCCATCCTCTACACTGAAGCACAGTACAAACTCTGCTCTTGCACTCCCCCATTGTGCTGCCTCACATTTTCAGCGTCGACTTGGGGTGATCATCTTAAATCCTTGAACAATCATTTCAAAACTTGGTCCCAAAATATAGTTGCAGTTAGTTTGGGCCAGCACATGAAGGTGGCCACAGACCAGCTGAGATCAGATTTCACAGTAGCATCAGTATTTGATTTTTGGATATCTTAATTTTTTACACTATCTTGGACAGAACATGATGACAGCACAATGACATACAATCTTTTTTTTTTAATTATTGTTACGTTACCTTTTACATTTAATTAGTCTTCAGTGAGATGATGATAAATAATTATAAGAAATGAACAGTAGATCCATACTGTCTAGCAGCCCAATTAATCTACGTCACCCAGTCATGGTACATTCCATTCCAGACAGTTTGCAAAAAGTAACATGGGATCCAGAATTTAAGAATTTACGTTTTTGCCATTTTCTCATTTTTTCAAATCCCGGGCAAAAAAGCCTTATAAGCCAAACACCAGCCACATTCCACCGAGGAGTGGCAGAGTTCCTTCATTGTGCCAGGCCTTGAGAGTGATAGTGTCCTACCTGCTGAGATGCCGGAACTGGCTGTACAACAGGAGCCTGAGCTGATGATGATGTCCGCAGTGTTGCCACACTGGTCGTGGCATCTGACCCTCCCTCTGAGCTCTGCATGCTGGTATAAAGGTAAGAGACAGAAGAACATCGTGTCAGCAGGATGAGCAGCATACAGCGTACATAAAACAGGCACAAGATCGAAAACGCATGGTGGGGGTCTGATGTTGATCAGAACAATTTGACCTCACGTCATTAAAACTAGACTGATGTAAGATAATGTGGAACACATTGCAGAAAAAAAAACGTGTAACATGGAAAGCAACAGAAGGCAGGTCTGCATTTTTCAATAATAATAATTACGATAAGTACATTTTCATTCTATTGCATGTGTTGTACACACCACAGTCTCTCTTGAAACTGTTTTCTGATGAAACCATTTGTTTCTGTTTAAATATAATAGTTAACCAAGTGTATAGATGAGAAATTCAATGTTTCACATCCCTCGTAGAACTCAATCGTGTCTGACAGACTGTTCTGCCAGCTTTAATTAGGGGTTAAAGTTAGCCGTCTGTCTGCTGTCCCCAATGTATCGTGTCTCTTAACAGTTTACTTTAACTATGGACCCATGTGGACACATTTCCTGGATGCTATTGAAGAAATAATGTGAGGACACCACCGCCAATACTGGACCGGATGTCCAATATCCAACTATTTTCACCACAGTGTTTCGCCGAGGTGCCAGCGCAGCAGGAAACCTTCATGTGTTGATGTGAACCAAGGCAGAGGACTGCGTCAGAGAATCTAGGAGGACCACTCCATCTAATAAAATAAACACGGATCCGGAGATACAGTGTTGGCCATTACCAAAGGTTCCCTGAATTAAAAATAAGTTTAAAACTACGATCATGAACCAAAGTCCATCAAACTCTACACAACTGTCACACGCTGGTGTCGGCTGACAACATGTATGTAAGTCCGATGCAGTGAGTGTGCTGTTTGTTATCGAATTTATGGTGAGATGTAAAATTCTTATCGCCCATCCCTTTTGCATAGGATACCTCGTTTCTGATTAGGATTTCCTTTAGTAAATCATTGTTGTCATTAGTTATTAACTGGCATTTATTAACTCAGAGTTGTAATTGCAATTGCAAGACTAGGAACAACAGGCAAAAAAACGGCAAAAACTTAAAGGCAAAAAAGTGTATCAATTTTAGTAGACCCACCATTAGCCATTCTTTAAAACCACTGCTGAGTCTTTACTTGCATGCACTAATAAAGGCCATTTACAAGGAGCTTTTTGGGGCTAGGAAATGGCGACCTAGCTTTATTCTGTAAAAAGAAAAGCTATCTGACAGATGTCATCCAGTCAACTAAGACAGGTGCAATGAACAGAATTCAACTGACTGATTACTAAGGATGGAACCCAAAAAGCCACCCACCCACCACCTAACAATGTCCCAAGCAATGTAAAAGGCAACAAAACTGGGGTGCAGTTGTAGAGTGTGCAGGGGTATAAGCAGATGAACGAAACAACTTATACAACAATAATGAAAATGACAGTGGGGCTCCAACCTCTGCTAGGGTTATGATCGTATCCAGTGCTTGTTTCGAACCAGAGCTGCTCTCAAGGGCTTAAATAATCCAGCTGATATGAGGAAATTCCTCAATGCTTTGCAAACGTTTTTCGGTTGCTATGGTGAGGAATCCATGACGACCACCCCCAATGCAACCCTCCTCTACCCCTCCCTGCTCACTCTTTATTTAACTCTCTTTATAAAGCTCGAGAACAGGAACTTTTGAGGAGGACTGCTAGGAGAGTGGGGGTGGAATTTAATGAGAAAGCTTCAGCCTTGCTGGATTGAAACAGCCAAAATAGGCCCAGACCAGAAAAAAACAATTGGCTTTTATGAGGGGCATGATATTTCATAACCACCCAACTGCATGAGGTGACTCATGAGGAGCACATATACAGAGTCATGCCAGGTCATCTTTCTTGAAGAAGCCTGACAAGCACGTGACCTTCACTAAAAAGCTCATGAACAAAGCATTGTGACAGCACATACCTCCGCCAAGCAGCCCATTTCACACAACTTTCTATATTTTTATCGGTACAAACTCTGCCACCGTCAAGACAGTGCACTGTCAAGCAAGGGTGAGTAAGGCCAATGTTGTTGGGTTTTCACATTTTCACTTCTCGTATTGTTACTCCTTGCCGTATGTGTGTGTGTGTGTGTATATATGCATGTGTGCGCTTTATATTTATACTGCCTCATGGGGACCAATTCTTGACAAAACACTATCCTCGTGGGGACCTCATGTCTTCATGGGGACCTTTTGTCAGTCCCCACAGGTCCAAACATCAATTTGAGGATGAAGACCTCAAAATAGGTGATTATAATTTGTTTGGTTCAGACCCATGGTTAAGATTAAGCATTTGTTTTGGATGGTTAAGTTAAGGCTGTGGAGAGCATGATATAAATATTTTGAGTCACTGCTACTGTTTAGCCCACATGATATGACCAGCAAATGAATCCTCAACAAACCTGAGTCAACAAACCTCCAGCACCGTCAGTCTTGGTGGCTGGAGCAGTACGCACAGCTGCACAAGGTTTGGCTGCCTCGACTGCAACAGCACAACAAACAAAACCGCTCACAGCAATGGGTCAATGTTAAACAACGCGGTTCAGATTAAACGTTTGCTGCATGAGAACATCTGAATCAGAGAGCATCTTTTTGTGCCATGTAAACAGAGAAGACTAATCTCAGATTGGACTACAGTACATTGAGTTTCGGAATTAATACTATTATTAGGGAAGTGCCGATCAATCCTTGTTGATAAGCTCAACTTTACAAGATCAGTGCTCTGCCTATTCCTTTTTTTGACAACCAATCATATATACCAATCTCATCTGCTACAGCCATCCACAGCACACTCCAGCAAACATATTATAGCGATGCAGAAACCGATGTGCAGCTAACAAAAGCATGTGCAGCATAACCAAACTTATGAAACTTATAAAAATCACATAAAACCCTAATCGTACCAATCCCCCAGTCATATGTTAGTGGACTGTAGAAAACCATGTTGCCTGACAGGGGGACTTTGCAAAACACCAAATTATTTTCTCTCTTCTATTCTGCAAGGAAGAAAAACAATAAACTTGGGTGTGCCGCCACTGACATTTTCTACACGTAGGGACTGACGAAATGAGTAACAGACTAAGTGAAGCCTATGTTGAAATTACAGATGTGTCAGTGGAATATGTGAACATGAAACAATTTCGAAAACAATTCCGGAAACAATTGTCCCCTTGATATAATCACTTTTTATTACGACCATTCATTACCAGTCAATAAAAGTGGACCTGATAAGGGGGAACAAATGTCACAGGTTCGCCTCTATCTTACAGTCTGTCAGAGATATAGACATATATAAACCTATAGTAATCCTTGAATTTGTCTTTAGATCTACTGTTCTCGTCATCAGAAGTGGCATGTCAACCTTTTGAGCACAATCTTGTACAAAAGCAAACCATTCATACAGAGGAGTGGAAACCTGTAGAGTGATAGCAGCTACTTGGGGTCCGTGGAGGCTAAAAGTAAGTAAATTCCACACAAGCAGCTCTGAAGACCACAGAGCAGGGACACAGCAGGAACTGCAAGACATTAATAAACTGCCTAACAACCAAAGAATCAGTTTCTACCTCTAAGATACTCACCCCCTTGTTATTATTATATCCACACACTAGTCCGGCTCATTTAATCCAAAGAAAACTAACAAACATCAAAGGATACTGACAAGTTACAAGAGATTTGAAAGCTGCATTGTTATAAGCGAATGCTACAGTAAGATGGAGGCATCATAAATTCTTCAGCCCATACTCTGTAAACACGGTACAAGCATCTGTCAGAACAGATCTCCCTTTAGCAGTTCTCAATCATAGAAAAACACATACAGATGTTCAATTAAAAGCAGGAGCCCACAGTCTTGGCTCATGTTTGCACTAGCCCACATTGTTTGCAGAGCAACAACGGTTGCTACTGGCAACACCGTCCACTCCCGTTTCCAGGCGCCTGTTGCTATGCAACCAACAGAATACTTCCCAAACCAAACAATGCCATCCCCCCACCTGATCCCTCTATCTCACGCTAGGTCGGAAAGTACAATAAACACTATGGAAGCTATTAATTTCATACACAAAGTGACACAAAACTATTACCGTGGTGGCAGAACAAAGTCATCTATTTAAAGCCAACAGGATTATCTTCAGAGTCGTTTTGCACTTGAATGAAAAAAAGAACTCAAAAAAAAGAAGCAAAAAATTTCTTGAACAAAACTATACTCAATACTGTAATACAGAAAAAAAGAATGTACAAACCAAGGTAATCCAGATTTGCGCACGAGTGGCTCCTGAATGAGTACATAGAACTCACGATATGAAAAGTTTATTGAAATCTTGACAAATGGAGTACAGTTTAAAATACAGATGAGATGTATATTCATTTGAAACAGAAATCCAACAATCTTCTTTATTCTCCCCATTTCCACTTAATCATTTCTGTCAACAATGATTTGAACATTCTTCAAACACCATTCATTCTGATTAATTTTATTTTGGGGTTTTAATTGTAAGACCACATATATATTGACATTTGACACAAATATATAACTTTGAAGACATCTGAGCTGTCTTCAATCAATAATGCTACAACAAGGGGAAATACTTAATTATGAAAAAAGTAAATATTGTACCTTCATTTGTGGTGGTCATCATTAACATGCTACAGCGCAATCCTGAGTATTAACAAGGAAGTTTGGAAGATGGGAAGTGTCCCTCTCAACTGCAGGAAAAAGACAGTTGTATAGACTGTATAGATACAGACTTTTTCACTCTGCTACAGTTTATCAACAGGAGGCCTGTTTGGTACCTAACTTATTTTTGCTAAATGTTACTTTTGTTGAATGGAATGACTCAAAGGATATTTGTTAGAATAACGTGACCACCTTTTCAGGGAATTCCAAAATATGAGTTATTTGGTTACTTGTTACTAAGCTCTAGTTGACATGTGAACTGTTCTCCTTAATGTAAACGGCAACTACAGAGTAAAATGTCTGTGAATACAAAGCTGAAGCAACAGGTTCCACGCATCTGTCAAACAGTGAAACGTGTTCTTTTACAATGGGACATTTGGGCTTTCAATAGCCGACTCGTCAAGATCACACAACACACGCGCCAGCACAAAGACCAAATTAAGATATGATGAAAGATTTCCACAACAGAAGCTTTTCTTCAAGCCTGTCTCATTAATTTGAGTCTAATCCAATCAAAGCCGCTCTCGGGTCAGCAGATGGTAGAGTTTGAGGAGGGGAAAGAGAGTGCCTGACCACACACCCCCACCCCACACACACACACACCTCTGGCCATCAACGCAACCAGTCCACTCTGTCACTATGTGTGCTGCAAGGCTGACAGCTACAGAGCGAAGGATCAAACTGTTGCCATGGAGATTGTGTGTTCTTCTACGCACTGCACTTGCAACTTCCTCCCCCTTCGCCCAACCTTTTCCAACCCATTCCACATTTTAATCCTTACTCTGTCCAGCCCTATCAACACAATGACATCTAGACATCAGAATGAAGACGATATATACAACATGTAACATTATAGAATAAAGACAAGATGCAACAATTCCATATACATTTATAAAATTCTAAAAAAAAACCACATTCCTATTGCAGTTTTGGAACAGACACAATCACTACTGACTTGCTGTACTTCAATGTTGATAAGATTGCCATTAATAGTAATTTTAAAAGTTACTTGCGGTCATCACTAGTCACTCATGTTTTGCAATCCTTAAGCAGGCCTTTTATCTACCTTATTTTTAATTGTTTTATCGTGCTTGTCCTCAAAATCGAGCTGAGCCATGTCGCAAAACAATTTAATACAACTTGCATCAGCAGGGTTTAACCAGTCCTTCAGCCCCTACACCATCTTACTTTTTGCTCCATTCTCTATTGGTAAATGGTCAAGTTAACCGATATAGACCAATCATATAAACTGGCATCATAACCAGGGTCGCCCTTGAGTTGGTGGGTGAGTGCACCTAGCGCTAACAGCTGAGCTGTACAAGATGACACGGAACTCAGTACAACAAAAACGAGAGGCCTCAGCATTGAGTACGGATAATATTCTACAGAGCTTCTACGAGAAAAAAAATTAGGGCAATCCTCAACCATTCATTTTGTCACCATCTCCATGTGTCACATGACCACATTCTGGTGATGACTGAGCAGGATAGGTTCAACATAGGACCTTTTTTGCTTTAGGTGATTGATGGATCATGGTTAAGAAGCATGGGAATTTTCCCGGTCAATCTCTATCTATCACCCTGTTTCCTGAGCACAGACTCACCAGTTAATTCAATACACAGCTTCTCCCCGACCACCAGAGGTTGCTGTGTCAAGAATCTGATGAAAGTAAAGACTGGAAAATGTGCCAGATCAAAATACAGCACGTGCATCTCATAGAATGTCTGACACAAAAATTCACAAAGATTCAACTAATCTTTTTGCTGGAGTGTTTGGCAACTTTGGCAGAGGATCGAAGAGTCTGTTTGTAGCATTAGCCATCGAACAAGCCAGGTCTGATATGGCATGACAACAGTTCCAGTGACTCATTTTGGTGGACGTTGGTGGTGTGTAAGGTTAACCATCATGTGCCAGATGTAGTAATTTAGCATACAGTAAGCAACACCGCTAACGAAAGGCAAACACTGACTGTACTGGGAAGGAGAGTGTAACCACCCACCAAAGAAGCTGTGTGTGCACGTCATTAACCAGTGTCCTTGTTGGTGTCCATCCAGTCACCAATGGGGGAGTCATGGTGCTGGCGATTATGTTGTAGCGACTTTGGACAGATATTAGTTCTATTTAATCCAAATAAACATTTCCTTACAAAGTAGCCCGAAACTTAACAAAAGAAAGAAAAGTGTGGGGGCTGCTGCTACCTCTGCCTGTGTGGAAGGAGGGGACAGCCATTGTAATGCAAATGCTTCCGCCTTGTCTGCTGTTTGTGGCAGGAAATTTAATTAGCAGTTGTGTAGCTACGATACAAACAGGTGGAATGTTAAGAATGCTTCTTGATGACACACAAACAGAAAGGCAGAAGAGCCAGACTGAAAAACGTTTCATACAGCAGCAAGTTGCAACTTGTTGGGGCATCAGGGCAGATCAGTGGCAGGCTTTCTAGCATTTAACAAGACATGTCTCTTCATTTTTATATCAAAGCATTATCCCCCAAAGTTTTTTTTTTAATCTGCGGGAAAAAAGGACCAATATGAGAACCCCCCACTATTCCCTTTAAGCTGAAAAAACAGTATAAGCACATGAGTTGTAATGAAAAGCCCTAAACAACTAAATGCATTGTTAAGATTATGAACACGTCCTCATACACAAATGGCTTCACTTAATGGCACCCGCGGGGCATTCGCGCCCCCGATCTTCTGATTTGCTCAGTGATTTCTTGACATGCTTTTGGGTAAACCCATTGCAATAAAGTTGCTTTACTGAGGTGAAAAAAAAGTTTATGGCTGTGCATTGATCCATGTCTGTAGTCATTAAGACAGACTGACAACAGCAACGCCCGATGTCATTAGCGTGCCTCATCAAGATAAGCTATATAAAGCGCAAGTAAACAAACATGGATATGATACACAGACAGTGATGTCAGAACTAAAGAGCATTGTGCATTAATTAGATTGATATCGGTGCTGAATTTACACCATGAAAGACAGTCACTGACAAGGAAGTAAGACATTTGTGTATCATTTTTCTCAAACTTGGCACTGCAAGCCACAACTAAATTCTTTCAACACAAGGAATTCAAAACAACCTAATAAAAGGAAGTCTTAGAGACAAAAACTTGGATTGCTACTGTCTTTCACCTTACCACGACTTGGGTTTATTTTCAAATCAAGTTGCCATGCAAACATAACAGAGTCACGTTCAAGTTGAAGAGGGGCAGGACGGAGGGGAGCTGTTTCGGATTTCCAGCCAGAATTCTGTTTTCCTATTCTACCCCCAAATAAATTCAAAGAGTGGCTAGCGAAGAAAACTTTGTCAATGTGTGAGTGCACAACATCAGAGAATGCGTTGAACATGTCATGATCCTAAATCTTAAACTTGAGGACTATTAAGACTGGATTCGGATGTGGGCTAGTGTCATTTTTACCACGGGACATTGATAATCTTAGGGGCCGATTTACACAGGAAGATAAATGTCATGCAACAGAGAAGCCCCGACATATACTTGTGATGATATATATTCGTCATGAACTCCTAGGCCCCGAGTCTCCCCCTGCTCTGTGCAGCAAACAGTGGTCAGTTTCAGCTACATGATTCACAGTATTACAGGTATTGTGGAAAACTACTCGTGCTCATTAACCAAGAACTTTCCGAGGACCCGTCCTGGATCTGAACCTTTCCTGAATCTGTGAATCCTTCTGTGCTAAGGTGGCTGAAAAACAAGGCCACATAATGAAGCACCAACAACCTTGTGAAGAACAAAACTCAGAACTTCACCATTTCCACAACAAGAACGTTGACAAACACATGGACATATGACTATGAGGGAGGAGGAGAACATCTCCACACGTAAACAGTGAGTGACTGCTCTCCTCAAATCAGTGTCTCAGTCGAGAGCGTGGCGAAGACAAAGTCTGAAACAATTTGGTTTTTGCTTGTAATTTAAACTGCCCTAAATGCTTCCGTTTTTAACTTGTTGAGGCCGAAACAAAGACATGGGCAAAAAAGGTACAGTATAATAGGGCTTCTTTAAAATCTGAAGCCACCCACAAGGATAAAATTCCTTATTTATTTGGTTTGAAATAGTAATAATGATGAAAGTTTGCAGTCAGCAAAAATCACTATAACAATTGGGGTCAGGGTGGAATCGTGACCGATTAAATAATGCATAAATAATAAAAGATGAACAAATAAATAAACAAACTAAGTAGAAAAATAGATTTGATCAACTTAAAATGTCGATTTACTATCCAATGAATTAAATTAGCCGACTACTTCACTGGGCAGTAACACTAGATGGAGCTTCACAGCACCACCTAGTTGCAGCAATATAGACACAGAATTATTTCCTTCAACTACCCAAACTTTGTCAACTGTCTGTTTTGAGCAAATACACGAGCCGACATCCCATCGATTGACCGTCAATGCCATCCACACCTGAGGAGCTTTCTGGCGAATACACGGAGGCTTTGAGAGTAGAAAAGATTGTCAAAAGTTGTCTAGGCCATGATGTCATCTGAAACCTCCTCCAGGTACGAATCAAGAACTGACCCCACCATAAGAATAACAACACTATGCCAGGCGCCGACTGCAGTTTCACTCGGAGCAGCAGCACAGATGCTAATGTTAGCTCTCCGCGCCGCCACCAGCATAAACACGACTCTTCATAAAGGACATTCCAAATGACGTCTTCATCGTGGTTGTATACAACCTCGGGATGTCTTCGACAGATAAACGAGCCAAATAACTTTGAGCCGAACTCCCTACCATTTTCGGTGGCTTACCGAGGAAGCATTAGCTGAAGTACCGCTAGCCTCCGCATCCATCGAGTGGCAACATAGCAACAAGTGTAAAGTTGAGAACACCTTGAGCTGAACTAACGTCGCTGTTTTCACGAGTTTCAAGAGGCGGAAGGCGAAATTCTGGAACATGTCGAGGGGATGGCAGGGTCGAGGGGTAGAGTGGATGCAAAGTTCAAACGATCCAAAAGCCGGAGGTAAAGAGAGAAGGGAAACAGAACCCTGAGAGAAACTTGTGGAAAACAAGTCTGCTAGCAGCGCGCACACCCAGCATGAAACAAGTGCCGTTTAAACCTTGTAAAGAGATAGTCACCTTAGTTTTGAGAAAAGTTCTGCTCTGTTTCCCCTCTCTCCCACTCGCTGTGACCTCCAGATGCTGCGGCTGCTGTTGCTGAGTGTTGCTCCGTTGGTAAGTAACTGTATCCACGGCTACAGTCACTATGGCGCGACAGGGTCTCGAGGCAACTGTTGCTACCCTCCACCGCTGATGTCACGGGCGAGTCGGGGTAAGGGGCGTGGTCTAGAATGAGACTGGCCAACCCACTGCCTGGAAGTTGCACGTTGCAAGCTGAGCCACTAGTGGGGAGTGTACACACGTGAAAGATTCCTTTCGCTTGCAGAAACTTTGATGTCCATCAAAGTCAACGGGCCACATCCATACTAAGGACAAGGCTACTTACGAGTCAGCTTCCACAGCAAACTCATCTGTGAACGTCTCGTTGAGCAGAGACTAATGATTATGTGGCAAAAGTAAACGGTTATTCCATGCAATAAAACAATGGTACTGTGACTGGAGACGCTGTCGGTTACAAATCAATTGTGGGGGTGTCATTTTTCGTCATTGTAGAATTATTTTTCGTTATACGTAAAAATAAATGAGGTGTGCAGTATTGAGCCCCAGGCCTGCGATGTGAAGAGGTGGAGGTGTTGTGTCATCTGCAACACTGCAAACTGGGCTTTCCATGCAGAACAGACACACGGTCGAGGCAGATCGTGTAGGTAGTGGTGAAGGGACTGGTCACCGGCTCACACGTCACACACGATTGGAAGAAATTCCCTTGTGTTTAAATCAGAATACCATGTTCAAATTGGACACAAAATAATTCAAAAATATTTTTTTAAGGCGGAAAAAAAATGAATTCAAAATAGAGAAGAAAAACATCACTCATTGCTGTGCTGGTCTGCATGTAAAGTTTTGGCAAAGTGTGACCCGGGTGCCAAATGTGGCCCTTTGACTGTATTTATGTGGCCCTCCTGGAGTCAGAGTAGAACTATAAAACTGACATTGTGTCTGACATTGTTGTCTTGTGTTCATTATGATGCAACTGAAACATAACTTTCTCGTTATTATTCTTAATTGTTTGTGTTTTCCATTGGCTATTTTAGGAGTATTTTTGTCCCTTAAAATAATGAACTGGAATTGAAAGTAGATTTTGAAATGTATGAGACACATCGAGAATCTTTCAATTGAATGTGGTTAAAATTGAATAAAACACAACAAACCAACATTTCTATGCATTTTTAAAGTGTAATTTCATAATCACACTGTGCAGCGTTTGAACCAGCCACAAGGTTCTAAAAGCCGAACACAGTCTGGACCAGTCTGGACCAGGGCAGCATGGGTGAAGGATAGGATTCCAAATGCTGCACCACCTGCACACACGTGCAAATCAAGTGTTAGATAAACAAACCAACATCTCATAAATATCTATCTGGAGCAACATCTCTTTCCTGACTGATTAAATAATGAATTACATTAGACAAATGGAGACCTAAAAAACAAAACCTAAACATTTTTTTAAGGGTACAGCGACTGAGCACGGTGTCAAATCAACACATTTTGTAACTGTCTCTTTGGCAAAGACCAGTAGCAGCAACGTCCAAAATTCTAATCTTTTATTTTATTTTATTTTATTTTATATATTTTAAATAACTGTTCATGTGATTTTCTTCACCTGTAGCGCACTTTTGGTCTTGACCATGTGATGGCAGCATTTTTCTATATTCACACAAATCTGTTGCTAATAAGACAGAATTGTTGTATAGCATATTCTGAGACATAGTAGTGTTGTCTATTACAACATCATTCGCCATATACTTTAGCCTAGCCCTCATCAATATCTCGGATATAAAGGTCTAAAATCCACCCCTCTTAGTCAGGTTGCTGCTGTAAAATTCATTCGTGTGCAAACATTATTGCTGCTTGCTTTATAGATTGATTTGAGGGAAGAAAGTCGAAGAAAGGATGTGGGGGAAATTGTCTGAACTTGTTATAAATGTGTTGTTAGTTGTACTTGTTGTACTCAGATATGAATTTCATCCCAACTTTTCGGATAAAAATAGAAAGAAAGAAGAAGGCTCCACATCCAAAAACGTTTGGGCTGGCAGACAAACGAGCCATTCGCCCGTTCTCGAGTGTGTATCGAGCTACCACTATTCCGTTTACTCGTTAACCATTTTGGGAAAAAAAATGCACATCGTGTACATTTAATGAAAGTACGATAATTTTTTTTAACTTTTCAGTATTTTTTTTTTTACATTCGCTCAGATACATTCATATTCTACAATTTTGCTTCATTAAACATCAATTTCTTCAGCCTTTGTGACGTCCGACAGAAGACTGTGTCATTGACCGACAGTAACCTCAAAGAAATGTGCATCCGCAATACACCGTTCCACTGTCGACGCATGCGCACCAGCAGTCAGCGAACCCGTGACGTTAGGCACCGCGTGTGTTTACGTTTCTGCGAGTAATTGGCTGAGAGCGTCATTCCACAAACCGGGATGTCAATGCTGAAGAAGTGAATCAGAATCAGAATCAAATTTATTGCCATGGTCAGTGCACTCTGAAACTGTCCGTCAGCGTTAAAATCCAATGCATTACATTTAATGAACAAGGGACATTGTACAAGGATAAGGCTGCAATACATGAATGAAGGAAAGCGTGTGTTTGTATACTACCAATGTTTTCATTTAGGTATAAACATGGGGTTGAACTGGGTGTTTTCTGTTTTTAAATGAGCAAACTTGAAGTATAGGACTGGATTTACAGGTATGGCTTGATGAACAGCTGCAGCTTAAAGTATCTGTGTCACTGCATTGAAATGCAAATGAAACGAGAACGTCTTGCTGTATAAAAGCGTCTTTTGCTGACTTCTTGCAGGTTTGCACGTAAAGTTTTGGGGGGGATTTTACTGCTTTTAGTTTGACGTTTCATAGTGCACAGTCTGGCTGAACCATGGATTGTAACATGTCTAGTGTAGAGGTCCATTTAAATCATCTCAGCCAACAAGATTGCCCAACAATGTCAGTATTCTAAATAAGTCAAGCCACTTTAACTGCAACAAAATTGCTTTATAAAACGGAAAACAAAGAATGAGCATGATGGCATAACATGATCTTTTATGAATCATGAAGAGTTGTGAGGACGTTGACTTTCATTAAATCAGCACTTGAGAGTGTAACGTGCCTTTTAATCCGACATCATCTGAAAACACCAATAAATAAGTGAATAAAGTCAGTTTTTATGAAATGACCAAAGACCTTTTCATGTTGTGAACTATAGAGTCTTTGTTTTAGAACAAGGGGAGCTCATTTAAAGCCAGTTCACTGTAAGACAGGTCTTCACAAAGAAAGCTACTCTTCGGCAGCTGTCCAGAAGGGAACTATGCTCTGTTTACAAGGTGAGACTTGAATTACTGGAATGACTTGATAACTATGAGACGGTGTTGTTAAAAATAGCAAGCAGCAATTGGTGCCATGTACAGACCTGATTTAAAAAAAAAAGCAAGCAGCAAGTAGAGTTACAATATGCAAAAGCAAGAAGGGAGAGTGAGATAAAAAAAATATTTGGAACTGGTAATTAAAAAAATAAATGAATAGGCCATTTTCTGTCAGGCATTCACACGGTCATGTGCTCCTGATGGCTAAAGCTAAGAAGCTTTCTCTTCTTGAATGTGGTCGGATCGTCGAACTGCATCAGCAAGGCCTCTCGCAGCCCACCATTGCTGCTGAGGGTGGACGCAGCTTTTTTGTAAAGATCCTGGTGCCGACTGCAGCGCAATAACCATCAGACGGCATCTGTGGAAAAAGGGTTTCAAAAACCAAAAATGAATTCAAAGACCTCATCTCCTTCAATGCCACAAAACTACCTGTTTAGACTTTTAGTAGCTTACTCTGGGTTCAGTTTAAAGTGTAGTTAATAGCGGTGGAATAGAGGCTTTCATTTGTTGAATATCACAAAATCATTACTTTTGTAATCTACTGGCATGCATGTACCTGAATATTATGAAAAGTAAATGTTCAGCATTTCCCTTTTTTTTTTTTTTTGATGACTGAAATCAACTTTGGTGTACAAAATGGTGGACGTGAACATAGACGGGTTCACAGCAGGTAAACATTCTTCATCACGACACGGTAAAGACCCAGCCTTTGTTTGGAATGAAGGAAATGAGCAGGTCACTAGAACAGGGTGTCCCATTAAAGAGCAAAAGAATAAAGGCAATGTGCTTGATGACATTAACTGGTAGGGTGAATTATAGAATTGAATTCACATGCTAAAATCACATACTAAATGATGTCACCTAATGCCATTGACAACCTATAGTTTTATTTATATTTAGTTTTTGTTTTTTTCTCCTACATTGGGATGTCTTCTGTTGCTTTGCCTTGATTTGTAATCAAGGGTGATCTCCCCTTGTTCTAAAACAAAGATTTTAAAGTTCACAACATGAAGAGGTTTTTGGATGATTTCATAAAGACTATTTACTGGATAATGCAGTTGATAGCTGTTTTCAGATGATGTCTGATTAAAAGGCACATTACACTCTCAAGCGCTGCTTTAATGAAGGTCAATATATACTTATGTGCTCTTAATAAAAGAGTAATTGATACTGGTTAAATGAAGTTCCGTGTGTGCGGAAACTCCAGAAAAACTTTGAGTCGACATTTACTCTTCATTTACCACAGACCAAAATACATGACAACATCGAAAAAATCCCAACGCTACTGAGTCTCACAACGAATGCCATTATTGACAGTTTCATGTACTAAAAATGTATCTAATACCATGTCCACATGGAGACTAAATTGGTCGTAACCGCGCATGTTCCGTGTCGTCTAGGCCTGTTCACTCAACATATCATGCGCTTCTCCGTGTGGACAGTGGATCAGAATATTTTTGAAAATGTCCCAGTGACGTCTGCTTCAGCTCTCCCCCTGAGAGTTGCCACTTTACAATGATACCAGCACACAAGAGAGTTGAATACGCTCTGCAGCAACTTTCAGGTCTTTGTTAATAAGACTACTGTCATTGTAATGAGCGACAGTCGGTCATTGTGATAGACGTGTTACGGACAAGCTCACACTCTACAGAGAAGCCAGTCACAAACACAAGTGGAATATTTTGAGCGACATTTATTTTCTCACATCATAACCAAACAGGTACTTATGGAAAGGAAATGCAATATGATTACTCCCTGTGGTGTCAGTGACAGACAACGATCAGATCCTTTGCTGCCTGTCATCTATCATGTTTGTGTGGAGTCGCGCTGTACACGCAGTTTCCACCATCTAGCGCTGAGTTGCGTGTGTGGGATCAAGTCCACAGCCAAAACCCAACATTCACATGTCGGACTTTTGAGCCGAACACAGTTTGTCTCAAGACAGAGTGTGCAGTGTAAAAATGCCCCTAAAGGTTCCCGCAGTGTGAAAGAGGCTTCAGCAGTGGGTCAGGATCGTTGGATGCGTGGTGGTACTTTTTATCTTCATGTGTCAGATCACTACCAGAAAAAAAATTGCTTAAGATTTTGAAAATCTTTGTGTGTGGCCCCTTTCAACAAGTAATCGACGCTACCATCTGTTTCCTAGTCCAACTTCCCAAAGTCAGACTTGTGTGTCTACAAGCATTTTGATTGTCTGGTCTTAGCTGGACAACAGCAGTA
The DNA here is from genome assembly GCF_027744825.2 of Synchiropus splendidus. Taxonomy (NCBI): domain Eukaryota; kingdom Metazoa; phylum Chordata; class Actinopteri; order Syngnathiformes; family Callionymidae; genus Synchiropus; species Synchiropus splendidus. The sequence continues at coordinate 35,952,724 of NC_071334.1, forward strand.
ATCCAGTTTTGATATGTCATGTCACTTATAGTCACTCTATATCTGTATGTGTGGTGAAGAATGAGCTCAGCTGAAAAATACAGCTTTTTCACAGTTGACCCAGGTTCCTACTCTCACCTGTCACCCTGAGATGAAGGGTAGTCATTGACACTGGATCATGAAATGAGTTTACCACAATGAGAGAGGAGTGGATTTTGGTTCTGGTAGGAACCCCGGGGCAGAACCCATCACACACTGGCGAGACGTCATCTCTGTATCCACCGTGAACAGGCGTATTTGTACATACAGTAGGCTCCTTATTGGAACCATTTTCATGTGCTATTTAATTGGAACCATTTATGAAAGGCGTGCTTCCACTGCAAAAACTGCGTACAGAATTACGGCTGACTTTCGGAACCAGGGGGAAATTTTATATTTTCAAATGTTGAATTTTGTTGGACGTTTGGTTCCATTAAAGAAATCAGGTTTCAAAGTAGTTCACTATTTACTCTCTCTGTAAACACTACAGAGGGTTTGATCTCCTCCTTTACGTTAGCTGTTAACTGTTACACCGATCATATGTAGGTCAGCGGATGTCACATCTCAAGGTTGCAAACTTGTACGACAAGTGCAGCCGTCCTCCCCTGTTTGGCCGAGAGTAACCCCAGCCAGCAAAACTGCTACGCGTGCGAGGGGGATGGGCTGCTGCTTCACAGCGTCATCAGTCAGGAGTGTGTGAGAGTGTGTGAGAGAGTGTGTGTGTGTTTGTCTCTGGCAGAAACTTCCCCCTTCTGTGTATTGATTTGGTCCTCGTGACCTTATATGGAAACCGCCTCGTGTGGTGTGAGACGTCTCAGCCAATCAGAAGGCTCCATTCTGGTGCGGGAACCGAGAGGGGGTGTCACGAGGAAGCCCACCGGCTGGGTGTGGTCTATTTTGGGGGGCAGGGCCAGCGAAGCCGGCTGCCGCGTTTGAAAATGAATGATCGTGAGCACAAATAGTAGACACGTTGCTGCTGCTGATAGTTGACTAAATCGAAGATAAAAGGGAGAGAAAGTGAGCCTTCACAGTAGAAGTCCGATTCAAACTACATCTCAGCCATGCAATGTAAGTATTTAATCTATGTTCTTCCGGTTTCATTCAGAACAGTCCCTCAGTGAACGGTTGATCGCAAGTTTAATTTCGCTATATTTTATATCCGGATCGCAAGTTTAATTTCGCTATATTTTATATCCGGAATGGGATTGTTTTATGTCTTAACCTAAACTGATGCGCTGTGCTTCAACTGCTTTTCCTGCGGATTGTCTATTTTCCACCGTGTAGGTACAAGACGTATCATCCATCGTTTGAATAATGGTGCTTATTAACACTGGACGGCTATGATTAATACTAAACAATAATATGAAAAGTGGAGACAATGGTGTGCGTTTGTCTGTCACGCCGTCTTCTGAGTGAGAGGCGCGCTGCAGTCAGGGTGTAACCCCAGCGTTTTTGAGAATGTGCCAGGTGTCAGTTATTGATCTCCAAAAAAATCCCTTCCCATTTTAATGAGCACTGCGTGCTTCAAACAAAACTCATTCGGAAAATGTCTGGACAGAATGGTGATGGCGGGCGCATTTGTCATACATGCATCCTCCAGTCAAATACACCTGTATTTAAAAAATGAAGCATGGGCGGTGAATGTCTTTTCATTTAAACCTGTAAACAATGAAGGGATTCAGACATGTGTTTTCGGATTAGCATGTCATTAAGTTCACAGGCATGGTTGTGTTATGATGTGGTATTTTTTTTGGATCCAGGCGATGTTCTGATATTGACTTGATTTAAAAGATGTTACCAGGAAATGGTTATCAGATCCTGAGGTCTCATTTGAGAGATGTGATGCAAGTAGGGTGGGATTTCCATTCGTTTTAAAGCAACTGTTGCTGCATGGAACAGCTGCGCCAGTGCACACTGCTGAACTACTTTCCTTAATCCTTTATTGCATATATTATGTGATGGTGATGTCAGATGGTGAAATGGCAAGTTCTGCTGTTCTATTCCATCATTCACAGGTGGCGTTTATACTTTATGGAAAGTATTAACTCAAGTAGTAAATGTAGAGGGTGACAATCAAAGGAAGGGTTTGTGACAGGAATGACTTTTGTTCAGTTTGTGATGTAGACGTGACCACTCATGTGATGGTGGCCCATCAGACCAAAATAAAGCGGTGGAGACTCGTTCTTGTCTGTTGTTTAACCTAAATGTACCATTTCACGTGGCGGACTTCTTAAGCCTGTCTGACTGAACCTATTCACAGTCAAGATGATTTTAACAGTATCATCTTGACATGACCGACACCCCTCCTCCCCCGAAACTGAACCTACAACAATGAAGTAGCCTGAGGAAATGTGATTCGGTGGGTTGTGGAGCAGCATGAGAGCCTCAGCTGACAACACTGTCTTCTGCCCACCAAATGATCAATAAAAAAAAAACTGACTCTTCAACAGTAATTGAAGTGATTTGCATACCATGTAGCTGCCCTGCTTTTCTAGGCTTCTTTAAACCAGCGTTGGCAAGTGTTTGCTAAACACGAGAGGGTAATGAGAAATAAGTGAGTCTGCCCTTTTACCTGGTTTCTCCCACCTACCCTAAATCCAACTGCCCCGTGAAACGAGTCGCAGCAGGGTTACAGGGCACAAAAGGCCACTGAAGCTGCAGGTCTGTGTTGTCAGTTGACTTAAATAAACAAGACAGGTCGGGCTGACCTGTCTTTCCACACAACAGTGCTAATTTTGTTTTCATGCCGGTGCCAGGTGATGAACTGAACATAATTCTGTCATGGTTTGTCTGTAATCATGCTTTCTAATATGATACGCCCAGTTTTCCATTAGTTTAGAAGGCAGTTTTCCCATCATGTACTCTATAAATGACCCCATAGCATTGTGTGTGCTGTGCCATAAAAGATTGGCGAACAGATGTAGACATAAAAGGGAGGTTCCTGTTGCTAGGTAGTTTTATCAGGACACTGCATTTGTGCTGCCTGAAAGCGCAGTGGCTGTGAAACCAAATGTCAATATACATCGAGCAGCCAATAAAGTTAAACCTATCAATATTTAAACTCTACACACGTTGCCCAGAAGCAGCGTGATATGCAAAGTGGCACTAAAGCTGGTGTAAAATGGAACCAAGAGAGTATTGAACTTGTGACCCTTACGCTGCGGTGTGAGTCGTGTGGCTTCCACAGTCTCATGACGGTGCGGAAAGTGTTTCCTGCATGTTAGTGGCACCACTCCTGATTGTAGCATGTCGTGAATCATTTTTGAAGGACAGTGCGTGGCTATAACATCACCTTGATCTTTCAGTGACTGCGGGTCCTGCCACAATGACTGATGTCGCAGTGATGAACTCCCCCATGTCTGGTGACCTCCTGGAGTCATCGTTGGCTTCAGCCGTCGTCGACACAGCCAAGTATGTACGCTCCTGCCACGAGACACGCAATACAGAAGGACATGAACATTGTTTTCTCAGTGTTTTATAACGCAGTGTTGAACACTTTTTTTTTTAACCAATTGTACCCACTGAAGCTACGGAAACAGCAGATTGGTGGTGTGTCCTTCATCGATGACTTTAGATTAGATGTCCTCTATTTAGCACACCTTTTGAAGGGACTGCAGGTTGCAAGCTCACTCTATTTCCTGTGTCTGCACTTCAGCGAGTCCTCAGAGGAAGAGCCCACAGTGGAAAATGGAGAGGTGTCTGGCCCAAGTGATGATGAACTCTGCAGCCCCATCCCTATCGCTAACACAGAAGCTGGTGAGCTATGACGGAACACACTCTGGACCCTTGACATCACATCCTGTTTACACTTCTTTACACATTCTAAACACCGACACAAATCCAGTCTTTTCTTTCTGGATTGAACTTTGAAAATGAAAGTTGTTACACCCGTGATACTTTACTAAACTGTGTGAGGAAATGATAGTTTTCTGGCAGAGCTCCTCTTCCTGGCGTCATCCGGTTTCTCAAAATTCCTGCATGATCAGGTCACTGCAGGAAGAGTCCTACACGTGGTTGTTCTCTTCAGAGCAACTCCACAAACTTCCCACACCTACTATTTGGTGCTATCTCATGCGTCATGTGGAATTGAAAAATGAGCCAGTGACAAGATGGTTTTTGTTTGACCTGAAAATGTGCAACGGTGGTGGTTGCCTTCTCAGGTATAACAGGGATAATAATGATATGACTCACTGTCATTGTCTCTTCCGGTCACTAGACTTTGTTGAGTATATTATTGTTATATGTATATTTTTCTGCTCATCTTTTTTTGTAATATTTTTGTAATGTCTTTATTTTTAGGAGTTACTATGTCATGAATTATGTAGCTGCTTTATGTGTATCGTTACTTCATGCACATCTTTAATGTCTGTGTCTACTTTGCTGCTCTGCCAAGCCAATTTTTACCCCACTGTGGGATGAATAAAGGACTTTCTTATGTTATCTTATCTAGAAGAATTCTGACGCCCCATGCTGTCAAAACAAACACTTACGTTGTAGAACGAATGGAAAAAGTTGGTGTAGTGTATTCAAATATGTGACAGTTTACTCGACCCAGATGACTCAACAAGTGTTTTTGCAGGTCACTTTGGTTTTGACTTAAAATGGTCCCAAAACCCACGGATTATGAAAATGTCAGTAAGTTTTGACTTGACTGGTAGGTGAGGTGTGCTATCGCAGCTGTTGCTCAGTGGTACTTGGCCGGAGCCAATGTAAAATGAGTCTTCAACAACTGTGGAAGCTTTTAAATTGTAAAAATCTGTCATGGCTTATGCTTCGCTGGTTTCTTCAAATGTATCTGCCTCCAGCAGTGTTTGTACACATATCTGATTGTTGTCCATACTGACACGCCAGCTGTGGAATTGTAAATGGAAGTGGCCACAATGGGCATGGAGGTCTGCTTCTAAGGTTTTTTGCAGGTCTTGGTCGGAACACACCTTTTAAATGTCTCACTGGAGCTGTCAGCGATGACCGCAGAATGTACTGTATGTTCATGTCTGCATTTCTCTGTCTTGGCAAAATAACTTCTGATGGTTTGAAGGAATCACTATTCATTTGTATAGTGTCTAACCGCTGTTGCCCACAGATCCTGTTCTGCTCAGAACTGGCTCAAATGAAAACTTGAAAGAAAGGGATGTGTTTAACATGCGGGCCATTTACTACTGCAGCAGTTTGACTTCAAGGCGACGGTGACCTGCAGCCTTAAGAGTTGACTTTACGATATTTCCGTCACAAATACAAATCTCATGCTTGAATAGAACAGCTATGAGATGCTGAGCTATTTTTTTTTTTAAATCAAATGCTCAACCTCTAGCTGCAAAACGTCTCTATCTACGTGGATATTTATGCTGATGATAAAGCCAACAATGCAAAATGCTAAAAAGATCAGTTGTGCTTGTGTTTCTATCATGACGAAGATGGTTAAAGGGATCACTACAACCCACTGTTTGATTGTTAAATGCGATGTACGTCAAACAACTTCCATATTATGGCGGTTAATGGTTTGCTTGATAAGATTACAATGTGTTATTGTCATGCTAATGTAACGGGTGGTTAGGGCTCTGCACTATCCCTCGGGCCTGGGTTCCTCTGTCAAACACTTCCTTCTGCCTTGAGCATCCACTCTTCTTGAATGGTGATGTTTTTTTCTGTTATTGATTTGTTTGCTATGCTTTTCGTCTGATTCAACGTGCCTCCCTCATCTCCTTGCAGTCAGTAGCCAGCGCCCACAGTCCCTGCCCCTGTCTGCAGCGGCCGAATTGGGCCTGTGGACATCGCAGATTGACGGCGAGGTGAAACTGAGGATGGAGTCGTCGGGAATGGCGGCCAGACAGCCTTGCACCATCCACGACGTCTTCGTCTCCACTGTGAAGAATTACGGCGACTTCACTGCGTTGGGATGGAAGGAGGGTGACCAGCAGAAGACCATGACCTACAGAGAGTATTACCAGTCGTGCCGCACCGCTGCCAAGAGTTTCCTGAAGGTGAGAGATGAGTTTGGGTCTCAGTCCATGGTGTATGAAGCACTGATTACAATGGAAATGGGACATGAGACATGAGATCGAGTTGGTAGAAAATCCTTTTGGAATGGATTTGTCTCTTAATAACATTGGAAATACAAGCAGCTCACTCAGATCTATTCTGGAGTCTTGAGACTCACTAAACACACAAGTCACATGTCGTAATACAGATCCCTGCTGTGAACAAACCAGATAGTTTAACCTATCTGCCGTTAATGCGCATGTGGGCAAGTCAAGTGTGAAGGAAAAACGGCAATGTTAGATCATGTTGTAACTTCCTGATGACAATGAAAGCTCTGTCTTCTGGCGGCAGCTCGGCTTGGAGCGTTTCCATGGCGTCTGCATCTTGGGATTCAACTCTGCCGAGTGGCTGATCGCAGATCTGGGAGCCATCCTGGCAGGGTATGTGCAACATTCTCATCATCACTTCTATCAAGCGTGTCATCCATGTGAGAGCGGCATGGTAGTGCACTTGCTGTGATGATGACGGTTGATGCTCCGTGTTAATACTGAGCGTAAAGGACAAACCACAGCAGCCAGCATGACTGATCCAACCTTAAAATTTCGCTTTCTTGTTCTATCTGAATCTGCTGCTCTTGAATGCATTAGCCACACAGTGTGGCTGTTCCCTGATTTAAAAAATAATTCTGATAATAATGTGATCCTCCTACCTTGTCACAGGGGCTTGGGGGTGGGTGTGTACAGCACCAACTCTCCCGAGGCGTGTCACTATGTGGCGGAGAACTGCAAAGCAAACATAATTGTGGTGGAGAATGACAAGCAACTGCAGAAGATCCTGGAGGTGAGACACTCGTGGCTGTGACATGTTGACATTTCCCAGCAGGACGCTGACATTCGGTCACCTACACAGGAAAATGTATAATTCTCAGTGACTGACATAAACGACTGAAAAATGAAGTAGTATCATGAAAAGAAGTTGTTTTGGCCAACATACTCACTTTCCTTTGTCCTCAGGTTGAAGACAGACTACCGCATCTGAAAGCCATCATCCAGTACAAAGATCAAGTGAAGAAGAAGAGACCCAATCTGTACTCGGTAAGGGCTGACCAGGAGCAGATGGGGGAGGAGCTGTGTCCAGTTGACTGGATCAGCAGTGACAGTTCTGCATGTCCTTGCAGTGGGCGGAGTTTATGGCCCTGGGGCGCGATGAACCCGACGGCCCTCTGGATCAAATTATCTCCACCTTGAAACCAAACCAGTGCTGCCTGCTCATCTACACCTCAGGAACCACGGGACAGCCCAAAGGGGTGATGATCAGCCATGATAATGTGAGTAACCATTGACTGAGGTCTCTATGCTCACGTGTCCAGGCTAGAAGCTTCCTACACCATATTCATTTGGGTTCCTCCTTTGTTGCCAAGTCACTTTGGATTTTGTCTTCTTCAAATAACTTCTCACAGCAGCTGCTCCTATTTTGAATTTCAGCTTCTTCATTATCTTGCAGTTCAGCATGTGACTTGTTGTCAGTGTTGTCATGTGACGACAGCATGTCTGCCACATGAAATGATTCACAGTCGGATGAAGTGTGGGGATGCAGATGTTGGCCAATAAAGCTTGGGAATAAGTCACTTCTCTCTGTTGCTAACAGATCACATGGACGTCCTACTGTGTCAGCAAGTACGTTTGTCTGAAAAGTCCCACCGAGTCACAAGAGAGAGTGGTCAGCTACCTGCCTCTCAGCCACATCGCTGCTCAGCTTGTCGACATCTGGATCACCATGACAACCGGTGCTGCCACCTACTTCGCCAACCCTGACGCCCTCAAGGTGAGCACTGCAACTGGCGTGTTTTCTACCGTCCGGTTTTCACATGAGCTAACGTTTAGCCTCTTATCTCCGCATCAGGGGTCCCTGGTGACCACTTTGAAGGAGGTGCGTCCCACCGCCTTCATGGGCGTTCCTCGCGTCTGGGAGAAGATGCAGGAGTCTATGCAGTCGGCTGGGTCCAAGGCTTCCATCCTGCGCAGGAAGGTGGCCGTGTGGGCCAAATCTGTGGGCCTGAAGAAGAACATGAAGGATTTGGGAGCGTAAGAGCGATTCCTTTGACAGTTCCTCATCTCATTAGTTTACAATATGTATCTAATGATGCATGATATGAAAATATATATTTTTGTCTTGATTTCTTTTCGAAATGAGTAGCAGTTACCTGTAGTTTTGCCAACCTCCAGTCTCTTGTTCCTCCTGTAGGACCCGTCTCTCCCAGCGTAGCCCCCTGAGCTACCGGTTGGCGAAGAAGCTGGTATTCACAAGGGTCCGCGAGGCTCTGGGTTTGGACCGCTGCAGGCTGTGCTACACTGGAGCCGCTCCAATCACCAAAGACACGCTGGAGTTCTTCCTCAGCCTGAACATCCCAGTCTACGAGCTGTACGGAATGAGTGAATGCACTGGACCTCACACCATGTCCTACGAGAACATCCACCGCCTCACCAGGTGAGCTCGCAGCTCGAGTGGACCAGCATGTGGATGCTGTGCAGGCTTTGACAATATTTGGCTTTTCAGCTGCGGCATGCCCATATCCAAGTCCTGCAAGACCAAGCTGAACAACCCAGATGCAGATGGCAACGGCGAGGTCTGCTTCTGGGGTCGCCATGTCTTCATGGGTTACCTGAACATGCCCGAAAAGACAGAGGAGGCTCTGGATGCTGAGGGGTGGCTGCACTCCGGTGACCTTGGCAAACACGACAGGGATGGATTTCTGTACATCACCGGGAGAATAAAAGGTGAGCTGTCGTCACACAAGACTCAACGGACGGCGGCTAACCCTTCTCACGCTTGCCCAGAGCTGATCATCACAGCTGGAGGGGAGAACATTCCTCCCGTCCCAATCGAGGACGAGGTGAAGAAAGCCCTGCCGCTGATCAGCAACGCCATGCTGATCGGAGACAAGAGGAAGTTCCTCGCCATGCTGCTGACAATCAAGGTGAGACAGATGACCGTTGGAAATGTTGAACTTCAATATCATTTGGTCCTAGTAATGTGACTCAGCAGCAGATGCAATTTATGATTCAGCTTCAGTTTGCGTGAATTCGCTCCATCTTGTGACGGGTTTGGATAAGGATGAACAATGGCAATATTGCTGAGTGTGGAGTCCAAACGAAGTTGGACACTGAAACCTTCATCTTTTCTTTCAGTGTAAGATGAACCCAGACACCGGCAGCCCAGAAGACGACCTGACAGACGAAGCAGTGGAGATCTGCAGGAAGCTGGGCAGCAGTGCCACACGTGTCTCAGACATCGTAAACAGCAAAGACCCCGCCGTCTACACCGCCCTGCAGAAGGGAATCGACGAAGTCAACAAGGTGGCCACCTCCAACGCTCAGCGTATCCAAAAGTGGATCATCCTGGATCACGACTTCTCCATCGCAGGAGAGGAACTCGGTGAGTGGGTCCAGACGGGTTCTGATGAAGTCAATTAATACTATTGGGGCCAAGTTTACGGTTCACAATAGTCTTAATTATGCTGTCTAAAATGTCAACATTGATCGTCACAGCTTTAACAGTATGAAATTGTTTCGTTTTTGACAGAAACCGATACACTAATAACCTACACCCTACTGCAAAAAACTCTAAAAACTCTCAACTAGACTTAAGAATCTTCCAAATCTGTGCAAAAATGATTTTCATACGCCTAGCGTTCTCTCGATGGCGCCCCCTGCTGTTTTGAAGACTTCATGACAGCTCATGCACCCTGCACTGGTATTTAATAACAGGGTTTGTGTTCCAGGTCCCACCATGAAGCTGAAGCGTCCCACTGTAACAAAGCTGTACGCTGAGCAGATCGAGAACATTTACAAAGAGATGGCGACTCCAGTGAGCCCGGTGAGTCCTGACAACCCTCTGCCGCCAAAGTAAATCCTCCAGTGGAGGGCGCCGTGCGCGATATCTTGCAGGTCTTACCTGGTCACGTGTTCTTTATTCTAACATTTAAACGCCTTAATTTTCGGACTCGGTTCACCAATAACAAAATGAGCTTTATGACCTAAAGGATCAAGCAAACATGACTATTTGTGTTACTGTGACAAATGAAGTGACAACAGACTTGTACTGTAAAATAAGAGAATCCAAACATGCTTTATTTATTCTTTTGCCAAAGTCTGTCTGTGTACGTGGGCCAAACGAGCTTCAGATGAAGAAGTGGAGCTGACTGCTCCACAAAAGTTCAGTCTTTGTTGTTGTTGTTAAGGAAATAAAGGGGTTTGTGTTTTGCAGCCATTTACTTTTGTTCCCCATCCTGTTCCTCATCTTGTTAAAACGTTTTGAAGCCATAAATGAAGCTTTTTTTTTTTTTTTTTATACTATTGAATTCTGACACACGTTGTACATATGTTGTATTCCATCAGCCCGCGTTTGTTTTTCCGTGTTATGGGATGAATGCTACATATCTTACTGTCGACAGGAAAGACATGGGTGAATTTGAATCAACAGTGGCGGTCAAGAGAGCTGTTGCTGCACATAGGAGTTTAACAGGGAGGGCTCCAGCTCAAGTTCAGGGAAGTGGTGTAGTATTTCATGCTGTTTGCAGTGAAGGAAATTGCACTAATGATTTAAGATTCCCTGGAAATCACTGTAATGTCACTCTATCTGGTTACAAAATGTTGGTGATGGAAGGAACAAGATGAATGTTTGATAAAATCTGGATTAAACTTTTGAAAACCTCCAGAGCCTCTGTGTGATTTGTCTTCCGACACAATGATTATCTGGGATGCTTTTAATATTCTGATTGTCGTGTCTTATTTGAACGTCACTGTGGAAAAAAGTGACATCTCAATGTATAGGCGGATACTCGGGCACAAATTCCAGCGGGGAATTATTAGTCGTGCTCTGAGAAAATGTTTACTCAGTAACTGATGACTTCCACTCTCATCTGTAGTCGGTGACTAAGGAGTTTGCTCATCTTTACTTAACAATTGTAGAGATGGAAGATGCACATATGAGTCTGGCGAGATGAATCAGAAGATGGGACAGACATTAGATGACCTTTTCAAACTACATTTAGAAGAAAATGACGCGTGCATTTTAAACAGCTGCTTCATATTTTCTCATATTTAAACAATACAACATGAACTCTGAATGGCTTAACACAAATCAGCAGGGTGAGTGAGCTAGAGGTGGAAGAAGTACATCGCTACTTCAGTAAATGCAGTTACTTAGAAAACTAACACATTTACCCCGTAAAAAATTAATAGGCCTCTTAATGGTCCGATTGGACCCAGTTTTTCCTCATCTCACATACTGGCAGAGTAGTTTCACATGAAATGGTAATTTCAAAGCTCTCTTTACGTTGCATGACCGACAAGGACTACAATAAACTACAAACATGGGGCCATCAATCGAAAATCATTCTCTGGAGAAATGTAGCTGAATAAAAGATCGCTGAGTGTTTATTTCAATCCTACATTGCAATGGTGTTAAAGTTAGAAAAGCATCCGAGAAGAACAGGTAAATCATTTCTGCCCCCGTATCCTCTATTATTTCTCCTCGTATTTTTTAGCTCAGTGTTTGTGTGTAAACTTGTACATTCATTGTGAACACATTTGTTTAAATAATTGCTATATAATTGATAGGCTGTGGAACTGTGTGCTATCATCATAATCAGAAACTATGCATAGGATAGTAATGAAGTATTTGTACTCAGTAATACTCCACCCATGAAAACCTGCAATCAAAATAGCTCTGTCTCTATGTACTTTATAATAATAGATCAACAGCAATCGCACTGCACTTGATCATTTTTCTTTTACAGACCACACTTAAACTTTGACGTTCTAGCACTAACCAGGCGTCTCTCTCCAACATGCCCCGCGACAGATGCTCTGCGCCTCTCGAGACTCTTTCCACCAGATGTGGATGTCAGAGCTTGATGGTGCAGCGTCTACCTTCAACATTAGAAGAGTTTTCAGCCTCCACATGACGTACTAGTTTCACTTTTATTTTGACACCAGAAATTGAAGTGCGTCAACCAAATATGCAACAACCTATCTCGATTGTTCCGCTGATATCATGTAGGCAAATACATGTGGACTTTATGTCACTACTGTGTTTTATCAATCTGAGCTATTTCAGTACCGTAAGTAATACGTTTCAAGACATTGACACTGTGACCTTTGTCCTGAAAATAACACCTAATTATTAGAATTGTTGATCACCATTATAATAATTGGTAATACCTCAGGACATAAATTATGCAAACAAATCTAGAGAAGTATATGACCAACAGAAACTTTGTACCGCAGTAACTCATATTTGAAATGTAAATATACAGTACATGTCCCTGGTGTTGCAAGCCTGCAGGACACCAAGAGATATTGTGCTACTCTCGGCTGATAAGAAGCGCAGAATAAAACAGGAAGACGACGACTCAGGATGCAGAGGGAGAAGAGGAAGAGCAAAACAGTTGATGTGAATGTAGGGGCTTTCAGCCTGACAGATGAGGTTAGAGAGGAGTCTCCTGGGACCATGTTTGATCATGATATGGTCAAAGATGCTCAGGAAATTTGAGAGCGACAGCTCACGTAGAAAAGTTTGGGGACAATGTTTGGGAGGACAAACTCGGGTGGTTTAGACTTGCGTATAGGAGAGACCTAACCTGTCGGCTCATGAATGCTGGAGATGGAAGAGGATGGCGACCAATGAAGGTTCACTGATGTGGTGAATGAAGCCAGGTGAGACTAGGGAGCAAAGCTGTGGCCCCCTCTTAAGAGGAATGTCGAGGAGGGGGGAAAAACAATAATGAAAAGTGCAGCAGCTGTTTTCCCTCTTCACATTGTTCGTGATTAGAGTCTGCATCAGTAAGTGGAGTCAAAGGTCAGAGTCTAACAATATATTGATCACCCTTGGGGAATGACTCTGTACTCACGAAGTTATTTCCTCGATAGATGGTCCATAGATCACAATCATTACCCCGAAAAACTGCGGCTGTCCTCTTCACCCCACACATGAACTCTGCCTCACCTCAACAGCCATGACTAGGTCAGTCTACGGTCACTCACCAGACACCAGGGCAACAGTACTTAATGACTTTATTAATAATATGATCTCAAAATTAAAAATAACATTAAAATAACATGTTGTGTCCTTACCAACAAATTGCATCATATGGCCACATGGTGGCGTTGTAGTGCCAAGTCTTTTAAGGAAAAAAAAAAAACAAACATCAAATTGACTTCATTTGTTCATCCAGTTCATTTGTTCATCCGTAGATTCGACGACAAACACATAAGTAGAGCCCGAGTAAAAAAAGTCAACCCTTATAAAATACAGGCACCCTCGTCCCTCTGTCACATGACAAGACCGATCATGCCCTGCCCCCTCCCCGTCGCATAAGCTCCACATAGTTGATACTCCTTACACACATCTTGATACCACTTCAACAGAATTTGAAATTCGTGACTGGCTTATCAATTCCTTTTTTTTTGTTCAATAAAAGCTGTGATCCCATGTTTTTAGATAGACGGCTGTCCAAAAGATCTAAAAGTGAACAATGACACAAACGTTATCAAGCATACTAGTGGTTAAAAGCTGACCATTTGTTTCATTAAGAATGACAAGTAACTCATGTTAAAAAAAAATGGAAAAAAAAACAACCCAAAAGCTTCAATGACCATTTTGGGCCGTAATCGCCCATTTTACTGAACAGAGGAATTACACGCAGGTGATTTCTGCGCACTGTGATGTACAGCTACTTATCAGAGCGAGAGCTTGTAAAAATGAGGCTAGCAAAGTAATTAAAACATAGACGGCAAGATGCATTATTCTACAGGTGACAGAAGGAAGCCAGAGACCTCCAAAACTCATCCCTGTCAGTTGCAGACTGAACTGGTCTTTGCTCACATAGCACCTTTGTTAGCATGCCACATTTGTGCGAGAACAGTTTTGTCTTTAATAGTTTGTCAGGGCTTGAAATCAACAAAACGAATTCAAAGAAATGAGACAAATGTGGAACCACATCTCCTATTTCACAAAATGAGGTGATTAATAAACCAATTGGGAAAGACTTCTGGTTAAAGTGGTACCCAGGTGTTTCATGTAGTCAAGACTCCACTGACCCTGTTTTCTGGTGACCTACGATGACTTTCTTCAAGCTTTAAGGGATCAAAACAAAAGTGTTCATCATCTTTGAGCATCACCAGACGTTTTTGGGAAAAGTGAAACCAGGCTGGAATACAAGGAAAAGTTGTTCAAATTAGAAGAGAAAGATGGATATTGCATGTAAATATTGTATAAAATCCTAAAAAAGACAGTTTTAGGTAACCAAGTACTGAAGTCGTCACAGCCAAAAGTGCAGAGGTCCATAAATAAAACTGTGGAGACAGTGGAGCTTCACTCGGGTCCCCCTGCAATCCCCCAACACCACTACAGGGGGGGCTGGATGAGTGTCACGAGTTCAAAGTTCATGAACTAGGTGTTCCCAGAGACGACAGGACGAGGAGGGCGTCGCAGAGTTCATTCTCATCTGTCGCAGCCTGAAGTTTTGGTGACGAGAGGCACAGAGAGAGAATGGAAAAGGGCTAGAAGTGGGTGGGGTTACTGTAGGGCACGTAAGGTGACGGGTATTCAGGTCCAGGTACGAGTCCATTCCAGATGGTTTGTCTCAATAAGCGGGCAAACATGGGTTAAAGCTGGAGGAGACAAAAAGGGGTCTCACCGGGTCTTCACAACTTATGACTGACATGTGCAGTTTTGACTTGTGATGACAAGATTGGATTAAAAAACTAGCCAGCAGTGAGGAGCAGAGAAACTGTGACTGACATGCCAACATTCCATCAGGAAATCATTTGGGGGATACATTTGTTTTCAGGAGTTACTTTTTCTTCTTCTGTTTTGGGCCATTGACGTCCAAGATGAGCACACAAGGAATCTTATCATGCGGTGATTAAACATCATTTGGCATCAACTGGAGAAGAAGAGCTGTTTTAGATACACAGGTGCATCATGACTGGATTAGATCAAAGTTTTCTTAAATGACTTTTAATTCACCTCAAATGTGTCATTTTTTTCGAGCAAATGTTTTGTTGCATGTCAAGTAGCTGCTTTGCCCTTGAATTAGTTTCAACAGAGACGTTTAAAAAATGTGAGGCCTTATTACACCGATATCATTATCTTTATCTTAACGTATGTTAAATGCCTTGGGAATTATTTTATCTAAAAAAATGGCCATAACCTGGCCCAACCATTTCAGTACAACCATTGAATAGAAAAGCTGCCAGGAAAACAGCAACTCATTTTCATGGAATCGTTTGATCAAAAAAAAAAAAAAAAAAAATCGATCAGCTTTTACTCTCCAGTGAATGCTAAACACTTGAGGGCTCTAAGACAGAGTCACCACAGTTCAGCGCAGACAATGAAGCCTAGAAATCCTACCATCATTTGTTGAACATGAGCTTCAATGGGAGCTACTAAAGCTGGACCAACTATGTGAGACCAAACAAACTGACTTGAGGAGGATTCAATAGCTTATTCTTCAGCTTCATGATTCTTGTGAGCAGTGGAAGAGTATTTCAAACCTCAGGTTTAAACTAGGGCTGCACAATTGATGTGTAAAGACAGTGAGCGTGTGTCACGGTAACATCCGGCAAGAAAGCAATTGTTGTGCTTGGACACCCCACACCACTGCAAGAGTCACAAAGGTGCCTTAAAAAGTCAGATCAAAGGAGAAAGGTGAATAACACCAACATGACATCACCTGACAATGGACCTGACAAGTCTTGTTGATGCACACCGTCAACAACATTGAGACAGGATGGTGCCGATCTACAACACGTGCCACAACTAACTATGCATTTCCTTATCAACGGAAAGCACAATTATAATTAATTCTGTGTTTCTGTGTGTGTTAATTCTTATGAATTACGATTCAAGTTCTCTGCTTCTTTCCCAAAGTTGTTGACTGTGTATGTCCTTCTGTGTGTCTAACTGAATTCATATTATTGCTAAGGTCCACATCAAACCCCAGCACAGCTTTTCCACCATCATTACACAACAATTATCAGACTGCATTTTCTGAAGCTGCAAGCTGCTCTCCCCCACACATCCTTCCATAATCTCATCAGATGTACGAGGCTGAGGGTTTCATTCTGGAACTGCAGTGCAAAACAATCCTGTTTAAAATAGGTGGAAGTAATGGAGGTCTTGATTTATGGTCATTTGGAACCAGTTATATTGAGTATGAATGCTTCTGTCAATGGAACAAAGCTCATTGTGCAGCCCCAGTTCAAGCCAGAAGCCACCACAGTTGCCCCTTAAACAATATTTGGACCAACGTGACGCCTAGAACCCAGAGCTCAAGCTGAACACATTGAGACGCTGATAAAGGTCAACACAAGGAAATGGAAGCCTTTGAGACAATACTGGATACTCAATTAACACTAGCCGGTGTTCGTGGTGGTGGCGGGGGTTTCAATCAGCATGACCATGGCTCACCCCCCCACGCTGCAAGCTGCAGAAAGGCACTAGAGTGGGGCTGTAGCTCACCACAGAAAAGTAAAAGCGATATACATTCATAGCTCATCATTACTGTAATTTGGGAATAAATACACAAATGCACTCGTAGAAAAATAAAAAAGCATGGCCCCTTTTTTCTTTTCCTTTTTTGGATTCTGGGAGACAAGTATGGCTACTTTTTCACGGTTATTTTGTGTAAACCATGAGAAGGCAATTTAGGAGCAATCCTCCACCACGTCTGCCGCGAGCCCTTTCATGCACAGCGGTATGAATTAGGGAGGAGGGATGGAGCTGAGTAAGGACGGGGGCTCTGTGGGAAGATTGGGAGCAGAATACGTTAGGGGTGGGGGGTCGTTGTTAAGAGGTCAGGGCTCAACTTTCAGTGCGAGGAAGTGAAGGGGGAAAACTCAGATGTGACGGCGACAGGGAAACTTAATCCCAACACATCGACATGCACACGTCTCGGTGTCGTTCTTACAGTGTTACGAGCGAGGGTGACACGCGTGCGCGTTGAAGGAGGACAAATGAAAACCTGAGCTCGTGCTCAGGCTCCAGAGAGGAATCAGAAACTACAGCATTATACACCTCGCACACACACAAAAAAGGAAAATGTAGGGGAGAAATGAGCTCCAGCTGACAGTACAGGAAGGGAACTGGAGTGTTCTGCCGAGTAAGGAGTGTGTGTGAGTGTGTGAATGAGTAAGAGAGGAGGGAGGAGGCATTGGGTTTGTAAGAGGAGCAGCACGAGTGCAGGAGGGCAAAGGAGGGGAAGTGGGTGCATTCCACAGCTCGCCACAAAAAAAAAAAAAAAGATGTATAGAGGAATCTTGTTGCTCTTCTGCTGCCTTCCTCCACAAACTTAGTCCCCCTCCAATTCCTCTTCTACAGTTTCCTGATGCTCCCCGTGTGTGTCTTTATGTGTGCTTGAGTGTGTTTGATGTTTCAGTAAGGCTCGTGAGAAATCAAAGCGACAGACGCA
Source organism: Synchiropus splendidus (assembly GCF_027744825.2). Taxonomy (NCBI): domain Eukaryota; kingdom Metazoa; phylum Chordata; class Actinopteri; order Syngnathiformes; family Callionymidae; genus Synchiropus; species Synchiropus splendidus. The sequence continues at coordinate 35,970,197 of NC_071334.1, forward strand.
GCAGCTCGCCGCCTCCCAGGCGTCGCGAGTTGACCTACGCTGCTGCTACTGCCGCCTACGTGCCACCGCAGCTCCGCTTCTTGTCACGTGGCCGTCGCCTCCAGGTAGCTCTGTAGTTTGCGAACAGTGGACTCGTCCAGTGAAAAGAGGTCAAAGTCAAAGGTGGTGTTGGTCACGTTAAAGTGGCCCGTCTCCTCGATCAGGTTGACAATCTGACGAGAAATTAAGAAAGTTAATGCAAGAACTATCCTTATCTTCCACTGAAGACTGCCTTCACATTACAGATATCGAGAGACCACATTAAAGGAGAATTCAAAACGCTGTCAGGTGAACTAATGAGAAGCATTTGAGAAACTGCTCCAAACGCTCTTAACATTCAACATTTGTTTATTTATTAATCTCCCACCAGTGACTGTTTATTAAACACGTCTCACAGAGGATGTTCTGCTGGACACAAAACGTGATTGTCAATAGGCCTCAACTAAATACCTACGTTCCAAAAGACATTGATGTGGCTTAAGACACTGACCATAGTTTCCCAGCAGCTGGAATAAAAGCTCAACGACTTTGATGCTCAGGAATGTAGGCTGGCTTCAAAGACCGACTAATTTCAGGCGCTTCACATAAGTCACTTCACGCCGCCACTAATGGTCACAGTCCCATGAGCAACAATACCTCAGTGGAAGGATCAATGAAGGGTAAAATAGACATACCTGCTGAAGGACGTTCCGCTCTCTTAAAGCCATCAGTCGGCGGTGAAGGTCCACAAGTTCTTCAGTGTAGGCCTGAGGAACAGCAAAGCTGACTTGAAAATAACATCTTTAAACTTATGTTTTGCTACCCATCTGAAAATAGATCTAAACAATAAAATAATTCCCAAATGATATATTTACTTTACAACAATGTATTTACTTTACTTTATTTTACTTTATTTATTTACTGCTACTGGAAAAATTGGATCTTCGTCAAGATGAATGTCTACCATATGAGTGAGAGCCCAGCTCATGTTCATTTGCAAAAGCCCTGACCTGATGTGAGGACGTTTTTTTCGTATATGAATGTACAAGCCACACGTGTAAGAGGTGGAGTATAAAACAGTTTGATTTACCCTTCCTACCTTGTCGTATCCCTTCTTCAACTTCTCAGAACGAAATGAGGAATCAGGACTCTTTCTGCCTAAAACCTGCACTTGCATCAAACATGAGGAAGCCAGGACAAGAAAGGTGACAAGATAAACTTGAATTTGAGTCAGGGAACATGGAATGGTTAGCTGTTGTGTTGAAATGAAGTCACTCACTTTGTTATTGGAGGAACTGTGTTTCTGTGGGGGCGGGGCGGTGTCTCGACTCGGGCGGTGCGAGCCATCACTGCTGTCACTCTCGCTGTCTAGGCTGAGTCTGACAAGGAGACAGCAGGGGTCAAAGGTCAACCTCACAAAGGTCAACAACTGTGAGAACGCATTGTCTGCGGATGGAACTTGCAGTGATTCCTTGTCAAAATTCTCAGCAAAACTAATTTTAATCGGTAGGGTAAGATAATGGCAGGACATTTGGGGAAGCCATGGCTATAACTGACAACCATTCAACATCATTTCGACATTTAAGACCTCGAAATAAAGAAATAAAATGACGTATTTAAACATTTGCAATATGAAGTGTCACTTAGCTTTAGCTTCTACCTAATGAATCCTACAAGTGTGAGTCAAACATCTACTCTCTGAATCAGTGAGAAACGGATAACATTTGTCATGTCAATGAAGCCAAACTAGAGACTTTCAGGAGCATTTTAAAGCAATTTAAACAATCCTGTTGGCATGTCGCAACCTGGCCTGTAAAATCCCAAGAAAGGGTTGAAATATGATTTTCAATCAGTATTTTCTCTTATGGAATCTCAAACACCTGAGAGATTGTAACTGTTGAGTATCACTCAGACAGCTTGACTTGACTGAAGAAAGATTTTAAAGGGGCAGCGTTAAAGCTTTAGAAATATAATTCCTCACCCTCCTGATCTTGAACTCTGAACATTAACCGTTTTATCTTAACCACAATTTTTATATTGTACACTGTCTGCTGCTGTTTACACAAGAACAGCTCGCTCTTTTGTACATGATAAACAGGTGAATTCATTTTTTAACATTTTTTTAATTCCTTGTATTGCCAGGTAAAATAAGAAAACAGATTTTAATTATTTTATTTTGCATTAAATATGAACAAATAGAACCCAGTCCTGCTGAATGAGATCCAATTAGACAGTTTGTGTCTACAGAAGTGTGACTGACCGAGAGTCCCTGTTAGGAGGGTTAGTCTTGATGGGGGTTTCCTCTTCTGAGCTACTGTCATCATCGTCTGACTCTTCAGACTGGATCTCCTCCACCATTGACCGTAGCGGGCCTGAGACAGAGAACCGATTACCCAAGAGATTAAAAATAAATAAATAATGATTTCAGCGTGAATGTTAGAAAGATAACTAAGAATATTAAACATTTGAAATCATGATTAACAAGTCAGAAAACAGATACAACTCCTAATTTCAGTTACTTATTACAACAACTCCACGTCAGACCCTTTAATAAGCCCAATCATTGCAGAACTGTGACAGGGAACGTTGTAGTATTTCAATAAACCAAGCTGCAAATGTGAAGTCTGATGCAGCTCCTACATTACACAAGCAGATGGAAGGAAAGTGTAACATCAATCTGAGCAACGTGTCCCAATCAAAGACGAAATAGAGCTGAAGATCGAGATGACAAAGAGTATCTCCAGTGGATCAGATAAACATCTGTAGAAGTTATGTAATTCACGATGGCCAGCACATGGTGATGTCACAACAAGCCATTTAGATGTATATTAGTGATGGGGCTTTAACAAGTTAATTACGATTCATTAATTACAACATAAAAACTATTTAATATTATAAAATTGAAATTCTTATACAAATATTTTCAAGACATTAAAAGAGCTTTAGTTTAAATAAGGTGATATAAAGACTTCTCAAACTGATGCAAAATAACAACAATATTTTGTTGTTTTAATGTATGTATGGGTCCATCATTTGATTCAGTAATATACTAAATTCATTTCAAAGAGAAAAATGTGGCTTCTTGTGGCAAATATTCTTATACCATTAAACTTTTTTTTTTTTTTTGTGTCTGCCTTTTCCATTGCTTTTGGCCAGGTTATCGGCGGTTCTCACCTGACCTACATGATAAAACAAGAAAAAATAAAACAACCAACCTTGTCCTGGCTTCTGCCCGGGCTCGAAGTCCGAGTCTGAACTTGAGTCTGAGCTGGAACTGGAGTTCGATGGACTTGATGGAGCTGATTGCTGCATGTGAAGTAAGAGGAGTAAACAAAACACTACGATTTCTAACAAAGGATTTCAAGAGGAAAAGCACTCTTCCACCAGATAAATTCTGAACCAAATTAATTCCTCAACAACACAGCCCTCCAATGGTGTAAAGAAAATAATATAGCCACGGCCCACAGCCCTGGGTATCACAGTCCGCTTCAGGAACATCTAAATTTTCTCTTCATGAATGACGGAGAACAAAACAAGTCTATTGGCTCAAGGAGCTCATCAGTTCAGATCCCACTTCCATAACACACACACAGCAGGCAGAAACACATGATAACAGTAAAAATAACTGAACAGAGTAGAGCAGATCATGTTAATAAAGCCTCCATACCTCAGACTTCGAAGATGCTTCATCATCTGAATTTGACTCTTCTGACTCTGGAAGTTTTTTGGGTTCCTTTATATCCTGTGTGTCACCCTTGACTTTGGCCCACCGTCCTTTGTCCTTCGAGGACTTTTTCTCAGAGTACGGCTGACTGGATGCAGACGAGGACACGCGGGGAGAAGTTCCTGTGAAAGTGCCACCTGTAGGACCCTTGCTCCCCTCAGAGCTGGCTTTTTTTTGCTTTTTAGTGCTTAATTTAGGAGACTCCACAGTGGACGGTCGTTTTCCTGGGGCCTTAGACTCTGCGGGACCTCCTCCGCCACCTCCTCCACCGCCCCCACCACTCCCTGCCCCCCCTCCTTTGGGCGACATGCCTTCCATCTTTGATTCCTTCAGAGTAAGTTTAGGTTCCTTGAATGCAGCCTTGGGAACAACTTTCACTTCCTCCTTGACTTTGATCTCTGACGGCTTTTTCGAAGAAGAGGATGAAGAGGAGGAAGGGTCTCGCCCACTCTTACAACTTCCATCCCGCTCATTGTCCCCTTTGGATGTGGCTTTGCTCTCAGAGTCTTTACGAGGACGCTCACGGTGCTCCTTGGTCAGCTTGTGAGGTTTGGCTCCTTTGCTGCTGCTGCCACTTCCGTCTTTACTCGGGTCCTGAAGAGACAGAACCATTATCAGGTTTGTGAATAAAAACAAGATGTAGGACACAGTCAAAAACCAAACTTCATGTCTGTCACAGCGCTGTGACTTTAGAAAAGGATAAAAGAATACCACATGAAAAAAGAAAGTCGCTACATTGGAAAAATGTGATGCTTGTCCTGATCAGTTCTTTTTCTTTGTGGCTAAGCTACTGACTAAGACCGGAAACATTTATGCACTCAAACATGGAGGTTACTGATAATACAAGTTCCAGGTCAGCATGAGCAGCATTTTCATAGTCAAACTGAGAGTTTAGCAAAATGATTATAAATTGAAAAAAAAAAGGAAAAAGAATATGGGATGGCGAGAAAGTGAGCCAAATGAATGATTAGAAAGCTAAAACCAACCTTTGATACATGAGAGGCCTTGGTCTTCTTGGGGTCTGAGAAGGCAGAGAGGGGGATGGTGGGCAACATTGGGTAGTCTGGACTTGGCCTCGACACAGCTTCAGCCACATCTGGAACCACCATCACCTTAATTTAAGGAAAAAAAAGTTCCATCAGTATATAGCTAGCAAATGTTTACAATCAGAATCAAGAATAAAGAAACGCTTTTGGCTGCACAATGAAAATATTTGCTCTCACCCCTCCAGCTTTGATCAGCTTTCTCCTAAAATCTTTGGTGGGGTTGTTGAACGTGAGCTTTTCGCAGCGCAGGTGGTTGACGGGCGGATTACCCTCCAGGTTGAGGAACAGGTCGTAGTTAAAAAACACTTTTTTCGGTTCCTCCTAAACCAGAGAGCGAGAAATGAGGATCAACTTCCAGTTATATCTTCACACGTGCTCCAGGGACATGAGCTCAGTTCTATCTTGCCATCTGTAACATCCAACAAAGGTATCATTCAAAAGTCCAGATGACCATATAGGACTTTTTCTTTCGAAAAAAAATGTTTGGTTAAACAAGTGTGAGCAACTGAACTTTGAGCAGGTCTATGACCTGTTGGGCGGCTAAATAAACAACATTTCAACCATCTAAGCTTCAGTTGCATTGCATTCAACTTTGGTGTCACTCACGCTATCCCAACTCTTCTAATAAACTTTAATGGCTGGAAGGCATCAACAAATCAACAAATGAGATTGGAGATGAAACACTTTAGCCATGAACTGTAAATGTTGGAAAGCATGCAGGACGAGCCAGGCCATCTACAGTTTGGGGTATTAAGAGTCCTGAGTGGCCAGTGGGAAAATTCACTCCGACAGCTGTCAAACCCTTTTGATTCTACTTTTGACTTTAACAAGATTCTCCGATTTCATTTTTGGTCAAAAACAAAGGGGGGAAATTTGTTTTGAGTTGCACATAATCAATGACAACTTCCCGCCCCAAACTTAGGTTTAAAAGGTTTCAGAAGGTACAACAACTGAAACATTCAGCAATTAGTGATAATATTTATGACCACCTGGTGAATCATAGTGTAGTTTTGTCAAAATTGCAGTGGAGGGGCAATGAAAATCCTACACACTTCACACAATGCTGGAAGTCATGCATGATCATTAACATTTAAAACATCTATAAAGCTCTGTATTATTTTGTATTTTTTGTGCCCTAATAATGCATGTGTATGAGTCCTAAAGGTAAAATATGACCAATGTAGTGCATGTAGTTGTATGTAGTTTTGGTATGTTGTCTTTGTCAGTAGTTGTAACGGTACCCTCATCATCAAATGGGTTCAAGTAAAAATATCTCAACTCTTTCGCCTCACAGAATTTATCAGAGAAACGTTGTTGAACACTGACAGGTGCTCACCCGGTTCTTGAAGTAAACCTCGATGGGCATGAGGAAGCCTGCGTATCCTGACTCCTCCACTTTGTATGGTGGCTCCTTGCAGACTGATGACAAACGAAAATGGAGATTTAGGCAGGGCTGCGTGATAAGTAATTATCATTCACCATCATTGTGCATTCAGAGATAGAATCACACATCTCGCTTCAAGCCCAAACATTGGGGCTGGGCGATACGGACAAAAAAATATTGCGATGCGATAACGATAATGGTCACGATAAATACATTTTCTTTCTATTCTATGTGTTGGACACACTACAGTCTCTATGTAAACTGTTTTATGATGACACTTATCGGTGGAGTTTGTCTCCAGCATCAGAATTTGTTTGTTAAAATATAATAGTTAACTAAGCGTAGCGATGGGAAATTCAATGTTTCACGTCTCTGGTAGAACCCACTGACGTCTGACAGACTGCTCTGCCAGATTTATTTCGGGGTTGAATTGAGCCGTCTGTCTGCTGTATCTCATGTCTCTGAACAGTTGACTTGAACTATGGACCAGTCTGGACACCTTTCCTAGATGCTATTGAAGAAACATTAGAAATAATGTGAATAAATGATAATGTCATATTGCTCTCTCGAAATCATTGTACAAACTGTCAGTCCCTAGTCTGGTGTGACGAAAAAGCTTTTCTCCATTCTCTCTCCGAAAGTCGTTATCTTTCATTGGCGTGAACTTGTTGATAGTCCCTAACTGATGCAGGGTTGTAAGCATTAGTCCACAGTCAGTGAACCCTAATTGGGTACACGGAAGAGGACGCCACCGCCAATACCGGAGTGGATGTCTGTCCAATATCCAACTATTTTCACCACGATGTATCGCTGGACCAGTGGGTGTTGCAAAGCGTTTGCAGCGCTAACAGCCTGCTGCTGAGGAACCAGCTGTCTCACTTTCATGAAACTGGAAAACTCTCCCTGCTCCGTCAAGTTTTCCCGTGCATGTGCTGCAGGATGCAAACTTCACATCCTCACATGCATTTACCGATCACGCTGATATCGGCTGATAATGATCGGGAACCAAACGATCGGAGCATCCCTTTGTTGTTTATCATCACTACAAACAAGCATCCAAATATTGCACCAGATTACATGCCACCATACATATTGGGGCTGGACGATCGTGTTTATTTTTGATTGATGTCACGATCATGATGATTTCAACGATTATTCAATGAGTCAAGATTTTGCCGTTACCGAACATTGAGACCTAATAGATCATTGAACAACAATAAAATAATGTGTAAAATATAACAGCTGTATTTAACATCCATCATGTAACTCTTAAAGGATTCCACTTGGCTTTAGAAAAGGGCAGAGTGGCTGGGATGCAGAGATATTTCTGTGGTTCTGATGCAGTCAGTTGCAGGCTTTTAGCTTGGAGGGCGTCTGCAAAACATGAAAAAATGGACGCCCCGTTCTTGACCGTAGCAATGGCCGCCAGATTATGCTGGTAATGGTGACATCTGGCGGCATATACCAGCATGTTTTGCAGTCGCCCAGACGCCCTCCTAGCTAAAAGCCTGGTCAGTTGTGATTTCACAGTTAAAGCATTTTCAGTCATTTATCGTCAGGAAGTCCCGAAAATAGAGAAGTCGTCACTTAATTCTAGAACATGAATAATTCTTGAATAAACATGAATAAAACGCTCAATTAATGATGGCTCATGCTAGCGTCCCCGACTCAGATGACAGATAGCCCTAACCGTGATAAAGAAAAAAATCCAACCTGATTACACATGTAAGTTCTGAGGGACAGTCTTCTCACAACTCTCACGCGACTTCCCTCAATTTTGTTTCGACTACATGAATTCTGCATGGTCTTTCATCTCTTACAGCCGTCTCAGAGAGAATCAGCAGCTACCAGCAGCTGTCTGACTGATAAAACTGTGGTTCATGCAACAGCTGAAGAATATATGAGAACCCCCGACTGCAATATCACAAGACTCTTCTACCGCTAGGATATCATACTGATCATATAGCCGACTAATAAAATTGGTGTATTAAATTGCCAATTACATTTTAATTATGAAAGACACACACACACACACACACACACACACACACACACACACACACACACACACACACACACACACACACACACACACACACACACACACACACACACACACATCAGCCCTAGTTCTACAGTTAAAGTTCCTGTCACTCACCCATAATAACACAATAATCATCTTGCTCTCAATCACCATCAGAAGACCACATTTTCCCAACTGTACAGGCTTCACTCAATCATCAAATGTCATGATACTGTTGTCCCTTTCTTTCAAATCACAAGACCAAAGTAATCTTTAGATGAACAAAAGCTAGTCCTATAATGGCCAACCACAAGTGCAGTAACCAGACAAGTGTATTGGGAGGTTTAGGCAGTCGTACCTCTCTTGGGTTTAGGGAAGCTCTCGTGCAGGCGGAAGACGACTTTGTCTACAAAGTGCTGGATGTCACATGTCTCTGGGCCCCGGACGTACACCATCCAGTCATGGGTGAAACCTTCTGATGTCACCTTCTTCCTCAGCTGAGCTCTGTGCCCCAGCTCCAGCTTCACCTGCACCGTACACTGTAAAGAGAAAAAACATTAAAGGGCCAGCTGTAGGTTAGCCTCAGTGGGAAACATGCAAGTACATCTTAAATATGATACATTAATTCATCTTAAATCTGCTATCTAGGGAGCAAGTGGGGGAGAGTTTATACGACACTCAGCCAAATCAAACCAGACTAGAACTTGTAAAAAGTAAATTTAACGTGCAGCTGTCTGTCCTTCCTCTCAAGAGGACAGACACAGCTTGACTATAAATCCAACATCTATATCTCATGAATCCGTCGGTTGTGAGACTTAATTTTGTCCACATGAGGCCACCGTACTCTGTGACCGCTCATCATGGAACAGTGAGCCTGTGTGTGTCAGGCTAAAATGAATAAGGAACAGGTTTCCTTCACTGACTACACAGTTAATTTCCTCACCTGACTAGCGTGTAGTCTCTGTGTAACCGAAACCTGCACTGCAACAATTCTCTCTCCTGTGCATAACTCCGCTGCCCCAATTGGCTTAGTACATGCGCACATTTTGACCAACCACGAGCGACTGCACTACGACGATGCAGGTTTAGGAACCAACTAACACCTATTACTGTAATTGTTTTTTTATTACTGGCTTAAGCCGACATTCCATACGTGTACAGGATGTCCAAAAATGATCTCCATCTGTTGCATTTATTAGACGCAAATAAAAAAGAAACCACTAACATAATCTATAAGATAAATTACACTTTGGCTAGTATGTTTTAGGCTCGGCAAAACAAATTAGAAATTGTGGAGGGCATTTCAACAGTGTGGTATATTATACCCTCACCAAATGACACAAAAGATGAAAAAGGACCATGAAACGACTCACATGAAACACTCATAAAATAAACAGATTTTTTTTTAAAGATTCAAAAATGGGCACAGTGTGACATTGTGGTTGTGTTTTGTTGAATGAAAACAAATTTTTTATCAATTTCATTGGTTAATTCTTTAATTATTCCTTGAAAATAAATGCCAAGAAAAGTCAAGGTTCATATTTAGACAGGTTTAAAATAAATGGCAAAATGGACCTATGTTCATAAATATGGGCTTTGTTTAGCAGACTGTGGCTCAATCACATTTTACTGTGAACCACAGAGCGATGTACAATAGTAAACTGCAGTAAAATGTCTCCAAGCTCACGTTACAGATGATATGTTATAGGGCTGGTCGATTATTTTGATTCATATCATAATCTTGATTATTTAACCATTTTATGTTTTGCAGCTATCACTGCTGCTGTGTCTCAAAACGTTGGCTGAGCGTCTGTTCCTCGGAGGTTCTGACGCTGAATACCATGCCGGCGTAGTACCGAGTCGTGAGCTAACAGTGGTAGTAATATTAGCGTCCAACACGCCATGTAAACAGAGGCTCAAGCTCTCTTGCTGACAGGCAGAGCCTCGCGCTACTCTGTGTAGCGGGCTCACTGTGCCTTCCGGACGAGGCATGGTGCAGCGTTTGGGGGCATCGGGACAGAATGAGAAAAGCTGGGGAGACGGGATCCGGCTAAATAATCGTTTCATGACGATTAGCCCGTTTTCAGAATTGGAGGAAGACATAATCGTAATCCCAATTTAAAAAAAAAAGATTAATTGACAAGCCCTAATATGTTGATAATAATGACGTCGATTTGGGCAGGTATTTGGGAATGAAGCTCCACTCATCTTCAGTTCACTCAACTGTGCAAAAACAACAGTGCAAGATCGTTGACGTATTAAAAGAGTCCAATAGCACAGGAAAAGGTCACATGACCACAAGTCGAACGCACGTCTGTAAATAGCTTGCGTTGTTTGCCTGTCTACTTGTTGGGTTTCTAAAGTTGGTCATTTCAGGGTTCCGGGCTGTTTTGCCAGTGTAGACAGTGCGATGTTTGAGCTTCCGAGAGTAAGCTTGGAGAAAAAAAAAAAAAAAAAAAAAAAAAAAAAAAAGGAAACTCGGAAATATACAAGATAATGCGTCAAAACGCAGAGATGAACAAGGATATAAGATAAAAAGGTGCGAAGACTCAAAGAAACCCGACCAAAAAATGATGAAAGAGACTGAACTCATAGTACGCAGATAACTGCCGTGGCTAACAAGAAATGTGACTAACACCCGTCAGAATGAAGACATTGGCTCAGTGTTGCAAAACATTAAGCAGGGAGAAAAGCTGAGAAATTACATGACGGAAGAACTGGACACCTTCAAAAAGGAGATACATCAGTGGTTAGCAACACTAGCAACCGAGCAGTAAAAGCAGAATGAGAGCTGGAGTCACGGGTGAAAAGATGGAGAATTGGGCTCAAACGGCAATGACTCGATCATAATGACGGCAAAAGAAACTACAAGACAAGCTCATGGACCTGGAGTCCCGGTCACAGAGAAACACTATTGGCATCTTTGGCGTGTCGGAGGGAGCCAAGGGTGAATCTGTACCAAAGCTTGCAGAGAATTTGCTGAAAGGTGAACTTTTCCCGGACGAAACTGTTGAAGTTAACATTCAGCAAGTGCTATTTCAGAGGTATGGGAGGGACAGTAGCCTCTCATGCTGCATCGGATCTCAGGTGTTCAATTGTTTTTTCTTCTTTTACATTGTGCTATGTTTTTGAGAGTCAGAGTTCAGGCAATATCTGGGGCCTACGTTGTAAAAAAAACGTGATGTCCACACAATCAGTCATAGAAATGTAAGGATGGCGTCTTAAAACGTAAATGGTCCACATCACGGCCCACCTTTTCCAGGCCCACTCAAGGAATAGAACCGATTCATTACTGTGATTATGGATTTTTAATTACAGAATCACTGATTTCTGTTCAATAACCATACATGCAAACAAACAAAATGACATGAAACAGGTGAAATAGGGCAAGATATTTGTCATCGAAAGGTCCAACCAGCAGCAGAAGCAAGTGCAAGTCATGTTCATCAAATTTGCTAAAGAAAAAAAGAAGAAAAAAATACACTTGATGTAAACTGTTGAGAAAATTGGAAAAACTGTACATCATGAATAAAATTCTGAATAAAATATAATAAAACAATGTTTAAAAATCATATTTTCTTTTTCATAAATAAACTCTGAATGAAAGTGAATGAATGAAAGTATCGCCATAAAATTTTCTAATTAATTTTAATTTTAAAAACTGGTGCTTTCATGAACAGTTTTCACTGTTGGGGGCGCCACCACTTTCTGTATACTTTTATCTTTTCAACAAATTCTCCATAGTTGGTAACTATCACAGATTTGTCTATTCAATGACACATTACTGCCAGCATATGTGGCAAGTGTATTAAAACCGATGGTCTGCAACCAACCCAATTGATGGGAAAATTCCGACATATACTTTTACAACACTTCTTTGCATTATGCTGACTGACAGTGCCTTTTCCTTCTGTGTTAACACGTTACTGGATTGCTATTTTATTATTGGTCGCATCCTTCATTTGGACACCTCACTGGCTAGAGAATAAAATCTTGCTTTCGCTCCAAGCTAATGCTGTTTATATTGTGCTTGGTTGTTCAAGAGCCTATTCAATAGACTTGGGTAACAACAGCTTCAAGCCCACGTCATACCTTCTGAGGAAGATGAAGTTTAGTCTCTTCATAGTTTGTATATGCAATCTAAGTTTCCTTTTAACAATACTTGATCTGATTCTGCAGTATGACCGTAAACATTTCAGCTCCAGTCAAACACACTGATATTATTCATTAGTTTACAATTCCACCTCAAGTACAATCCTTGAGTTAGTGTTTAGTATGAGCAGCCTTTGTTGTGATACTTGGCCCGGGCAGACACAAAGCAGGACCAACGCAGGGAAGCTCCGAATGGAATGAGAGCAATTAGCTGTCCAAGCCAGCGGATCACACGAGGTTTGTCTAGGGGAGTGACACATAGTGGATCTACCTCTCCCTGCCAAGAACAATGACAGCACTGCAGCTAGAAAATGAGCCGCAGAGACGGCGGCGCACAGAAATGGAAGCCTAAGCAGATGAGGGGGGGATCAGAAAGGACAGAAAGGCACTTTATGTGTACAGAGGTGGGGTAGGGAGGGGTTGTGAAGACTTGGCCCAGACACTGAGGAACTCGTGAGCTGGGACTGAGTGGGGGGATTAGTGCGGATGGGATTGAGATGAGCACTCTCCAACTCACTCTCATACATAGATCCTGGCCTGGCAAGATGCCCTGTGGCTCAGCGGCAGCGATGCCCATAGTCTTCACACTCCACCACACCAAGCAAGTTGCCGCCGAGATCCCTGAACAGCAAACCACCCTTCTTACCCGCCATGTAGCTCTAAGAAATATAAACTGTAAAGCATATAGGTGAAATGGAAGGCAATAAAATTGGGGCAATAGAGCAAAAGACGGTGATTACCTCAAGACATTTATGCCATCATAAAAGTCCAATAGATAATCAGGAACACTTATTTATGTATTTTACTATAAAACTCTATGGCAGTATATTAAGACCATGAAAGATTTTTAATGACCGGAAAACTCACGGTGCGTAATTTCAGTCACACTCTCCAGGCTTTCAAACATTTTGTCAATTAAAAGTAGGAATGAATAGAAACACATAAATCACACAATTTTATTGTTCCGATTTAAACATTTCATCTCATGATTAAACAGCAGGGGTTTCAGGCAACAACAACAAAAGGAAATGTCTTATTGAAATATTGGTTCCTACAATTTGTTCACACACTTTACACACATACACTCAGGAAAAAGAAATGTAGTGCCACCAATTAATAAGGATGCGCCACCACATAATTTCCTGGCTGATCACAGATTTTTAGAAAGCCTGACTTGCCTACACCAATTAACTTGGGTATGTTTTAACAATTTGCTGCTCACTAAGCAGTGGGATGTCTGCTGTGGAGGTTCCTTCAGTCTGTCATGAAAACTTTGCATCCTGCAGCACATGCACGGGAAAATGCTGTGAAGGGAAGCGCCTACAAATGAAACACGCCAAATAAAGCGGCAGCACTAGGCGAAGCATGGAGAGTTTTCTGAGATCAAGAGAGTGAGGCCGCTGGTTCCTCAGCAGGCTGTTAGCACATGTGACAAGAAATTATTAGTAATTTCACCGAGCTAGATAACCAGCCTTTCTCAGGAGTCATTTACACAGAGACAGACACGAAAACGACCGGATCTGTCGCCATTTTGGAGACGGGTGCAGCATTCATTAGCCACCTGAATCTCAAATTGGAGTGGAAACTTTCATAAATGCACTGGTCTCTGTCTCAAAGTCCCGCTACAGTATGTAAATATTTCACGGACATAGCACAGCCTCTAGAGATTCACCTACGAAGTCTAACATAGAATTAAATGTTTTTTAGTTGTCCTTTTTGACAGAACTATTTCTAGATTCAGCAAGGTTTTTTTTTATTTTTTGCCACATTGAAGAGGTAAATAAAAACATGTCTGAATTAAAATGATTTAAAGTTCATTTTTTCACATCATGTACACAGAAGGTCTACAAATTCATTGTCAATCCATGTGATCGGTATCGGTGATCTGCAGCAAAAATTATGATCAGAGCATCCCTACGAAAGAGTGTTACAATATATTTCCCTCTGCATCCAAGAATCACTGTTGTTAAATGACTGTGCTGGATAAGATGGATTAATTAAAGATTTTGTTACGCACATTAATCCATGTTAATAACACCCCAAGTCGTTTATAACTAGTTGTCACACGCTGAAACTGCAGGAGGTTTTTAACTATTAAGGGATATTTGAGACACACCTTATTTACTTTGGCAATGCAGTGAACTAATGTTTGCTTTTCCATCAGTTAATGACTGAGCCAGTCATTACTTAAATAGTCATCAGCCAATGTGATTAGAACCCAACCAGTTTGACCATTTCTTTGATTGCTGCTGTATTCAACTGACATTGTCACAAATATTCGTGAATTCATGAAATATTCATGACTATGGACTGGATTTCAAAACAGTGTTAACAAAGATACATATTGCAAAGTGACCCTTGCAGATCTTAAAATACAGTTCATGTAGCTACTTGTAGTAAAGGACAAATCATTGGCTCATAGAGGTATGTGTTCACTTCAATGTCACTACAGTGATGCGTTATTGCTCTTATTAGCACCGAATGATGCCAAAATGGTAATTAGCATTAAAGGACAGTTCGTCCACACCCTCTATTTCTTGAATAAATGCAGAGCTCTCTGTCTCGGAGTCCCGCTACAAGCAGCCAGTATGTCACGGACAGTCTCAACAGATTCAGCAAACTGCGACGTTTCACATCGAATTAAATGTTTTTCAGTTGTGCTTTTGACAGAATAGTTGTTGCAATCTGCAAGTTTTGTTCTATTTTTTTTCCTCCTTGAAGAGGGGGGATATCAAAACGTGTCTGAATTAAAATGATTTCATGGCTCATCATTTTGATGACAAATTCATTGTCAATCCATGTGATCGGTATAGTTCATTGGTAGAAACCCTGGCCAATCTGTATCAGTGATCAGCAGCAAAAATCCTGATGAGAGCATCACTAAACATGTCATCCAGTTGTGTGTATGTGAAATACTGTGTTTAAAGATTCCTGAATCAGAGTGCGTATGTGCATATGCAATTCTATGTTGGCTAATTCTCTCTCAGTCCTATCTGTGCAATGCCTGTGATTTTATCATGACATGTGAAGCTGAATGAGCATATCTGTCACTGTCACAAACAACTCTGTGAAACAGGGAGAGGACCCTTTGCTTTGAAAATGATGAGTGTCGCTACAAAGAAATGGGAGAAAAAGAAAAAAGTGACTACATTTATATTCCTTTGGGCTGTATTGCAGACTAAACATTCCGACTAGCCGTAACATATGTGTCATAGAGCGAAATGTGAATGTTGCACTGATGCTTGATCCAGAAAATCCACAATTCAATTTTTCCTTAATACTTTCAGCCGTACAATATGGAATAAAAGGGATTTACACATCTTGGACAAAACAGCTTCAATCAAGATCTGTGTGCATAATCCAACTTGGACAACTACAAGAGTTATACATGGAAAAAAAACATCCTGGTTTTCACTAATCTGTATGACATGCTGTTACACTTTTGCGCCGTTTTAATTGGCAACCAACTGTTTGCAGGAGCAGCAATTGGGCCCAAAGGTTAGGCAAAACTTGGACTGGTAAGCCAATCATTGTTGGAGTTTGTGTCATAGATGAAAACAATGCTTCTACCAAGTACGAAAGAGGCAGGAAGCGATCACCTCCAACACGACATGGCTTCACCCTTACAAGTGTTGAAATGAAGCAACTATCATCACACCCAGATGACATGTGAGTCAATTTTGCTTTTAACAACAAACAGGGTCGTTTTTGTGGTTTTAAATGCTTTGGTGATTGACATCTTTGATCGAGACGCATCAACAGACCAGACAATTTATCGCCACCAATATGGCCATTTACGACACCACCATGATTAAAATAAGTTTATATATTAATACATGATGAGTGATTTTATTGCTCCATTAAATTGTACATCACAATATAACAATGACAAAACAAAACAGTTGTGGGCATGTCTCTGGAACTTGTTCTGATGCTGCAGACCCGCCTACCTGCTCGAGCTACAGACAGCGAGCCAGCCAGCCAGCCACAATAGCAGTCATTCGGCAATACTTCTCTGTCAAGGAAAATGACACCCAAACTGCAATTCGCAACATGCAAACCCCGGAGTCAGCCACTGCGGCAAGAAACTCAGGCTCAAATCACTGCACCGAATTCGAGCGCTACCTAGAGGCCAACCGAGCGAAAGCTAAACGGACCTCAGGCGAAACCAATACTAGTGGACTTTATTCTTTTGGACAGGCAGTTGTGTTCTGTTGCCGAAGAGTTTTAAGCACCTTCTAGCGCACCTGGACACCAGATACTCATTCCCTGGACATTTAATCAATGACAAAAGGAGCGGTCTCTCAGGTTATGAGGCAACATTCTGATATTTTAACAAGTGATGACAGAAGTTTACATTGTGAATTTGTCCATTCCTCATTGAAAGGGAAAGGGGATAAAAGTTATTTATTTTAAATTAAACACTTTGCCCTTTGTATTGTTTATTTATTTATTTTGTTGTAAAAGTAGCAGTGTTTTCTATACAGCCTTGCTCAACTGTATTTCTGTATATTGATTCTCCCTATGCAGTAGTTTCCTGGACAATCAAAAGCAAATGTATCATTCATTCAATTACCTTGAATGAGAAATTTCTAGCATCGTTGTTACCAACAGTTATTTAAGTTATTGTAGCATGATTTGGGATGTAGTATCATCAAAACATTTCTGTGTGGGAAACTTTGGGAAGAACTCACAATGAGACATTCCCAGCACAGAATGTAATCTCAAGCGCAGTTGGACATTACAGCCACAAAAAAGTCAGCTACATTATATCTTTACCTTTTTAATGAAGACACACTGCAACTTCAAATCTCAGTCGTACGATTAAGACCTTCACCCCACTTTAAAGAGGGACACCGATCCCGACACAAAGCAAACAGCTGGTTTTATCTTTGCCTAGTTATTGGTGAGGGAAGGAATGAAATCCAAAGGCTTTGCCTTCCGGCTCAACTTAAGTTTGCAGCACCAAAACAAGCAGCCCATCACTCAAGAACAAGATGATTTTCTTTTCTTCTTGATCGCTTGACAACACAAACACATGCCACCGGGCACAACAACACCAATCATCAAATTACAACCAACGTCACAGTGTAAACTAGAAATGTAATTTCTTGTTATTCTCCACAACTTGTCGCAATCATTTGCCGACAAATAAATGACTTTACCCAACCTAACGGCGTCATTGTCACCATCAACACTCGGGTCAAGTTCAACCTCGTTGACATCGGAAGAATATTTGCCTTCCAGCAAGAATGCATGCAGATAGGCTAAGCATTTGCTGTTTGCGATGAATAGCGTGCCAGGTGTTGCACGGTGGAACAAGCTGGATTTACTAGCCAGCATGTGTGCTTCCAGGCCGCCGGCAGAGGAGACACCAGCCCGACCTGGAGAGGACAGAGATCTTTTTTCCCGGCGCCTTGCTTGGGCCGACACTCTCCTGGTGGGAGGACTAGCTTAGCATAGCCGCACGAACGAACCCCGTTAAAAAGCGTTGGGGGGGCTTTACTCCCAAAAACATGTGCGTTACAACTACTATACAGAACAGTACGCAGTAGGTGTGCATCTCTTTGTGCACCTGGTTGGTGCTACTGGTCGGCAGTGGGGGGGAGAAGCTAGTTAGCGGCAAATACCGATGTATGAGTGGTCAGCTAGCCAAGCTCCGGAGCCGAACACTGGATTCATTCCTGCCCTGCCAGGGACTGGCCCGGCAGTGTTCGAGCTCGGTAAAGTTCGGGCCCCGAGAGGAGACACAAAAGCCACTCTACCTGATTCTCCATGTTGCCTTGGTTTCAGTGATTGTTGTATTTATTTACAGCGGTGTTTGTGGAGCGTCTCTCCAGCCTCGGCTCCTCATTGTGTGTCAATCCAGCCGAGAAGCGGAAGGCAGACGGCTCCCCTCCCCGTGCAGACAGCCGCTGGCAGGCTACCCAAAACAGAAAGCTCCCTCGACCAATCACAATGCTGGAATTTCAAGCACGCTTGAAAACGGCCTATCTGTGCGCGGTGCAGGCGGGCTATAGTGTAAACTGCAAATACAATTAAAGCATTTCTGGAGGTATTCTCGAGTGACAGCCGCGGAGTCCCAATGGCCTCCGCTCGGTTTCAATTGTAAAATGCACACGACGGCGAGTCATGAATCCGCATTTTATTGCTCAGACTTACATTGAGGTGACTGACGACCATAAAAAAAAATGTGTTTGGCTATTGCCCCAAAGCTTGATGAAACGTAGCGGTTGGATTTTATAAGGTTAATTTTGGGAGGACGCCCCGGGGCAGACCCAGGACATGGTTTGAAGTTGATGCCTTTAAATTGGCCTGGGAACATCTCTGTGTCGCCCCAGGTGACCAGCACCTGTGGAGAAGGCCTCTTTGTTTAAGGCCCACACAACCCAAATATAGATAGAATAGGCTACAATGTAGAACCCTCAACATATCAGTAGGCAATAGCTTGGGTCATACTCCAAGTCAGAGTGAGGAGCTGTCTTGCCCAGAAACTGAGGCGAGAAACTAGAACCGCAAGTCCATTACTGGAACTCGTGTTGGTTTTTGTATGATCAGGATGCAAGTCTGCTCTCCAAGAATCCCACTCTCTCTCACCAAAACTGCCCTGTTTTCAATTCCAGAGCCTACATCTCATAAAAATGATGTACGACTTCAGTTTTTTTTTACTGCCCGAAAGAGACCCACAGCTCCAGTCACTCCGGTGCCTGACTTTGATGTGAGATTATCTGGACCCCAAGACAGCCAAAAAGGTCACCACTCTCTCACTTTGGGGTACCTTCTCCTCCGACCGCTTGTCAATCAAACCCCTCCACATAGGCTTTTAGAAAAAAGGCTGTCGAGGACTTATATTAAGATGTCAACCTTTTAATTCTTCCTTTCACTGTTGGACAAAGGCAGAATAAACCTCTTACATACACAGCTTTGCATTAATATATCATCTCATAATACAGAGAACGTCTTCCACGCATGTCTGTTAATCTGGCACGACTTTATTACAGGTCTGTTGACCGTAACATTGTATCATCAGACATTATTCATGATAAATAGATAAAAGAATAAAATACAAAGAAAACAAAAAAAAAGAAAAAAAAATGAAACTGCCACCCGCTCCATGTACAATTTCTCCCTTTAGGGGCTGTCATAGAATTACACAGGTGGTTTTTTCATTTTGTGACTTTTACTAATAAAGTAGATTATTTTAAACTCACTCCGTGGCAAATTGTTGCTTCATCTTCATGTTGTTTTTATTCGTAAGTTATAATATATTCATTTGCAGTTTTACTGACTCTTGACTTATTTAACTCCAACATGCTATTTTTTCCATGGTTATATTTTCTTCAAATAAATGTCACAATTTTGCCTCATTTGCCTCATGCCTCATTGTGGCAGCTATAATACTGCACAGTCTCTCTGACACCTTTCACAGCAAAAATAAAACTCAAATTCTAGAAATGCATGTAACGTGATCTTACATTTTTGTATAATAAATTATATATGATTCAATACCTTTTCAGCATTTGGAATGTCAAAAGGTTATAGGTATAGGTGCTTTTCCTTGTTGTAAGAGTTGTCTACAGTGTTAGCAAGTGCGAAAGAACAATGTTTCATTCATTTATTTTAGCTGCAATTCATTTTGAAAATAAACCGGGTCAATATTTCATCTTCTTCCTGATTTGTTCACAAACAGATTTTCATTATGGTAACAGTGCTGAGGACGTTCAAGGAAGCCATTCAAAGGCTCATGGTCCCGATAGTGTATTACTTCCACCGCCATGCCACTGACTTCATGGAGTGACTTTTGTTCTGTGGTTCTACATTTTCCTGGGAGATGAGGAAGCATGTTTTTGACTATGACACTAAGAAGGCTCAGTGGATTAAGTTTGTTTTTCAAGTAGCAGTCAGTAGCATCAGTAAGTGGCTCTTAGGATGCTGAAAACATTTTGCAACAGACAGTTTCACCGACTATCTTAAATGTAGGTAATGAAGGAAAAACCTCCACCAATATTTTAAATGGTGAGTGATATTTACTTTCAATATTGAACATTGGCTGTCAATAGCTCCAATTTTTATTAATCACACTGACTCGTGATTACAGGCAAATCACTCATTTTGTTTTTGTTCAAAATGTTTGAAGACACAACACGATAGTGGCCCAATATCAAGGTTATCTGAACATTTGGCTTTCAAGTTATTTTACAAACACAGGCAAAAACATAACTAAATACATCAATAAATTTGGTTCATTTTTTATGATTACCAGCAAATGTATTACTATTATTTCTTTTTTGGCATTGAGGTCTATAAACTGTTATGATCTTCAGCATGGATTTGCTCTTTGGTTGGGTGACTCTCGATATGTGCCACTGCATTCCAGCACACAGCAGAGCACTGGGAAGGGAGTCAGAAATTGTAACCAATCAATGCAACAAGAACACATTTATATGTTTTACGTGAAAAAGACACAGTGACAGCATGTATGTTTATGCTCAGTTCAGAGAGAAAGAGTTTTAGGAATCATGGGGCTCCAAGCTCAGTTTTGGTCGACAGATGGTTTTGATCTCTAAAGCACAGCACAGCAAGCTAGAGGGGAGCTCACATGAACAGAGGCTCAACTAAGTTGTACATTATGGAGAAAAAATGATGCTTCTGTTCAACTATGGACACAAAAAGTACAGCATGTCAATAAATGAGTGCTGTTTAGACTATCCACGAGCCTGGTGGAGTTAACTGACTACAATAAATGGTCAAAAGAAAGAAATTTGGGAAAGACTTCAAAATCTCATACAGTATATAAAATCAGTACAGGATGGCTGAAACCAGAGTGGAAACAAGCTTGCGTGCTGGCAGCCTGACCCCCTCTTGACACATGAGAAGCCTTCTGGAGTCGAGACCAGCCGAGGTTTATGAGGGAATTCATGACACAGATCATTATACGCTTGGTGGTAGAGGGCAAGTGCAGAAAAATTGAGCTTTTATTCTGTACATTTGTCACACAGGAAGTGAAAACAAAATGTCACAAGATTTCCAAGTCACGGTCAAGAGTGCCAACTGATTCATCATTCATTGATCTCTCAAATCAACAAATTCATACTTCCTAGACGGATGAAAGGTGAATTAATCTCCACGGAAGTTACACACGCAAAACAGATTTGGCTTCATGGCTGATATTTCCTATCAGTGTGGCTCCAGTCAGCATTCCTTGTGTAGGAAGAGTAAACAACTCCTGAATAGGAAACTGTCCAGATAAATGTGCAATGAATGAATGTTATCTCAAAACACTCTCTCACACACGAACAAGCCCCTGTTGGTTACTTCTTTGTTTTCCTCCCATTTTCGTTCTTGAATCACAAAGCCTGACATGATGAAACAATCTGCCAAAGTGAGCTGCAAACTTGGGAAAAATGGTAAGATTCAAAAACTAATTACAGGACACACAAATATCTTCTTAAAAATGGACTTTAATTTGAACACACAATTGCTGTCACCAGAGGTCGCTGTTGAACGTTGTAACAACAGTACTTCAAAATTGATTCATTGTTTAAGTAATCAACGTGACTCTTGGACGTAAATTAGAAAAAAAAGTATATATATATATATCATCATCACAAAAATACCATAGCTGCGCTAACTTTTACAATCAAACACAGTGGGATGTCGGACTGAAAACAAGTGCAGCATAAGCTGGAAGACAAATATTGTATAAAAACATGTAGGTAGAATAAATAACATATCTGCACTAAAAAATATGAATATTCTCAGTCATTTGCTTTGAACAAATTTTGTTAACCTGAAACCAGAGAAATGTTTAGGTCTTTTTTTCCCCCACACAATATTATGTGAAACGTGAGCTGGTAAAATCCAGCATGTGAAGGGACAAGATGCTTAGCAGATGCTGAACTTGTAAACTCAACAGAACAAAGACACTAGTTAGTTGTCAAGAGACAATGTTGGGTAATGAAAAATTACAGTAGGATAAGTTAAAGTTAGTTGAGCAAACTCCATTGTCAATGAATTCAACCGCATTAACACTTTTTCAGCACTGTTTTCGAGTCTTATGTGTGCTCTTCAGGACAATGTGGGGTATTCCAATGGGCCATTTATCACAAGGCCAAAAGTGAAGTCCAGGCAATGAGTAAGGGATCTCATAGTTGGCATCCAAAAAAGCAATGAGTGTGCTGCCATATGCCACCGCTATGGCAATCAGAATGTGCCTGGAGGGAGTTCCCAAAATCAAGCAGAAGAATATAAGTCGCATGAAGGGAATTTACGAGAACACAGAAGCATGACTCACCAGAAACCGTGCAGGTAGCAGAAGTCGACTTTCTTCCAGAAGTTGCAGCCAAAGCGGTCGCTTAGCCAGCAGGAGATGGCCATCACCCACAGACCTATGGACAGCTTGGCTAGATGGTGCGCCCTCTGGTCAGTGCAACTGAGTGGAAGAGAGAGTAAGTACAGAAGGGAACGGCACAGGAGATGACCTGAGGGATCTCTTATCCCTGAGATCAGGAGTGGCTGGGGTCGACCCATCATCCGTATACAGCTATTTCTAGAAACTATACTTAGGGCAGGTTGGTTTGAAGTGAAGGTGCAAGGTTTGCTGGAGATTTGGGTGAAAAACAGCATTCAGTTGGACAAGACACATAAGAAGGTCAAAGTTTTATTTCTGCATCAGAGCGTTGCACAAGTCATGGTCAGCCAAGTTAATGGAACCCACTAAGGAGCATGGGCTCAATGACACAATGCTCTGTACCTCCACTACTGCCCAGCTGGTCTTCATAGAGCCAGCTTTGTATATCCGCATGACAATGAGAATATGAATCTATTTTAGGTGATCAGTAAATATGATGATCCTGCCTCATTATAAAACACCTTCCAAATGAATAAAACTCTGAACCTCATGTTGTCCATCACAAAAATGCAAGCTTATAAGTTGAAATGCAGACATTGAAACGTCTGCATTGATCGTTTCTGCTGCTGTATATGCCTTGGTGATTTGCATTTGGAATCAGTTGAAAGCCGAGCAAACAAGGTATCTGCCATTTTTATAGTCCTTGTGGCTCTTTCAATGTAAAAGGGAGTATTTCGAGTGACTATAACTAAATCTAACTTGGTAAATACACACAGGGTTGTCCCAATACACACCGATACTGGTCTATCTTGCTGTACTTGTACTTGTCTAATACTTGCTCATGACAGCACCTGATACCGACTTCAGTGTTCCCTAACTAAATTCCCAGATTCAGTGCATCGTGGGTTTTTACAGGGCTGCCAACTCTCACACAGATGACTGAGGTCATATACAGTATGGTAGGTAGGTAGACGCACGACTGCACACGTAAACCAGTATCCAGCACCCGGATCTTCGCTATTCCATATCAGCATATGCAGAGATTGCTCGGGCTAGACTCTGAAAAAAGTGAAATCTGAAGCAGTGGTGTCATATTTGTTCAGGGAACGTGTATACTTGTACTAAACACAAGCATTTTAAATTTTAGCTCAATGGGCTGTTAATGAAGTTACAGTTTCTGCCAAATTTATAATTAAAAGTGAACAGAAATGGTGAATATTATGATGATTAATCTTTTGCAGAGATTTTATCTGTCCTGACTTGAACTTTGACCCCATTTGAAAGAGTATTGAACACCAGTTATTCAGGAATATCACTTTTATAATGCAGCAGACATGATGCAGCGCAAAGTTCAGTTTTGGACTCACACCCAAATTCCTCGCCCTGCATTTCAGTTTGTTCGTATAAGTCCTAGCAGACGAGCAGTCACTAAAAGTTGTGTCGATCCCAGACAAGGTTAAGAATGTAATGGCACATTTGAAGCCATGCTACGCAACATCAAGAGCCAGACGCTGTCGTCTCTATCAGGGTACGCCAGAAAATGAGCTCCTCAGAAAGCTGTTAGAAACCTATCTGCTGTCTTCATGAGTGTCTTTAGTACCCAGCACCAACAAGCATGTTTCAGCCGAATTCTTATGGAGAAAAAATTTCTCACCTTCTCATCTCCACAATCAGGGTGTAGAGCATGTGGAGGCCGAAGCAGTTGAGAGCGTAGGCATTAGCTGTCGGTTTGACAAACGAGGAAAAGGTGCTGATGACAGTGACGCCCAGGACCAGTTTGGAGAATGTGGACCTGTGACAAAAACGGTAGGAGATCAAATCAATAGCAGAAGCAGTGGGATTCTTCTCAGGCACTCATCAAAATTTTATTGATCTCCTGAGGACCAGGGCAGTTAAATATTAACACAGTCAGGAGTCTCTCCGTCACCTCCAGGTGAATGCCACATTGTGTTGATGACTGGAGTCCAGTTGGGGCTGTCAGACTGGCTTCACACCCAGGTCGGGTTGGGTTTCAGGGAGGCGGTGCCCTTGTTAAAGCAATTGTCTGGTGTTTTATTGAGAGATTAATAACCTTTGGGCCCTTACACACAGACACACACTCACACACCGATGCAACACCAACCATCTGCTGCGCGACTGGACATTTGTTTATTCTAATCCATGTAAATACCAATCCAGCTGAATGTTCGTTGTCGCTTTACCTGTCTTTTATGAAAGATGGGAAGAGTTTGCGGGGAAACCAGGTGGCGTATCCCACCGCCAACACCCATAAGATTGATAGCTCGTCCAGCATCTGGCCCATGAAGCTGAGGGTCATGTGGAAGTACGCAGAGAAGAGTCCTGCAGGGCAAAAACGCTACAATACATTACGAGAAAACTTCAGATTGAAACAAAGCTGAACATGCCAAGCCTTAACTATAGATTGTACAAAGGCTTATTTGAATAAAGTATTTTACGAATGACGCAATATTTTGGCTAGTCCAGGCTTTGTTATAAATTTCTTCTGTAATGCGTGTTGCTGTTGTTACACGAAGAGAAGAAAATAATTTTAGATGTATTAAAAAAAGAAGGACCGCATTTCATTTTGTGAGTTCAAAATGTAGTTGAGCCAGTATTAAGATCAAAAATATTACACTTGTACTTGTGTTTGCATAACGGGTGGAGTCCTTTATAACCACTACCAATTTGAGCCTGATGCATGTCATTTCTTCCCAAAAGTACCGCCAATTGCGAAGCCCTTGTTTGTCTCATATTTAATGTTTGGGGTGAAGGCTTAAAATATTTCATTGATCCCCTGAAATGTGTGCCACGTCAACAAGTAACCAACACATCTCTACAACAATGCTTAAAGAAATCACATATCGTCTACATAATAACACCAAATAAGTGTAAATCTTTTTCTAAGTGAATCTAAGCCAGAACTGAAAAGTGAGAAACCTGTTGGCGCATCATAAGAAAGCAGGTAAAAAGATCTTCAGCTACAGTACCACAAGAGACGTGAACTGTTGCATGACAACTGGATGCAATGGTGCCAGTGAGCATGGAAGCCTGTTCTGCTAACCAAAAGATGAAGAGCCTCACAGGAAATAGGTGAAGCAAGTTTAAAGAATGAGGGAAGATGTGTCAACCATCGGCGTTTGGCTGCTTTGCAAGATTATTTTGCCCTGAAAGTTTGTAGCCGACTGCAAATGCCGATGGTTTTCTAATTACATATTGGTTGATGTTGCTATAGGTGACACCTTCATCAATATAAATAGCATTGACTGCAGATAATTGAAGTGTATAAAAGCACTAAACCATTAACCTTTGGCTACAGCTCATCTGTACACTTAAGATTCAGCTGGGATTTAACAAATTAGTCTGTATTTATTTGGGAAAATAATATCTTAGAATTAACCGACTTAGCAACAATTATGTCATAGTTCGCCAACTTTAACTTTGAATATAATCCATATATAATTCATATATAGTTGTTTATCCTCGCCCCTTCGCATCTGTCAACCTCCATCTAAATGTTTGAATATCATGCCTGTGAGGCAAACAAAGGCTTATCGCATCTTAGTCAAACAACCACCAGCAGTGCTGGAAATGCATGGCAGTTTTTACAAAAGTATTCAACCAACCCAAATATTTTATTTTCAAAGGTGTTACAGTATAATACATACCTGTATAATTGTCATCAAAATAATAATGATAAGAATACTAATGCTATGAAGTCAAACATTGTGGGCTCTCTCACAATAAAATAATAAAAGCATTTCACTGTAACTCATACAGTTAGGCAGTTAGGACAAGCAAGGTTGAAGGAAAACAAAGTCTGATTTTTTATTGCGACTGACCTACAAAAGTCATCATGATCCACACCGTGTGCACTGCCAGGTTTCTCTCTTTAGCATATGGATGCAGGAGGTAGAGCATGATGGGCGATATGATGAAGAAAGTGAAGCTGCTCATCTGAGGGAGAACGACACCAAAAAAAAATCTCAATTTGGTCAGTCTTTTTTTAGAATAATACGTTGACATAAATCAGAGGAACATATTCACTGTGTTGAAGTACTCCACCACGTGCTCCGAGTACTTGTAGTTGTCTTCACACCAGTCGATCTCAGAACTCTCATAGGCAAAAATTCCCCCCATCTTCTCACTGGTGCAAATGCCTGTATATATGTGAATGGTTTATGAAAAATTGGCTTCTGCTCCTGTGGTTTTATTCATATTTGAGATGGGTATAAATACACGTAGTTTTCAGTTAAGAAAAATAGAGGTTCTGTACGCTCACAACATTGTTGTTTGAAGCTTTAAAACAGTTAAAAGCATGACTTGGCAAAGGCAGGACGATAATTAACAATATATAAAGAGTCCAATACACACTTCAATACACAAGTGATCACTTGTCAGTACATAAACTCTTAGGTGCTGATCTGATTCAAATTTGTCAGCTGTCTTTTTTCAAGAAACAGAATCACAAATTGAAACATAACCACAAATAGATCTATGCTGCTCTGAACCTTACCTCCCATGGTGCTGCTCGCTTCTGCCTCTGCCTCAGGTGAACAGCAGGTGGACTAAGGAGGAGGCGGGGCCACCACACGGCTCGCACGAGCCTCTGACGTCAGCGACCAGCAACGTGACTAAAACAATCTTTTTTTAGTCAGCCGTGTACGGGTAATTATTCTGACCAGATTTAAGGTGTTGCATTTCAAAATTCAGCGTTCTTTGAAACGACTGTTGCAAGGTGTAATAACCTACATTTGATGACCAAATCGAAAAAAAAAACGGCGTTAAAGTTTCGATCTCATCAGGTGACAGGTGTAACAGACATTTGTCGCCTTTAATCCAAAGTGCAGGAGGATTAACCGGTCCTTCTGCCTCCCGAATCTGAGGAGCGAGAGCCGAAACTGCGCGAACAGGTCGGTGTCCATGTGACGCAACGACTTAGTGTGACACACTGCGATGTCAAATGTAACTTCACCAACACATTTCACTCATGGGATGTCGTTTATTTATTTGTTTGTTTGACACACAACCTTGGAATTGTTTAGGGTGTGTGCTCATTGTTACATTACATTATATTACAATTAATTGTTTTTCATTAATATAAAAAAACGAGTCTCTAATTTGCATTTGCAGCCCAATGCCATGGTATACATCATGTTAAATGGGGTAGTTATGAGCTCAAAAGACGACAGCAGCACCACAGTGTTCCTCTAAGCGAATGCAATGACGTGAATGAATGACAAAACCTTCCCCCGTAGTTTTGGTCAACTTGTAGTTGAGATGAACATTCAGACAAAAAAAAAACCTGTCAAAAAAGTACTATATGTCAGATGCCTTTATTCGATCAGCAGATATTTAAGCAGCAATTCAATCAATGCAAAAACTGTAGCCCTCATGGGCCAGATGTCTGCCCTGTTGAATCATGCCCTCACCTCTGGCTCCTCACCTTCACCTTCATCTGCCGCCTATCTGGAGTCGGGTCGTGGAGGCAGCATTCGGAGCAAGGAAGCCCAAACTTCCCGATCCGCACAAACCTCCTCCAGCTCTTCCCGTGGGATCCCGAGGCGTTCCCATAAGAGACATCATCTCTCCAGCGAGTCCTGGGTCTTCCCCGGGGTCTCCTCCCGGTAGGACATGCCCGGAACACCTCCACAGGGAGGCGTCCAGGGGGCATCCGGATCAGATGCCCGAGCCACCTCAGCTGGTTCCTCTCGATGTGGAGGAGCAGCGGCTCAACCCCGAGCTCCTCCCGGGTGACCAAACTCCTCACCCTATCTCTAATGGTGCGCCCAGCTACTCTACGGAGGAAACTCATCTCAGCCGAACGTAGATCGATCGGTAAATCAAGAGCTTCGTCTTGTGACTCGACGGTCCGATACAGTGACCGCATCACTGCTGCCGCTGCACCAACCCGTCTATCAATCTCACGCTCCCCTTTTCCCTCACTCGAGAACAAGACCCCGTATCTCGGGGTATCTGGCTCTTCACTGCAATATCTGAATCAGACGTCCATCTCATTTACTTAACTTTAAGAAGGTAGAAATCAATTAAATTGCACTTTGCCTGATTCCATCTTTTTACTACAAGTAGATGCAAATATTGTATCCAAAATTATTGCTCACCAGATCTTCTTCTATATGTTTTTCTATCCATATTAAATTATAGACGTTTATATTCAAAATAATTGTTTATTTCCCGTCAATTAGCTTGCAAAAGAAATTACATCATCAATGACACCTTTTAAGTTTTCAAAATTAGAATTTGAATACCCCCGCACTACTATCACCCATTCTATTTGCAGTCTGAAAGAAATAAATACTGGGGCGTGAATAACCAGTAAAACAGGATTTACAGAGAGGGAACCATCATTGGCTGGAAGATATTTGTAGACATTTCAAAAAATGAACAGTACCATCTCTGCATTTGTCTGGACAGGAAAGCATCCTAGAGTAAACAAAATACAGCTCTGGAGAGTGAGAGTTGATGCGGGTCTTGGTTTGGATATTTGTATTATACTAAATGGTTACAAATTGAGATACTTAAACTCCACCACTTGGGGAAAGAACTCTCGGTGGAGGTGGTCGGTGGAGAGTTCTCGCCCCAAGTGGTGGAGTTTAAGTATCTCGGGGTCTTATTCTCCAGTGAGGGAAAAGGGGAGCGTGAGATTGATAGACGGGTTGGTGCAGCGGCAGCAGTGATGCGGTCGCTGTAACGGACCGTCGTGGTGAAGAGGGAGCTGAGTCACAAGACGAAGCTCTCGATTTACCGATCGATCTACGTTCCCACCCTCACCTATGGTCACGAGCTTTGGGTAGTGACCGAAAGGATGAGATCGCGGATACAAGCGACTGAGATGAGTTTCCTCCGCAGGGTGGCTGGGCGCACCCTTAGAGATAGGGTGAGGAGTTCGGTCATCCGGGAGGAGCTCGGGGTGGAGCCACTGCTCCTCCACATCGAGAGGAACCAGCTGAGGTGGCTCGGGCATCTGATCCGGATGCCCCCTGGACGCCTCCCTGGGGAGGTGTTCACTTCAAGCTCCAGCTTGCAGTTTACTTCCATCAAAATTTGCTTACTTTAGGAATATCAATACAAACAAGGAAACATTTTGGGTGGGTCACCTTTCCCCAGTACACACTTCCATCATTATCTGCTTGCTCTGTCGCAGGGGCAGCAGCTGCAAAAGAGCAACATTCACCAGCTCTGACTGGGGGATCCCGAGATGTTCCCAGGCCAGTAAAGAGATATAATCCCTCCACCTGGTCCTGGGTCCAACCATCATTCTCATCCCAGCTGGTCGTGCCTGAAACCCCTCCAAAGGGAGGCGTCCATGGGGCATCCTCATGAGATGTCCAAACCACCTCAACTAACTCCTCTCAACGTGGAGAAGTAGCGGATTTCAACCGAAGGAAACAAGAAGAAGCGAGTGACATCTATTTATCTTTAAGGGGCTTTTCATGCTCCGAATTCTGTTGTGGGTGGCCTGAGCTCGATTCGCCCCCTGCTGTGCAGCCTCACATCTCTGTGCCTCAGGTGATGTCCTTTTTTTCTCCTCAGCTGGCTGCGCTCTGTGAAAATAGCTGGTTTGTGACCCACGATGAAGCACGTCTCAAGGAAGTCGTCATCAGCTGGGCAACACAAGCCCGGACCTATCGGCCATCGACCATCTGCTTTACCAACTCGTATTTTTAACAAGTGACAGAGAAATACTGTGTCACTTGTTAACAATACGAGTCCTTGTCACCCCAGTTATTAACTGATGACGGACCTCTGCCGCGGCTGTAACAGAATGTTCCCGTTTCTTGGCCAAAAGTATTCATGAACAAACCTTTTGGAGCAGTGGTAGAAAAAACATTTGATTTATTTAAGGCAGAAGGGATTCCCTCTTCTTATCAAGCTAAACTTTTTGCGCTGCTCCTGTAAGCTGTAAGGATCTCATTTTAATGTCAGTATCAGTCATTTATTTTATCTAGAGAAATACATTTGGTGTGTGAAAGTCAAACGGGTGACTGTTGACAGGAAACACTCAATAACCAAAAATAAAAAAGGGTTTATTTTGTTCACTGAGAAGAACACAACCCTGTGAGGTACAACTCAAATATCAGTTCAGATATGATCGGTTCAATTTTCGAATAAAAAGCACTGATCAAACGGAAAGGTGAAATAGAAAAACAGCTACTTGTATATTCATTATCTAGGCCCTCATGACACAGAGAAAGATCTTGTTGCCAGGTCATTTCGAGAGTCTTGGACAGCAACAGAAGTGAAACCTGAACAGGTCTGAAACACGGATCTGTGTTTTAACTGTCATGAGCATAATGGTGAAGCTCTTCATGTTCTACAGGTAGAAAAGTTACTCTGTGCTCAAACGTCAGCAGCGTGTTTCCATTAGAGGTCGAGGTTCACCGAGCAACGGTACATGAAAGTTTGTTTGTGCAACTCATACCATGTTCTTCATACAGTTTTATCTTCATGTTTGATCGAGCTAAATCTTCTCCACGTAGTTACCAGGAAACAGACCCTCTCTTCCATGAATCCTGCCTGTCCACCAGCCTGAGGGATCTTTTGAGAAACACATGGTTATCAAAACATTATCAGATGAATCATATTACAAAGCAGTGCTTTTATCTTGTTGCACTTTCATTCCTTTTCTTGATCGTTTACCTTCTTTGAGAAGATCAAGCACGTCGTTGACTTCAAAACTGATCTCGTCAGTGTCCTGGCCGATGTACTGATACAATGCCCGACAACGAGGCCCTGGTGGGGGCGGTTTGGATTTGGGAGCAGGCAGGGGGCGCTGATTAATACTTCTCCTCCTTTGCTTTCTGTCACGAGATTTGATGAGTCAAAAGAAGATGAACAGTATTTCAGCTGCTCATATCTACATATTGTTGTCATGAGTGAAGAGCATGAAAGAAAATCATTCCAGCAGGTATGTCTTCCTATTTAGACTATTACGCCCATTGCCGAAAACTGAATGAAAAACAAATGATAACCCTCCTCCTGTATGGCTGTATGCCATTCTGTTTTGGGGTTAGTGAAGGAATAAGACAAAACTACATCCAACTGACTGTAGTTCACCGCTGCAATCTTACCCTGACATGCCTTGGTCAGGCACATTGAGAAAGTCCATGTTTCCATGGTGAGGTGGTTGGTGGGCAGGGGTTCTGGAGGTTTTCTGGGAGCCCAGCTTCGGCGGACCTGTGATGGGTAGCCGTGCTGGTTGTTGGGTGGAGGAGTACTGAGTGTGGTATTGCTGGGGCCCTCTTGAAAATTTAGCAGCCCCATTCAGGTGCCCTGTGGAAGAAGGAAGAGTGCTGACATTTAACATCTCCAACACGCCCAGGGTTGAGAAAATAAAACATAAGGTCATAATAGAAACTTGACTCTACCTCTCTGACTAATGTGAGTTCTTCCCTGTGACTGTGGGGCGTTTTTCCTCGAGGGTTCTGAAGAAACGTGATCAAATGCATTAATGAGGATAGCTGATCTCTAATGCACTACAATGAAATCGTGCTATTCGTTTTCCCGCAACCTACTGGAGGACTTAGGCAGGCCGCCACCTATCGTGACCATGAGGGTCTTCCCTGAGGGTTTGATCTGGGCCTGGTCCCCGTGCCCGCTCTGGATCACCAGCAGCCTGGTGCCACCTCCTCCCCAGCCTTCCTTCTTTACTCGGAATTCGAGTCTGCAAGCCGGTATCGCTCAAGTTAGCCCGTGACACCTTTTGCTCCTCAAATATCGCTCAGTTACCGGTCAGCGAAGGATATGGTCAGCTTTCTACGGGTCACTTCCTCGTAGCGTTTCGCCAGCAGGCTGACGAACTCTGTCTTGAAGTTGGACTCAAGCAGGCTGTCATACTGGGACTCGTGCAGAATGAAAAAGTCATCTTGCTTTGTGCTAGAGACAGAAACACACACAAACCTGTGAGCTACACATCTGTGCGCTCCAGGTTTTAAGCTGTACACATCTGAACATACAAAACTTTCAGCAATCACTATTCCAGAAGAAGCAACAATATATTGGATTATGCAAATCTAAGTAGACTACGCTGCAGAATATGAAATGACGTGTTGAATGAAATGATTGTGTATGAGTGAGAGAGAAAATGATCTGAGATGCAAGTGTCACGTAATCGATTTTTAATGTCATGAAGCATGAAATGTGTGTGTGTTGTAAACCTATTGAGGTGATATGAGAATAATGTCAATAAAGTGGAAGTTATTCTTGTTCAAAGGCTTTACATATTTCCAATTGCTGCCTACAGGTCACCATTGTGCCTCATTGTGCTTTTTGTCCTGTCAAACGGAAACAACAGACCGTCTTACAGGTACAGTTGGATACAACGTGACACATAAAGCTTGCTACTTCTGTCAGGCAGGTCATGGTAGTGTCATCCACTACTGTGGCAGGAACTGGATTTATCGTGAGTTATTTTCGTTCCCATGTAAACAATCATGCACTCATGAATAGCTTGGTTGAATAGACTCGGTTACATCCACTTTCTGGGACCGGATGCTTCTGATTTTGTCGTGTTTGTTATTTTTCTTATTCAAGGCACAGGATTTTCAGTGCATTGCATTAGACATTATATTTGCCATTTTTTGAGGTAGCATCTTTGGGTTTTATGATACTCTCACACCTACTGCTGCCAACAAAAACCTGGGTTCATCGCATGCACCGTGTAGCCGGCAGGGACCATGGAAGTAGCAAACTTTTTCTACAAAAACGTATCTATCATAAGTTTAATGTGTTTATTTATGTATAGTTCTTTTGGATCTATCCTGTCCTATCTTTTTCCGTAACATCACATTACATTTTCTTAGACTGCTTTTGGCATCTTACATGTACTGT
Organism: Synchiropus splendidus; assembly: GCF_027744825.2. Lineage (NCBI taxonomy): Eukaryota > Metazoa > Chordata > Actinopteri > Syngnathiformes > Callionymidae > Synchiropus > Synchiropus splendidus. Next base: position 36,003,743 of record NC_071334.1, read on the forward strand.
CAACAGGAATCAGTAAAGTGATCAGTGGATGTCATTTTGTTGAATTTCCCCATTGTGGGACTAATAAATGGCATCTAATTTAACAATAATATGGATTAATAATACATTGCAACTTATTTCAGAAGCATATATAAAACTGTTCAGGTCAGTCAGTGCTCCTGGAGCAGCCCGGATTACCCCTGATCAAGACGATGAACGATAACTTCAAGTGAATGTCAACTGTTCAGTGTCCCACTGTTTTGCATCGGTCGGTCCAGGATCAGAATGAAGTCATTTCAAACCTTCTCATTCCAGCACAATAGAATAGAGCTGGTTTTTTTTGTCTATTTACCTGAGAGAGATGCTGCTGATACTCTCAAACTCCAACTTCCGCTTCAGCACCTCCTTTATCTGTCCTTTCTCAGGCCCTTTTTTTACCTTTTCCCGACCAATTAGATAGATGCCCTTGGGTGTCAGGATCAGGTCTCTCTTGATGGACTGAGTAGAAGAGGAGGCACATGAAGCATAATTGATAAATAATGTTTTCTCCCTGGTTCTTCTGAATTTACGGTGCAACACAGGCACATTTTTTGGGCGGGACTTGAGTCAGAAAAGAAGGCACACATCACAAAAAAGTATTGTTGTTGCTGTTGGGTAATTTCGTTACTAAAAGAATCAACTTTATTGTGTCTATTTTGGCAAAAATATGTTAGACATGTCCAAATTATAGAGCTCCTTTTCACAAATCTTTATGGGGGCATAGTGGTCAGGGCATACCACACTGGAACATTAGGTTGCCAGTCTAAATGCAATGTGTGTTTTAAATTTAATGCATTTTACCGCGAGTAATATGAAGTATCAAACTTGATAACAAAGGCCAGTAGTCCAGTAGTGCGGAATGAGCACCATCCAATGGCTAAAGGCAGTCTAATCTAATCTAATCTGATCTAACCCCAACCTCTGTCTTTGCGCTTTGTCTGCCACAAAGTGACATAGAGCTGTTCTGCCCAAATGCGAACATGACCTGTCACTGCCTGATCTGGTCTACATGCCCGATGTGGTCCATGTGGTGCGCTGCAAACAGAAGTTAGAAGTTCAACCAATTGTTTACTGGTGAGCGCATGCGCTGCTCAACCTGATGTGGACCTGATGATACCTACAAACCTGCGCGAGTGTTCACTATGACATTGTTTTGTGCGCGCAAGTATTTATAGCACAATGATCTTGTCACGTTGTCAAATCTGTCGTTGCCTGATCTGCTTCTAAATCTTTGTAAAACAAATATCAGGAGAAAAGCTTCCCATACATTCCATAACGTATTGGAAGCAATGCTTTGCGCAGGTCAAATTTATCGGAGGATCTTGAAATGATTATTGATTCAATAATGCCGGATTAAAAAAATAGAATATCAGATAAAAATGCACAATTTCCAGATTAAAATGTTAAATTTATCATTTAAAAAACTAAATTCACACATTTGCACGATATAACCATGTGCGCATATGCTCACCAATAAACGCTAGTCACACTCGCACATGCACGTTACTAACTTCCGGTTCCACTTGTAACCCTTATATGCTAATAAATGGGTAAGGAAAAGTGAATTATGGTGTCCTATTGGCTATTGAAAATATTTTAACCTATCAGAGACCAGGATTTGGCAATATCCCCGCCCCAACATTTGGAATTAGTTCTACTAGTAAAACCAACCCCTACACCAGTAGCACTTGTAAACCAAAAACTGTTGACTGGTACTACTGGTGAAATTTGTTGTACTAGAACTAGTAGTCAACATAAAATCGTTTTACTAGGGAAGTTTTTTTGCACACCAGTGTGAGACTAAGTGATACAAGTGAGGCAACATAATCAACTAGTGATTGATACTGTTGGTTTCATATCAACATGCAGATGACGTCTGACCTTGAATCTGCGATCAAACTTGTTGACAGAGTCTGCAAAATCCACCCGCTCTCTCTTGGACAAGAACTGTCTCAGCTCTGGCCTCTGCTCCAGTCCAAGGTAGTCCCCGACAAAGTTTCTGTTGATACTGTTTTTCCGGCGCTCTTTGGAGTTGTATAGGATGTCTGAAGCTATGGAGTGAAGACAGGAAAAGAGACTTCCCATTTGAACTCAACCCTGATATGGTGGAGCTGTTGGTATTTGTTACCCACCCTCTTCTCTCATTTGTTCATACTTCTTCTTGGCTATATACCTCCTCCAGGACTTCTGGATGATCCTGGCAAACGTGTCAAACTTCCTCTCCCTCACCTCCTCCAGGAGAAACAACTGAAAAACAGATAGAAGCGAGGATGTTTGTGCCATCAAAGATCAGCTGTGTTATTAATACGTTCCACCACATTTATATTCAGTTAATATACAGACAGGAAGTTAACCCAATTACCGATTCAGGATTTTTGACAAAGACTTTGCTGCGGCCCAACTGGTACTGGTCGGTGTCCATGTTGACGGAGCGGAGAAGATGAAGGACCCCCTGCTGCTCCTGTCCCCTCCAGTGTGGCCAGGTCTCAGCAGTCAGAATGGCATAACTGGGCAGGTAACACCATGTTTTTCTCTGCCTATCTCCTGAACTCAGAACCTCTGAATAGGCATCACTCACCGCAGCAGGAATTTGTTGAACACACGTCTGTAGGCAAACCCAGCTCGTCGCACTCGAATGTTCTCACGCAGACCCAAGTACTCAACCTGATGCTTGACTCTGAAACAAAAACTCACGATGAACAACAGTCACGGGACATTTAAGTGACTGTCAAGACGACGGTGCCGACCTGCTCTCCTCCCAGTCTTTGGGTCTTTTAGTCTCATTGGGTTTGATACAGCGGATGTAGTGAGGGGTGCACTTCATCAGTGTATTGACCAGATCATTGGCTTGTTTCTGTTCAATGGACAAACCAGTCAAAATTGGTAAGCAAAGAAACCCTTCATAGCCAGATAACCAGGAATGTAATCCTAGAATTGGGACATAAGTTAGAGGACTCTGAGGGGTTCATCAAGGATGTGGTCGAGAACCTTGGCCTTTCCATTTGTTAAAATGAAGAGAATGCAGAGATCAAAGCAACCTTGATCTTGGAGCCTGCGGTGGTGGGTCTGCTCTTCTTATCTGTGTTGAGGTTTTCAGGGAACAAACTCCGGATGAAGTCACTATCACGAACAAAGGGTTTTGTTATCCAACACTGCTGAATTGACTAGACGCCAGACTGAATGACAAACACTCACTATTCGCTGCTTTGCATGAGCTCGATGAGGTCTGGAAAAAGCACGTCTCTGTTCCTCTCACAGAAGCCATTGATGTCATAAGACACCTGTCGTAGCAAATGAGGTTAGAGCAAATGCCTCCATATAGGTAAAGGTTGTATTAATACAGAGGAAACAGACAGTCCTAGTGAGGCTGCAGTGGCTTTGAATGATTTGGGGAGTTGAATGGGTATCTGCGTTTTCCAACAAGGGTCCCCACAGCAAGTCAGTGAGAGGTTGCAGGTTCAATACCTGGATCGGACCGGTGGCCTTGCTGCATGGAGTGACAGTGTGTATACATGCATATGATGCATACACACATACAGTCCGGGTCAGGGTAGCGGGGAGTGCTCAAGCCTATCCCAGCAGACATTCACCAACAGGTAGGAATACACCCATCGCAGGGCACACACACTATTCACACACACCTAGGGGAAGTTGGGGAGAATGGGCAAACTATGTGCAGAAATGCCACCGGTCCAACCCAGGAGTGAAACCCGCAACGTTCTTGCTGCAAGGCAAGAGTGCTAACCACTAGCGATGTGGCCGCATGTGCGTATGTTGAGTTGTGAGGCTGACTCAAAATATATTTACTACATCCGTGCTGGGTGACTCGATGGTTTATGTACAATTTTCTTTTTGGAAGGATTGGTATAATATGATATACATCGCAACATATGCGCAATAATGTCTACCTTGCCAGCGTAATGATGGATAACAAAACCAGAGTTCCAGTTGTTAAAGTGTTCATGTGTTCCGACAGCAGCCTGCAGTTTCTGAAGCAGGGTCCCGTCTGCTCCTTCTCCTTTGGCGTGCATGGTGGCACACACATCATCCAACACGCTCATGATACCTGGAGGGTTCTGGAATAACAAATGGAGGAGAGTTTATGGAGCTATATGGTCACTAACATGGCATCACTGGCTCCTACCAGTTTGTTTTCAATAAGGTCACACACAATCTTGTTATTAAAGTACTCGATGGGAGACCACTTGATTCCCTCGTGAACATACTCTTCCTGCAAACGTGGAGGAAATAGTTAGCTATGTCGGTATGTTGGAAAACTGAAAAAGTCATTTAAGAGGAGGAAGTAATACAGTACCTGCTCCGCTTTCAAAGTTAACTCGATAAAAATCTGTTGAAGCTTCTCGTTGACAAAGTTGATACAGAACTGCTCAAAGCCGTTTTTCTGCCAAGGAAGTAAAATAGTTACAGACAAAACGAAGCCACTCGGTCAACATCATATCCTTATATGTGTTTGTGTTTGATATCCTACACACGATGAGTGCAAAAAGCAGGTGGAGAGCGCACACAGTAGAGGCGAAGAAGAGGCCAGCAGCATGGAATGAATGAAAATACCTTCAAAACGTCAATAAACAAAGACCACGCAAAATGATTTAATACAGAGATTCAATTGCATGTTTTGTTTTGTAAAGTCAAAATGTCTGGTTTCTGCTTAAACTGGAACCGGTGACATGACATCACATGATAGTCCACCCAATGAGAAACAATAAGAGACATAAATATGAACAAAGCTATTGAACACCACCAAAATCACTTATAAGTTGCTTACAACCAACCTTGAAAGCCTAAATGAAATATGATTGTCTCTTTTGTAGTTATACTGTCCACTAAAATGTCCAACACTCCATGACTGGTGGAGGGATTTGTGAATCTAACCTACCTGGAATATCTCAAACCCATATATGTCCAGCACCCCGATACTGAACTCCTCATATGGCTTCTGGATCGCTTTATTGATGGCCTGAATGGGAAAGAATTGAAAATGGACTAGCGACTTGACTATGTAATGACTACCTAATCTGCAGGTTCATATCCACATACCTCCACCAGGTAGTCGAACAGTCGAGCGTACAGGGCCTTGGCCAGGGCGTCTCGGGTGTAGGTGGCCTGCTCCTGATTTAGGGTCACGTTAATGGACTCAGACTTGCCGCCCCATTTTGAGTCCATTTTTCGACTTGTCAGTTTATCCTGCAGACGGTTGTGATCAATACCGAGCAGGTAAGCCGGGAAGGCCAACACTGGAGAAGACAAAAACATGGTGGTGTTATTATCAGCTTCAATAAGCATGAACCCAGTTCATTTCACTTGAATGACAAGAGAAATATTTTCATCCACTATGCCTCTTTGCATCTCGTCTCTACAAACATCCTGATCCGAGATATGTTTCAGTACGTCACAGTAGTAGTAGTAGAATGATGTGGATGGATGAGAGCCTCGTGAGAGGTGAGTCTGAAAACTTGTAGTGTTTCTTCTGCAAACAGCTGTGACTTGATGTGACAAAAGCCACTTCAGAACTCTCAGCAATTCAGCTAGTCGCCTGGTTGTAAACAACAATTACAGGCTGGGGAGCAACCGCAAGTCAACGCAGATGATTTCTCAGAGGAGTTTTTTTTCACATCGGGTCAATCTGAAATCAGTCCAAATCTCAAAGGGATGTATGGACAATTATGTATTCCTAAGAGGCCCATGCTTTGTGTGTGTGTGTGTGTGTGTGTGTGTCACTCACAGTCAGTGCTTTCCACCTGCCCATAGTTTCCTGCCTCCACAAAACTGATGTTTCCCAGGTGAAGGATGCCTGCGACGATCTGCAGCACCTGAGCCTGGATGTCCCCTGGGATCCCTATCACGTGCATAGCTTCCTACAGGTCACACAACAACATAGGCATGATTGTCTTCATGAGGTGGATGACGCCAAGATTTTTTATTTTTTTTTCACTGTCATCATCGGCAGGCATAATCGCACAAGCGGCATACGTCACTATCAGAGTTCATTTAACAGATCGGGTTTTCACCACCATTCCAACTGTGTTAATGGCTTTGAATAATTCTCTATTCTCTAACTACTCTCCCTTAAATGTTGACTCTTCAGTAACTTTTGCATTCTTCACACAACCACAGACCAATTGCATGTTTTGTTTTTATATTCCTTTGTACGCTGTGTGTTTCGGTTCCTGTGCTTATGCTGTTTTCCGTGCGTGCACTCTCTATTAATCTTTCCATACTGTATGTATATATTGTTTATATGCTTGACACCTTGTCTATGCATTTGTTAAGCAACAGGAAGAACTTCTGTGAACTGATTGCACAATTATACAGTATAATAGCTTTATATATATATATATATATATATATATATATATATATATATATATATATATATAAACCAAGCAGGATAAATGATATGAAACAATAACAATTCAAATGCAGTCAGGCCTTCAGGAAACTAAAGGCAACCTTAACTGAGAAACAAGGGAAAAACTTCAATTTTAGTTAAATAAACATGATGAGCATGGTTGCTTTTGTTAATGTTTTTAGAAACGTATACTAAAGCAAAAAAAAAAAATGTACCATAGTTTCATTGAAGTCTTTGCTGTCATTGGTCCCGTCAACCTTGTATGTACCGGACTGGTTGAGATAGTAGTAGTAGTCTGGGGTCATGATGCCCAGACCCTCTCTCTGCTGTTCATTGGCGCCCTCTAACAACTGGAAGAGAACAGTGCAGCACACGGAAATAAAACAGATTTCCATCCTGTGGAAGTGTGCCACAAAGTTTCTCACCCAACCTGATAGTAAATGTGGAAGTTCCTCTCGTTCTCATTCTGGCTCACCACCCTCGACTTCTCCAGCAGGAAGTTTGATATTTTGCCTCCGTCTGGCTCGCCACCTCTGCTGAACTGAATCTCAAAGTACTTTCCCTGGTGGACAAACCGTCGGTCACGCAGTTGTGATTTAGGCAAGTTCAAGTCACGATTAGCATCTTGAGCAGAAGATTGACTAGACCCTCTATATTCACAACAGTTATTAAATCTCTCTCCTCACCATCGACTCTGTGTGACAGCGCAATACAGGAAACGTGTGAGGCAAAGGCCTTCTGTGGTGGCTAGGTGAGAATTGCAGCTATACCACAGGGACTGAAACCTCTGACGTTAATTCCCCAGACTTCACACAAAAATAATTATTTTAAAAACTCTGCCGTCAAATGTTTTCCCATCGCAGCAACACAGTAAAGTGAACCTTCCTCCTCCAATCTTTGTTTCTTACACCTCATATCAAAAACCCATTTGATGTTGATGTCGACAAATCCAAAGGAAACCTCTCAATAGGTTGACAGTTTTGTGTGTGTGTACTTGCTTAGCATTCCTTGGGAGGACCAATTCTTCAAACACATCCTACTGCACATTTTGCTTCATGGGCCCCTTTTGCCCTCTTTCAAGTTTAAGCCTCAATTTGAGGATGAAAACGTCAAAATCATTGGGTCATTATACTTGCGTTTAAGTTTGGTTCAGAGTCCCGGTTAGCCATGAGTTTTGGATGGTTAGGTTTAGGGGGAGAGGCTGGGCAAAGCATCGTGGCAATGAGCGGTCCCCACAAGGAAAGAGAAACAAACCAGTGTGTGTGTGTATGATTGACTCACAAAGCGACTGGAGTTGTTGTTGCGAACGGTTTTGGCGTTTCCAAAAGCCTCCAAAAGAGGATTGGATTGCAGAATGATGTCTTTAACATGCTGCAGTACAATATCACACAATGACATGACAAACAAACTCCCGTTCATTTTTGTGTTTCATTCAAGCGTCACCTGAACTTTTGATCCTCCACCAGACACTTTGGAAATGTAACCCATGATATATTTGGCGGCAACTGTCTTCCCAGCTCCACTTTCTCCACTTGGGAAGAACACACAACTGAGCCACGTCGCATGCTAGTGTGACGACACAACAAAGAGTGGAAATGTCACCTGATGATGACACACTGATTCTCTCCCTCGATCATCATGTTCCTGTACATGTTGTCACTCAGAGCGTAAATGTGGGGTGGGTTCTCGTACTGGGCCTGAGGAGGAACACAACTGGTTGTTAAACACCTTTGCTTTGTCACAGAGAAGATTTGTACTTACCGCTCCTTGGTAAAGTTCAACCTCCCTGTCTGTAAAATATGGCATCTGTTTGAAGGGGTTGACCGATATTAACACAGGACCTATGTAAGTCTGTGAAGTGAAATCGGCTAAGGAGCATCAAGCATCAAGCACTGACGTGTGATAAAGCATGTGTGTACACCTGTTGTGCTGTGTTCATCTGTGGTCTAAAATGAGATGGCTGGTGAGTCGTACTGAACTGGTTCCAGACAGCTGATTTTGTGGCTGTTCAAATTTGAACCTCAGGTTTAGTTCAGAGAGGCATGTACATGTTTATAAAAGTGGCATCTATCTCTTCCATCGTTTTGTTCAGGATTCAGGATACAAATATGTAGTCGTCCATGTATCGCTTCTTAAGGTTCTCCACAATGGCATCCTCTGTGATCTTGGACAGCAGAACCATGTCGTCCACTCCGCTCTGCTTCACATTCTGACTCTGCCAGTGATATTTTGCCTGTTGAGAAAGATATATTAAGATGAGATGGTACTTCATTTATCGTGTTTCCTAGATATGTAAAACAATAATAGAAAAGCCCAGGCATGCAAAGGAGCACCATGTCCTGGTCACCTCCCACATTCCCGCACCCGTCGCAGACCTGCTCACACTCCGCCAGCGCCTGGAGCTATATGGAAGTTCATCAGTATAGTACACAAAAGTCCACTTTCCCATTGTCAGTATTTATTGAAAACTATCAAACACACAAACTGCATCCAGGAGCTAAAAACCAACCAACATAATGGTTCCACATATCAGTTCTTCAGTTTTGTTACTGTAATAGATTGGACCAACATGAGATAATGTGGCTCACTGCATGGTGCCAAGTGGATGGTAAAGATCGGCGTCATCTTCCAGAGTAGTATACGTAAAGGCTGTGTATTACCACACTTTTTCTCTTTTTAAATTTAGAGGAATCTGTGTTGACACAGAAGATAAACAATTTGTTTGCTCACTTATAATAATGAAACTCTGCCATTGCACATTAAATAAGTTTGTGTGGGTGTTGCTTCTAATAGAGGTGACATTTCTGCATGTCAGATGACTGGAAAGTGCTAAATGAGTTATCAATAGTCAAAAGGAAGTCAGGTACATTGAAACAAGACGGTCTGATTTGCAATGGAGTTTATTTTATCACTGAACAATTTCCATAACTGTTCATTTTTCTTTGCGCATTAGTGCTTTGTTTTCCTTAGTTTCCTTTGAGCTCATTGAAACAGGAACAACATCTCAAGAGTGTGATCACAAAGAACACCGTGGTGAGCGTGTGACAAAGTGTTCGAAAAGAGAAATGGCCAGGACAAATTTGGTCATAGAATCAATGTGTGGTTGTCATTACAGGAAGCTGGGGCCCGTTGCCACGCAACAACCTCGAGATGAGGTAACTTTAACATTTTACAGAACCTCTGTCTGACTTTGCAACAAACACAGTTTATGGAAAATGTGATGGGTCTTTCCCCCTGTATGAAAACTAGATCTTTAATAATGAATTCATTACAATAAAATGAGGCATGCTACCTTAAAATAATCTCTCAGCCTGGCACCACTAGATTAGATTAGACATAGAAGGATATTGCGTCTTGGACATTATTTTTACAAGCAAAAGATGTTCATTTTAGATGTTCATAATAGAAGGTCCTGAATGTATTCCCCGTGAGGAAACCCAAGCATAACGTCCCCAAATGTACATCGAGCGAGTGGATGAGGGTTGTCTGAAACGCCTCTGCGTTCTGAGAACACACCACTGTTATTAGATGTAAATTTAGACGTAAAAACCTACCCTTTCATATCAACTGACTTTTTGGCGTCAGTCACTTGATAGGCTGGAAACATATCTGCAGTGTTCAAGCCTCCACACTAGATTAGTTTGTCATATTTCAGGAAGTGGTACAGCAGCACTTTGGGATTCAAACACATCTTCCTGTGTGTTGCAGAAGGGAAGAAGTGTTGCAAGAAGCTGTGACTGCAGCCCTCTTCCCCCTCTGACACCTCAGGGCCAATGTCTGAGGTCGACTTAGCTATCTATGCCTTTGTATGCAGCCGCCCATGAAGCCTGCCTCACACCTCACCTCTAATCACAGTGGCAAAGCAGACGGACCTAAAACTTGTGTGAAAATCATTTGATCTAAAGCTACAATTCTCATGTCTTTTTTTCATCATTTTTCCTGAGTGGATTTTAGGTTCCTCGGTTGCTCTGCCGAATAGAGGAAACTCACTCAAATGGGAACATCCCATGAATGATCTCTAAAATGTCATTCTATGCAGCACGTCTACAGCACGACACCATAGATAGCAAAGAAAAGGCACCACTAGATTTTCATTCATATGAAATCCCCAGAGTAAAAGTAGACATATGTTACTGTACCATTGTTCCACTGGACCTCTCCACCGGGGACCAGCGTCAGGTGTCCACAGTCCAAAATGTGACCTGAAATCCACAGTTCTTCTGACATGAGCCGTCAACCAGCGAGACAGTAAAACCTGCAACAACATTTGAGTTCCTCATACTGCCACTGATGTAGTGAGTGAAACAAGAACTGATACACACACCCACACACACCCAGACACAGGCACAAGTTCGACTCTTACAACGGCTAACGTGTGTCAACAAACTCAGAGGTCCCAGGCTCAATTAGTCCAAGTGATCCCTCCAGTGTAGATGGCAGCTTCAGGAGCCACAATTATCTTGTTGCCAAATGACGGTGTTTCAGTTGCGAGCTGCCGGCTCCACCCAGGCTGTGGTTGCTTCACAGGCTGTTTGTGTCATCAAAAATCTGATGCTGCTGATTTGAACGCCCTTAATAACCGTACAGGTTCCGGGCTGAACACCGCTGTCCAGGAAGTGTGGCTGTTTGATGTCATGATGTTTTCAGGTCACATGATGTCAAAGCAATTTGTCAATAACAAATCTAGTTTATTCACCTATGTGTTTTTAATTGGCGTGAAGAGGCCCACCTTTTGCAAAAATGAACATCTATATTTCACTGTCTTACGCAGCTTTGCCTCATGAGAAACTGATGAGCTGGCATTTTTTAAAGAGGAATTACATTGAGTTTTATTTCTAATGAACCTTGTTTTATATATATATATATATATATATATATATATATATATATATATATATATATATATATATATATATATATATATATATATATTCATTGTAAATCACATTGTAAAATTCCATTTGATAAAAACCTAAAACCGACCAAATTTAAAGAATACATTTCAATTAAATAACCATATTTTTTCCTGTCAGAGAATATGATGATAAAAAAGGCAAATGCAGGAGAAACTCACCTTTGGAAAGAACAGACAAGCACTCAGTCGCACAGATGGTGACAATTATGTAACCAAATGTGATCATTTCAGACAACAATTGACACAAAAACATCTGGAGAACAGCTTAATCCCGATCACATACACATTTCATGGAATTGTCATGGAATTGAGTCATGTTGGAAAAGTGCTCCTCTGGTCTATACAGTGTTGGGATACATACAGAAGTGTGCTATGCTATGCCTTGGATAACTAAAAGGAACTGTTGGCAAATCAAAGTCATATTTGGTCAGGTTTTTATTGGTGGCTGGAAAGAAGGCTATCACTACAAAACATCATTCCAACCAGCTGCACAGGACAATAGGCTGACATTGTTGAAAATCTGTTAATTATGAGAATCCCTCATAAAAGTTGAAAATGAAAAAAACTACTATTTGGCAGCAGCTGGGAAAACGGTTGAATTATTATTATTATTATTATTATTATTAATTATTCAACCCAGGCAAAGTATAGTTATATATCTGTTTTTGTCTTCATTTGTTGTTTTTGTTTGTTGGTTTTTCCTCTTCCTCTTTGAAAGTGAGCTTCTAAAAAGTAAAGTCATATTTTTCCAATAAGTCCCTCCACCCTGAAATGATGTGTTGCCCTAGAGACAGATCTCTGACATTCACACTACACTGGCTGATTCCCTCCTGCTGTCTTTTTTATAAAGTGGATGTCCACAAGACGCAGTCACAATCAGTGAGGGGCCGCTCGCGGTGTCATGCCACGCAGAGGGCTACTTAACACATGATGCACAGGAATCCTGCAGTGGCCAGAAAAGATACATGAGCACTGTATGGAGAACTTACAAAGAATGTCATGGCTCTCTTAAGTTTCCAGTTATTTCTACATTCTACATTTTCTCTGATAGAGTGATTGGTGCAGATACTTCCTGGTCACCAAAAATATTCACCAAATCTGCTGCGTCAAAAATATACATACAGTATCATGAATTTGCGTTTTTGGTGACTTCTCTGAGGCCATTGAAATAGGGCTCACTGGATGCAAACACCCACAAATGAAATAATAAAGCAAATAATTGACTTGAACAAGTCAGGAAAGTCACTTGGAGCCATTTCAAAGCAGCTGTAGGTCCCAAGAGCAACAGTGCAAACAACTGTGGGTAAGTATAAAGTGCAAGCTGTCACCTGCAGCTGAGAGAAAATAGGTCAGGAGGGTGAAGTGTCAATCGAGAGCCACCAAACAGTAGATCTTGCCAAGAATTAGAAGCTCTGTGGTCAGACGAAAGAAAAATCGAGCTGTTTGGCCACAATGGCCATCAATATGTTTGGAGGAGAAAAGGTGAGACCTTTAACCCCAAGAACACCGTGCCTACCATCATGCACAGTGGTGGTACTATTATGCTGTGGGGCTGTTTTGCTGCCAATGGAACGGGTCCTTCAGAGGGAGTAAATGGGATAATGAAGGAGGATTACCTTCAAATTCTTCAAAATAACCTAAAATCATCAGCGCAAAGGTTGGCTCTTTGGCGCAGTTGGGTGTTCCAACAGGACAATGACCACATAGGACATCAAAAGTGGCAATGGAATGGCTAAATCAAGCTAGAATTAAGGTTTAAGAATGGCCTTGAGAACATGTGGACAATGCTGAAGAAACAAGTCCATGTCAGAAAGGCAACAAAGTGAACTGAACTGCACCAATTCTGTTAAGAGGAGTGGTCAAAGATTCAACCAGAAGCTCATGGATGTCTACCAAAAGAGCCCAATTGAAGTAAAGATGGGACATGGGGACATGGAAGCAAATATTATCATTGCTGTACGTATATTTTTGACCCAACAGATTTGGTCACATTTTCAGTTGAACCATAATAAAGTCTTCATGAATATCTTTTTGTGACAAAGAATAAAGTATATGTTCCAATCACAGAAAAAGTAGATTTGTATACATAACTGGAAGATGAAGGGAGCCATGACATGATCTTCTTTACAAGTGTATGTAAAGTATTCACCACAACTGTATAAAACAGGATGAACTCATGGTTGATCCCATGACATATTTTCAACACTATCAACTTATTAGATTATTACACAAGTGGAAAGAAAGACAGCGTTCAAACCAACATGTGATCAGTTTAATACTTCCTTTTTTAAAAATGGAGACAACAGATTCACCATCGATAACATACAGTACATTATAATTAGCATGTGAGAACATGACAACCATTACCAGCTCTGTCACCCTTGTCTGCTCAGGTTCAAGTGGCTCACTTGTCAGTATGAACTGCAATTTGAGGAGCGATTTAACATGATCAACAGCGTATGTGCAGGTGAACAATGATGCTCAATTGCGACTCTCATCCGTAAGTAAAAAACATATGGTGCTGTCCAATGTGTGGTTGGTTAGGCAAGGTCTATCAGTCTTCAAAAGTTTTCAGGAGCAACATCATTTTTGTTAAAAATGACGAGCTCGCCCGGAAGAGCATTTAAACGAAATCCATCTTTCCATCACTGCTGTGAGGACACTCATTGCCATAACGCCTCTCCCTCTAAATCTAACCATCCAAAACACATGGCTAACCACCTTAGCCAAACTGAAATCTGAGTTATAGTGACCCAGTTATTTAGAAATTTGTATCCTCAAATTAAGGCTAAACCTTGTGGGACTGGCAAAAATGTCCCCACAAAGTAAAATGTCCTCACAAAAATAGCGAAACCACGTACACACATTGGACGGGCAGGAAAGAACGTGTGGCAAATTTAGGAAATGAAAGCGCTCAACAAGCACATGGCCCATTTCTTTTTTTGAAATCTATTTATAAATGTTTCTCAATCGAGGAAATTTAGCTTAATCGGAGTGTGACCCTCAATAGTGAAAGACAAGAAATCAAAAATGGACACAATCAATCTGTACCGGTCAGACTGTTTTTCTTTTAGCTTAAGCCAGTCTGTATTAATGCGTGCTACATGATGTCGCCACCAGGAGGCAAAGGGAAATTTCTGATCTAAATACGCAACTGCAACATATTTAAACGTTTTTTTGTGAAGTTATAGTTCTTAAAAGTTAAAAAAAAACATTTGGTGACTAGCCTGGTGAATAAAGCTTGCCATTGGACTGCATCATGTGGGATTCACAACAGCAGGAAGGGTGTTCTCTCCTTTTTGACATTGGAAAATGTATCCGTAATGCTTTCATATAAACAAAAAGAAAAAAAGGAAGACAGCATTTAATAAGGTTTGTGGAGAATGGGACCATAACTCTATTATCATCAATGCAGTGGGTGAGTGGCTCTCATTATTTTCACTGTCCTTCCTTGTAAAAACACTTCTGACAGAAACAAGTGGTAAGCACCATTTTTAAACTTAAGCACCAAAAATAAAAGCACATTGCAACGGATGCCCACAAAACCAACACAGTATTTTTTTCAAACACTGTAAGCATGTGTCGATTTGTGAGCTGCAGGTGTACTGTGTTCACGTAAGAGGAGATCTGGCATCACATTGACCTTGGACATCTGACACAGCAGATCCAAAGATACACAAGAAGGCTGAAGCAGCAGTTTGATGAAAAAAGAGCAAGTCTCTCAATGGGTGAAGAAATGAGTGAATCATTTACTGACGTCTGCCCTTAAAACCACTCCCCTGTCATAGTGGTCATGTGTGTGTTTGTGTTGTTGCTCACACCGAGTTAGTCAGACCGACAGTGCCATAAATAGCTGACATATTTCGTGTTGGAGACAAATCAGTGAGGTAAGTGGTTTTCACTCCAACATCTATCCACCAGCTCACAGGGCTGACGCACTGATGAACACCAGCAGTTGTGAGCAGAGGTGAATGACGTGATGAAGATGTGAGTCAAATGATTTTGCTCACATGACTAGCATCGTGAAACTGTAGTGATGCACAACTGACACCAGAGCAATAGACAGACAAATACAATACGAAAACAGGTCCTGTGGCTTTTGACACTTTGTGCAAACTCGTACTGTGTACATATAAATGACAAGAGTGGATATACACAACAAAGCGTGAAGACAAGTGGTCAAGTAAGGATTATCAGATAGAAATAATAACATGATAATATGAATGGAAACGATACAAGAGTATAATATGGCCATTATAGATTCAAATATAAATAACTCGTGGGTACTTTCTGAGGTCTGAGCTGAAGCTGATGATGTTTCGGTGTAGGATTCACTTCCAATATACTGTTTCAAATTGACACTAAACATGCTGGCAGAAAATACACTTTTAAAAACAGATTGTTAACCTGAGCGAGGTGGCTCAGCTATCTTCTTCTGAGGTTGTGCCGTGCTGGCTTGTTCTTTCGGTCAATAAGCTTGTGACAACAAACAGTGCTCTGCACCGCGACAGACCATCCTCAATAAGACGCAGCACCAATCCGTCAAGTTTTCATAGCAGTTTTGCTACACAACAGCATGTTAAACTGGACTGGTTTGTAATGAAGTATGAAAAATGGACTACATTCTGAAGGGATTTCCAAAAATCCTCTGGTGAATTCTGTTTAATTTAGTTCGAAAGTTCTTATTGTTCAATTGTTTTTCACATTATTTTTTTTTAAGATCAAAAATGACAGCTGCCATCCCAACTTCGAATTGTTTTCCTTAGCTGACCTAACACTCCAACGGAGAAAGAATACGTGGAAGATTACTTCTTTATAGCATTTCAATGGCTAAACAACAACAATAAAATCCTCTTGTCAAGAGAGCAGATGTTAGACTTTGCCATCAGTGATGTGGCCAGAGAAAAGTAGCACCAATGTAGAGCAGCAGAGGGCTTGATCGGAGAGATGGAAGAAGGATGAAGGAACGGAAGAAGTCTAGTTTCACATAGAATCTCCTCCTCCCTCTGTCTCTGTTTCAGCAGCTCGCCCTCCAGTGGAATGTCGGACTTAGCTCAGACACGGCGTGGCCTGCCGAGCTGACCGGGTTCGGCCTGGACTGGGAAAGTATCCACAGAAACGAGTTTACGCTGAGTGTGTGCTTTTGTATGAAATCAAACCCCCAAAGGTGGTTGCCAGAGATCCTCAGGGTCCAGGTCAGTGTCCCTGGCAGGTCTTGCAGCACATTTGTCTGAAATACGGACGGCTGCAGAACTTGAATCTGAGCACCAGGGGGCAGTAGGCCACCGTGTTCACGTCTTTGCACTCTGCAGGGTGTAAAAAAATGTTGCATATTATGTGATGGAAACGTTGACAGACCAACAAGACTAGGATTAGAAAACAGGAATATTTTCCAAATTAATTTGTATCGGTACCTCATCGATTTGGTCGGAAATACATGAAAATTTAGGCTCAGCTTTTGTTTTTGTTTGACTACTTATTACATTTATGGGGAACATCTGCCATAATGAATACAGTACAGTAACAACAATAACATGAAAATATTCACAGCAGTGACACTTCAACTATTTTAGGATAACTGTTACTAAACAATCGTGAACTTACAACTGAACTTACTTGTTAAAATAACAACATAACTTTGTATTGTATGTGTTATTCAAGGGCAATAATCAGTAATACTAAGTTGATGTTGAACATTAATTCTATTTTGAGCCAAAGTGGTAAGAGAGTGACCCCTGACCTTCGGGGTTGTCTGTGCTGATGGGCAGACTGAGGTCACATTTGCTCTTGCACTGCTGCATTGCTGCGGGCCGGTGGTGCTCAAGGCAGTCGTTGGACGGCTGACCGGTGTGTGTCAGACACTGGACGGAACGCATCTCCTGACCCAGCCCACATTTGGCAGAACACTGAAGCACAAAGTGGTGATGAACACAAAAGTGTTAACAGGGAGGTCAGAGTGTGGGAAGCACAGCCGGAATGATGGACAGCATGAGATCTAAGAAGAGATTAAATGTATGTCAGGACCCTGTGCTTACAGCGGTGACCTTATCTCATTCATACATGTGTTTCATACATGTGATGTAATGATTTGATGTCATCATTTTCAATGACGGTGCAGAAATTTACGAATGATAGATATCGGCCTGACTGTATTCTCAGATGGAAACGGTACAAAGATGAAAACAATATTATCTGTAATGAAAAATCTTGATTTTTAACATTGACTATTGTGCCAATCGCTTCTCAATCTTTAACTCAGGATTGTGAATAGCGTTCGTAATGGGCTTCTGTCTTCTGTCCACGGGATTACTTACTTCGCCCCAGGGTCCTGTCACCCACTGAGATGGCGGGCAGCGCTGCAGATTGCAGCGCACCTTGGAGGTGGGTCGCCCTTGTTTGGAGCACTTGGACTCTGGCAGTGTGTCTCCACTCTCTCCACTCTTGCACAAGACCACACGGTGCCTGTAACCCGGTCCACAACTGGGCGTACACTGCACAGAGAGAACAGGAAACGCATGACGAACAGTCAGACAGAAGCAAAGGGAGGGGGCTGTTGGGGGTCACTGCGGCCACAGCCTGAAAAAAAGAGAGCTTTTAATTTGATCAGCAGAGGGCAGCAGCTGTATGAAAGAAAGCCAAGCCTGTGTCTGTAAATCAGCTGGACATAATTTCTTCTCCTGCTGCTGCAGACAAACGTCAGAGGAAAGATGAGGGCTGTCGGACTTCAGACACAAGTGAATCTGGACTCAGATGTGAGACTGAGCTGCAGGAAGAAAATAGGAAGCATTTTCTGCCCATGAGCCATTCAAGCAAAAAAAAAACAAAACAAAACAGAATCGGTTGATTTTAACTCTTAATGGTCACCCGATGTTCCATCAGACTGAAACAGAGTGTTCTTCATGAAACATTCAGTCAAAATCACAATACAGCACCAGGTCAGTCCACACATGACATGTGATTCCTGATTGCTATTGAAAAGAATACCTACGCTGCAAAATACCTGCACTTGAATGGAGCCACGTAATGACCAGTATGAATGTAAGTCGAGTTTTCCGCCAGCACTGAATACATACAGTTTAAATACTACGCGACTACACTAGCATGACACACTGATCAGAGGCTAGCACATTAACAAAGTACAGGGTCACTACAGGTCCATAATAAGTAAAGTATGAAGCAGTTCGACCATCAGTCCCATCACAGGCAAACCAGCACATAATGCTGTAGACGAAACAAAGTCGGATAAAATCCATGCCGCAATGAATCAGGCTATTAATCACTGTTGATGCAGGATGTTCCGGGTGATGGGTTTGTCTCTGTGCTGGGGTTGCATGTTCAGATGTTTCTGTGAGTGACAACTAAGAGCATGAATGTGGTTATTTCAGCTTTGTGAAAAGAAAGAAAGAAAAATATTTGAATAGACTCTTTCTAACCATGTCTAATTTAGACTTCTATGATAGAAAAAGTAAGGACCTCAGATTTATGATTGCTTAAAAAATGTCCTGCTGTGTTCCTGCTGTGGCTGTTGCACTAAAGAGTAATATAGGGGTTGGACAAAATAATGGAAACACCTTAAAGCTTTTTTAGCTTTAAGGTGTTTCCATTATTTTGTCCAACCCCAGTAGAGCACTAGCTCATGGTGCCTTCATTAACCTGAAGCAGATTGTGCAGTCTGATCCGCAGCTGAACATCCAACCTGGATCAGGTTGGTCCCGGATCAGGTGACATTTAGAGACCCAAGTAGTTCATCAGAAAGATGTTCGAGATCCAGTAGAAAGTCAAATAAAGCAAGGTTCTTGATGCACATCAGCAGTGTGAAAAATGTTGGCCACACATACTCACACACACTCACTGCTGACCTCTGTCTGCTTACCTCTGACCAGTCAAGAGCCAGCCATTCTGGTGGGCAGCTGTGGTTATTGCAGGGCTCAGTGAGCGGAGGCCGTGTGGGGTTGCAAGCTGAGTCATCCAGGACTTTTTCCTCTGCCCCAGATATCCTTCTTTTACACAAGACCTCGCGTGTCTGAAGCCCGCCATTACAGCTTCGGCTGCACTCCGACCACTCTCCGGTCCACCAACTGATGAAGAGCAGGGGCCAGTAGAGTCATTATTTAATCAGACACTGACAGGTAGACAAGAAGAGTGCACGCCACACAGACAAACAAAAATCTGTCTAGGGAACCACAAGCACCATTATAATCTGTAGTGCTCTAATGTGTGTTTAAGCCACTTTTGTCAAACTGTCATAACATAAAGACTATTTTGCACACATGAGATTTTTAAACCCTTGATGAGCATACTAGAATTCTTATCCTCAGGGTTTCTCATAAAATATGCAAAACTCGGAGCAACTGTTTCACTTACTGGACAAATCATAAAAAAAAACGTACTTTGGAGAGCAGGGCTCAGTATTGCAGGACCTTCGCTTTTCTTTGGGTTTGTTCCTCTTTTCACAGAAGTGGTTGTAGACAACAGAATGGTCACCCAGTTTCTTACACACCACCTGTTGGATCTGCACACCTGACAACAGGGACACCAGCATCACAACAAAGACAGAACGTTTGCAATGATGACCATGGAGTCGTCTCCCTGATGATTTACCTCCAGCACACAGAGCTGAGCAGCGAGACCATGAAGTGTAATGCCACGCAAATCCCACATGTGACTCCCGGCTCACAGGGGGATTGAAACGAAAGTGAATGCCAGGGTTCTCCTCCCTCACCAGCACCTACATACAAATACACATCAATGTGTCTCCTCCAACAATAGTGCTTGTTTCTCACTTGCGGTTACCATGACAGTGAGGGTCATATTCGTCGGGCCCAGGGCCTCGAGAGTTTCGGGTGCGTCGGTGGGTCGCCGGTAGTGAAAAGTGGTTCCACCAATCTCAAACCTTCGTGGCGTGTCAATGGTGAGCTTCCCGTTGATAAAGTACTGATCACTTTTGCTTTTCAACACTGGGGATGAGATATAGAAAAGAGTGTTGACTGAACAACAAATGGGCATGTTTATGCAGTAAACATGACCTTTCTTGATTTTAACTTTATTGTACTGCAATGCAAGTATCAGTATTCACTTTCAGCTGAGTTACTGATAATGGCATGATTTTATTCTATCTGTCACTTGTGGATTCATCTCTAGTGTTGTACTGCTTTGATACACTATGAATGTTAAAATTTCATGATATGACATGAAATGACATGATATGACATCATATTGACATGTGACCAAACAAAAGTCGAAACTCCTCTCACCAAGGTAGTTCAGGGAAATGTTGAGTTCTTGAATATGTATGAAGACTGAGCCTTTAGGTATTTTGACGACTTCTTCATAACCTGCAAGACAAACACAGTCAAATAATGAGGTTGTATTCTCATGACAATATGAAGAATGATGCACACGCAGTGTTTAGCTCTGTGGGACTGAGCAGAGGCAGCGGATTCCAGCTGCATTCCTGGGCAGCTGCTCTCAGCTGCTTGGTTCTTTGCTCGAGAGCAAAAGCTGTGCCAAGATGCAGCTTTGCTGGTTTTCTCTGCTGCCTCCATCTGCTTTTGTGTCTCTGCCTTTGTAAGCTCATCTCAGTTCTGATCTGAATTTCTCCTCCTTCCTGCTGGTGGTTTTGCAAATAACTTTACCCTCACTGTGGAATAACACGACTCCATTCAGCACACTGACCACAAGAGACAAGGAGGGGTTTGACCTCTTCCTGCTGCTCTGAGGCAGGACTGACCCTGGTCAATGTGTGGACGACTCCGATAATTATTTTCTAAGCATCTTAGACAAATAAAGACATGATTGACTCTTCAGCGACCCCTCACCCATCTTGCATCACACATCCGAAAAATATGTCCTCTTGATCCATTCATCTTCTATTATTTAAGAAATCCTAAATTTCACAGTCATATGAAACATGATAGCATTCACGATTTGCTTTCCTCTGAGTTATAAATCGTATTTACGTTCATACTGCAGAAGCATGTGCCAGCTGACAGAATCGCTTTAAATCATTGAGAGGGAGAGAAGCTCTGGTTTAAGGCTTCAAGAGTTCAGAAGATGCATATACTAGCTGTAGACATGACTGAATGATTCTTCTCCTCATAAATCAGTCTACGACACCTCCAAGGACTCCTGGCTTGAGATGGAAGTGGTTACAGATGAAAACCTTCAAAATCATAAACCCTATTGGGCTTTAAAGCAAAAATAGAGAGACATGGAATAATAACAGTAATCATACCTTTCATTCATTAGCACCCCAACAAGAGCCTCATGAAGGGTGATGTCATAAGGAATTCAAAGTATGTTATGTGTTTGACTGTAAGAGGACACACAGGCAAAACCAACACAGAACACAGTACATCAACAAGACAGGACAATCAAGACAGGAAGACCCTGAGGAGGTTCTCCCCAGGCCTCTTGGACGTTATGTGTAATAGAACACAATTGTGGACAAAAATGAGTCACAATCACTTTAATCATTAATGCAGGCAGCAGAAGTTGCATTGTTGCAGAAAGCGCATGTCCACATACACAGTATACAAACAGCCGTGTCACTGCACAGTTTATACTGATATTAACGTCTTCATCTTTGCCTTCGCCTATACTTATACATATAACTTGTAGAATATGTAGATTAAGGTTGGAAGTCTTGACAGTTTTGGAGATATGTCTGTTTATTTGACATGTTATGTCACAGTTAACATCCAAGGTCTACCATCCTACCATAGTAGAAATGCGTCTTCTGATAAGGAACAGGTTAATATTGGACATGGTTTATTCTACAAGCATCTTCAGGTTGAAGGGGTTTGTGACTCATCTTGGACTACGGGTTTTGAAGCTTGTCTCAAGATCCAACCATCTGTCCATTGGTTGCTAGCAAACCACTGTACTTCCTGAGATTTCTATAATTATTGCTCTATAACCGTCCATGTGGTTGCCAGCTTCAATATAAAACACAAAATTCTTCCAGTCCAGCCAATGTGCTCTTTTTTAAGCACAAGTTGATAATTCCGGTCGGCTCAGGCCTCAACTGAGGTTGACAGTTTGGACTGGTTACTGTGGTCCAAGGCACCACAACATGTGTGGGAGTGAGCATGAAGTGTTGACGGGAGAGGGAATTCAGAGTTTCTCTTGTGGGAAGAATACAACCCAAAATAGAATGGACAGCAGCCGGACCTCAAGCCACACTGCTAAGATCTCAACTAAATCTGTCTTCCACGTGTCCAGTTAACTATATAAGGGTGAAGAGTAAATGCAGACTTAATTTAGATTACATTTATGTGGTGGAAATTAAAGATTTGAAGAAAAGAAACTTGAATTGTCGAGCAAGCTCTCGGGCAAGTTGACCTCTCCCAAGCATTGTTGAACACGTGCCAGGGCCCCGCAGCTCAGGAACACCCTGCCAATGGAGACCCAAAGGACAACGTGCACCTCCACCTTTAAAAACTCCTTTTTATCACAGTGTTCAGTTTAAATATTATTGATATATCTATTTCTTTCCTAATCTTGTCAACCCTCACAGCCATGTTTCTGCTGTTAAGACATTCATTTTAGGATATTCTTTCAAATTCATGTCTATAATTGGCTGCAGCTAAACTTAAAAGGAAGTTAAAAAAAAAAGAGTCACCTCCTTCAGGCAGGGAGTCATTGAAAACGCCCTCAACAGACACACAGCTGCTTCCGTCTCCCCCGCAGATCCGGCAACGATCCTCACGAACGTCTGAGCCGAGAACCCGATCGCAGCCGACGTGCTGCAAGAAGATAGCGTCGCAGGGTCACTGGGGTTCAAGGGTGAAGGGGCACAGTCAAGAGGTGTCAGAGAGCAGGCTGTTGGATTAGTGCTAATGTCTTCCAGGCCTCTTTCACAAAAGCCCAGATCTACCAGATGGTTCATCCAGATGTGTTTTCAGACATGATGCTGCAGTCGTAACTCACATAAATAAGTCTGATGATGAGTAACGCAGGTGGTTCTGCTCAGATTCTAAAGCAAACCTAAACAAGAGAAAGTGCTCACAGCCTCATATGTAAGTGTCAAGTGTTAATAATAGAGGGCGATAAGGAGGTCCCACAGTCGAGCAGATCCAGAACTCTGAGTCATGTCTGGGTCCCCTATTACCAAGTTGATTTGAGAAGTTTTCCCAGGCAAACCAAAACAATTACTGCAGCACTGGTCAGTAATAATGAGTAATAATATGTAATAATATGAATCAATGAATAATATGAATTTATTCAATAATACATTTTGATTATTTCTCAAAGATGAAAAAAAGAACCCCACAACCTTCATAAACAGTACTTTCAGACAGCAGGACACAGCAAACCAAGGTCACACAAGTACATACAACTCAATTAATCTTGTTCCTTTTCTAGGACTTAGGGCACAGAATATTACGAGCAGCTGAGCTCATGGAAGTGCGACTGTAGCACATCAGGTTCCTGCTCTCCAATCTTGACGGTCCACTGTAACTTTCTGTTTCGCTTTCCGACCTTCATGTTCTTCATATTGTGTGTGCCATGGACCAAATGACTGGAATAAGATTAGGCAGCAAACAAAAACAATGTATATGTACCCCTTTGGCATCCCCGTCGTTTGAACTATTCACAAAATGAAGAGCACAGAAGAGAAGAGAAAAGATGGCCAAAGTTTTAAAGGGATGGAAAGCCAGACTGCAGTGAAGACAGCCAAGCAGGCGGGTCACCGAGTTTCTACTGAGGGGAGCTGAGTAGGAAGGAAAGAAATGGGAGAGAAAAGCAGAGAACAGAAGGGATGTTGATAAACAAATCCTTTTGTTGGACTTTCTGCTTTTTGGACAAAGTTGAGCTACACACAAAAATAGATGAAATACGATTCTTTTGCTATATTCATGTGAAAGTGACCTGCAAATTTCTTCTACAATTACAGAGATCAACAGCCAGTTTAATCTCTGTCATTGTCTCCATTAGCTCAAAAGGGAAAAAAGCACCCGCACGGCTATGGTCATGTTTAACGGCCACATATTTAAATGATTTCCTGCAAGACAGACCTTTCAATTATATAAAAAAAGAATAGCAGCTACTGCAATAAGGCTACTCAAACTCACTTCTGCTGTCCACTTTTATCATGTGGGGAGTACCAAGCACTTGTGCCCACAGCTGATCTATCAAAACAGAGTTTGGATTCTGATTAAATCACGATCAATGTAAAGAAAAAAGTGGCAAAAACTAGGACGGACGGAAATTCCAAAGATATTTTAATGTCGGCCACATCAAAAAATCCGAAAGAAACCGTGATGAGAGGAGGACTGTAAGCCCTTACAATTCTCCTCATTTTACATTATACTCCTGTCTTGTAACATTAAATCCAAAACAAGAGTTGGCATGGTAGATAAATTGATCTTTAAGCAGCAGACAATCCAAGTTGCTTTAAAGTGGGTGCAAACTGACTGAACCTTGAAGTGAATTTTCCACCAGTACAATGGCATGTATCTCTCATTAGACACACTGTTTCCAACTCCAGAGCACTCCGGCTTTTAATGTCAATGACCTCTCGCGTCAGAAGTGTCATTCTGTCGGTCACAATTCAAACTTAATGATGTGAGAAGAAATGAAAACCTTCCGTCAGAACGCGCTCGCTAATATAACTAAACTAATAACTTTGTATTGCTCCTGCTGCTCTCCCCAGTTACAACCTTCAGACACTCCAACACTTACTACAATAATGAGTCACTCATTGCATAAAATGCATCATTGCTTCAGACTTAAAGGAGGACTGGGTGATCGATACCTTTGACTGCTAAATACACAAAGGGCTGTTGTCTAACCTTACACTCGCCGTTCACACACACGTCTAGCGAATCATCTCTGCAAGGTGTGCCGTCCACCACAGCCGGGGCTCGCTCCGTGTAGAAGTTGTACCCTTCGGCCAGGCAGTTCAGAGAGCAGGTCTTCACACCACCTGTCAAAAAACACCAAATACACTGAGTTCACTTCAAAGGTCATTACTCATTCACGCATGAGAGTCTTTCCTCAAATGTTGTGACAATTTGGGATGATAGTGACCCACGCCACACAGGGGAGCCCACACTTCCAGTTGGGCATCTTTCCACCTGGTCCGGGTCACCACCAGACTCCACCACCACCATCACTGCTTAACTCACTTTTTAGAAATTGAGAGGAATGTCTTACAAACATTTGATAATGTATGAGTTTATGTTTATATAAGTTTGGATGATATCTGTCTCCTCTGTCTAGGCCTAGTTTACAAGATCTATGAGTTGAATTAGCGCCATTAATAGGTTTGTGAAAAATCTCTCCTGGAGAGCAAATGTGATTGTCCTTTCTTTATTTATATACAGTATCAAGGCAGCAGTTATTGATACACAGCAAGTCTTAGATATGATGAGGTTAGACAGACCCCGCCATAGCGATTTGCAGTCTTGCACCCACAAAGCCAAGCGTATCACTCCTGCGCAGAATGACAGCCTGCTGAGGGAATTACATGTTTCTAAGTGTTGACACACAAACAGCTGAACGTGATTAGATCACTGCCTCCCTCAGACACACAGAACAAACTGACACAAAACTACTAAAAACAACCTGAGGGAACAAGTGCCACTGAAAAAATGAGGACATTGAGCGAACAATTAAACGGCTGTACCGAAATAACCAGTGTCAAAACCACAAGTGAGAAAATAAGGCATGTTTGAAAAACATATATATATATATATATATATATATATATATATATATATATATATATATATATATATATATATATATATATATATATATATATAATCTAAAACTTATTTGTGAAACAGACAGCCATACAGTATGTGAATACTACTGTACTAAATTAGCCTATATGCTAAGCCATGCAAGTATCAAGGGGAATATACTCTACACACCCCACACAGAAAGGTTGGCTCTGAGGAAAGCCTCACACTGGGATTGAACCTGCAACCTTCATGCTGAGCTGTTACCATGCTAACTCCACCATACAACCCGAAGACATTATTTCATTTCTTGACTTTAACTCACAGCACAGCCTTGTCGTTCCAGCCAAACCTTATGCATACTTCAGTAATGTAACTGTCTTGCCAGCTGCTACACAGCTTGAGTGGCTGCTGACATCAGTCTGGCCCCTTTTTATTTTTGCTGGAAGCTCTGGAGAAGGTACAGTTTGTGTTGAAAGAGAGGCAGAACAAGAATTGGCAGTGCTTTTAGGCCACGAAATGGTTAGTCCATGGAAAACTGCAATTCCCATGTTGCCTTGCTTTGGCAGGCAATTAGGTCTTATGGCTTGTGTCTTCTTCATGTAGTGTGAAAGTGAGATGACACTGCAGTTGAAACCTTTGATATAAGTTTATTATTGACAATAGAGATTGAGGAGCGAAGGAGGTCTGAAAGAGGCAGAACGGGAGAAGGTGGTGTGATCTGACCCTAACACGAGGTCGAGTCTGTGTTTCTATTTTAACAGCTGCGAGGGATTTCCATTGTTAAAATCAGCTGACTTGATGAAAAGAGCACTTGTTTCCTGAAGTTGCAGTTGGCTCAACGTCAACTCTTAGAGCCATTATGTTACTGGATGTCTAGATTAAAGGCCGCAACTATTTAACTTTCACATCACAGTGCAGAGGCACTAATCAGAGGCCAGAAATTCCTGCAAGGCATTGTGGAACGCATGGCTTTCTGTAGCCAGCATCTGCAGTACAGACAGTGCAAATTTCCATACACAGACGGAGAGCAAACACACCCACTGACGGTTATGGCAGATTAGATTCTGCTTCTTAATTCCAAATTTAACAATGTGTTCTTCACTATAAATGAATATTTCTAGTGCATTTGCAGATCACACACCAAAATAAGGCCAAACCAGGAACAATAAAAAGAAAACATTTGCAGTTCAGAAGAATTCATTTGGATTTTAACTCATCTGCAACTTGCATGTCTGTGGTCACTATAGCACATGTGGATTATCAGATACATGTGTACGCTTACAAAGACAGGACGACAAAACACTTGTGATGGCAACCAATCCAATGCTTATCACAAGATGACTCAAAGACCTACCCCCTCTGTACGGCTTCCAGGTGTAAAATTTTCCTCGGAAAGGAACACTGTCGAAGTCAGAGCACTGAATCTCCCGGAAATCCCGCGACCCTAAAGGACACTCCTGCAACAAATTCAAGCAAAACATCAAAGGCTCTTGATGAATCGAAGCATATGCTTGACAACACTTAAGAAAGTGGTTACATATTTCAGTGGTACTCAAGACGCTTACATCAATGTTGCAGGACCTGAACCGTTTTCTCTCTCCGAGGCAAAACTTTCCACCGATGGTTGGCCTTTAATAAGACACAGAGACGCCTTTGAGCACAATTTCATAAACTCTGTTCTGACATCACTTCATCACAACAAGCTGGTTATAAATCCCTGTTCTTACCATATTCAACATTGATCAATATGACAAGGCTCCTGGTGCTAGCCGGACATAAAGAATAACATGCATGTGCATAATCAGCGCCAGGCTCCTCGGGTCAGAGCATCTGAACAGTTGGAACCTCAGAAATAGTGGTACTGTAGGGAACAAACCTGGGACTCGATTCAGGTCAGTTTATATCTGATTTTAATAAACAAAAGACCAAGGATCTGGTTGATCTGATGAGTCATCTGTTTTGAGTTTGCTTATAATTTTTCTTCATTATGCTATTTTTCTGCGTATAAATTCACCAATACAGCACACTGTGTTGCAATCAAGAGCAAGTAATAGGTTGTTGGTACAACTTTAAAGTAATAGTTTTTCTTTTTTTTATACCATGCTGACACAGAAAAATTAGTCTAGAATTATTTTACAGTACACTATGTGTAATGAACTAAGAAAAAAGGTGTGATGCATAAGAAGCACCCACGTTCAGTTCTATTATATTTGGCAGAAGAAGACAACCATTGAGATGGACAAGAACAGGTGTGACTGGGGAGGACGCACAAGATAGGTTAAGGCGGAGGAGACAGACTTGTGGTGGCAATCCTTGATGGGAAATGCCCGAGAGGAAGTCCCTTCTTGCCAAAAAACTACAATCACTCGGAGAGCACAGACCTGTGCCAATATGATCACTCACCAGACAAAACTACCATGATCCTGTATTTTTTGCCAATGATTCAAGGCCCAATTTCAGGAATGACCCTGGACTCACTGCAAATCTTTGTTTTTTTTTTTTTTTTGCTGTGCTGCAAATAGAAGAAATGCACGTCAATTGACTCACACCAAGTCAGTGCGGTCCAGCAGACTGGATCCGGAAAACGGACCGCAGTGCAAAAATAGCACAGAGGCGATGCCAAGTTAGAGACAAGAGAATCCTTTCTGCAGGAAATTAGATGATAAAAAGTGGATCCAGTGAATTTTCAAAATAAAGCACTTTTTGTGGACTTAAGATCAGTTTCAAAGCATCTATGGTGAAGACATGTGCAGACCACCCATGTTCTGGACAGAGACCAAATATGGGAGTGTCACAGCAACTTGAAATATGGTCTGGATTTGTGGATTTAAACCTCAACCATATTGGGTCCTGGACAGTCCTGGACAAGAAGCTCTAATGTCAAAATGAGCCAGATACTTAAATGGTAAAGAATCCTTGAACAAATAATTAACAAAATATATAACAAGCAAATCAACTCCCTAAATGCATGACCACTGCCTATGGGTGGTGATACAGCAATGTAAGCAATAATAAAATACAGTAGAAGAAGATGGAAGTGTTCTCACTAGCATCAGAACCACTCGCAGTTTGACTGCACCAGACGAGCATACTTAGATTTGGACTGGCTTAATCTTTGATACGAGAATACACTGCTGGCAGGATCAGCCAGGGAGTTATTGGGAACCAGTCATCACTGAGAGAGGGCCAGGTTGTGTTTCACAAACACATCCCTAAATTGACACAGATGAGTGTTTGGAATCTGTTAAAATTGTTATATTGAGTTAAATCCATTCATGAAAAAAAGTGATTGTAGATTATCAATTTTTACTGTTTATGAAACGCAACTCTCCATGATGATCGAGGGACACTCTGAAATATCAAGCACCTTTACTGTAAAACATTTACTATATTATTGAAAACTAATGAGGTTATTAGTCAACTGATCAGTTTCACAACAATACAAATCAAAGCTGACTCTTTCTAGAGATGTTTGTACCTGGGGCTGTCACAGTGCCTGACAGATGATGAAACCCCACCTCCACAGGTCCTACTGCACTCCTCCCATGGTGTCCACAGTCCCCAGCCACCGTCCACTCCTTCAGGACGTGTTCCATAGGCAACGCATACCCTCTTGTAGCACCACTGAACGACACAAATATTAGTTCAATTTCTGGAGTGTAGGTGGACGCACATAGGTGACATCAATTGTTGTCGCGTATTGTCGTTTGTGATTGAAGGAGGGGAAAATTGAAAACTACAGAGGTGTCTAAAATGAACTTGGATTTGCCAAGATTTGTGAAAAGCGGTAGTAATGTTTGCACTATGAGCAAGGAGGACATGAGGGGTTGTCCTCGTTGTGGCCACAAACTTGATTTACATCAAGCAGATGTCACATCACCAAAGATGGTGAGACCCTAATTCAGTCCCACAGAAATGCTAATGTTGGATCCATCTGAAATAGACTAGAATGATCATCATTTACACAAGCAAATTGGCTGTGGCGGAAAGAAGCTCTCAGACTCCCTTCCAATGTGTCAAATACTATCATTAAAAAATTATTTATATTAAATTAAGTGCAAAATCGTTTTTGTGTTTCAAAAGGTGTGGCTGAATTACAGAGACACCAAAAAATACAGCTGATTTTTTTTGTTTATTGTTTACATAAAAAAAAAAAAAAAAACTAAATTCTCCACAAGTAACACAAAATGTGTTCAAAACTGAGCAAAAAATACATCACATTATTTAATCATCAAATAATACATGGTCACCCTGTCATTAGCACAGCACAACGCTACCGGTGTCTGAAAACCTTTTTCCACCACTGTAGTCCAACATTTTCACAACCAAAACAAAAAAGCAATTACTGTATCAGGATGATACATGTTGGGTACTCAGTTTCTCTCCCAACACGACATTTGTTGATCA
Organism: Synchiropus splendidus; assembly: GCF_027744825.2. NCBI lineage: Eukaryota > Metazoa > Chordata > Actinopteri > Syngnathiformes > Callionymidae > Synchiropus > Synchiropus splendidus. The sequence goes on from NC_071334.1 coordinate 36,034,146, forward strand.
TGATTTACCCCTTTCTCAATAGTGTTGGTCTGACAGATGGTTCCCTCTGCAGCAGGAATGCTGCTGGTAATGCAGCGGTTGCTTTTGCTCATACACCACAGTTCACTGCAGACTTCCTGTTTGAGTGAGTGACAGAAGAGTGAAAGTAACAGAGGGAGGGAGATAACCAAAGAAAGTGGGAAGCATGACAACCTCTGAGTGTTTTTTTCATCACTTTAGAAGGGTTAGCAGCAAACACACACACTCCTTCTTCAACTTTGCACATGGGGATAACTTTTATAGTGTAGCATATGCTCGGACCACATCGTATCTGCAGTAATGAGTCTATTAAACAGTTTGCTGCTCCAGATGTCTATTTAGTCTGAACCTGGCCCTGTAAAAGTGACTGGGTAGTAAAGCGCTATTTGGTTTCAGTTTGGGTGAGGGAAGTAACACGCTGATAGACAAAAGGCTGAATGTGTTTGTTTTGGTTCACAGAAATCCGGTGAATTACCAATGATTGTACAAAATTCAAATGATGGCCTCTTTTAGGCCACATTTTCTTATCTATTACAATAGGGCAATTATGTGAGATCCATTCAGTTTTATCTTCTGGAAGAAACAGTGGAAAAAGCTCCAGCAGTAAAATGTCTTTTAGCCTGACGCCACATTCACAAACTTAACAGATAAAGAAAGTAAATAGAAAATATATTTTCTAACTTGGTTGTGAGGAAAGAGTGCACTAGAGCAATATACACAACACCTCCTACAGGCCATCATTCAAACAATCTTTTTTTTTTTATCAAACCAATCATCGCTCAATTAAACCAAGACAATACCTAGACCTTAAAACAGTGATTTTATATTTACCGAGTATTTGCACTGTCGAGATCTGACCCCATATTGCAGGCGACACTGTTCATCAGCATCGTAGGCTTGACCTGGTGCTGTGGTCGGGTACACAAACTCCTGCTTGAGGGGCACGTTGTTCAAGCAGGAACCCATGCCTGAACTTTGTAAGGACAAGAAAATGATATTCATTGTTTCAAATTTTTTTTAAAGTAGCTTACACTCACTTTAGACCAAACATAAACAGGAACAATGTTGTTAGAGGTGGTAGGGGTGTGACAAGAGCTTGTTAAAATGCAGTGACATTTCCCATTTAAAAGCTGTTATAAAAAGACTGGATGAAGGAGAAGAACGGTGGACGTAAATTGTTTTGTAGGCTACTGAAATTTTCTCAAGACGGGGATACAATTTCTGCTGACAAATGATGGTATCCGATCAGCGTTTATTTACTGCCAAAAAACAGCAGAACCCATCTGATGCTCAACGTTAATGTTTAGGATAAAATAATCTACAACACTGTAAACAAAACATAGAACATGCAACGCAACACGACAGATATCAGGACGACACAGAGATAAGTGACGTGGCAGAAGGTAAGAAGGAAGGAAATAATTGGGGAAGTATGAAAAAAATGTCATGAAGAGTGGTCAAACAAGAATCACTCATTGTGACTAGATCTGACCTCAGGTGGGTGAAGTCATTACGACATGATGGTGATTCTGCAATTGTGAGATACACGCAAGAACAGCCCATCTTTCTCTTAGATGAGACTGTCAGTCATGGCTTCCCGCCACAAAAGAAGACAAATATATGAGATAAAGATAACAACTTATCTTGTCATACAAACACGGATCAGCTCAACTGAGAGAAAATACTGTTTCTGGTTTGTATTTTGGTCAAAAGAAGTTCATGGATGGATGAAAAAAAAAAGAAAAAAAAACTTGTGTGACTCAGTTAAATTAAAAATGTTCATCCTTTTCAGTGTAACATAGTTTTGAAAACAGCAAACTTGATGCCTACATAAACGTTTCACCCATTCCTTTTGCGTAAGGGTCTCATTATGTGATTAGAACTGACATTACAAAGTTTGTTCACGTAACCCTCAAAGGATTATAGGTTACATGGTGCCCTGCACTGTAAGCAGTGCCACAGACGGACTTCAAGGAGCAGCTACAGATAACTGTTGTCTAGAAAATAAGAAAATGTGTTTTTGGCTGGGACGGAGAAGGGACATGCATTTCCCTTTCTGAAAGACGCTGGACGAAAAGAGTCTCCCAGTACAGCAGCCACATTAGCGGCTGTTCATATAACCAGCAGAATTGTAGGTTTTGGGGAAACCACTATCGAGGAGCTTTTTTCAAAGACATGCACAGAACTTTTCTATGAGTCCATCTTACTTCAGTGAATGCAATGATATGCCATGGTCTAAAATCAATCAAATCAATTCAAAATCAAATAAACACCACTTGAATGATTAAAACTATGAACTCAATGGTGTCCACGACAAGAATAAGGACTAACATATGAACTGAGGGAGGAAAAATCCACATATAAACAGTGACAGCGCTCCTCAAATCAGCCTCTCAGTTGGGAGTTTGTGCAACATCATATGGTTTTGCCACAAATTTATATGTTGAAATGCAGCAACGATCATCTTGCCAAGATGGCTGAAGTCAGTTTTGTTTTACAACAAACAGGTTGGTTTCAGCTTTTATAAATGCTTCGGTGGCTGATATTTTAGATTTGGGAAAACCATGAGTGAAGCGGCTATTTTGTAAACTATTAACTGGATATAACCTTAAAAATACAAACATTTAAGATTTTATTTTGATGCAAAGCTACTCCATAAAAGCTACGCCACAAAACTCAAACAAAAAGTTTGGATACAGTGTTGATGTAAGAGTGTATTTTGGGAGTGAAAGTATGGCGGGAAACATCAGAACAATATCAGTGGGTGAGCCACTTTAGTTCACTGAGTTGTTTATGGAACACAGTCAGAATACCAGTTCTGGCAACCAGCCACGCAAACCCATAAAAATTCAAAGCTGAAAATGTCGTTTGAACAGAAGTTCCCTTAGACGTCTAGAAAGATGGTGCCACAGACCACTTCTAAAAAAGGATTGTTGGACATTCTTAAGTTCTAAGTTTATTTGCAATTTGAGTTTTAATAGTAGAAACGTAGTGTAGTAACTTGACGTTTCCAAGCTATTTGACACACAAAGTTAAAAAGCAATACTGAGGAAGTCATTGTAGAATAACTGTAACCTTCAAATTTGGCCAAATAAAATGAAACCTCCAAAAGATAGCGTTAAGTTTCCTTAAAGACTGAGCCCCTTCAATACCTACAGTTGTGTAGCTCCAAAAACAACAAAGAATTACTGACTACTGAAACATTTTGCTTTCAATTAGGTAGTGTTAAATAGTGAAATGACCTATATAGCGAGATTAATAATTCTTCATTAATCTCAAATAAAACCATTTCTATCCTGATATTGCAGCAGTCAAGGGAGCAACAAAGTGTATTTCTTCTCCATCTGAGACTGCCATGGTTTTTTGACCAAAAAAAATGCAATCCAAACATCGGAGTGTTTTTCTTTTTTAGCCAATGTCTAATTATCCAATTATTTGTGGTTCAGCAGTTATCTGCCGAGGCTGACTTACTCTAAAAAGCTGGTGATGTAATCCCGGCTGCAAGTGGACCAGATGAATGGGTTTGTCTTCATGGTTATGTGGTCAGCCATCAGCTTGGCGGTCTCCTGGGTGCGTGGCCCACAGGCATTACCCATACCATCATGATTCATCCCAAACCTGCACCAGTCACGACAAACACTGTCAGTTGTTTGGAAAGAGTCATCCATTCTGGTGGCGCCCTGGTCCCTGCAACGTACGTGTGTCCAATTTCGTGGGCGATGGTGAAAGCTGTCCCAAGACCAATGTCTTCATTGATGCTACAGCTCCGTTCTGGTTCACACATCCCACCGACTGGAGCTAGACCTTGGGCACACACATATGGACAGGCAAGGTACTGTACTTTACTTGTATCACACAGACGGGCATCATAATCATACCGTTAATACCACAAACCAGAAGTTGTTCGGTGAAATGAACAAATTCACTATTTTATATTTCAAAAGAAGATGTGTGAGGGCATGCATGTGTATTACCTAGGGTTTCACAGGGCTTGTTCTTTTGGATGCAGATGTCATACCTGTAGAAATATTATAAATTACTTGCTAATGAAACACCACATTTGAAACCCATATATTAAGCCATTCATTTACACGGATTTGCAATGTACATCATCAAGAAAAACAAAACAAAAAACATGGACAGTACAATGGCTGAGAGCAGACAGACGCAGAAAAGCAATCGCAGGAAAACAGTGATGTCACGGTGGTGTCATCTGTCTGGTCAGCTTCCATCCTCTGGCTGATAAAGTCAGTGGTGAAACAAAAGTTTTCCCACCACGAAGGAACTACTTCTCCGTGATCTATGAAGACTCATATTAAATCAAAAACATTTATGACATCTTCCAGCTGTCTCTCTTCTAGCAAGGCGCATAAGAAAGCCACTCTCAGACCAGCTCTGGTTATCAACAGTATTTTAGTAGTACTATCCCATGCAAGGAGTCACAAAACACAACATGTTCATTTCCAATCATATCTCTCCAGTCAGGAATGCTTGGCTCTGACCTTGTGATGAGCACAGCGGTGTCATGGTGAGCAATGCCGTTGTCAGGAATTGCGTTCCCATAGCTGCTGCGGTGCTGGATGGTTTTCTGCCATTTGCAGAAACTGTCTAAAGACTTCCCTGCATGGTGGTTGATCTCTAATGTTGGCTAAAACAAGACAAGATAAGCATACGTCATTCAACTTACAATTGCAATGTATTACATGACTTTAAGGACTGAGAAACGTGAACAGCTATTGATAGGTTTTCCTTTTCATTCAGAACTTGTGTACTGCATGAGCACATGTGTGCACATCTGTTAATATCAGGTCACACATGCATGCTTCTCACATGAAGCTGGCTAAAGAGGCATGTACACAACACTCCATCGGTGGTCATAATGGTATTTAAGTGGAAAGAGAACAGAAAAACAATAATTAACATGTTTATCTATCTTTATAATGCTTTATTCTACAAAAATGATGGTGACACTTCACGCAATGTATTATTTGCACATTCATATGACATCATAATGCATTCATAAGGCTTTATAGAAGATGTTATGAAGCCTTATAAATGTTCTGTGATGTGTTATGAAAGACCTTTAAGTAAAGTGGAACCAAAATGACTTTTCCTGAAGTGACGTACAACAATTTGCAGAAAACAAATACAGTGGTACCTCGGTTCTCGACCATAATCCGTTCCAGACGGCCATTTGAGAAGCGATTTGTTCGAAATCTGAATCAACTTTTCCTATTACAATGAATGGAAAAAGAAATAATGCGTTCCAAGCCTTAAAATAGGTTTTTGTAGGAGTGAATGTAGAGTGTCTGCTGCAGGTGCGCTGTTCGTCTATGTGTGTGGCCGCTGCATGTGGGAGGGGTTGCTGAGTGAGTGGCGTCTCTCCAGAAGTGAAGAGGTGCCCGGTGCGTGTCCAGCTCTGAATGTGCGCTTCTGTGCAGTTTGGCTGTGACAAAGTCATAAACCAAGTAACGCTCTGTCCCAGACTCGCCTCATCCCTGTCTGAGCTCCAGCCGACAACAGTACATGAAACCCTGGAGTGAGCGCTCCAGCCTCGGAGGTGTGGAGAGCGAGCACCTCCACTGTGACACTCTACCACGGTCCAGTGTGGAGACAGGAAAGGTTTTACACCTCAATATGAAGAAAAAACAGTCAGTAAATGTAGCTAACGGGACATGTCTGCATACAGAGGCTGTGTTATACACAATAACAAAGCGCGTCGTGGGTCAGCTGATCTGTCCGTGCACGTTATGTTTTTCCGGCTTTTTTCGGGGGCGTTCGAGATCTGGATTTTTGTTCAAAATTTGAAGTAAAAAAATCTCAACATTTTTGTTTGAACTCTGATTTGTTCGAAGTTCGGGACGTTTGAAAACCAAGTTACCACTGTACAGTGCAACTGTTGCACTTCGGTATTGTGTCACAAAACGAATGGAAATGAAACTGCATAAAACTTGTGGCAAAGACTCAAGGAGGAAAACAAGAATGACGCAAACTGCAGCTCATCAATGGTCTCAGGTCCAATCACAGATTTCCTGGATGCAAGTTTTTCATTTGCTTTAATATAAGACATTCTGAAACCAAATCTTTTCGGATTAAAATTAATGAGCTCCATTGACACTGACGTGGAAGCAGGTTGAGTGTGACTCTGTACTAGCTGTAAGCAGAGAGATGGTGGAGGAGGTTGAGGAGGAGGAGGAGGGGGAGGACGGCTCCCCTGGCCACCGCTGGCTGCAACTCGTAACCCAGGAATCTGTGCAGTGACATAACAGGTAATTGTCTCATCCCACAGCCACTCATTTCTGGGCCCACTGCTGGCCTGGTTTTGGTTTCAAGAGGCAGTGTGCCTGTATCAGACGTGGAAACCAGAAACAGAACTACTAGCAGCAAATACTTCCAATCCTGTCCTGACCTCAACCCCAACTGGAGTAAGAATAAGACCACTAATAGTGGCTGTTGTTAATGATCTAACATTTACTTCTCCACTCCGTCAGATGACAAACTTTCCAAGGAAATTATAGGGATCATTTTTTAAACTTGTACAACCAATATAAATCATAGCAGTTGCAATAAGAGGAAACCTCAAAGCCACAGAGTAATGAGGGTTTAATCCTACGTGATTCATCTGACAGCTCAATTGGAGGTCAGATATACCAAATGTCCTGTACACTGTCTTGTAGCTGATTAATAAGGTCAGTTACTGGCCACGCAGATGGTTCAAACGTTTGACTGACTTGTGTTGCTAAGGCGAGTTTTCAGGAAAGGTATGGTACAGTAAGGTAGGTAAGTAAAGGGTGGCCTCATGGTAATGATGGTTTATGGGATCCTTCAGCGATATTCCGGCTTGTGAAAAAATAACTGCTTTGATGCTGCAAATGGAGCATGTGTTAGTAGCTCCATTATCAAAGCCTAGCTACACTTGTGGTCAAACTCAAGTCTGGCAGATATATCCAGACAGTGATCACAATTGGCCGATGAAACAATATCTCAATCTATTTGTTATAGGCCCGTGTGTAGACAGTAGTTTTTTTTTCTCCATGATCTTTGTGATTGTGACACACACAGATTCAAACACTTGACCACCAATGGGCTTCCGGCAGGGAGATTTCCACAGGAAAGAATTGGTACCAAGGGGCACAGCCTTACTATGGCTTCAGAAAATATTGGAATCCCACACTCATAGTCAACGGAAGCAACAACAGAGATTTTTTTGGGGCACATTTACTACACAGGGGATGTTTATTGCTATAATGGGACGAACATATGTTTAGTCATTTAAACTGGATGTACACTGTGGCTCCAAACGCCAAAAAACACTTGCCTGGTCCTCCATGAGGAGTATGAGCCGGGTCACCACGATGTTGACTGCATTCCCGAGGCTAGAATCCTGGAACAGTTTGGCAACCTGACCTCCAGAGAAACAAGAAAAGACCAGTCTTAAAAACAGCTGACTCAGTTGCACGTGTGCTCACTTTAGCAAATGGAAGGGAAATATGATTATTTCAATGTGTGCATCAGACTGTCATCCTTGCGCTGCTTTTGCGAGGCTTTAAAATCAAATCAAAAAGAATTCCCTGATTTCAAGACATGTTGGCGAAATGCCATTGCATGGGATGAACAAAGTTACTGACGATTTTCTCCCAGTGAAAAGATCAAATACGCTTCATTCACAAAAAGTGGGGAGTTTAAAGCACACGTTGTCATCCATTCCTCGTGGTCAGGTTAACGGTTTACTATTGAATTTCAAGTATCAAAAAGGGATTTAGTAAATGAAATATACAGTATTAATTTGACAACTATGGTCATGTATTAGAGGAAACTAGTAGCTGGGTGTAAAGAAAATACAGTGACATTGAGCATCTGTGTGAGTATAAAGTGATAGGATGAGAAAAGAAACAGACATGAACACATGGGCATCGTGGTATTGGAAGAACGTATTTGTCAGATTTTAATCAATTATGTCTGTTGCCATGTAGAAGACTCACAAAAAGGTCTGCAGATAGTCGCGTCATACACGCGACAGTCAAGACAGGTGTCTCATTCAAGCTGAGAAACCCACCTTCTCCCCGTAAAGGTAATTATTGCAGAGTTACAGGCAAAAGTAATAAAAATACCAAAGTTTGAAGTGCTACACACAGCAGTACCTAATTCAGACGCTTGTCATTAAAGGTGTCAGTAGCAGTAATCTGACCCTCTGGTGGTTTCTGAGGCATGCTTCCTCACAATAGTCGCACAACAACCCTTTATTAGCCACATACCAAACGTGTGTATGTTTGGTTAAGTGATTGACCATGTGCACACTGATGTCCGTTGACAGGAACTAGCTAATGGCAGACAGTAGCATTACATGCAATGAAAAGAACAGAACCACCTGGTGACCTTTATACGGACTTTATTTTTTTTCATCAAATAATCACTGTTCCTCTATAATGTGCTGCCCACATTTTGTCCATGCACAGCAGGCCACAGCAAGTCAACTTGTCAAACTCAAATGTGAGAAGCGTTCAAAGACAACACAAACCAAGACAGCAGGGGTCTGAACCTATGGCTCGCGAGCCAGATGTGGCTCTTTTGATAACTGCATCTGGCTCTTTGCACGGCACCAGCACATTGTTATGACTGATGGGTGCCATCACTCTCAACAGCAAGGTCAGTTACAGTGAATTCCCATGATGCTCTGCAGTCCAGTCAAGCAATAACAGTCATAGATCACTTTAATATGGATTTCCAAGGGCAAACGTGCTTTATGCTGCCGAGACTGAGCCTTGTTACATCAGACCAATGAAATCAATATCATTTAGCGACAGCCTAGCGTCTGAACAAGAAAGGCACATCTTGGTTGGGCATGGTGTCCAGTATCAAGTGAAATCATCTAACACCGTCACATCCAATCTTTTGGTGTAGATATGAGTGTGTGTTCAAAGTCTGCATATTTTTTTTTACTTCTACCACTCAAAGTTTCTGTGAGAGTCTGTGATATCGAAAACAAAAATGAGTACAATACATGAATGAGTACATTATGAGTACATTATTATTTTGTGTTCTGAAACTTACAATATTCATGACAGCCAGGATGTATTGCTCAATGTCCCGCCGGCCATGGTAGCCCACCATCATTTTGTCAGCCACCACAAGTGTCTCCACATAGCGCTCCCAGCTCACCGAACGCTTCAGGGGAAGTTGGCCACGTCCAACATGATGAGGAGGCGTCTTCAGGGTTCGTTGCCACCATGACCATCCCTTTATCGGTTTCTCATCTGAGAAATTTGGAGATGAAGTTCTCAGTTGTTTACTGTGTACTTATTGCTTAACTTTTGTAAATTATACAAGGATCAGCAAAAGCTTTCATTTAACCTTCCAACAGATGGAGTGGGAAAACTTCAACACTCCAACTAAGATTAAACTGTCCTTGTGCAACAGCAATGTCTCATGTTCTTACCAATGACGCCACAAGATTGTCCCTTGTACTGATGGCGAAGAGATGATCTCTTGTAAACCACATGAGGGTGCCCCTCTGCTCTATCCCACCTCTCCGTGTTGGTCTGGTTGTCCGGTGACACGAGGGGCTCAATTAAGTATTCTTCGCCTCCAGCAACAATCACCCCCTGCTGCAGAGACACAAACGCAGCTCAACATTACATTTGGTTAAATCTTTAACACCTGAACAACCTGAAGACTCAGTTTGAATCAATTCAATAAGACACTGGGACAGTGCATACCTCTGCCAAGCAATGTTCCCTCTAAGATGCGCACATGCGCAATTGCGCACAGCTGATATGATCTCAGCACACAAAAATACGTACACTGCGCAACAATAATTAATCGTGAATTGAATATAAATTACCGCAATTTCCGGACAGCAGGGCTTCTCGTCGCCAGGACATAAAGCCTTGTGACATTAGAGCAATAAAATGAAGCACTCACAGCGCCATTCGACCGTGTGTGTCCTTCACTGTCATTTTCCACAGATACTCCGGTGCAGCGGTGCTTAAGACAGTCCGCCAAGTGACACCTCTACATACACTATGGGACGAACAGCAACCAGAAGAGCTGCTATTTGAAGTGAACTGTTGGAGCTGGCTGATGTCTGAAAGCTGATTAAACTCGCTAGTGGTTGGTCAAAATTTGCGCATGCACTGAGCCAATTGGGGCGACAGGAGAGAGACAAACGAGAGAGAGATTTGTTGCAGCGCAGGTTTCAGACTACAATACACAGAGACTACATGATGGTCAGGTGAGGAAATTAACAGTGTAGTCAGTGAAAGAAACCTGTTCCTTCTTCATTTCAGCCTGATCCACACAGGCTCACTGTTCCATGGACTCAAGTGGACAAAATTATCCTCACTAAAACTAAGGAGGTGCTGAGACAAACACAACAAACACATAAAACTGAGAGAGGGAGCAGCAGTGTTTATGTTCCCTTCATCATTGGAGTCCATCTCTAACCAATAACGAGCGATCTTGTGTTTAATAAAGGTTACGCTCACTTCTGTGTCTGTGACGTCAGCAGATCTCTCCAGAGGAACTTTGTCTCCACATGTATTCTGAGTTACAACAGAATCACAATAGGTGCTGAATTGTATTATAGCAGCGCTGTATGAGTGCGTGAGGCTGTAGCGGATTTGAGGGCCTCAGGTTGACTCAGCTCTGGTGAAAATGACTTAATCACGATCAACAATAAATAATAAAAAAGGGTTCCTACAACCATTGGATTTTCTTGCTTTTGTGTTGATGATGTCACATCACATGCAGTTTCCTTTCAGAAAACATTACATCGACAACAGATGAACCTAGTGAAATGTGATGCTGCACGAGATCCAGGAAGAACACAACTTGATCTTTCACATACTGACTGGTTCAATTTTGTCGTTTAATCAGCAAGTTTAGGGGTTGGGCTCATACAGCATTAATATGAAGTGTCATTTAATATTGAAATTGTTTCAAAAACAAAAACAAAATACTGAATGCTGACATCATCAACAAGTGCCCAGCAGCACTGTTTACCAGCCATATTCATTCAGTAGGTTATCTTTTGGCTGCCATAAATATTTCGTGGATGGCAAAAGTTGCTTTTCAAATCTTCATTTGAGGCGTCACTTGATTATGGAAAAGTAAAAAAAAAAATCCTCTGACCAAATAAGTATGCTGCCTTTTGGATTCCAAAATCACACCAACATGAGGTATATACTGCAAGTCCCTGGCATATTAGGGAACACAAAATGAACGGATGGAAATGTATCTCATTATTGTAATAATTACAGAAAACACCTTTCCTTTCCTTAGTCTTGTACAGAGTCGAAATGACCAGGCACCGAGATCATTTCCTCTGAATTAAAAGGTCATTATCAAAGCAAATCAAACAATGGAAGCTTATTAAGAGCCAGCTCGGGGGTCCGGAACAAGAAAGACTTGAGACACACAGGAGGTCTAGAAGAGAAAGTGAGAAAAAAACTTTGGATTGTGCTTGGATGTGTCGGCCAGTCAGAGTCAGCGTCTCCCCATGACTTAGTTTGGCAACGTTCCAAGAGCACCTAATCCAATAATATAGTTAGTGATGCTTCCCTGGACTCAATCACCCGCTTGCTGTTGAATGTGTTCATGCCGGTCTGAACGACAGTAATTACGTGTACGACTTAATAACGCTTAGTGAACACGTCTAATCCTCAGCTGTGTATACAACAGTTATTGTGGGGCCTGCTGTTTGCTGTGAGAGGATACACTGATACACCGAGCAAAAAATGCACCAAACAAAACAACAATAAGGCACCACGATTCAGAATACCCAGTCAAGTGGTTCAAAGGGGACCAACTCTGATTCGACAGCTCGGAGCAACAACAAGAAGATGCCAGTCCTCTGATGTCGTGTGCACAGATGACTCATGAGAATAAGAATAGGAGTAGAGCTTTGGCAAAGGTCATCAGTTCTCTTCAGTCAGTTTCGAGCACAACATTATGACGTGAGCGTTATTTTGGCACAGCGATGCTACTGGTGTTAGGCAATGTGATAAGTCAGTGATGTAACACTACATAAGCTTTTAAATTTTGGTTGGTATTGTTCTTTTAAAAGTTGGTCAGTTTTGTTCAGTGATTTAGCTTAAAATCTGAAAATGACACATTATTCGAAATCTACAGGTACCTCAAGATCCAGCACGCCATGTGTTTGTTTGACACAAACTGTCTATCTGTTTGATTGATTCAAATACCATTGTGAAGATACTATGTAACAATAATATACAAAGGTTTTGCTTTGCACTCCACTTGAACATGACAGATAGAACGTAATCAGAGAATACGACTTGTATTGCATTTCATGATAGCCCTTCAGACTTTACTACAACACCTGATCTTTGTCCACCTTTTCCATCCATTTTTTGACTTCTTCATGTATCTCAATTTTCAGTCATGATTACTCATGCCCAGGTGTAAGCAATGGGTCATGGTATGCCTCTTCTGGGTTTGGCAGATTTCTACTTCATCATTGGAACTCACCTCATTGCCACATGGGCAAAAGGATCAGTGCTGCTGCCTACACTTCTCTGCAATTCGTCATTATTTCCCTAACTTCTTTCTCTAGTTACAATTTTTTTGGCGGATAATAATGTTGATCATGGTGTGAAGGAACATCAGCTCTGCCCCCCTGTGGCATGACAGCTCATCTTTCTTTCAACATTTTTTTTACCATTAGCATATGCACTTGTGACTTTTATATTGTTTGGGAGTCATTCTGTCCCATACCTGACAGAGAAAGTAGCTAGAATGGGGTGCGTAAAGAGGCCGCAGTTAAGCAGTACCGGTTCAAAATACTGGGACGATTCCGGAGTTTACAGTATGAATGAGGTACGAGGTTTCTTCTTCTACCACGCTGTTTCTGCTGCTTAACTGCACGTGTGGGTGCAGGTTATCCCTGGCACGTCATATGAAGAACAGAAGCTGCTGTGAGTTCTGGTCTTTGAGGCTGCACTTGCCAGGAATTATGAACACTTCACTTCAGTGTCTGAGGACCACACTGGTCGACTTGGCTAAAGATAAAGGCCAGCTTCACTGCTCAAGCTTTGTTAAATTTTCAAGCTTTGATCCGAATCAAGCAGATCTGATCCCTCGGTTGCTGAGCAAGCTACTGTTGCTGGAGCTGCTGCTGACCTCACCCTGTGTGTTAACGCTGGATTAGGTTTGGAAATCTTACCAATCCCTTGCAGTTGCTGAGGGCCACTTTGCTCGAGTGTGGCTGACCTTGGAGATGTCCTACATAATGGCAGTGGGGAGAGTAAGGGTGACTCCATGCCAGTCTGCCCTTTTTCCAGTACTCCACCCGGAACTGGCGAGACAACAAGCTTCCTTGCAGTGTCAGGTTCAGTAGAAAGTTGTTAGCAGGTGTAGAGAGCTGGTAAAAGACCTGGGAAATTACAAAGTTACAGTTCAGTTTTGGAGGTATAATGAACAAAACCCAATGAAACTAGTTCCATACAGGATCTGGATGCTTTTCTTCGGTGCTTCTTCTTCGTCTTCTATGGCGTTGTGGTGTTTCTGCCTCTACCTTTTCACCATCAGGTCCAATGCGCACTGGAATGGCAATCTCATAGTGGGCCAGACTGGATAAGAAGGCAGCTAAAAGGGCAACAAGGTACAAAGGTCAACCAATCGCATGTCATGCCATATTGATGAGGTCTTGGTTTGGTTGTGCACCATCCAGTATTTCATGCTTTGTGACTGTCATGTTTTTAGATCAAGAAGACTAAACATGGGCATGTTGTGCAAAAGCACGTACAGTGGTACCTCGGTTCTCGGCCACAATCCGTTCCAGACGGCCATTCGAGAAGCGATTTGTTCGAAATCTGAATCGATTTTTCCTGTTACAATTAATAATAAGAAATACTGCGTACCAAGCCTTAAAATAGGCTTTTGTAGGAGTGAATGTAGAGTGTCTGCTGCAGGTGCACTGTTCCTCTATGTGTGTGGCCGCTGCATGTGGGAGGGGTTGCTGAGTGAGTGACGTCTCTCCAGAAGTGAAGAGGTGCCCGGTGCGTGTCCAGCTCTGAATGTGCGCTTCTGTGCAGTTTGGCTGTGACAAAGTCATAAACCAAGTCACGCTCTGTCCGAGACTCGCCTCATCCCTGTCCCAGCTCCAGCCGACAACAGGACATCAAACCCTGGAGTGCGCGCTCTAGCCTCAGAGCGATATGAAGAAAGCCAGTAAATGTAGCTTACGGGACACGTCTGCATACACAGAGGCTACGTTATACACAATAACAAAGCGCGTCGTGGGTCAGCTGATCGGTCCACACACGTTATGGTTTTTCCGGCTTTTTTCGGGGGCGTTCGAGATCTGGATTTTTGTTCGAAATTCAAAGTAAGAAAATCTCAACATTTTTGTTCGAACTCCGATTTGTTCGAAGTCCGAGATGTTCGAAAACCGAGGTACCACTGTACTTAATTTGTCATCCAATGTCCAAATCCTGTGAAAAATTGGACTTTGGCTGGTTCTCAAAGTTGCACCAGGAAATGTGAAACATTCACCAATTAAAGCATAAGAAACCAGAACAATTTGAAAACATGAATATAAATATGCAGACAATGACAAGGAAACTAGGGAATCAGAATTTTAAATATTAACTAATTAATTAATACATAATTACCGGTTATCAAATCAAATTTGACTGGCCCATTGGGACAGCGGGTGGCCACAGAATTGTCTCCCACAAGCCCGTAGGAAGTAAGACTCTCATGTCAAGGGCTCAAAACAGTGTGGACAAGACAGTAGTATCACAGACCATTTATGTGACCCTAATGAAGAGTGAATCTATAAAATTATGAATGTTTTTCATTTCAATGTTGTGAATTATTGGCCATTACTATTTACATTTCAAATATAACTAGCGAATGAATTAGTTTTGAATTACATCACATTAGTCTGAAAAGAAATTGCTTGAATTGACATTTTTGTGAAAATGTACTGAAAATAAATGAGAAAAATAAGATTGTTCATTAACATCATATTTTCGTGCTTTTTCACAAAACTCCTTGCACTGATATTTACTACTAAAATAGATCATCTTTACATATTTTGTAAAATAAATTGTGTTTAAAATTAAGTACTATATAATCATATCGCCCATTTTAGAACTTGTGATGACATCTTTAGAAATCTGGATTTGCAGTTTTCTCATTTATTTCTTTAGGTATTTTCTTTTTGTTATGGTTAATGTACATTTCTTTCTATATTTTGCCTCTTCCTTTTAATTTCTTTTGTCATTCGGCTCGACGGCCCCTGTTGACAGTCCCACTATATAATACGGCCCCCTAGGAAATTTAATTGTGGGAAGTCTAGAGGATGCAGATGATTAATTAAAATTTATTAACCATCATAATTCAAATGTAATCATCTGTTCCTTGTCTCATTATCAACATTCCCTGTAACCAAATAAAAGTCAGTCCCCATTGCATCAAGAAACGTGCAACTGTGAGGCATCCAAATTTTATGATTAAGAGATACAGTTACCGTCAGCTGCTCCCACTAAATTTCTGTTTCTGGTAAATCCGTCTCCAAAAGATGAAACAACATGTTTAATATGGCATTCCCCGCCTCGTGAGGACACTCAAACCACAAGAGAGCCACATACTTCCACAAAATCCACACTTTTAGCATCTATAAATCCTCAGCAATGTTTCCCACCACACATGAATCCTGTTCCACAGACCACAACAAAAACTACGATGGTGGTATGGCCATCAAAACTAAACACATGACAAACTCCGGCTGACAATGAAGGTGTGTTTTATGTTTTATGAAGTAGTTATTTTTATCCTCTCTGGGCGATGCAATCAAAGTTTTTCTGAAAGACCTAACTAGGGAAGATGACTCATGCCACATAGGGACCAAGATTAGAATAGGATAAACACAATCAGGCAAAGGAACTGTGGTGATCAAAGCTTATTTGTGACCTGTAGCAACCAATACGCTACACGTGTAGGAATTGGCTTGAACCCGGCAATATTGCTGACACCTTTCCAGTTGTGGTTACATCAAGTTGTCATCAAGCTTTAAGAAGTGCCGAGTATAACCTGTAACATAGAAATTTGAAGGTTGAGTAGTATCCCATTCTGAATAACAGCAAGTCAACCTTTCAAAAAGCGTACTTTTCAAAGTCCAAACTGGCCAACACAGGAGGTTTTTTAACATTTTCTAAAAACTCCCAACTTGCAACACAAAATGCATAGAAAGGGTTGTCATCAGCTGTTAAAGTGCAAGACTTCAATCTCCCTGGAGTATAACACACTGTCTTTGGAAAACACCCATCCCCCACAGTGAGAGCATCTCACTGGTTTCACTTAGCAGTGGAAGGAAAAAATGGATGGGAAAGCGTTCCTCCCTTCATGCCAGCCTCATGCCAACGCCACCTCTGAGCAATAGGTATTTTGTGGAGCATGAAGAAAATATACTATGCATTACAACCCAAAAAGTATGTCTGAAGACCTCCCCAGTGCTGTCTGAAGGTGGTCAACTCCCCAATTTTAATGTGATTCTGTGAGACAACTATCTTGTTCTAACATTTTACCCTCACCAATGTGGTCCATAAAACCACTAATTTGTCCAGCATGATGTGACAGTACATGAATGTACCCAATACACCCTTTGCCAAACTATCAGCTGTTATTCTCCACTTTGGAAGAAGTTAAATTCCCACATAAATTTCATTGGATTTGCATCCACAGATTTGTGTTTTAATGCTGTTACAGAATTCCATCTTTTTTTGCTTCTATGGACTGGTTGCAAAGTGGTCTCAAAGTGGTCTTGGTACAATAGCTCAAAGTCACCAGACAACTTGCATAGCCCAAAGCCTTGTTTTAGAAGCTGATACTGTGAATGAACAGTAAAGTGATAATTCTCTTTAACCACATGATGTGCAGGTACTGTAAAGAATTTTATGGTGATGATTGTCCCATACAACATAATTTGTATGCTGAACAACTGATCAGTCCACAAGACCTGTGCCCAAAATTCATGCAAATAATCCATCTTGCAAATTCTTTGTAGAGAGTCAGTGATGCGCCCTGTTGCTGATGCATCATTGCTGGCTCAACAAAAGTCAGTGTTGACTTTATCTATTCACATTTAAGTGAGAAATGGTACACAGGACAGTTGGACTCAAGACTGTCACTTTGTTTAGAGAGGTGGGGGTGGGGAGTAAAAACCATTAGCAAAAGTGGGGCAACGATGATTATAGCTGGATTTTACTTTAGATAAGACGAGTATAAAAGCATCTGCGACACAAACTTCTTCCATGTTTTAAGTGAAATAAATCAAACACGTTCCCCCCTCCATTCCCTCCTTAACTAGCGCCAATGGCCGGAGTCATTGTAAAGGTCCTGTCCTGCACAGTAATCCTCTGAATTGGTTCAACCGTTTCAATTGAGTTTAAGTCTAAGAGGTAATTATTTCTACAAGGCACTTTTGAAAAGCAGCAGTGATTTGATTTGTTCATGCTTTTGGGATTTCAACAGTTATTTGTTTTGTACATCCTGTTTAGTGTCGGTCTAGATGCCCCAAAAGGCTTCCTTTGGGAGTTTTCCCAGGCACATAAACCCAGTGGGTGACTATGCAGCAAGTGCAGACATTTCTCCATACTATGGGAACACCTCCCAGTTTCAGAGTGGCAGATATGCACTCCAAATGGGCAATACCAGTACCCCATGAGATAGCAAAAAACAAATCTAACAAATAGACATTGCAGTGTTTGACAACTCAAATCCAGAGCAAAACTACAAATAATTAGAAAAAAAAAATGCCTGTCACTGTGAATTAAGTATTTCAATTTTAGATTTAAGGGAGAAAATATTACATTTGGACATTTTGAGTGTTGAGTGAGACTCCTCAGATGGATTTCTGTCCCTGGTCATGTGGTACTGATGTTTCAGAGTAAAATATGATTCATGAAACTTTGACAAAAAAATGTTTGGTATTTTGTTGCACAGTTCTTTTGGACTTCTAGGGTGTTCTTGCAACATTTTTTATTTTCAATATTAAATGGGCTTAGCTTAGTTTTACACAATACAAGGAGGACTGAAAATTCCCTGTGTACTTCCATTGTAGGTTCACCTGCACACATACTTTGGTTTGTTGTATTCACTCATAGTTGGTCTAGTGCTGCTGCTGCAGAAGCTACACAGAGCATACTGATCAGGTGGGGAAATTAAGAAAAATATGTGGTTGGTATAGAAGCCACATATTCCTTGTTTTAAGTCAGATCAGCTCCAGCAGGTAGCACAGGTAGCTCTTCAGCATTGTACTGCAAAGGCAGAAAGAGCAAGAGAGACAAGAAAGCACGACCAGAAGTAGATTGTAGTGTGCAACAAGTGGCTATAGCAAGAACAAGTGATCTTTGAAAGTTAAAGTGCCGGAATCCTGACGTTCTCACAGTGTGGGACAATTGCTTGAAAATGTGCTACCGCCCATCCCTTATTTAGCAACATATAATAATGACAGGAGTCAACAACCTCAATTATTTAGATGAGAAAATAGGACAATGTACTGTGTTCTGTACAGTGGAACCTTGACCAGTGGGTTTGACTGGATTTTCGCTCTCAAACAGAAGAGAGACGGATTGTAATCTCAGTCAAGTTACCACTGCATTCATTAAAATGTGGCGCTGGGTAACTAGATGAATAAAGGCTGAAGGTTTGCGTTGTTTCTCTTACCTTGTGACTGAGCATGCTCATCCCTGTGACCTCCTGCGATCACTGTGACAACCATGAGAACAGTGACTGTGCAAACCAAACTGGTCCTCCAAAATGTTTCCATGGTTACTACAGTAGCAGCTATAGTAAAAGAATTCAGTGCAGTGGTCCCAAGGCGTCTGTCCCAACATGTCTCCTGCCCTCTAGGATCCCCCTCGCCTAGGAGTGCGACAGCTTTGCTCTTCGGACGGCCATGGTTTTAGAGCTTCCGAAAGTTTCAGAACGACATCACAGCCTCCAGTGTGTCTCCGACGTCAAGTGGTCAAGAATCCTGTAGAAGTCCTCATACACAAAGAATATCGCTGCGAGGATATGTCAAGGGGCTCAGCAGTCGTGGTTTGGATCAGCCTGCAGAAGAGAAATGGCTCAGTAACTACATGAGGTAAGGGATTGGAGGGAAGGTCAGGAGGGAAAAGACAAATTTAGGCATAATCTGAAATAGGAGGGGGTTGACTAGTAGACAGAGAGTGAAAACGAGCACGAGATCCCATTGACCCATGAAGTAAGTAGTCCACTCAATCCATTCTCAGCATCCAGCTAAGCACTGACCTGTTCTGCATTGTTGTTTCAGCTAATCAATCTTGGCTTTGTCTTTCACTCTGATGACCAAAGACAACAGCAGGTCCCAACCTGGGGCCCCTGAGGCCTCTCTTTAAGCTGCCTGCCCACCGGAAAGAGTTCAAACACAAAGGAAGCCATTGATCTTGTAAAAAGTAGTGCTTAATGCCCAAACAGGGTTTGAAGTGGGTATTATGTCAGAGGCTCTGGGGGTAAAATGAGCCAATTTGAGAGTAACAGCAGGTTGCCATCACCGCTGTGCTGGCCGACTGCTGTGGTTGGCTGAATGGCTGAATGGCTGAATGAATAGCTGGCAGGCTGCCTGACTGTACAGGTCACTAATTGGCTCACATCCTCACAGACCATCTATATGAAGCATGTATATACATCTGGCCAAATATAGGAAGAGACAGTGGGACAATGACTATGACTTACCAACCAACTGATTTCTTGACTCTAACAAAGTGTGAAGAGAAGCTAGAATAATACTGCAAAGGGAAATGCAGGTGACACAACACATATAGAGCACTATCTAATGAGGGCTGAATGATAATGCTCATCACCATTATTTTGAAATATACCGTCATCGCCAGTCCTCAAACAATTATTCAATGATTTAAGATTTTGCAATCTTGCAACAATAACATAATCAAAACAATATGCAAAATAAATCTAATAATTCAACAGCGATATTTAACATCCATCATGTAACTCTTAAAGGATCCTAGCTAGAAACACCAGTCAGTTCATGTGGTCTGGCTTCAGAGAAGAGCAGAGACCTGTGCTGAAAACCTTCTATGAGCAGGCACTTGTGGCTGAGATGCAGAAATATTATGGTGGTTGAGATGTGAATGCCCAGTTCAAGCATTTTCAGTCATTTTTCATGTAATCATTTAGTGAAGAAGTCACTCCTTGACTACAAAAATTCTATACTTGAGCGCTCTTTCCACAGAAGATTCCATCCCAGCAATTTTCCCTAAGCACACACGTATGCAGTGCATTGGGACAGAATGAGAGAAGCTCGCAAGGAGGAACACGTTGATCAGTATGGGACCCGTTCAATTCAAATAGTACAACTGCAAAATACATCTTTGTGTTTCCCAAATCTCCTCCCATTGATGGCTAATATGTGCATGAAAACATTAAGCAGACAGATGGCATCATTGGGCTAGGTGTTTTGCCCTGGCTTTCCTAAGTCTCAATTTGGAAGCAATGGCACCACCAACTGATGGTCTATTACAAACACTGTTAAGCTGTAAGCAGGTAATGTGGTGAGTTTTTGGATCAGGAGTGGAGAGTGAATAAACAAATATCACTGCCAGCAGTTTGATCCACTGAAGAGACCTGAACACAGACTGCCTTACTACAATAATGGAAAACGCAGATCCAGGCTTCCCATTACCAAAACACAGTAGAGGCAGGATGACATTTTCATGGTTGCCCTCCTTGCTTTGACTTTCTTCTCTCTGTTTCCTGGCTCTAGATTGCAGTGTCAGCTAAAACCTGAACGTTGCTTCACTCCCAGGAAAGTCTGCCCACCCAATTTCTCTGGTCGCTGTATCCACTCAGTTCACTTCTTCCCTCCCATCGGAAATGTCTGGGGAGAGACGAGCAACTGAGACGCCACATTGGCCCAGATGGCTGGCGGCAAACCAACTGCAGCCAAAGGTAATCGGAAGCAGATGGGAAACCTCTTGGTGACGAGAGCAAGGGGCAAACAAGTTGCCTCCAGAAAAGAGAAGGGCAAAACAACACATGCCCATGAGGAATGAGAGAGACAGAGACACACAGCTGAGAGCATGCTGAACAATGCAGATGAGAGGGCCATTCTTGAGTGTTAATGCCGTGCGCAGTATATGGCGGTATGGCTGAGTTCGGATGTGAATTTGGCTTCAAAAGCATTTGGGTAAGTACATTAACAAGCTTCAGAAACACTGAGGGGTCTTTGTACTGTTGCTGCTTCCCTCATACATGGAACAACTGAATGTCTTTCTCTCTTCCCCTCCCTCAGGCTTTCTCTCAGTCATTTCCTGCAAAAGCCAAAGTTCCCTCCATTTTCATTACTCCTGCACCCACTCTCAATTTATTGTGGGGTTATTAAATTTGCAGCTCGATATCAAGTGCTTATCATTACATCTTCTTTATTTTAAACAAGAAAACAAGAAAAGGAAAATCCACTCCACCCACCCACATGCAGTCTCTGGGTTATTCCAAAGTGAGGTTGCTTAGCAAGATTTGTGGGTGGCCTTCAAAAGATCCCCTCAACATGGCTCTACTGTGAAATTACTGGTCTAGTATTAACTACGCAGAAACACAGCTAAATGAAAGCTGCCATGTCTTGTGGAGGTGATGGAGTCACCTCACCTCAGCTCAATCGCTGCCAAATATGAAATGCATGTCAAAAGAAAACACCAACCAATCTGTTCACAAGGCAAACAACTACTAATCTGAATTGCAAAAAGTGTTAAGTCCAGAGAGAAAATGAAAAAGGTTGTAGTAACAAAAGTTGGACGGCTGAGGATAACTGAATGTGGATTCAAGACGGAGCCAATTTTGCCAGAGGACTTTTGACACATTTTTTTCAAGCTGTTCATATGACACTAGATATATAGATTTTCCTGAAAAGAAAAGGTTCTAACTATGCTGTCCTTGTGACTGTTGCCAAGGCGATTGGAGTGATCTAAAAGTCAGCACACTAATCAAAGCCATATGACCGACTCAAATAAAGTCTGTGTGAAGCAAGCAGATGCTAAGTGTCCATCAGTTTAACTCCACGTCTAGTAGTTCCCTGTTACTTCTCTTTAATATACAAGCATAGATAAGCATGTGCATAATGTCTTCACTTTGATGAAAGAATAAGCTTGATCTTGAGTTTATCATTTCACAAGGAGGATCAAATGGCCAACAAGAATGTCACAAGTCTGATGCAGTCATTCGGGCTGCTTCAGCAATTACTCCTTCAAAAGGGCCTTTGAAACAGAAGTGTGGATTTGAAGTGAAGCCCCAAACAGGTGAGAAAAACATTAGAACACATTCACTGGGATATATGTCAGATTTAACGCTCATCCACTCAGTTTGGTGTAGACAGAGAAAAGAAAGGCGGGCATTCCTTTCTCAATTTCCCCAAATAAACAGAGAGCAGATGAAAAGTGGGAACATAAACAGGCTGTGTAACCTACAATGTGTTCCCCCATCTCTGAAAATGTGCCCCTTGAGTCTCAACAATATTTAGTGAGAGAGAGGGAACGCTGACTCAGCTTGAACTCAGTCTATCAGCAGTTGCACCATTGTGCAAGACATTGTCATCAAATATTTTTTTTGTGAAACCACAATATAATGATCCTGGACCATATATGTATATTCAGAAGACGACAGAGAGTAATAACTTCATATTGAAGAAGCAAAGACACATTTAATAGTTTCCCAGGCAACCAAGCTCTTGAGAGTTATTTCAAAACAAAAGAGATGGTTGAACACTGTTAATATATCAGACGTGAACAGTAGCTGGGCTGCACTCATTGCAGATGCTGATTTTTTTTGGATACTCAAGCAGGTCCATTCCAATTTTGTCCTGATTTATCTCTGGAAACCACAATACACACAAAAGTAATATAATCAATACTGTTGCTTCAGGGGTCCATTGAACTGGGATTTTTTTCTTTACTTGTAATGGTTTTGTCTGTATTGACATAGTGGCTGTGGACCTTACTTTTATGTTTGATGAAAACAGAATTTTAAATCAACAAAACAATGCAAGTTATGTTGCAACTAGACACTAGATACGAGTGACAACACTGTATCGCTGGTTCATACTGACCTTATAAAGGTAATGGCATTATAAACATGCTTTTGTAAAGTAATCTGAAAGGTTTTGTGTATGAGCCACATTTCTGTATCGTGAGATTAATTAATTTATCACACAATTGCTAAACTAGATGAATTACGGATAGTAATGCAGGACACAAAGACAGTAGCGCTACAAGTCGCTCTACCCTGCTGAAATATGCAGCGAGTTGCTCCCCCAACTGGTGGATCGGAGAGTAGTCTATCCCTTCACATGTGAACCTGATGTCAGCTGTCGGCCACATCACTGGCCTACACGCGCGCGCGCGCGCGCACACACACACACAGAGAAAACACTGTCTAGTCGTCAGATTAATCTGTCATCACTTTAACCAGAATCGAACTCACTGACACAAATTCTAAGTTTCAGTTGAACTATACAAGTCAACCCATCAAACTAGTAAATGTGACTTTTATATATCCTATATCCTTATCTATCTATCAGTGCTGGAATTAATGAAGTAAAAAAGAACATCCGCACAGCATCATGTGTGCAGGGCTTTCGCACTCAGTTGCAAGAGAGAGCCGAGTGTGTGCTTCTTACCTACCCAGTTCCAGAACTGGAGTCCGCGCTGAAGTCTTTTCCTCGGCCGTGGAGGAGGCGCCGGCGGGTGACTGGGGAGATTCGACTCCTTCTACCTCCACAACCAAGTGTTGTAGACTGACGTCAAGCTGCGCGTGATAACACTGAATGACCTCCGGTTTTTGCTTTCAAAATAAAACCGAGAGAAAGGCACTTCATTTTTCAAGTGAAAACACATATGTTTGTTTTTCTATCCTTGTGGGGACATTGTGAGGTTTCTTATTGACATATTGCTTTCCCCATATACATATATACATACATATATGTATATATACATGCACAGTATATATATATATATATATATATATATATATATATATATATATATATATATATATATATATATATATATATATATATACATATATATATATATATATATATATATATATATATAAAACCCGGGACAAAATGAGTAGAAGCAGTACGAAAGGTAGTTGAACAAAATGTAAAAATCCATTACAGAGTATTCTGCAACAAATTCTTGTTATCACCTACGATGCATTATATATATATATACTACTCATTCCTCATTTTGTCCCGGGCTACCAGTTGTGAACCGTGACTGCCACTTTAGTCTTGAGGAGTTAAGACCACTCAATAAAACATCCATCTGAACTACTGTCATTTATTGAGCTTAATCAACATGCGCAATCGTGATATTTCTCATCTGTAGTTTTAGTTAAGTATATGTAACTAATATCCATCAATTTCACTCCATCATAATTCAATTTTTGCCTGCGTTGAATGTAACTAAAGCTTCACAACTGGGTCCAGAATTTACTCATTCATTGTGTTGATGTGTCTGTGATGAAGTGGTTGTGCGGTAACTGATCATGAGGCACCTGACATTTCTCAGCCAGCTGCATTTCTGCCTCTGAAGGAACAACATCGTGTGAGGAACGTCTTTACTGTAAGTTACATTATTAAAAGCATTAAAGCGGTAAAAATTGACTTGTGGCACTATTTTAGACACAAAAACTAATTCTGTCTATTGTTTCACACTAATATTTGAATAAGAATGTTGTAATCCCGTTGTTTCATTTGCAATGCTCAATTTATATATATATATATATATATATATATATATATATATATATATATATATATATATATATATATATATATATATATGTTCTTTACATAAATTATGTTTCCATAGAGAATTGAAGTCAAAAACATTTTAACATGACATAGTCAAAGCGCCTATTTCCTTTTTCAAAAAATGTAACAAAATAGCATTCACAAGCAGCAGTCTGTGTAAAAATGGAACCATTTTTACACAGACTGCTGCTTGTGAATGCTTTTCATGAGCTGCGAATGTAATATTTTTGATTAAATACTTTCTTCACTGAAGGCAAGTCAGCATTTCACAGGCAAAGATTTGTATTACAGAATTTCTACGTCAAGTTATGTAGTTGGAGTTTAAAGTGGACTATTTAACAAAATAATTAACAATACTATAACTTACCTTAATAAATAAAGAACAACCTGAATGTACCTATTTTCATCGAATATATGTATATAGTAGTTGAGATGGTGTAAAACAAGATACAAAATTTAAAATACAGCTGTTGACAAATGAGCTGATTAAAACAATCAAAAGACGTATTTGTTTGTTAAAATAAAATGAGATTTTGTTTGCGAGAAAAGTCAAAACTTAGGTTTCAACTTGCCTTGAAAATGTTTGGTGTTGACAGTTCCTTTGTTTCGTCTTATGTATCGGTTACATTTTGGCACGGTGTTTCTGTAGACACTAAGGAAGGTTTAGAATGGAAATAATGACTTGTTCATCATTTGCATGTCTCAATTACTGTTTAATTTCTAACCATTCATACCTTCATACACAAAGAACTTCATATACGATTCATTTTAAGGTGGTCTTGTATAATCTAATTAAATATTAAATATACCAATCAAATTTTCCCTGTGAGCAGCAACCTTCAGTTCGCACCTGTTCGCACAGGTCCTTCAAGTTGACTGGGTACACAGGCCTCTATGTTTCATTGAATAAGGAACCCCAGAGATTGGCCAGTGTAATTGTATGTTTGCCTCATGAGCAGCAGAGACAGTGATGTTTTTTGTTTTGTCGTTGTTTTTCGAATTATGAAATTTTGCAGGAAGTCCCTGATCTGTGGGTTATGACCCAAACGACAAAGGAGAAAGGAGCTGTACTTATTTTCAAATGACCAATACACACCTATCAAGTGGTAATGTTCGTCAAATATGGGCATTTATAAGGCTTCGTCGAATACAATGAGTTTGTTTCTCACAGTCTCTAGAGTGCAGATAACGGAAGTGTTACTGTGGAATTAAAAATCAATTCCGATAGTGAGTTGCTGCACCCACTCTCAATGGGATCTTGATCTAATAGTATTCCATTTCCATTTAAAAATAGAATGGATAAGAATCATCAGTCTTGGCCCAAATCTGGGCTGGACTATTGTTGTTGTCGATTCTGTACTTATTAATATTAGGTCAACAATACTGGACGCCTTCAAGAATTTCCCCTCCCTGATGGAAATCTGTGATCGGATAATATGCTCCCACACTTAATCACATTGAATTTTGAGCAGAGGGACTTTGGATGACTTAAATCATCATCAGGAAGAAATTTGTCCATTCTTCATTTTGGATGTAGGATGTAGATGTTGTCACATTTGAAGTGCAAACAGCATGACTCATAGAGTGACTGTGTTTCCATTGCTCATTGAATCACCCTCTTCTCTTCAACACTTCATTTAAACGTTTATATGCACACACAGTGGCAGGTTCAAAGCTGCATTGCTTCCAGGACGAAGTTGTTTGGAACAGTGCTGTGCCACAGGTTTAAGTGAAAATAAAAAGGCTTATAAATCTAGTTTGAAGTAATACGAGTTTTATTCTGCCATTGTTTATTGTTGTACAATTGCTTCTTAAAAAGGGTTTACATGGTTTGATAATTTTGTTGGAAGAATATAAGTCTAGACAGACCCATTCTCCCTTCATGTCAGCTGAGAAAATTATTTTTATCTCGGCTGTTCATTTTAAGTATGATCTGATGACTTAAAGTACATCGACCCTTTCCTCATGCATAAATCAAGAATGGTTACCACAGACGAAGATGGAAGATTTACTACCAACAAAAGACAAGACATGCTTTCATTTTCTTTGCTTCTGGCCAGGCGTGCTATATTACTGAGGTGGAGAGATGTTGCCTCGCCCACACATGCTCAATGGTTGAGAGATGTCATGTCGTGCATAAGCATCGAAAAGATCAGCTGTTCTGAGTTGTTCTCCAGAAAAATTCCAAGTTTTCTGGGGGCCCTTTATTTTGTATTTTGAGAACCTCAAGACACTATAATATGCACCTTTGAACCTCATCTGTATTGAACATCACATTACTCTAGATATGTTTTTTTATAATGGTATGAACCCGACATCCAGCTTTGTTCAATTATTAACTTGTGAGTCCCTAAACTGTTTGTGATGTGTGGTGTCTAAAGATGGGAAACTAAACTCTCAACTGACATAGCTAAAGGGAGGGAAGGGATATAGTCTCACTTTACTTACATAGATATATATTTCTTTCTTTTACCTGAATGTATGTACATATTTTCTAAAATCAATACAAATATTTCACACTAAAGCATGACACTTTGTGATACTTTCCTTACTTGGGGAAGGACAGTTGTATTGAGACGCATCAGCTATGGATTGGTGTAACCTTGACTGCTGTACACCAAATTGACACCTGTATAGTTCCCAAGGGTAACAAAAACACTCAAAGCTCAAACACTCTGTCTTCGGTATCAAAATGAGCCAACAGAGCATCGTGCTTGTTCCATGCAGACAGAATATTCACGTTATTGAAAGTCCTCTTACATTCGTATGTATACTTGCAAAACACAATGAAATGTTGCATGAATTCTCTCACACATGACTAAGTAAACCTTCATGGTTGCTGGTTACAACATTTTTTGTGTTTAAAGTAAAGCATTTTCTCTCAGGTCTCTTGTTTATGTTTTGCTCTATCTTCACCTCCGGTAGTCGGTTCATTAGTGTACTGACAGTTCACACTGCTTACATGATCTTGTTTCCTTTGTTCTCGCTTGTAATCAAAAGATTTGCATTCTAAGCGCCCCTTGGACTTGGATGTTTTGTTGTGGTAAAAAGCCATTTCATGTGGCAGTGGTTAGGTTTACAACACTTACTTCCTCTGGATCATCGATGCTGTTGTCTGTAATTTCAGGTTGAAAGGCTATTTAACTCACATTCATCAACGCTTTATGGAAAATATAGCATATGTTGCTCAGTTTCCAACACAAAATTCAAGACAGGTTTGCCTCAAAGTGCTTCTTCATCTTCATGGACAAGGTTTTCAGGGTACATCCCTTTAAAAAAATCTTACACAGAATAGGAGCTGAGACTGCAACATATCCATGAGAGAGAGGAGTTTTACCATATTTAATGGACTTGTTTCATATGATTGAATCAAGGGTATATTTTACTGTACTAAATCTGGTGAACATTTCAGAGGTCTCATCTCGCTGCACCTGCTTAACAGAAAACTGAAAACAGAGGAAGAAAATGAGGGCGGACTGTGACTTCCTGCTGTTCCCACATCCTGAGTGAGAGAACTGTCTAATTGAGAGTCATGAAATATTGCAAATGTTAATTACACAAAGTGCAATGGACCATTTAAAAAAATCTATGTTGATATTCTGTTGATATTCATTTCTAACTGTAATAACTAATTGGTGGTTTCAAGTCAGTTATGTCTCATACTGCTCTTGCTACTAACACATGCATCTTTCACTGGGTTTACTACAGCAAGTCAGCCTCCTCTAGCTGAACTATCTCCATTCATCCATGAACCTCATTGGTGCCTTCCTCTCCTTCCATCTCCAACATTTTTGGTCCCACACTGTCTCACTTCTCCAAACCATTTGACTCTCCATTTGACAAATTTGGCATTAGCTGCTCCACTGATCTAGTCGGTTAGAGTGAGGGTGATTTGTGGTCCACAGCAACCGCGACGTAGAAAGGTCGAATGGCGTTGCTCCTCAGTTAACTCAGAACAAATTTGATCTATTCTATATTTGTTGTGTAGCTAGGAGACAACCCTGCAATAAGATAGTTAAGTGGAACTGAAGTGAGTCTCTGCAATGATGTTGCTGTTTATGCTTCTACTTGAAAAAGTGTTGGACATACACTTTTAGTTGATCATGCGAAGATGCTGTGAGGATGACGGAGTGATGAGGCTGAGGTTTTTTCTCACCAAAACATCGTCGTTAACTTGCCGACTCTGGTAACAAGTATGTATTTTAGAGGGTTTTTATTCATTCTTGTAATACCATTGTTTGTCCCAGATACCATCTTAGTTGGCCACCATGTCTACTGACCCTGCTGCGGACCTGCCATTCTTCTACGGGAGCATCAGTCGCTCTGAAGCAGAGAAGCACCTCAAAATGGCCGGGATGTCTGAAGGCCTCTTCCTGCTGCGCCAGTGTCTCCGTAGTCTGGGTGGCTATGTTCTGTCATTGGTCTGCAACACTGAGTTCCATCATTACTGCATTGAGAAGCAGCTGAATGGGACTTACTGTTTGTCTGGAGGGAGACCTCACTGTGGGCCAGCAGAACTCTGCGAGTTCTACAGCAAGGACCCGGACGGGCTGGCATGTGCGCTGAGGAAGCCATGCCTGCGTTCGGCAGATACACCTATAAGACAGGGTGTGTTTGATAGCCTGAGAGAGAACATGCTGAGAGAGTACGTGAGGCAGACATGGAACCTAGAGGTAAGTTGAGTTCATAATTTCCATTGTCATATGCCACGGCAAGAAGCTCTGGCGTTTGACTCCAGCCTGAGGTGGCTCCTCCCTTCTTTCTTCCACACTCCACATACAGTTTTCCTAACTGTTTTTATTCCTGAGAAATGTGAAGGTGTGATGGAGTGTGACCCGTCCAGGGTGTCCATCGACTGTCATGCTTTGTAGCTAGCTGGGATCGGTTCCTGCCCCTTTTGTTCCTCAAGAATTTTGTTTACATTGAAAAATTCTGTTTGTCTGTCCCAATGAGCTTATTGCTATCAACTATTTGTCACAAAAAGGTTACAAATTTATAGACTGCAAAAACTGTAGGTAAATAATATTGGGTCAGATCATCAGATTACAAGTATAAATGAACAGTTTAGTGGAGGTTTGCACTCTCCACATATTCCACATATCCACATTCTAGTTTTTATTCAAGTATAACATTTGTTTGTTTTTTCTGCTGTTGTCACTTTCATTTATTTCAAGAAGAGTCTACTGTATTTTGGGTTGGGTTGCTTTAAGGCTAGTAGTCTTAGACTGAGATGCATCCAGGTTAAGTGTTTTTTTCTTACAATCCCATAAACAAGATAATTGCATAATCATAAATGACTGCCACAGGGGATTAGTAGTTTGTGCTTTTGCATTTTATTCTAGGTTCATCTCACAGTCCAGTTGTCTCCTATGGAATGGTGACTGGTCCTCCTTGGCTGTCAGTAGGATAGGCTTTCAGCAGAAGTGTCCGTTCTCTATGGTTTTCAACTCTCTCTCAACCAGGGGGAAGCCATGGAGCAAGCCATCATCAGTCAAGCGCCTCAACTGGAAAAGCTGATTGCCACCACAGCCCACGAGAAGATGACTTGGTATCATGGTAAAATACCTCGAAAGGAGGGAGAGAGGCGGCTTTACTTAGGAGCTCAACCTGATGGCAAGTTTCTGTAAGTGACCTGCAGTTGGAGGTCAAACCCATATTTGTCAACAAAAATATAAATTCTTGCTGTGGGCTCTCCTCAGGGTGCGAGACAGAGATGAGTCTGGTACCTTGGCTCTCTCTGTGATATATGGAAAAACAGTTTACCACTATCAGATCATCCAGGACAAGTCTGGGAAGTATTTCATGCCAGAAGGATCAAAGTTCGACACAATCTGGCAGGTAAGAAGCCCACCTCTCCAGCTTTTCATTCTCTTACACAAATCACCAAAGTATCTATATCACCAGCTTGTGGAGTACCTGAAGATGAAACCCGACGGCCTGCTGACAGTTCTCAAGGAGCCTTGTGTCAACAGACAAGCAACTGCATGTAATGAGTATTTCACTTCATGGATGACTTAACAGTAACAAGAGTTTGCTTCCCTAAGTTTATGTTCTCCTCCAAGTTTGATTATGCATTCATATGATGTTTCAAGAAATATCATACATCATATCAAGGATGATCGATACATACATACATCTTCAGTTAACCAGCGCTTAGTCCTGTTCAGGGTCCCAGCAGCCATTGTTCGAGAGGCCGGAATACACCCTGGACAGGTCACCGGTCCATCTGAATGAATCTAATGAATAATTAAATTATGGATAAGCATAAGTAATGTGCATTAGTAGTAATCGTGGTTCTTGCGAATGTATCAGGAGTAACCATCATGCTGGTAATTGTCAGATGAAGAAAAGGTTGATAGTATGGAAAATGTAGTAATTATGTTAACTGCAATTACAGTAGTGCATTCATTTTCAAACTACAAAACCCTGGTTTTAGGTACGGGGTGATGACATACGTTGCTAAAGTCCTGCATCGACGTTATTTTTCAAGGTTCATTTTCATGAGATTAGATGGTCTTTACAAACGCTGATCGTTTAAATGACTTGAGTAACTTGAGATCAATCTTCACAGACCCACCCAGTGTTCCAGCAACAGTAAGTGCGGAATATAAATTCGCAAACGATGTACTCAACTCTTGACAACATTTGATTTCGCTCTTGCAGAGAACCACGCGCACAAATGGATACACGCCGCCACCTCGTGGTACGTTTTTAACATTGCAACATGATAATCAGAGATACATATTTACTTGGCGTTGAAGCAATTATGATGGAACAATTTTGGAGGGAGCCTAACGGTTAACAAACATTTGAAAAACCAATGGTTGTCGGTGCAGTGTATTTGGCTGAATGAAAATATATTTGTTTAATCACATTTATTTGGGATTTCCAGTTGATCATAGTCTTCTCCCAATGGACTGCGATGGTTTTAACCCTTATCACGACCCGAATGATCTGAAGAAGTTCTACATCCAGAGGGACCAACTGCTCATAGATGAGGTGGAGCTTGGCTCTGGCAACTTTGGCAGCGTCAAGAAGGGGGTGTACATGGCAAATGAGTGAGAATAAAAAATCTTCACTTCCAGGTTGTTGATATCCATTTCAGTGCCATGCCTTTGTATGTGTTCTTCTGTCAGGGGCCAGAAAGATGTGGCCATTAAAGTCCTGAAGAATGACAATGAGAATATGGTGAAGGAAGAAATGATGAGGGAGGCTGAGATCATGTACCAGCTAAGTCACCCCTTCATCGTCCGAATGCTGGGTCTGTGCAAAAGTGAGTGCCTGATGCTTGTCATGGAGATGGCTGCCGCTGGACCTCTGCACAAGTTTCTGTCTGCAAACAAGTATGTGCAATTGAAATCTATACATTATTTTTGTGTGCACTACAAAGCAGGGACCATTACTTTGATCCTTTCAACTATTAGGCTACAGCTACTACCAGTAGTACAACAGCTGCATCCACTGTGGTGCTACTACCAACGCAATCACAATAAGCTAATACACTGTTATTTATACGTTACGTTGTTCTGTAAAAGGGGATATTGCAGCTAAACGGGTGCCTGAGTGACAGCGGGAGTCACGGGGAAATAGGATGTGTCATTGAATTACAGTCTTCATGCTCCTACAGGGAAACAGTGAGCGTGGAGAATATTGTGACTCTGCTGCATCAGGTCTCCATGGGGATGAAATATCTGGAGGAAAATCACTTTGTGCACAGAGATCTGGCAGCACGCAACGTCCTACTAGTCAACCAGCAATTTGCCAAAATCAGCGACTTCGGACTCTCAAAGGCTCTTGGAGCAGACGACAGCTATTATAAGGTGATGCGAGACTTACTTTCTGTCAGGGCGGCAATTCATGTTGTTATTTGTTTTTTGTTTTTTTGTACAGTTTTTAATACAATTGTTTTGCGGTTGATACCAGGTTTGTGTAAACCGTTTTTACTAGAAGGACTATTAATCATCCTTGAAAATCAGTTATGAGGTAAAATAAGAGCTACTATGACAAATTCCTGTTAGAGGAACATAGATTATGGTGTAATGATAAATGAAGAGGTCGAATTTGGTTGACATGAGAGATGGAAGTTTTTTGCAAAATTTTCACCTCATATCCACGATAATAATAACAACCGTCTTCTCCTTTTTCTTTCATTATCTCCCATACAACCCATCTTATTGTCATACCTGTCCTCTTCATGTCATTTTCACTATGTCCACATATGTCTTTGGTTGTCTTCCTCTTCTCCTTTGCCCACCTTTCCCCAACCATATATAATGTCACACGCAACTACGCTAAAAAGCTTTCCGAGCACACTTGCTGCTACCACAGCTTTGTTGTCCTCTTGGCACAGCGATCGTACTGACTGATGTCTCGAGACAGAGTGCGTTCATCTCAAAAGTCTGACGTGAGTACTAGCAAACCAGGTTTTGGCCGCTGACTTCATCCTGCCTAGTGAGCTGTACTCGTCCTGGGAAACGTGGGGGGTGAGCTTCTCGCCTCTGGCGACTCAGTGCGAGATGCCAGAAACTACGTGTACAGTGTGACTCCACACAAACATGCAGCTGCAGGAGACTGGTGCTGGGGAACGTGAGCGCAGCGGTCCGAGACTCGCGATGTGAGCGGGTGTTGGTAGTGGTGACAACTCACTTGTTTTTGTATTTATTAGACTGATGAACATTTGCTTTGATTGACTGACAGATTTACTGAAGTTAATAATGTTCCAACTGTTGTGTTGCTGCAACTGCTGTGATCTCGCAGTTGCGCATGTGTCTGCATGAGGAGAACAGTGAGGAGGAAAGCCGCTGATTTTTTTGAAGTTGCTGAAGATTACCAGACTATTATTAATCATCTGTTGACGTCTGGATCTGTACTACACTGATTAAAATCTCCTCAATCGTCAGTAATCTGTCTCTTGTTGTTGTGCGAGCGGCATGGATAAATCCATGGTTCGTGTAATATTTCTTCTTTACGCTATTTTATTTTTTTGTAAACTAAACATAAAAGTCTTTCACATATACTTTTGTTTGTGAAACGCCACATTCTCTTACAGCCTTGGCGGAGGTCCGTCATCAGTTAATAACTGAGGTGTCGATGACCCTTAATGTTATGAAGTGACAGAGAAATAAGGTGGTCAAGCCGATGGTCGTCAATAGGTCACCAGAGTGTCACCAGCTGAGAAAAAAAAGATAGAGGAGAGAGGTTGGGCAGTAGGGTGCGATTTGGACTCAGGCCACCCAAGATAGAATCCACAGTGTAAAAATCCCCTTAGTCGGACTACTGTAGAGAAATTCGGATTTCTGTCCTGCGCATTTTAAGTCAGAACTCAGTCGAACTGAAGCATGCATACACCTTCTATTCTGCTTTGTCCTCCAGAGGGAGTAATCTTGGCATCAGCGGGCGGTAGGCAGGGGACCCCGTGGACAACTCACCAGTTTATCACAGGGCAGCACACATATAGACAAACAGCCATTATCTCACATATACTGGCAATTTAGAATGACGCCCAGAGCTTTTTTGGACTGTGGGAGGAAACCAGAGAACCCAGAGAAAACTTGTGCACACATAGGGAGAATATGCAAAAATATGAAAACCTGTCTGATCAAACCCATAGCTTTCTTGCTGCATAGTGAGAGTGCTAACCTCTAGTCCACCGTGTGGCTGAGCCGAATACTTAAACTGTGCCCTCGTATGTAAATAAGCATATATCAATGTATTTTCTGATGGACAGCATGTAATCACTAAGGGCGGTTTCACATTGCGGATTCTGTCTCGGGTGGCCAGAGTTCCCACGTGATTTGAGTGGTGCAGAGACATTGACTCACCACCAATCTGTACAATGTACAGATCTATATATGAGCAAGTCATCCACGACCAATTCAACCTATTTAATGAGCAAATTTGTTAGGTGTTACAGTGGTCTGACAAATACAATTATATGTAAACAAGAAAAATTATGAAAGTAAATTGTTACTTGATACTAACTAACTGTTAATTGATACTAAATTGTTATTCTGCTTTGTCCAAAAAGGCCAAGAGTGCCGGAAAATGGCCTCTTAAGTGGTACGCTCCAGAGTGTTTGTACTATCGGAAATTTTCCAGTAAAAGTGACGTGTGGAGTTTTGGAGTGACCATGTGGGAAGCCTTTTCCTATGGAGGGAAACCATACAAGGTGACAAATCAGCTCAAATCAGCTGTCAAATCACATGAATGCTCAAACTCATGCATTTCATTTTTGACTGCCCTGTGTGTAGAAAATCAAAGGAACAGAAGTGCTCGAATTCATTAAAAGTGGAAATCGTATGGAATGTCCTGCAGCTTGTCCTGAGCGGATGTATGCGTTGATGCTCCAATGTTGGACATACGAGTGAGACCATTTCTGAATTTACCATCTTTGTATGTTTGCCACAA
The DNA here is from genome assembly GCF_027744825.2 of Synchiropus splendidus. Lineage (NCBI taxonomy): Eukaryota > Metazoa > Chordata > Actinopteri > Syngnathiformes > Callionymidae > Synchiropus > Synchiropus splendidus. The sequence goes on from NC_071334.1 coordinate 36,069,388, forward strand.
GAGCTATCTGACCTCTGATCGCGACTTTTGTCTCCTCTCAACAGGCACGAGAAGCGTCCTGACTTCAAGTCAGTGGAGGAATCCATGAGAACTTACTATTACTCCATATCCAACAAGGCCACTTCAGATGTTGCTGTAGAGCTTATCAAGTAGACAGACACAAGGACTATTCAGTACTATTATGCACAAAGACTCTGTTCAACTGGTCATTAAACCAAAACAAAGAGCTTTTTATGAGCTGGTGACAGCTTAAGACTCTGGTCCTGCTCTGTTTAACAGCCTACAATAACATGTGCATTTAATCCTGAGTTACAGGGCATGTGCTTATATATATTCTTTTTTTTTTTTTATATAGAAATCAGGTCATTTAGTTTTTCTGCTTTTAATATAATTGTTCTCTAATTTAATTTCCAACATTTTGGGTGAGTGAGTTCTAAAAATGGAAGAGAATCTGGAAGAAAATGCAGCCTCAATTTTAGTTTCTACATGACTGAGCATTCATTCTGTTCCTGCTCTGAAAACTGCTCTGAATCATGTGGTTAGTTGCAGACAAGCTGCAGAAAGAAGCACAGCTCACATGTTGTACAATAATAAATGACACATTGGCTGGAATGCTAGTGCTCATTCAAATGTTTGAGTAGTTCAATATATTCATCCACCTATCTATTCAGTTATCCTATCATTGGCATCTCTTGCTGACCACCCACCTATCTCACATCTCTTCCATCTACTCATCCATTCTGTTTTCCTTTATGTTGTTGTTCTTCCCCCATCTGGTTAGAATTCATCCCATCATCCTTTCATTCATTCACTATTTGTCCATCCACTTATCCATCCATCAATCCTCTGATCTATAAATTGATTGATTGATTCGGCTTCTATACTATTTATCTACCTATCTCTGCATCCGTTATTCATCCTTTAAATTGTTTCATCTTTATTTCAGGCGTGGGCAGACATGGACTTCCAATTTTTTAACAGGTTGTTATTTCAAGACAAATCACAATGTGCGCATACTATGTCGTTTTCATGAGCGCCCGCTGAAATTTTAAAGGGATCCAGCACAAATAGGGCAACCTTCTTTAAAGTCGCTGTAGCCGAAGAACTCCTGCCCGAGGTCGCGGAAGCAGGGGGGCTTTCTTTCAAATTAAGTTGTCCTTTCCTCGAAGCAGGTAGCTGCCTTCAATTGTTTTACTTCCTATTCTTTTGTTCTACTTTTAAATAGAAACACACGTAAAAAATCAGTTACATATTAACAATACGTGACATTTATAGAGAAACGATTGTGCATCAAAACACCGCGATTACATTTTATTCTGAAGGATCTGACTGGAAGTTCTAGGAATTATAACCTCTTGATGTCGGCGTACTTTCCGTCAGGCCGGGAGGAGTCACGTCGTTAGTTTCTATTACCGAAGTCACTTATTTATTCGTCTAACAGCTCCCATTCAACATAAATGTCATTATGTGTTCATAATGTAGTGTCTGTATATCGTCGACGTCACACTGCTGATCATCACCCTCGTACTTTTCGGTAGACTATCGAAGGAAACAGACCGAACAGGGAAGCGGAACAAGTAAGTCCGCGAAAGTGGCTTTCAACTGAGCCGTTTCGTCATTGTTTGATCTCCTGTTTTTCTACTACGTGCTCGAATATATTCCCTTTGTACTGAAAGTGAGCTGCTAATCATGTGCTGTGATGTACCGTGGGATTCTTCTTTCGTTTTTCTAACGCAACAAGTCTAGTCGCGTTAGCTAGCACGTCATGTAAACTTGTTGTTACAGCCGTCATGCGTCCTCGTACTTGATCGCGAAGGACTACTCGATTTTTACAGTGAAAATTATTGAAAGATGCGGCGTGTTATGGTGTGCTGATGGCTTTTATGGCACCGAGATGCTGGCGGTAGACTGTCTCAGTAGGTTTTATTGTCATTCCTGGGATTCTTCAGCCTGACGGTGGAATTAGAGCTTGAAATAGGACATGAGTCATTTACTGTGTGGAACACTCCAACTGTTAGCATCACTTCAGCCCACAGGATGGGAACGTCTCATTATAGGACGGTTATAAAATAATGGTATCCTTGCAAGGAATCCTAGTAATGACATCATCATGAAACAAAAATTTGGTTCCGTAATTCTCACATATTACAGATATTACATGACAAAACAAACGGCCGACTGATTGAGCCCTAGTTTGTTGTGTTAGTCGCTATCAACTCTGTATGGTTTCGTGGTTCACTCGCCTGTTATATCATGAAACCCATGACGGCTGCCATTTACACTGATCTTAAATGTGTGGTTGGTTTAGCTGTTTTGTGTTATGACTTATTGACACATATTACCCAGCTGTATTGCTGATTACATTAGATTAGATGGCCGTACATTTAGATAAACCCTCATATGCCACCTCAAAGCGTAGGTGACACGACACTGTCCTTTGAAGTCTTCATTTTCTGTTCTTTACATTGTTATCTGACTTGTAATCTTGTTTCTCTCTCCTCATAGGAAAAGCAACTATTTCTATTAAAACATCAGTCAGTAAACAATTCAAGTTTTGAATTCACACACCTGCCGTCACCCTATGCAACCATGTCCATGGCCCTGAAACAGGTCTTCAACAAAGATAGGACATTCCGACCCAAGCGCAAGTTTGAGCCTGGAACTCAACGCTTCGATCTGCACAAGAAGGCGCAGGCTTCCCTGAATGCCGGGCTGGACCTGAAGCAGGCTGTGCAATTGCCTCACGGAGAGGACCTCAATGACTGGGTGGCGGTCCATGTAGTCGACTTCTTCAACCGCATAAACCTCATCTATGGCACCATCAGCGACTCCTGCACTGATCAGACTTGTCCCGTGATGTCGGGCGGGCCCAAGTACGAATACCGCTGGCAAGATGAGCACAAATACAAGAGACCCACTGCACTGTCCGCACCAAAATACATGAGTCTCCTGATGGACTGGATCGAGGTACAAATCAACAACGAGAACATCTTCCCCACCAATGTAGGTGAGTGTTGGACACAAACCTCAGCTGCTAAACTAGACTGACTTGAGCCACATTGAAAGGTAAACCACACCTACGATTGGCCAGTAGTCATTGTTTCTTCATTAGCTTGCTGAATCACAGTTGCTGCTAAGTAATCTGGTCCGCTTGTCATATTCAAATCTATTGTGAAGTCACATAATTTGATGCTTAATGGTCTTTTGTTTTGTGGTTTATTGTGAATTGTCTTGTGAATTGTACATGTAACAGCCACATGATTCAACACTTTTCCATTACTACCTCTGCCAACAAGGTTGTGTCTCAAAATAAAGTTATTGAGGGATGAGACTTTCCAGAAATATGTCAAATACTAGGACTAGGAACAAAGTTGGGGCGCGATCCAGCTCACCGCCTGGATCCAGGAATTTTTAAAGGACTGTTTATATGAGATTAGATTGCCCTTATTCTTACCACAGTGGGGAACTATTTTGTTATGGAAGTATACCAACATAAAAGTGTCACTTACATGCCTCAGGAACAATGCGTAAAGATGCAGTTCCAAATTATCTTATATCGTCGACAAAGGCGTTTCTATTGAATTACAAGGCTAAATAATTGTGAATATAGTTCCTAGAACTGTAAAGCAAGAACCAGAAACAAGTCTCTGTGATGTCACTGGAGGTTGATCCTGTTGGCGCACCATTAGAATGGACCTATAAAAGCTCTGTAGCTTCAACAACAAAAGAAAAATGCTTAACCCTTGCATGACAGCTAGATGTTCCAATCATGCCTGCGAGCATGGAAGCCTGTTGTTTTTTACCAAATGATGAACGTCACAAGAAATTGGTGAAGTTAGTTTAAAGAATGAGCGACAGGTGGCAACCATCAGTGTTTTGCTGCTTTGCAGGATCATTTTGCGCTGAACGTTTGCTTTTTCAGTCAGTTTAACCAAGATTGTGCCTCGTCAAACCAATGAAACGACAGGCAATTTATTGAACTTGAAGTGCTCAAAGGCGATTTTTTTTCATTCGTGTGTCGTCCCACTTCTACTCCAGAGTTCCTGCTTCAACTCCACCACCATTGCCTGGCTGCTGAGCAGCTCAGCACACTGGAGCTGGTCAACCACTGTGATGGTGTCACGGTGTGCAAGCGTGTTGGTTCCAGCCGCGAACCAACTTTTCAGGTTGCGTTGTTTAACCATCACTCCGAAGCGCTGTTTCTGGGTCTTCAGTTAAGCTAGTTAATCAGTCCAGCACCATCACTGTGTACGGTGTACAATATAACAGTCTGAAACAGCTCCACGCTACCTGTCAGCTTTGAGTGTCCTTTTTCCATTGAAGAGCTCCCGGTGCCATCCCATGTCAGATTGCGCCATGCAGGAAAACATGGCGCAATGGGTATTTGCCCAAATGGATTATATGTTTTGTACTGCTGATCCTTTTTCAGCGAGTTTTACATTGGTATTTACATTACAGTTCATTACATAGGCTCCAGCACTCCCCGCAACCCCAAAAAGAACTAAGCTTTGGTTACTTGACCATTTATGTATGTAAATGTAGGTGTCGATGATACTTTAAAGACAAACATTAATCATTCAAGAAATTTACAAAAACAATGGCAGATATGCCACAATGGCATTTGGATCAAAGATAGGATAGGTGGAGATTTGCACTCTCCGAGTGCTTTTCTGGTTCAAATTTTGATTTGTTGTATGCTGCAGCTTTGCAGGCGTACAGGACATTGCTGTGTTTCTCTAGGTAGCAAGGTAATGCTCGATGGATGCAATAGTGATGTATTGACTTGTTACTTTTAGGACGGTGGTGCTCCCGTAAAAGGTCTTTTAACCTATTGCTCTTTTAGTTTGTTTGACTAAAATACCCTTAAATGAATATCATAAGTATAAATATTAAGTATTTAAAAATAATATTTCCTTAATGTATTTACTTTTGGAAATATACCTTCTGTAAATGATTATCCCAAATGTAAAAACTGATTTTACAAGTATCTAATCTAATCAAACATATTTCTCTGTAATAGCACCAACATCCTTTAGTACATCCACATATTTTCTCCTATACCATATAAACTAACTGTTTCCATGACAACTCTATAAAGCACTGCACACCAGATGTGCTCTTTCTTTTTAAACTAAAACTGTTCATCCCACACTGTTTGTTTGGTCAAACAAAATTGAAAGGAGCCTTATTATGTTTTAGGGCGCTTTCACACTTCGCTTCACACTGGGTAACAATTGTACTATTTTTTTTTCTTCAGTAATGAAATTTCACATATTAATAGAGTAGCTTCACATCATGATACAAATTAAAATGCCTTCCCATGACACTGTTCTGGTGTTAAATGAAGGAGAATTTATGGCAGCTTAAACTGTGAAAGTGTTCCACAGACAGTTTCACAGACAGGTGGTTTTGCTGAAAACCACTCATGCTCAATTAAGAAACACAGTGGACAGTGGCCGATTGAGGCTGATTCAACCACGCTGTGCTGCTTTGCATAGGGCCTTTTGGGCAATGCCCTGTTTTTCACCTCAGTTGGAAGCGGTATGTGCAGAACTAACAGTTCAACATTATTTATTCGAGTCAGTCCACCTTTCTAATGAACCTGATGTTGGTCAGCCAAATAAAAGCAAAATGATATAAGTTGTTGAGCACATTAGCAAATGACTGAGTGCTGGACTGCGCTGTTGTCCGCTCAATTGCTGCAGATGTGAATGAAAACATCTTTGCTCCATGTGCAAGAAACTAGACTTGCCATTGAGTAAAAACGACGTCATGACCAAGATGAAATGGCGAGACCACATTTGTCGCATGACTGTCTGCTATCGACTCTGTGTGTTGCCATGACATTCTCTGTTGACTGTGCTTGTCTGCAGCTTAGCAGCTGAATAAGCGCAGAAACATTCAGCCATTGGGCTCATAATTGGGTCACATAATGTACGTCCTGCTATGAATAGACCTGGCCTGCGACGTTTGTGTCCTCTGGAGCGGATTCCTGAAATGTTGGCGAATTAGTCAAAGCAGAACAACACACAACATTAATCACTTGCTCAGAGCCCCAGCTTATCTCCTGATCCATGTTGTTTTCCAGTCGTGTGTGCACTGATACTGGTGGGGGTCCTGTAAGTATACTGGTGTCAGACCTCAACCATTCAGGAAAAGAATGCTGTATAACGGTCAAGTTTGAGGAGACGAGCTTTGGTTGGAAATGTGTTTCCCTGACTCCTTCTCTGTGTGACCGCAGGTACTCCCTTTCCAAAGAGCTTCATGCAGGTGGCTAAGAAGATTTTGTCTCGTCTGTTCCGGGTGTTTGTCCACGTCTATATCCACCACTTTGACCGAGTCAGCCAGATGGGGGCCGAGGCTCATGTCAACACCTGCTACAAGCATTTCTACTACTTTGTCACCGAGTTCAACCTGACTGACCACAAAGAGCTGGAGCCACTGGTGAGTCACTGGGAGATCTCCTTTTGAACTGCTTTCGCTTTCATAGTTCAACAGTGGAGACCGTTTTTTCCTGACTCAGTTACAGCATGGATCCACAACATTGTCCTTTTGTTTCAGAACTTTTCATTTCATGACAATGCTGAAATCCTTTTAGATGGGCCTACATAGAATGTTACAACTTGTTGAACAAATGTGCATCTGTCTGGAACACAGCAAAAGGTCTACAACCTTTTCAAAATATTCCTTTGTATTTTGTTGCTCGGATTTTGTTGCTTGAAAATTGAAATACATTTTCCATTGGCCATGAAGAGCTGAAATAAAAAGTAAGCAGTATGTATATATTTTTTTTCAGACTCTGAAATAAGTGTGGCAACAATATAATACAACAGAAAATTACATACAGTATTTGTTCTGATACACAACATTACTTTGAAGTGGGCACTTGGTGAAACACTAAGAAACTATGGGTTGATGTCACCAGTAGTTTCCTGATCTGATCACAGTACTGGTGTCATTTTTGCTTCTGACTCATCCCTGGATTGGCTCTTCAGAACTCACCCTGACTTTCAACCACGTGAAACCTTTCTCTAGCCATGTGCCTGAATTTACATAGTTACAATATAGTAGCAAATATAGAGTAATCATTGTTTCTTGAGTTGCAGAGGGGATCGTACAAAACTTTGGAGTGAGCTTTCTCTCTCAAAGCTGCTGTGGATTTCAGAGAGCAGAAGCCATTCATGTTTACAATAAAGGTCCAGACGGATGACCTGATGTTTTCCACTTCTATTTTTAATTCAGTGAATTAAACGTATCTCATGGCCGCTCTCTTTCATTTGCTCTTTGGCTCTGGATTAATCTCCTGAGGCGCATCTGTTGTGTTGTTTCACAGCTTATCCAGCGGATGAATAATAAAGCTCAGAGGGTTTCTGCTCTTGTAACCATGTTCTTTGTGTCTGTGTAGAAGGAGATGACATCCCGGATGTGTCACTGAAGACCTGAAGATGCACACCAGACAAACGCATCCGTCCACATGGAAGACTGCAGTTGTTAAAGAACAAATAAATTCACAAAAGAGTCTATTTTTATATTTAAAGTACTGTAATCTATTTTAGCCGCTTGGTGTAGATTTTAAACACACAGGTGAATACTTCTGGTTCCTCTTTTTCTGTCGGAGCTCAGTATTAAAAAGATGTTTGCTTGTGATGTTTTTTGTTTTGTTTTTATGATTATGTTTTTCAAATATCAAATCATTCCAGAATTGTATGCTCTCTATATGAATTCACCTAAATTTGTATGAATTGTTGGTGTGTATGGTTGACATCCATGTTGTCTCAATAAATTTTCTCAATATTTGAATATGTGCTTTGTACTACTTTCTGTTGGCTTCCTGAGATCAGCACAAGGTCATAACATAAATGCTGAAACAATAATTTCACCTCATATAGCTTTTTACTTTGTTCTGTCGTTAAACTGTGTGTTGCTGCTACTTTCTCTCATCAGCCTCATGTCTCATGGCCCTCAACCACAGTAATATGACTGAGTTCTGGATGTAAGCCACTAACTTTGACAATGTTCTGCACCACAATAGTCACAGCTGAACTCCAAACACAGCATTTACTGATCTAAATGGTTTCCACAGCTTTCAAATTGTTCCTGACGGAGTATCTACCTGTTGAAGTCCCAGAGCTACTTGGAAGCCTATGATAATCATGACCTCAGACTTAATGTGCCACATGCTCATACCATACTGCTTCACTCTCAAATGAAACCGATCCGACCAGCTCCAAAGGTCACAGACCCACCAGAAACGTGAGGCTTGAATTAGAACACTGGGAGCCAAGTACAGAAGCTTTAAGGTTTATATTTCGAATGCCTCCCGTCATTGTGTTAATATAATTCAATTCAAATATTGTGCTTTTATTTTCAAGACTCCTGTCAACACCTGTATCCTCAGTCTTCCCTGGTTTCACTGAAATTATATATGTTTGTCCATTCACTGAGAGATGAGGTGTATAAATAGTATAAAGTGGCCCGCTGGTGACTGTGACCTTATCGAGTATTGTAAACATTGGGTCCTCCACCCGGCGCGGTCTCAGATGTCAAACGTGCAGGTGTTTGTAGTAGATACTCCTGGCAGCACAAGGTGACACGGGACTCCGAACTCACATGATGACACGAGCGACTTCCAAATCATGTCCTCAGGGAGTTTTGATAGGATCAACGCCAGGGGGCGCCAGACTGCCGAGTCCCAGTAGCCTTATGAAAACACCCCCATCGTACCAGACCCAGTGAGGCCACAGAGATGTGAAGCCATTTGCGACTTAATTCGGGTTAATGACTCAACCTAGCCTCTTATGTCAGAAAGAGGCCGGACTGTACCCGGCTGGAACCACAGAGATGTTGTCATGAATGAACCGTTTTGTGTGATCAGGTCAACAACCGTTCTGAAAGAGCTGGAGAAATGAAGCTAGTCTGAAATAAAAATGAAGGTTATATAAATAAGGAGCGGGCGGAGAGGAGCGACAGCAACGAAAACAAGGAGGGAAGGAAGTGACGACTCGGCTGTTACATCACAAGACTGTACCTTGTGTGTCGCACTTTAAATAGACCTTGCACACCTTACTTGAAATCTTCATCTGGTGTATATGCATGCATGATGTGATATAATACAAGATCTATTTTTTTTTGTTTCCCTTGAGAGTCAGAACATTTGTCATTGATATGTTACCAAAAAAAAAACATTTGGACCCACATTTGTTTTTTTCTTCTATAAACACATAATGTTTTAGAAAATGATTTTCTAGGACTATTGTATTTCTTAAGTTATATCTTAAGAAATATCACATGATCTATATTGTCATCATCTATATTGATGCAACATGGCCAGCAGATACTGCTGCTCGTGTTTAGCATGAGTTGTGGGATTCAGCTTCACAGCTCCAAATACAAATCCAGACGAGGAGTTAAGAGGGCGGGTCATCATGGTCAACGGGTGCCGGTGGAAGTAGGCGAGAAGCTGGCAGCCAGGTGAGGGTGGATATTCTGAGCTGTAAGGCGATCAGGTGAATGAGAAACGTGTTATATCCTCTGACATGACGTGCAAACACTTGCTCCCAACTGCACACTCAGTGAGCAAACAGATGAAATCAAGTAGACCATGTGACTCACCGCTCAATCTTGCTTTAACTGATGCAATAACTTGTGGTTGGCAAGTCTCCTAACAAGCCGGGGTTACAGATCCCAGCTGTCAGGAGGACTGGAACATGTGTGCTGTCGCTAACAAACCAACCCAGGGACGGTCAACTGCTCTAATTGGGTTCATACTGAATGGAACAAAAGGGCTTTGTGGCCTACTAGTCCCTGTAGCAGTTCTGTGATCTGTAGTGTGACATCCCAGAGCGAATCACCAACATCCTCAATGAACCAAGTGTTTCACCAGGTTGTGATGAGGGTAAGGCTGAGTACTGAAGAGGGAGCTCTACGGCACAGTGGAGCGTCATTGTTGTCCCTTTGATATGGCCACAGACAAAAGCAGATCATCTTATTGTGAACTGCAGAAAGAAGCAGAGGAGCCCTTCCAAGCACATGAAAGCCTTGCTATGTTAGACACCTAGAGATCTGTGGGGTCAAATTTGGATATTTCTGTCCTACCCCTGGAGCAGGTCGATATAATCTGCCCCAATAACACGAAGCATTGAAATGACCTCATGGCCTACTGAAACCTGATCCTGTAACAGGATTGTACCTCCTTCAGTGTCCTGATTCGCTTCCAGAACTCTGGCAGCTTCACTTGTGCTCATGTGAGACGACTCCTCCTGCACCTCGCCTCCCCTCGCTGCTGTTTTCCTCCACTGGAATGTATCAAAAACCCTTGAAGGACTCAGCAGAGGCAAGGGAAAGTACTGGGCACCAGCCAAGAACAAGGGGAAGTGCCTCAGTCACCGGCCAATCAGAACGCGTCTCCCTTACTGCGTCACAGCTGTACTCTGTTACAATGTTTTGATACTGCAGTGTGATTATTTGCACGTTGAGGAGAAGCTTGTGGAGATAATACGATGCAGCAACTGATGGTCAGAACACACCCTCAACGGTTTTGTCACCTCCTTGTCTTGCTATCTATCATTATCTGCTGTCTACAACAACCCAAAACATCTTGAGCACAACTACAAAGGAGGATATTTGGGTGTCTGTAAGGGTTCTGTAAGTTGATTTGCATGCTATATTATGCAGAGTGGTACAGCTGGTAAAGGCCTGAATATTACTGTACACATGCATCATAATTAGTAATATCAGTACATACGGTATATTTAATATTTATGAAAACAATGGCAAAATCTGACTAAACTAGAACATGTTTCAATGTTAACAAAATGTTTATTGTCAAGACCATTTAAACCGCAACTTGTCTTTTGAAGCTGCTAAATGCTTCAGCAGCATGTTGAGTATCAGTCGACTTTTCACATTTGTTTGTTGTCGCCTGATTATTCCCACGACAACAGTTAGTTGAGTCTTTGTATCTATCCCAGCTTATAGGGTACGAGGCAGGGGACATCCTGGTGAGCCATCAGTCAATCATGCTGGAATCAAATCGCCTTTCTGGAGTGTTCTGGTCTGCCCTGGATCCTCCTTCAAGTTGGACAGGCTCGCCTGGAACACCTCGCAAGATGCTCAAGAGAAGATACAAAGACCTTGATGGCATGACCTCTGTCTTCTGACTCAGCTCATTCTTCACTATGGCAGAGCAATTCATTTAAATGTCTACTTAAATGAATGGATATTAAAGCATAAAGGTGAGCTGTAAGTAACATGTTGTGCAGCTGGAAGGTACGGGTCAGGCTATCGTTTACAACAAACCTGGCTTCTATCTCCTCCTGCATCACTTTGCTTGCTTTTGTTGAGCTGAAATGCTCACTAACTTTTGTGTGGCTAATCTGAACAGCAGAATTCCTTTCATAGCTTGAAAGGTGAATGCTGCGGTTTTCTCTGAAGCTAGCTCGTCAGAAATGAAGGCATAAAGCCAAGTCCACCACCTGAGGAACAACACTCTGTCAGAGTACATAGGGCTGAGGAGTCATTGCTCAATCAGTTCTGAGAAGTCGAACAAAACTGAGTTATGTTATGTTATGTATGGTGCAAAGTTCAAATCAGAACACAATATGCCAAATCAGAATCCATATTTCTCTCCCTCTTCTGCTCAAACTGCTTCTGCCATGTGGCCTTCCAAAATAAGAGCGTGTGTTTAAGTGTTTCCTGGTTGCTCAGTTCTGAGAAACTAATCCGGGAAGGCTTCCAAGAAATGTGCAAACTGCACCATGGTGTGTTGTGACCTGCCTCACATAAAAAATGTAAATAAAAAAAATAAACACGTGGTGTCTAGGCACCATCTCCATTTTTGGCAACATCTATTGAACATTTGAACATTACATTGCAGGTGCACATTAATAATCAATAGGTGTCACATGTACACTTGCAAATAAATGTGGTCTAAATTCAAGATTCAACAAGAGTTCTATGGGAAGAATCTGGCTGGTGCAGATTAGTTGCAGGCATTTAAAAATAATAAAACAGCTCACACCTCTGACACACCTCTGAAATATTATACAATAACGTCTCACAGCTACATCCCTCCCACCTGACTGTGTCGTTCACATCAGACGCAGTTCTGCCACCTAAAGGTATTTACGGCAGCCTCATTCCCTCACCCTTTCGACCGGTAGTGACCCAAACATAAGCCCCTCCCATCAGACCATCTTGTTTTCCAACTGAATCTCCATACATGTGCTTCCATACGGAGATAGTCATCTTGCGTAATGTTTGTTACGTTGAGCTTGTGTTTGAGAGGTGAAGAGAAGAGGAGAGTTGCTCAGTCACAAGACAGCCAACCCCGAAAAACAAACCATACATGGAACCAGCAGCAAGACTCCCTTGATAAACAATGCATTCATTTTTTCGCAGAGACATTCACTTCTCCAGTGGTCATGGTGTCAAGTGTAAGTAAAGACTTGAAGGTACATGTGACAAAGTCTGTAACCTTAACAAAGCAAAATACCCAGAGTGAGCTCTAGAGACACCATTAGAAGGATTTTATGACATGATACTAGACACGGATTCACAGAACAAATTACTATTTAACTACAATTTGTTTAAGTGTGTCGACTGTAAGATTCTCTGTTATTATATGGAACTGTTGCTGAGTTTATTTTCTCTTTCACTGCCTCCTTCATAAGAAAGCATGCAGACCTACTGACTGGTTAACACTACACAGAAGTGGTGCAGATCAAAACTGTATTCTTACTACCAGCTTGACGGTTGACTTTGTTAATTGAATTTATGACAGTAAAGAAGTGGGTGAAGATTTAAACTTTGAATCAAGAACTAATCCAATTGACAGTTGCAATAGTGCAGTGCATTCAGACACTAAAAACAATGCTCTATAACCACTATAGCGTCAGCACCGGTGTCAAAAAACTGAAATGTAGTCCACAGCCTCTTTTCCTGTCATCAGTTGCCAGTGACATTACCACTGAAGAACATTACACTGTAGCAATGACATGGATATACCATGTATATACCAGGCAACAAGGGCCTTTCATCGATTAATGACAAGGAATTCAGTACTTTTGTCACCATTTCTCTAAAGCAGCCTTGTTTAAATAACTGTTCAAAGCCTCTCTATATGGACTAGTCTTATACTCTCCAAATCATGTGACCAGCTCCAAAGATCTACATATCCGCTCCTTATCAATGGTCATTCGCTCTGGATGGTCCAGAGTTTACTACCTCAGCTTTGCATGGATCATGCTGCCGATGGCAAGTAACAAAACTGCTGGCAAAAGGAGCAAAACAAGCAGAATATAGCTGCATGTGTGTTGGTGAGGCACTGCAGACAAAGTGGTGCAAAATATCTATTTTGTGAATAATAAAAAAACAAACAAACACAAATATCTGCTTGACATTAAAAATATACGATGAAATGTTTGTCAGTAACTGACAGCCAACATATAATCCTGTCAGGAGTATGGCATCTCACATTGAGCAGTTAGATTAAAAGTCCACAACATTTTGCATCATCCGTCGTCTTTCATTTTCACAACCATGTGACCGTCTCGGTCCGTATCTCCTCACCAGGGCCCAAATGTTACCTTGTGGCACAACACAAAAGATACACCATTACGCTTGTCTCTCTCGTTACAGCTGCTTTGATCCCCTGGAGCCAATCCAAAGTGTTGGACAGTCAGTTTGTCTGTCCCACCACCACACGTAATATAGAAATTCGTAAATGCAAACACGATTTTAAATGTTAGCACAAATTTGCAAACTAAAACTTGCACTTTTGGTCTCTTATTGTGAGGTGTGTCATATACAGCCTGTTATATGAGAATACGGTAGGTTGTAAGGCAGTAATGTATGTATGTAAACAAAGTAGTCATTAATGAATTACATACCGTTCGTCAGTGACATTGATAAAGAGTAACGTTTGTCAGTGTCAAGTATCGCAACGTTTCTAGATAGACACATATTTAAAAGCAGTCGTTTTCAATTCAATCACTGTGACGGCCGATTCGTTTTCTGCGCATTTCCTATCAACTAGTAAGATTGCATCAGTCTATTGAATGTGACATCGAAAGAATGAAGCTGCTGAAATCATCTTAGTCAGCGTGAATGACTAAAAGGGGGCGGGTGGGGGGGAAATAACATTCATCTGCTCGGTGGAGAACTCTGGGATCAACTGAAGTAACATTTAAAACCGCGACAGACGGATGGGTGAATTCGCGTACACCTCCTTATCTATTATTACACGAGACGTGACGGTCGTCATCGTCCAAACTGGTTGATCTGGCCAGGCCACATGTTGCACCAGCTTCTCTCCGCCATTGAAATCTACTTCACCAACAACGTGTGACGACGTGCACGTACTCGCCTCCGCGCATCCCCGTACAACCCATAGCGGGCCTCAGTAACGAAACGCACCAATGGAGCGGTTCCATTTGTATATCGTTACACATGTGCTCTCGGGTAATGTAAACACAACATGATTTGTTATTTTGACCAATCATTGTCTCAAGTTTTACTTTTTCAATTCGTTTTGTTTTGCTGATATAAATGGTCAAAATAACTGTGACGGCGGTTTTAAACGACCAAAAAGGTAATCAAGTATATCAAGCTGCGCGGAATGGAACGCGTCCCTTTCTAGAAAGCACATGATCCTTGTAGGTGAGCGTCATGCGTGTCATGCGGTGGGAGGGGGACAAGGCGGAGTCAGCTAGGAGCTTATAAAGTGTCCTCCGCTGTGAAGCATTCACCACCTTCCACCGCACTGTCTGTCAGGCGTCCCCCTCGACCGTCCTTCTGCGGCTCTCCCAGCAGCGGGTCCAAAACAACGCCAACGCTGGAGCTGTAACAAAACCAACGGGGTGAGTAACGCAGGATTCTGGCATGTAAAGCCACAACGCTAACTTAGCCTTTTCACAATAGCATTTGACCGGATGCACTCGCCGTGCTAACGACGGCTGTAGTCGTGATAGGATGTAGATTGTCTTCACGGTGGTTCTAGTTACTTTGTTTGGAACTTGCATTAATCGGTCCAGCTATCTATGTTTGTTAGTATCGGTGAGTGTGACTTGTTCTTCATCAAGTCGTCGTTTTATTCAAGCTAGCATCTGCTGTAGCATGTGTCGTTTAAGCCACCCATTCACTTATGTGTTATGTTTTTTTTTCTTACAAAGTGTTCCTAACTGACTTCAGCAATCTCTCAAGCGAGCTACTGTTAAAAGAGGGTATTTATTGAAAGTGACCTGACGTCATCGATTGCATTGCTATTGCACCATACTCATGGACGCTAATGGGCGATTGGTTAAATGGGTATTAAGCCAAAATTTGCTTTAGTAATTAATAGGAATTCCTGACGTACGCGATGACCAAGTCAAAATGTTTACATTTGTAAATGTTTGCTACCCTGACATAAGGATTAATTGATTGTTGTAATTTCGTTAACCATAATGTCTCTGTTTTCTGTTCCATTAAATGTTAACTGTTAACTTAACTCCTGATCACCGTTGCTTCCTTGACAGGGCACCCGTTTGAAAGCGCCACTGCAATTTGACCAGCCAGCACAGTGTTATCACTTGTGACTCTCTGAAACGACTGTCCTGTTTCGGAGAAGTACCAGTTGATATTTCAAAACCACTGTCGCAGACGCCGCAGCTCAAAGCAGCCCCGCAAAATCAACTTGAAAATGGTGCAGAATAAAATCACCGAAGTCACTGGATTCCATCGCTCATTCAAGGCAAGTATTGGAAACTCTTTATCATCACGTGTGAAAGATGATAATGCTGGATATAGACACATGTGCTATCACATTCTTAAGCTGACTCACTTGCCAAATGGGAACACGTGTGAGTGCTGCTAGTAGTGTGTCTGTTTCAGCACACCAGAGCTAAATTGGCCAAGGATGTTAAACTTTTATTCTGTTTTGGATTCTCTTAAATTAAATCTAGCAACTATTATCAGTTGATAGTTAAACTTCTCTTTAATGGCACCTGTATCTTAACAGTATTTATTTCCTTTTAGGGCCAAAATCCCTTTGAGTCTGATGACTTCACCAAAAACGGATCCCATCTTCTTGATTCATCATTTAATTTTGACTCTCCCCCAAGGCTTGGTGAGTTTTTAAGCATTGTAACTTGTTGGTCAATGTTTCTCTTATCTTTTCAAGCACCATCGGTCAATAACGCTGCACAAACGACCTAGTTTACAAGCATTGGTGTTTTGCGATGCCTTTCATCTATTGTGCAGTATTCTTGTTCACAATTTGTGATGCTCTTTACTGTGCTTAAACAGACATGCCATCCAGTCAGCCTATTGACATCCCCGATGCTAAAAAGAGAAACAAGAAGAAGAAGCGGTGTCGGGCAACTGATAGTTTCTCTGGACGTTTTGAGGGTGAATATCCAGCTTGAATATCCAGTTATCAATACTGTCCTTGTACTGGGACTGACAAAACAGTTTTTCCTCAGATGTCTATAGACTACAAGAAGAAGTGCTGGGGGAGGGCGCCTATGCAAGAGTGCAGACATGCATAAACCTCATCACCAACAAAGAATATGCTGTCAAGGTATGATTTTTCAATCTGGTGTCTTAATGTTGCTGATTATTAGGGGCAGATGATAAAATATAGTGCTATAATAGTAGTATAGAATATATAATATAGAATAGTGCTACATTTGTGAAGAGCAACTTGTTTGTAGAACTTCTGAAGGTCTTTTAAATGGCAAGAAGACATGTCCTTCTTCTTCCCCCTTGAATCCTGTGGCGTTGTTTTCATTCTGAAGCAAGATGATATGGCTTTCCCCTATACAATGCCCCGTTCGTTGGACTAAATCGCTGGTTCTGCTCTTTGCGTTTTGCTGCTGCAGCTTTCACTCCGCCCCCTCCCAATGGCTTTTTTTTTATAGTTCTGGCAGCCAATCCTCATGCAGGGAGGGACAAATCCACCCATTCTCTCCACTCCCGTCGCCTGCAGAGGACGCTCACATTGAGAACACTATGTACTGCTAAATCTGCCAAAACAAAACCCACAAAGGGAGGGGTGCTGGTTCGAGGGTTGTGACCCAGGCTGTTTACACTGTTCTGTTTCTCTCTCTTGCTCAACATGCTCCACTTCAGTCCAGCTATGTGTTTATTTTTGAAGACTTCCTTTATGTAATATATGAAGAATTCTACTCCATGCATTGATTTAGAGAATATACGTTGTTGCCATTTTTGCTGGGTTTTAATTTAATAATTTACTGAGTGGTGCAGCACGTTATTGTTTGGAAGCAATGACAAATGTGGATGGTTGACAGTCACCCATCCAAAGAGCTATTAATATGATATTCTAGTTTTGTTAGAGCTCAGATCTGACCACAAACTGTTGGAATTGTTTACCCTGTGGTACTTTGGGAGCCTCAGTTTGGGGGAGGTATCATGAGGGTCGGCAGTTATTAGAGGTCAGTCGAGTGTTTGAGGGGGCTCAGACTGTTGCTGCCAGATGTCCTGTCTCTCCCCTCCCCCTCCAGACGGGACTGGCGAGGTGTGTGTGCTTTTTTATCCTACTTTGTGGGGGCCAATTGTTGATAAAACACTATCCTTGTGAGGACTGTTTGACATTGTGGGCACATTTGGCTGGACCACACAAGGTTAATGAGGACTTCCAAATGACTGGGTCATTATGATTAGGTTTAAGTTTGATTCAGAGTCATGATTATGGTTGGCAATGTGTTTTGGAGAGTTAAGTTAAGGGTGAGAGGCTGGGGAAAGCATTATGGCAATGAGAAATCTCACAATGTCCCCAGAACGACAGAAAAACGTGTGCGTGCATGTTTTGACATACTCGTGAGTGACAAGTCACCTTCCTGTGAAGACATTTTGCTTTATGAGGACATTTTGGTCTGTCCTCACAAACTTCAGAGAGTTAAAACATCCATAATGGTAGTTAACTATAATTTGCCGCAAGTTTGGTTCATAGTCCTGGTTAAGGTTGTATGTATGTGTGTGTGTGTTCACCCAAAGTGGATGTATGGTTGTTCACTGTCTGCCTTTCTGCACACTGGCTTCCCAATAAATCGCTTATTATCACTGATATAGTTTGACAATGTTGCACTTCGATTAAACCCCATGACGTGACAAGAGGGCGTGTTGTTTTTCAGATATAACCATCATAACTCTTTGCTCCACCACTCTTATCATACTGATAAATATTGGCAGGTTAAATTCCATTGGTTGTTGTTAATGTGTTTATCTCTATCAGTTTGAACTTTTACAGATACAGAAAAAAGTTTGTCTGATTGTTAATGATTTGTGTTGCTGACTCGGGCTGTAGTAGGGGCTTTGTGCTGTTGATATCCTCGACCTGTAATTGTGGCTTCATCGGGCGTCAATAGCAGCAGTAATCCAGCTACCAGGAAGAGAAACATTTACCACCTCCGGGTAGACAATAACAAACTAGGGCTGGAAAGTTCAGACCTTTTCCGTTTGTGTCAGCAGTCACACGGGCCCCTCAGCGGTTCAGTTCTAGGCATAGCAAAGTTAAGTTTAGCAGCATTTGTTGATACCACCGTTTCATAGGATAGGAACAGTTAACACACAGCTTACTAGGCATACTGAAAGATTTAAATATGGCTGACACTTGAGTTAAATATAGTCATTTTGTGGCTTGTTTGATTCTGAAAAGTAGGTTGCACTATCTTAACAACTGTGTCACTTTGTGGGATAAATGGTGGAAGAAAATACGTGTGAGATCTGGAAAGGCGGTGTTATGCTCTATGTATAGTTTCTTTAAGTAGATGTACTTTTGAAGGAATGTCACAATTGCATTAACATTAAACTTGACTAAATGTGCAAGTTGAAAGTCTAGCGTTGTTTGCAGTAAATCAGACTTGTTTTGATTTTCAGATAATCGAAAAAAGACCAGGTCACAGCCGAAACCGTGTCTTCCGTGAGGTGGAGATGCTCTACCAGTGCCAGGGTCACAGGTGCGTCCCTTCCTAATAAATGTCCACTGCTATGATATTAGATTTTGAAATGCTTGGTAAACTGTAAATCTGAAATGTTTCAGGTGTAACAAAACACAGACTAAATGTTTACTTCTCCATCAGGAACATCCTGGAGCTGGTAGAGTTCTTTGAAGAGGAAGACAAATTCTACCTGGTGTTTGAAAAGCTTAGAGGAGGTGATTCAATTAGTGTTTAGTTTTTAGTTGGTAGGCGTTTTCAGTTGGCATGATTTGAAGGTTTTGAATGTTTGTGGTTCCAAAACGCTGACATTCTGGTTCTCCCTCTAATTAGGGTCTATTTTGGATCACATTCACAAGAGGCAGCACTTCAGCGAACAACTGGCCAGTGTTGTGGTGCAGGACATCGCAAGTGCACTTGATTTCCTGCACAATAAGGGTAAGTTGTGGGGGAAAAAGTAGGCGTAAATGACAGCACTTTCTATGTCACGATGTGTGATGGTTTTGATGGTATTTTTTCAGGAATGGCACATAGAGACCTGAAGCCAGAAAACATTCTCTGTGAGAATGTTGAGATGGTGAGTTTGCTATAAGAATGTTGACACCTAGAAAGTCCAAAGGTAGCAGCAGATCTACTGGAACCGATAACACGGTTTCACATGTGGCTCATGTATTTTGTTTATAAACGTGGATATCTATTTTCCTGTTCTAGATTTCCCCTGTCAAGATCTGTGATTTCGACTTGGGCAGTGGGATCAAACTGAACAGCGACAGCTCCCCTATCTCCACCCCAGAGCTCCTCACGCCAGTAAGTTTACCCTCTTTTTCAGCTCTTGTTTGACAAGTTTAAGTGCGCTCACCGACTGGATTTTTGTTCAATATCAATAAGGTTTTTTTATCTTGAGCACCTGTGATTTCTTATTCAAATGCATTAAAAATTGGAGGCCATTGTGGTCTGAGTTGACTGAAATATGTAGTACCATATTTATCGTGCAATGTGCTTAGTCAGATTTCCCGCTGTTGAATGTCCATGGAAAATATTGAGGGTCAAGGGTCATAGTTACTGTTGTCACAGCACAAATAGTGCAATCATGCCAAAAAAGGTGGAGATGTTGAAGAAGCTTTGACCCAAGTTTCGATTGTCAACACACACTGTCTGAAGCATTGCGTGGATGGACCGCAGCAGGTGAGGGATCGCTGTTTAGCCTGCAGGAATGCAGGGGGTTTCTATACTGGTAACTTCAGCTTCCTTTAGAAGAACTAATGGATGGAACGCTGGTGAAGAACTATTTGAAGAGCAGTTTGTTCTGAGGCCAACCAACCACATGTGGGTACTCTACACAGGCTTTAATATGTGATGAAGAACTTTGTTGATGGTTGATGGTGACTGGCCTTTACTGGGGGGGGGTCATGGCCATATTATGATATTTAATCTTTTCATAGGGAACATTTTTAAATGTATGAAAGCTCAGGATGCTCTAATAAACACAGTCATCTGTTAAAGTCACAGACGGCTTTATGTGTCGACACATGACGCCATCGCTGTCTTGTTTGCATGCATGAGCAATACCAGAAATAACTGATGCTCTGGGACCACTGCAACACATTAACATCAAGTATGGAAATACAATCTACATTTGATCCAGCACCAGTGTCTGCCACAGCTCTGCCACATCCCCAGTGTAGCTCAGATGCTGACCTACGCAGTTAAACCCGAAAACTGTTCATTTTAAATTTTGACTCAAAAATACATTGCCACTGATATCAAGCTCAAAATCAAATCCGAGTTGGAGAAAAGTGTTCTTCCTTTGATTTTTAACTACAGCCACATGCAGCACAATTAGAAGTTGAATATCTAGCACTGAGGTCAGACATGTCAGCATGGTCATCATCCAGTAGCTGTCAAATGCAGACTAGTCGTTTAAATTGTCGGTGACTTGCCAACAATCAAAATAATGTAATTGAAGCAAAATTGCTTGCTGTGGCACAAGAGAGCTTGTGAGGGGTTTTATGTGAAATTGTGCAAATGTGCATACACAAGTGTGCCACAAAGAACACACAACTTCGGCAACATTCTGCCACCTCGATAAATGCTGTCAACAGCTTACTTGGTTAAGCTGCTTTCGACTCTAGTCAGAATATGAAGTTGTCTATTTTGAGTTTAGAACGTTTTATGGACATTCGGCCAAAGTAGAAGGCAAACTTCTATCCACACATTTCTCTATTAAAGTGACAATTAAACTGATATGTGTAATATCAAGGATTTAACAGAATACACCAGCAGCATAATAGAGATAACATTGACACTAGCAAGGCCACGTTCTGTGGTATGAAGAAACAAACACATGGAAACTTGAAACGTGCAACTATTGTTTCCCCTTTTTCTGTGGTGACGGGGATAAACATGTGAGGCTCCTCCCACCGGCCCCAACCATGCCAGAGCTGCTCTGCATTTTCTTTATGTTTGGTGTACAAAGGATGTGCATGAGGTTTGTTCTGGAAAATTTTGTCTTGCCCTCCGCACACCCCTTATACATAGCAACTGACATGTGATTGGCCAGCCCTAGGGGAGGAGGTGGGCAAAGGGAGGTCCAAACAGCTGCTGCACATGAGCTGAAGCCTTGTTTTCTTTCGCCTTCATCACAGGAACAATGTTATCTGATTTTCATGTGGCTCAGTCACAGAACACCCCTCCTTCACCTACATTCCAACACTTGTGGTTGCACAACATTTTTTTACGCTTGCTTTTATTGCCTTTATAAACAATTGTTGGAATCTTGGCATTTAGTGTGATCAATAGTTTTCTTGGAAAGATCTAATTTTAGTTTGTATATGAGCACTACAGTTGGAACATATGTGGGCTTGATGTAACATCGACGCTCGTAAAAAAACTGTTGCTGTGGTTTTGAGTCGGATGTCCCTGTAGCTGCATGTCAAGCAGGTTGAGTGCCAGTAAGCTGCCGCAAGTAATCCTGCATTTGAACAGCAATGTCGGTGTGAATGTTGGTTTTGTCTGAGAAGTCACATGGTCTCTGGAAAGTCCCAGTTGTGATGCCTCAGAACCTAAGTTTACAGCAGCTGATGATCAACTCGGAGAAAGATTTGAATGACGCACAAAGTTTACACAGTTTGTGATAACGGGTCAGGTTCGGTCAAGAGGCAACAAATATGGACAGCCTCTACAGCTGCTTGGCTCTAGTTTGTGTGACGTGAGCAGGCAAATAGACGTGGTTGTTAGTGCGACAACTGGCCTGATTCCTGAGGGCTCGTCTATGGTGTTGCAGACTTGAGGAAGCTGGTGATGTGTGGGGGTTGGGGCGTCTCTCTCCCCGACAGAAGCTGCTTTGTCTGAGGTGGGATTCCTGTGCAGCGACTTTCGTTACTGGAGGCGGAGTCAGGAGGCAGCTGGAAGCACAAAGGATCCAGGCTCAATGTAAACATGCTGTATAATCACCTGATTGCGTATATGTTTGCCAATACACATAAATAAATTGTCAAGTTCAACAATACCTGACTGGTGTGAGGTGGTAGGGCATTGTTTTGTTGAGTGGCTTTGAGATCCAAACGAAATCTTCCATAATTGCTTTTTTTTCCATCATCAGCAAAGAGACTGTTATGAAAGCGCACTCTTGTCCCCGTGAACTAGCGACCCTGTTTCTGACGTATTATGAATGATAGTTTGTGTTGCACAGTTATATAACCATACAGTCCCTCCTGCTCTGTGGTTGATTCAACAGAGTCAATCCTCTTTTCTGAGAGCCGTTTGGCCTCATTTTGTTCTCGACTACATAACAGGGCCAGCCCTTGCCCATGGCCCATGCGGCTTAGGTGTTGTGCAGCTGGACAGTTTGAGCTGTGACTCATCACTGCTTTGTACTTGCAACTCCCTCACTTCAACCACAAGACATCGGTGGAAATCATAATGTGCCAGGTTATGCCTGTTCCCTTTGATGCATGTCAACTCACATATTTTTGTGTTTCTACAGTGTGGCTCCGCAGAGTACATGGCACCAGAGGTGGTGGAGGCCTTCAGTGAAGAAGCCACCATCTATGACAAGCGTTGTGATCTGTGGAGTCTGGGAGTCATCCTGTACATCATGCTGAGTGGATACCCGCCATTTGTAGGCCGCTGTGGTGGCGACTGTGGCTGGGAATTGGGAGAACCCTGCCACACCTGTCAGGTAAGTTGTACCCCCCAACTGGATTTTTCATTTAACTGGCCACAAAAGCTCATGCTCACCTTTTCCACATTTCAGAATACTTTATTTGAAAGTATCCAGGAAGGTAAATACGAGTTTCCAGAGAAAGACTGGGCTCACATCTCGTCAAGTGCCAAAGACCTGATATCCAAACTTCTGGTTCGGGATGCCAAAAATCGCCTTAGTGCCAGCCAGGTGCTGCAGCACCCATGGGTGCAAGGAGTAAGTCCAAGACTGGCCTTTGATGTGTTTTAAATCCGAGTTATCTTAAATGGGTGGTTTTTCTTCTCTGCCCAGGGAGCCTCTGACATTCTGCCTACATCCATTTTTCATCAAAGGTGAGAAGTGCTAAAGGGCTGAAGTGCTTTTCACTTGTGGACTTGTATGTTGAAGTAAATATTTGTTTTGGTGTCCAAAAGAACCAGCAATGCAAGGGATCTGACATTCTTTGCCGACAAAGCCATGGCTGTGAACCGGCAGCTGGCTGAACAAGACGACTTTGAAGAGCAGCGGCAGCAGGAAGCCCCTGTCGTGGTCACCGCTGCGGGCTCCTCCATGCATCTCTCCCCACCATCCAACTCCAACCTGGCACGGCGCAGGCAGCGGAATAGCCAGCCCAAGGGAGGACCTGTGTCAGCAGCAGAGCTCCGGCAGCTCCTGGCCCCTCTAGTCATCATGGGTGACTGTGCCTGAACCCTGTCTACCACCTCTCAGTTAAGATTCTGATCAAAAGGTCTCCCCAATTCCGGCGCCTCTTTTGGATCTGTCGTGACTCTTCTGCCTCACTGTAAAGGTAGAGGCTGTTTGCAACTCTTCACGAAAATGCCTTGTGATCTTCTGAAGCACACCTGTCTCAACACACACAGAGTATGCCCAGGTTTTAGGGGAGAGAGAGGCTTTAAGTTATGTGAGTTCAGAAGCGACGTGTTTTGCTCAAACACCAAAGGACAACCTGTTGTGCTGCTCCCTCATAAGAACTGGATCCACTGTGAATTATCTGGAATGTTCTCCTTGCCTGTGTGTGTATGTGCACAAATGATTCATCTGCAGATACATGCTCACTTATGCAATTTGCCTACATGAAGGCTCTTCTGTACTCGAAGGTATTGGGGTTATTGGGTTTTGAATGGCTGTAAGCCAATGCTGTCGGTGCCTGGTGCAGTCCGGTACGCGGCTCGGGACGCTTCACTGAATTCTTTGGGTCTCCTCTTGTTATAAAACACTTATCCAGCTTTGTTGCTGTGCACTTAAAGGTCCAAGAGCAGAATTTCAGTTTGACATTAAAGTCACTGAAAGTCTCTGCACTGTAACTCAAGAGAAGCCGCACAAGTGATGCGATTGAGAATTCCTGCCGTGTCCCGTCGCCACCACCAGCACTTGTTTATTTTTATACATTTCTTTTCTACCAATAATTATTGAATTGGACTTCAGCATTTTTGAATATATTTGGGTTCCACAGGGCGGGTTTTTGAAAAGCACATTTGACCCCATGGCCAACATGACCCAAGCGTCATTTGAAAAATTTGGACCATTTTTTTTCCTCTAAGAATCCATTTTTCCAAAAATTAAAAAAAGTTAAAAAAAAAAAAAAAAAGGGAAAGTCATTCCAAAAAAAACATAAAATAAAAAGTCTTCCACAGACGTGTAGCTGTTTAAAGTTTACCTTTTTTATGTTCAGACTCCATGTCAATGTGCCACACAGTTTTGTTTTTCACCCTTTTTTTTGTAATGCTGTTGATAAGCTTATTTTTACGTCATAATTTCCTGCAGGTGCTGTCAAGTTCAGGTGAAACTTTTTTGAGATGGTTTGTTTATTTGATCTGGCATGTTAATGCCCAGACATGTTTTTTTCATTACATGTGTAATAGTTGGCAATAATTGTTCAGCTTAAGTTAAATCGTTCTCAGACTGACAGGTTAACCAGACTGCTGATGTGTCCTGACACCGGTTCACCAAAGAAGGTTTAAAAACTTGTGACCAGGCAGCAAGTCATTTCTGATTGTTATTGTCCTTTCAACAGCATCGCAGTAGCGGTACTCTGGAAATGGTTCCCTTAGTGTCGTGTGACTCGTTATGCTGATGATAGGACACTGTTAAAGAAATCTACAGATGCATCGATATTTGGTTTTATGTCTTATAGTAAGACTTACTTGAAACTGTGTATGAAGCTGTTTCTTCTCTGTTTGGGTAACTACTTTGTGAAATGCATTAATGATCAAGGCAACCTTGGGGTTTTGGAAACACCGAATACAGTTCAGTATTTTGTTTTTTTTTTTTGTTTTTTTTTTGAGAATCAAGCTAAACGTGTCCGACCTTTTTGATGAAATTGGAAGCTTAAGAAATGCACAAGTTGACCATACGCTTGTCTATTCAAGGATGAAATTTCTTGGTCATGCGCATGTTTTTTTGTTTTTCTTTTTTTCCTCTTCTGTTCATGGACTACCTTTTGGGGGTGAGGATAACTGTCCTACACTCCTCGATTATGTATTGTCCGTCATCTTGAAGTAAGAAAATTTAAAATCTTTCTGATGAATTATCGACCTTCCAACAATTTGAATGTAGTCCACAGGCCGAACGTCAATGATCCAAGTAACATTGATCAAATGTTCATGAATACAGCGAGGAAGCTTCTACTTCCTCGGAGTTGCAGCCTGATCTACAAAAACGCCATCTGGAATAACCCAATGCCTTGTTTTGACTTCAGGAGAAGAAAATTAATGCATCCTTTTCAGAACAAAAATATTTTTTGATTTAAGATAAGCACTTTACTGTACCATGTGAATGATTGCAGTTCACTCACAGTAACATTTATGACAGTTGCTGTGGATTTTTGTATTTTTTTTTTTCTAAAAAAATAAAAACGCAATAAAGCAACAAGATGCTTTATAAATGTCTGTATAGTGTGATCATTTCCTCCCAGTTAAGAAACCTGTAAACAATAACAGTCATTTTAGTCAGACGCCATTTTGCTGCATCACGAGTTTCTCATTAACTAGCGATCTTATCTTTGGGCCAAGGTCAGTCAGTCGTTTGGCTGTAGATCTCGTTATCAGTCGGTCCCTGGGCTGCTGAATCTGAGCTTGTTCTTGTCATCACGGAAATGTGAGTGCGTTTGTTCACTGATCTGATGCAACCTGCTGCAACAACACCTCTACTGTGGACTCTCAAGCATGGTCAAGGTTTCATTCTAATATGAGTCATGAGGTGTCAAGAAACTTCATTTATACGGATTTTGACAAAAGCCCATCCACAGCTGAGCTCAAAATAAGCACTTACTTACCAGCTGTCATGCTGGTAAACACCAGCTCAGCAGTCATGAGGAAGTCAGGGGGATATGATGCAACATTACTGTCTCTCCTGTGCAAGCGTGCTTCTGATGAAACACGTGAGCGCTGCTATGTTGTGTTTGCCTCCCTCTGGTGGACAACTGTGGTAAGTGACTGGGCAGACGCACTGCGTTGTTGCAGTCTGTTATTCTCATCATATCGACGTTTTG
The DNA here is from genome assembly GCF_027744825.2 of Synchiropus splendidus. Classification (NCBI taxonomy): domain Eukaryota; kingdom Metazoa; phylum Chordata; class Actinopteri; order Syngnathiformes; family Callionymidae; genus Synchiropus; species Synchiropus splendidus. The sequence continues at coordinate 36,096,017 of NC_071334.1, forward strand.
TCGTCCTGTTTTTTCGCCCGTGCCCTGACTAATCAGCCTCATTGGCCATAAAAACGGATCCAATGCAAGAATGTATCCTATTTATACCAGTAATAACGATTGACATCATTAGCTACCGAATAAATCGAGACGGGTCTTATGCTGCTGGGAATGACGTCACAGACGAGTTCAGCGCTTCCCAGTCGCCGAGGGACACATCGACCAAGCGTGCTGTCAGCACGGTCCGCACTGTAGTTCGCATGCACGGCATGAACTTTCACACATGTGTCGAACAATACCATGTCTCCAACCGAGACAGAGAAACATGAGAAAGTCTCCTCATTGTTGACACTCCGAGCAGCCATCTTGGATAGCGAGACTCCTCCCACCTTCCGACTGGGAAATCCGACGTCGGGTGACCTCATCGTGGGCAATGAACTGGAACGCACCATTGTTCAGCGCACCTGAATTAACCGGTTAATTAATTAAATGCCCAAGAAAACCCACAAAAATGACGCCACTACTTTTTTTTGTTTTAAGTGCTTCATCTGAAACTAATTTGGAGAGATTCTTGTGGACCCAGCAGATCGTTTTGTTGGCTGAAGTTGTTAACCTCCCACCCCCTCTTTGTTTGACTACTGTGCTCCAAGTTTTCTCAATGGAGAATCAAATGTGTTGGTGAAATATACAGAGCTTTTGGGGGATAGATGCCACAACATCGGATTTTGAAGGTAGTTTTAAGAGTTGCTGTAGCCATGGTTCGTGTAACTGCATTCAAAGTTTGTCTTCTACGCTGGCATGTACGCTTGTGTTGATGACTGTTCTGTCATCATATTTTGCTTTTATCATGCTGCTGTCATTTTGGTCAGGTCTCAGTCTAGATTCGAATCTTGATTTACTTGATTGAATAAAGGCCGGATTATTTCTCTATTTCCATACGTGCATCAATATCTTCCTCACCAGCTCCTCTTCCAACTCATCGTCCACCTCAATGGGCTCAGCCTCGTCTGCACTGTCGTCCCCAAACAAATCCACATGACTGGGAGCGTGATTAATGTCCTTGCTAGAAAGTGTGTTTATATTTGATGAGCAGACTTCTGAATTGCTTTTACCAGCTCCCTTGTCCTTTCTGTTCATGTCATGTATACCATTTCTTTTATGTTTGTCTTTATTTCTGATCATCTTTTCCATGCCTGAGGTCATGAGTTTCTTCCTTTCCTTGGTTGGCTTTCGACACCCCTACCTCTCTTTTCAGAACAGGTTTTTAACAAATCATTAGATTTCACCTCGACATGACTTCTCTTTCTCTCAGAAGGGTCTTCAATTTCGATGAGGACACGGCCAAATGAAATGGGCCCAGCACCAAGGAACGTTGTACACTCGGACACAGCTTCTCTCTCTCCTGGCTCTAATGTCTGTATATTTCCATCTCTACCTATTTTGTCACTCATCTAAATCCCAAGAACACAGAAAAGAAAACTGGTTTGGAAAATGTGACAATATCGGGTCTTGAAGTGATCTAACTGGTTTGTTATCGCTACAGCAAACAACAACGTCTGTTTCTGTCGGCAGTACCCCAGGAAGTGATTGATCCCTGTGAAATAAAGCCTTTCAAACCCTTGTTTTTCACATGATTCCTGCTCAGCACAGCATAATCCAAGTATTGCCAAGCAATGAACTCGCTCCTGAAATCTATTGGTCCTCGATACACGCCAAGCCATAGACGCCTGTGCAATTCAGCCTTACTTTATTATTGATAATATAAGTTCACATTCTCCGTCGGCATGTTGTTGTGCTGCCTGAGTGGAACTCTCGCGAGAGCATAAATTCTCGCGTGATTTACTTACTCAACATGGCGCCGTAAAGACTGTTGTTGTGCCATCGTTCCTCTAACCTCGCCCCAGCCCCCACTATTAGACGGAGCTACAGGTCCGCAACCTTATGGTGGGATGAGACCAGTGTTGAGGCATCATGTTGAAATCTACTGGTTTCTTCCGCGGCATTGACTGTCCGTTTTACAGCGAGGGCAACGGCGGACGTAATGGGTGTAACAGACCCTTCTGTCACTTCAGACACTGCCGGCAGAGAGGAGTTTCCTACGGAGCCGATGTTAAAAAAGCATATTCTGCACAGAAAGGTGACTAAAGCTTATTTTGACAATCGGCGTTTACTTATGCATGTGCTTTTTTTTTCATTTCATTGTCAGCTGCGTTTCTTTCACCTCGGCAGTTTGTCCTAATAATCGAAACCTCGTCAACTATATACATACTCTCAAGTTTATCTTCTCTTTCTCGTCTGGTTTTGTGTTCCCCACTGAAATTCTGTGATGGCTATCTGGAGAATGAGATGCTTCCCATGAGAGGATTCAAGTCGGTCTGTTTCATTGACCATCTATGCCAATATGGTTTCGCTAGCCACTCTCCAGCACAAGTTTGAGGTCTATGATTGAAGATAAACTTTAAAGACTTCATAGGCAAACCTCCACTTCTTCACAATCAAAGTCACTCTTAATAGATTTATGTATTGTAGCGTCTCTCAATATCTGAATATAAACTATGTCAGACACCAGTCATGCTGTTTGAAGAGAGATGGGTGACATTGTATGGTACTTCACAGATATTATCCAAAACAAGATGGAAAGGTGTGTGTGATTGAGCTGACTCTTGTAAAGTGAATCATGACTTGTCACGAATTTGAAATGTGGCCGATAAATATGACGTTTCTTTCAGTGCTTAGTTCAGGTGAATGCCATTGCTTTTGAATAGTTTAATCTTAACATATGTACATAAAAATGCCTCCTCACGATACTGCACTGTACAATCTTGTTACAACACATTGAGCTTGTTGTGACAAGATTTAAAGCATCAATATACTCTTTTTTTGTGGATGCCAGCAGAAGGTGTGGACTTTACCATTATAGGATTAGTTATTAAAATATATCTAGAATAGCAGGACAGCTTGAAATATATTAGATGAGTCAGCAGCAGCTTATAAGATATTAGAGCTGTATTTTGCACATGAATATTGTACGTCAGCATTGGTATTTCTTCAGTAAGTGTGACAATTAGGAGAGTGATCTCATTCTACTTACCTGTGTATGAATAGTATTTCTCGTGATCATGATTTTTTTCTTGCATCTCTACAGAAGGTTATGACCCTTTCAACCCCGAGGTTGTGAGGCCTCAAGAGAAGCAGAATGGCCGACTGGAGGCTTCAGATGACATCAGTGGTGCTCTGGAGCAGGTCAACAAAGCCATTGAAGAGGTGCAAAACCAGGTGGAAAGAGACAAGAGGAAGCTATCTTATGTCGGGAATGAACCGTATGATCCGAGTGAAAAACCTTCGTCGTCCTTTGGCTTTGCTAAAGCACAAACAGTAGCAGGAGCAACAACACATTCTGAATATGACCCTGGAAGTTATCAGATAACATCTGAAATTTTTAGTCCCATTCCAGGGTGGAGCAAATATACTCTGTATTCAGACAACCAGGACAGCGGCAGCGACTCCATGGAGTATATTCCTACTTCTTTAAAAAAGCCTTCATCTCGGACTCCATACACGAGTCCGCCTGTAAATCCCAAATATTCGTCAAACTGCAAATACACCCTGGACATTTCCAAGCCGTCCACAGATATGGAGTATGATCCACTTTCCAACTTTTCTGCGGGAATAAAGAGCAAGGATGTTGAAAAGGAATGTGCTGTGGGCAGAGACAGGACTCAACGAGCACCCAGGATTTCAGATGATGAGTATGTGCCTGCTGTAAAGAAGCTACGACAGGGTAGTATAGACACCAGTAACACATACACTATTTCCGACTCGGATGATGAAAACTCTGGATCTGAGTATCGACCTACGTCACTGAGTTCTCTGAAGCAGAGGAAAAGCAAAAATGGCTCACCTGTCGATATGGCACGGAGGGAAACTAATGAAAGGACTAAAGAGACGTTGAAAGCGTCATCACTGAACAATGTAGTTGATTTAACACTGGACTCAGAAAGTGTAGAGGACAGTAAAGCAAGAAAGAAAGTGGAAAAAAAGAAGCTGGATAGAGAATCAAGTCCTCTAAAAATTGGCGCACCAGAAAAGGTGAAACGACTGGAGAAGAAAAGTGAAAAAAAAACATTTCCTGTTAAGTTAAGCAGTAACAAAAAGGCTTCTAAAGGGTCATTAAAGGTCTTGTCTCCAGATGTGAAAAAGAAAGACAGGATCATTATTCAGAAGGATGAAAGGAAAGTGATTAAATTGACTGATAAAGACCCTTCTGAGAGAAAGAGAAGTCATGCCGAGGTGAAATCTAATGATTTGTCAAAAACCTGTTCTAAAAAGAGAGATAGGGGTGTCGAAAATGACACAAAGGAAAGGAAGAAACTCATGACCTCAGGCATGGAAAAGATGATCAGAAATAAAGACAAACATAAAAGAAACGGTATACATGACATGAACAGAAAGGACAAGGGAGCTGGTAAAAGCAATTCAGAAGTCTGCTCATCAAATATAAACAAACGTTCTAGCAAGGACATTAATCACGCTCCCAGTCATGTGGATTTGTTTGGGGACGACAGTGCAGACGAGGCTGAGCCCATTGAGGTGGACGATGAGTCGGAAGAGGAGCTGGTGAGGAAGTCCGCTGATGCTTTGAAGAGAAAGAGGTGGCTGATGAAGAAAGTGTTGCAGCGGTCCACCTCGGAGGACGAAAGAGCCACAGCCAGTTCAGATAACGTGAACAGCGACAAAATAGACTGTTCTATCTTTAAGGATGATTTGGACTTTGAGTCTGAATCGTTGGAGGAGTGCTTACGGATCTTCAATGAGTCTACAGAGGTGAAGACAGAAGACAAGGGAAGACAAGCAAAGCAGGTATGGCTGTTCATTATGTTCCACTTGCGTTCTTGCTTGATCCATTCTATGTTGTGACAAGCCATGTTGTATGCACATACAGCCCTTGAAAGATTCAGAGGAGGTGAGGGGAGCGGATCACACTTTAAACACTTCCAGTCAGAAGAAGAGAGTCTCCCATTTTGCTGCCAAAGGAAGTGTAAGTGATATTTGATTCAGTTTAAAATGACTGCTTGCTCACACAGGCATTAATGGGTCACAAATGTTCAAGTACTGTGCATTTTATGGGCCGACAAGGAAACAACTGGTCAACTCATGAACGAACCAGTTTGTGGTTAATGTAATTGTTGATTATAGTCGACTATGTCAACTAGTCATTGCAGCCATGAAAAAATATGAACTTTTGAGTTTTCTGTTTTAAGATTTTATCTTCCAGTCTTAATTCCAGCTTCGTTTAATCTATTCTATCATTGTGTATATTTTCTCAGCGTTCAGTCATGAGATGGTGTATCCTGGTTTTGGTTCTCATTGGTTTGTTGACTATTCTGTTACTAACTGATCTCATCTGGGTGCAGAAGTGCATGGTGGTAGTTGAACTTTAAAATTCTTATTACTTTCATTGTATGAATGCTTTCATTTTGTTTACATGTTGTCTGTTTTCCTACAGCACACGTGAAAGTAGCTTATAAATATTGTTTGTAGTTCATTGAGTGTAGCAGTGTGTCTGTTCAAGACTACTGTTCTTGTTTGTTTCTGTTCGACTGGCTTGGAGTTACACAAACTGGAGAAAGGATTTTGTTGTTTCAGGCCATTTGTGACACGCATGACATTCCCTGTGTGTGTCATTCTAGACGTATTGCTAAATTATGTTAAATTATTGCTAAATCATCCACCTAATTATTATTTAGGTGGAAAATGAGTCGGAAGAGGAGCTGGTGAGGAAGTCCGCTGATGCTTTGAAGAGAAAGAGGTGGCTGATGAAGAAAGTGTTGCAGCGGTCCACCTCGGAGGACGAAAGAGCCACAGCCAGTTCAGATAACGTGAACAGCGACGAAATAGACTGTTCTATCTTTAAGGATGATTTTGACTTTGAGTCTGACCCGTTGGAGGAGTGTTTACGGATCTTCAACGAGTCTAAAGAGGTGAAGACGGAAGACAAGGGAAGACAAGCAAAGCAGGTATGGCTGTTCATTATGTTCCACTTCCGTTCTTGCTTGATCCATTCTATGTTGTGACAAGCCATGTTGTATGCACATACAGCCCTTGAAAGATTCAGAGGAGGTGAGGGGAGCGGATCACACATTAAACACTTCCAGTCAGAAGAAGAGAGTCTCCCATTTTGCTGCCAAAGGAAGTGTAAGTGATATTTGATTCAGTTTAAAATGACTGCTTGCTCACACAGGCATTAATGGGTCACAAATGTTCAAGTACTGTGCATTTTCTTTGTTGGCCCATTATGGAAGTTCAGGCATGCAGGGTTTTCCCTCACAAATCATCTGTGTAAGACGATGAGTGAGAAGGAGAGACCGTGCCTGAGTTATGAAGCTAGACAAGACGGCTTTGAGAAAATGTAAGTTGTTGATCGGACCAGCAACTTATATGCCTGAGACTGGCCAACTATTGGCAGGCCGAGTTGATAATTATACAGACTGTTGATCTGTGTGAGGGGACGTACATATCTGATACAGACCTAGATATAGAGAGAGAGAGAGAATCATATGGTCAGTAGTGCAGTACATCACACGAACAGAAATATATCAAGAGTGATACACTTTCAAGACCTCTAACTTTATTCATCAGTGCTTTCTGAGTAATTATAGAAACAACTGATGTTTTGGGTCTTTCTCCATGGTGACATACTGTATAGTATAAGCGTTACATTGGTCATATTGCCACTTTGCAGACGTTGAGTAAAGCCTTGTTGATGGAAATGTAATTTAATTTACATGCCAACTGACCCTTTCCATACTGTTCTGAATGCAGTTTTCTGATGTTCTCTCTCCAAGCTCAAAGATTTAAGGAGAGCATACAAATTAAAGCAGAATATTCTGCAGCTGATTATGATTTTTATTTATTTGTCCCTTGACCACGACTGTGTGTTTTTTTTTTCATGTTTCTGTTTTTACAGTGGACATCCATAATCGATATTTGAACTGTTTATGCATTTATCCTAGTGCTTTAGTTGCCTTTTAGACTTCAATATACACGTAATTGTATTTGGGCTGGACTGTCAGCTAGTCTCAGACTACCTTAACAATTAGTCAACTAGTCAGTATATGACATGTAAGGGTCAAGGAAAATATATGTGAAAGTTCAAATTGCTCACAATCTGGTGTGAAAGTCATGTGTCCTTTGATGTGACCTGTTTTAGTTAAATTGACCCTTAGTCTTGATGTTGAAGGTCACAATTGTCACGTAGTTTCAGCCTACTGCGGAAAGAGTGATGACATCACGACTGGTCGACTCCATGTTCTCAGAGGGAGGAAGTTATAACTGACTGTATTACTTCGTCATGCTTTTCAGTTAGATCCCGGGTTCCCAGGGTTAGATATTACTGTACCAACATAGCAAGAAAAAGGGAAGATTGAATGATACACTATATGTTCATGCCTGTGACTGTTTTTTTAAAACTGACCTGTTCTTCATCTTAGACTGAGGCAACCAGTAAGGCGGTGATGCGCCCGCACCGGACCCCCACAGCCCAGGAGGTTTGCTACCAGCGGATGCAGATGGCACAGGAGCAAGCAGCTCAGCTGTCTGCTGCAGTCAAGTCTTCCTCGTTGAGCTCCTCCAGCTTTGGATCTTTTGGAGAGAGGAAGCGGATCGCACACCTTCCTAGTCCACTGCTGGCCTCCTCCAAAACACGTACAAGCCCATTAACAGTTACACAATTAACCCTTCATTGAAGACCTATCGCTGCAGACATGATCGCACTTGACAGAGCAGATTCACTTGCACATATATCCAGAGTAACTCTGGCCTCTCAGTAGAAACTTTCTGAATTGCTTTCTGATTGCTGCTGGAAGCAAGAACTTTCCAAAGACATATGGCATGTACGTGCATAATGATGGTATAAATTTGTTAAACACACGCCGCTGCTGTGAAACCACATTCCCTCAGAGGGAGCAAGCCAATGAGAGTGGTGGTGTAGCAAAACTTGCCGAATGTTTAAGTTGGAAAGAGAGTCGGACACAATCCGCAGAACTGAGGTCATCTGTGCTGTTCACGACTAAGAGTGCTACTGTGATCAATTGGCATTAATAAATGTAATTATAAGCCAGGAGTGAGAGTTTATCGTGAAGGTATAGAATGTTTACATTCATTAGCTGTGTTTCTTATTTATGTCCTCTCCATGTTTTAAAAATGAAAATTGAAGGCGTCTTGTTATTGTACAATTTAAAATGGGCAGTGATGTTAAATAACTGACTGATATTAAATATTTAATACATTTTGGGGCAAAAACATTTAAGAGCTCTCCAACTATAAAACTTAAACAGACCTTAAATTCTAGCCTCGTAGATGATCCTGTTAATAATTTGTGCCATTGTCTGTAAATAAATATCATACCTACATAGATCGTCAATTAACCACCGCTTAGTCCTGTTCAAGGTTGCGGGGAGTGCTGGATTCTATCTCAGCAGTCATTGACAGAGAGGCTGGAATAGACCCAGAACAGATCGCCAGTCCATCTCAGGGCAGAGTCTCTTAAATCTGCCATGTACTAATTATCACCATATCGCCAATCATGTAATCTCATATACGCCAATACACTAGTATTTTTGCTATCCACCATTTCTCATCAGGAGTTGTTCATCTTTCTTTAGGACCCGTTGATGGAAAACAAGCTGGGGATCGGGTTTTATCCCCCTGTCAGAAACAGCCTACAGTGAGGACCCAAACCACTGCTGGGATCCTTTCCAAGACTGTGTCCACCACTCCACAGAAAAGAGTGGCTCACACTCCCACCTTGAAGGTCGGCATCTGATTCAGAGGTGGTTGAGAAAATGTCTCCTGCTCATTTTGGTCTGACTCCTCAGAGTGCTTCGATGAAGCGACCCATCATTCCTGTGGAGTTCGGAGCCAAAGTATCCACCATCATTCGCCAGCGATACCTCAACACTTTCATTGATGAGTGTGTCAAGTTTTGTACGTCAGAGCACGAGGCTTTCCAGATGGTAAGGAGAGACTGAATTTACTGTTGTCAGTATTCTGCCGTCCAATATCTATGTTAAAATGACTGGTAACAACAGTCACAAAAGGAATTTTTGTTGAGTAGAATTTAGCTTCCGATGTCATTAACGTGACACATCTTCTGTTGGGCTTGCAAAAACGACTTATGGTGTGACTTTGGTCTCCAGATTTCTACCCACCCAATGTCCTGATTGTTTCAGGGTCTTGATGAGGAGAAGATGGTGTACGACCGAAGTAGCAGTAAAAACATCTACCTCAACCTGGCAGTCAACACACTGAAGAAGCTGCGCAGCAAGAGCAGCTCCTCTTCCTCACTTGGCAACAGTGAGTCTCAAGCCCTCCAGTGTAATCACTCAAGATGGTTTGTTAGGACGTAATCTATGAAACTTTCAAGAGTTGTCAGAAGTAGGCTAACGTAACTTGATCTGTTGCTTCAAATGGATTTAAAAAGGTTTTTAAAGGCTCTGCCATTCATTTGTTTGGTGTTACTGCGACTCCAGCTGTTCTTGGGGCCTATAGTTTGTGTTTTCTGAGCTTCATTACACTACTGCCTCCTGCTGTCTGAATGAGGTCATTGTGTTCAATGATATGATAATTGCTATAAACCTCTTGAATCAGGTCTTTGGATGCCCTGTTTCAAAATCCTAGCTAAAAGCCTGACTCCAATACATGTACGCCCATTTTGGGTAAAAATAAGAAACCCAAAACAAAGCGACCATTTTGGTCAAAACAAGTGGCTTGGTGAAGGAATGCACTCTATTGAAAATGTTGTCATTATTTGGTAGATATCAAGAAGCAATGGCAATATTGTCTTTAGTCTTAATAAATAAGAGCATGTATAACCTGTTGACATCATAGCAGTCACTCATCACTCCTTTATTTGGATGGAAACTTTGATGCATTTCTTAACGGTCACTTTGTTTGATGACAGGGGAGAGTGGAGCAGTGAAGAGGGTTCAGTCCCATGAAGGTGTCCTTGGAGGTCGTCTGGCGGCGACTACGAGCTTCACTGTCAACAGGATGGGCAAGAAGCAGGAAGAAAAGCTCACAGGTGAGCAGCGGTCGTAGTTAATTTTGTGAAATGTAATTTTGGTTATTGACCTTACAATATATAATTTACATTGTCTGTAACTAATCTGACTTCCTTTGAATTTTCGAATTGATTTAAAGATTTTACTTTTGAACCTCGTCACTGTTTAGCTTCAAGGTCAGAAAAGTAATAAGCCAACTCACAATCTTAGGTCCTTGGGCAGATCCCTTTTAGTTGTTCCAAAGTGGATGATAATAATGGTGATTATTTCATCATTAATATTTTATTAGTATTGTTATTTTCTATTATTATTATTATTGCTGAAATCATCATTCTTATTATTAGATTTATTATATTGCTATCAGTATGACAAAGCCATCTTCCTTTTGTGTGGTGAGGTGGCTATCGATTGTTGTTCCAGCCCTTGTAAAGAAGGAAAAACATATTCATACAACTCACCAAAGAAACATAAATCCTGATTGTTTAAGTACGGTAGAAAGTGGACCTCACTTATGACCTGAAAAATAACAAAATACCAAATTTTCACCAGTTTTCAGCAAAAAAAAAAAAAAAACATTAGCTCCAAAGCTCATTCTTTATCAGTATCAGAACATGAGAGCAAAGCAGCTTACTGTGTGAGCTTGTTTCGTGCAAACGGGATACTCAGACAGACCACCAAACTCTCGACAACTGTCACACTGGTGTTTGCTGTCAATATTCATGTATGCAAGTTCAATGCAGTGAGTGTGCCGTGTGTTTAGCAAATTTATTGTGAGATGCAATATTCTCACACAGGATAGTTTTTGGCGGTATATCGCGTACAATAAGTTATCCCTAAGGGGATCATTGCTGGTGGCGGTAAATACCCTTGTTTATAGATGTGTATCATACGGCACAAAATTAGATGTTTGACCTACTCATCCTGGTAATTTCGCTCCAGTATAAACGTGGCTAATGACTGTCTTTTCCACTACTTCCCTCAGGAACATCTCTGTACTACAAGATGAAGACGTACCTGATGACAGAGGAGCAACTGCAGGAGCACGGCTACCCCAGGGTCAACCCTGCGGCTGCTGGGAAGGCCATTATATTCAGCCAATCAGAGAAAAAGATCAGCAGTGACCGTGAGCCCTCTTAGTGTCTCTGTATGGATTTTAACTGGGAAACAAAAGCTGGTGTAATTCTCGTTTATGGTTAAAAAGTATGTGGGTGTTTAATTGTTGCTCAAATCATTTGCAGCCCTCACCAAGATTTGTTGTCGATGCGGCACAGAGTATAAAATCAACCACAAAGGCAACTGTGTCCGGATAGAAGAGTGTTCTTTTCACTGGGGACGTCTGCGTAGACACCGAGGTCAGTGGTTTTTTTTTCTTTCAAGCTGCATGAATGTGCTCTTGTCATTTTGTCCCCTAATGGAGCCTTTTTTTCATTTGAAAAACATATTTATTATTTGTGGTTTTAAATGATGTGAAATGTCCAGTTTTCTCATGTGCAATGCTTTGTAGCTTTTATTTTGTGGATACACTATCAAATTTGATCATGAAATTGTCTTGTAGTTCCTGGAGGTTGGGAGACCAGCTACAGCTGCTGCTCTGGAGCTGTGGGTTCTCCGGGATGTCAAGTCTCCAAGGTAATTATGCTTCATATCAAGTCTATGATATCTTTGTCCTCTCAGAACGTCAAATCTGTTCAGTTCAAGTGGCTCTGTGTATTAATAATAATTTACCTCTAATGTCTAGCAACATGTTCAAGACGGCCGTGAAGAGTCGCTCGATGGCTACGTGACGACGTTCAGCAAACCTGTTTCTCCAGATGGAAATGGCGGCGTGTTTGCTCTGGACTGTGAAATGGTGAATGGAATAGAGTGGAAACTTGAAATGAAAGATTCATGAGCTGTGTTGACATTTCTTTTCTTTGGTCTTTGAATCAGTGTTATACCAAACAAGGCCTAGAACTAACACGAGTCACCGTGATCGACTCAAACCTGAAGGTCATTTACGACACGTTTGTCAAACCACAGAGTCCGGTGGTGGACTACAACACACGGTGAGATTGACCGCAGTGTTTTTTACTCCGGGCGGATGAATGGATTCTGCTGCAATGATGACCAGTCAGTTATTGATCACCTTGTTTCAGATTCTCTGGTGTGACAGAGGAAGATCTGGAGAGCGTCACAATCACTCTGAGAGATGTTCAGGCAGTGTTGCTCAGCATGTTCAGCGCAGAGTCCATCCTTCTTGGACACAGTCTGGAGAGTGACTTCCTGGCCCTTAAGGTAGATCAGCTCTCAGATATTGACCTCTAGACTTGTAGACTGTTGTTAAATTGTCACTGTTGTCTTTTGTTTCATACATTTTTGCATGTGCACAGATACTTTAAGATTATTTTAATTTCGATAGTAAAGGCCTTAAACGCACTTAACCAAAGGATGATGAGCAAGATTCAAGGTTACACTGAGGTCCTGTGGATTATGTTTAGTTTACCTACATCTCACGTTAAAAACTGTTTTCCTAGGCTTTTTTATTTTTCAGTCAGTGTACAATTATTGGACTCAGTGTATAAAAACTTAAGACCCCAAAACACACAAAAACACTTAATCCAAATAAGAAAAACAAAAAGATTCTCTAACTGTGCAAACCACACTAATGTTCAATAATGAATAAGATGGAAGCAGTGCTTGACAGGGACAAAAATGGCTGTGGCATTTCTAACACAGCAAAGTTACTAGCTAGAACAGTTGTCGTCCCACACTGTGTGCACTGTTTATCAAAACTTCAGTGTTTCCAAGGATCGCTAGGCATTGTCCACTACACCTGATGACCAGTCCAGCCCTTGATGGAGAGTCACAGCCCGAACATGTGTCATGTCTCCTGTTGGCCACCTGTCGGCGCAGTGCCTCTTTTGTCAGCTTTGATGGCTAAATGAGCACCTGTACCTTGTGTACTTTCTTTTGTTTTCTATCTCCTTAGAGATGGCAGAACAGACTGTTTCGGTCAGAACTCGGCAACGCATTGTTTTACCTGGCTTATTCCGATGATTAAGATTTTTAAGTCTGCACTTTGGCTGTGCCTTAAAATGTGTACGTGCCTCCAATCCTGTGTAGTGGACACTGTAGGGATAAGCGGAACCAATTCTGATGTTTGATATCCTGACTCTGAACGACCCACAAAACAGACCGTGGCCTAAAAAAAGAAAGTTTGGTTGCTGTCATTATTTGTCTATTTGTTGGGGAAATCTGTGATTCTGATGTTAACCTGATGGATGTGAAATGACTGAATTAATTTTAAAATGGCTCTTTGTCTCACTTTCAGCTCATTCACAGTTCTGTGGTTGACACGTCCATTGTGTTTCCTCACCGCCTAGGCCTGCCTTACAAACGTGCGCTGAGGAATCTAATGGCAGAGCATCTTAAACGCATCATACAGGATAGCGGTGAGAGAAAAACACTTGGTTTTTGCATTTGTTTGTCATTGGGACTGTGATCCAACCGGAACTATTTTTTACTAAAAAAATAAGTGATTCTGAATTTAGAGTTTAAAGCAGGAGTCACCAACGTGGTACCTGCATACTCTAGGGAGCTTGCAGAGACCGAACAAGTAGACCTGTTGTTAATTGGTGGAATTAACAGCCATATCATATCCAGCAATCTATTTCAGAAGCGTGTTCCAAGATGATGGTAGCCCTTTGGGTCACCATCATCTTGCTTGCACTTGGTTTGGTGGTATATCTAGTGCAGATGTTGGCAGCCCGCGGGACGCAATCCGGTGGTATTTTTTTTATGTACCTGTGTATGTAATTCAAATAGCACTTGCATGGCCAACTCCCAAGAGTGTAATTTCAACATACTCCCCAGCAGGTGTCACTGCTGTATAACCAGTTCAGTGTAGTGCACTGCCGATGATGGGGCGTTAAATAGGAGTTCTGTGTATTAATGCAGCAACAAAAACCTAATTATGCTCCAGTAACAAGAGAAACAAATATTTGTAGTTGTTTGTAGCTAAAGCAAATAACTACTGTGCAGATGTGGTTCATGTAGTGATGGCAGCATACCCCTCCTTGTTTTTTGTCTTTTGCAGTTGACGGCCACGACTCCAGTGAAGACGCATGTGCTTGCATGGAGCTGATGATTTGGAAAATAAAAGAGGATGCCAAACTCAAAAGATGACCTGTGAACTCCAGATGACAATCTGTTATATTTACTTGAAGTCCTTGAGTGTCGGTCATGCAGAGCAGGACTACAGCTTTCAGTTGGTGCTGTCAGAAAAGAAAGATTTTGTGTTGTCACTTTCTGCTGCTGTTGAAGCACTTGAGAGGCTCAATGATTGTTTCTCTTTATTTCATAAAATGCACATAAACTCATATACGTTTAGGTTATGTATACTTGAGCTGCTGCTCTTCATTTATGTCTTCACCTACTTAATATGTACTAGAGACTCTCTGTGCAGCCCTTTGTTGGAGAAGATGCAGCAAGTTCATGTCAGTCACACAGAAGTTTTAACAATTGCACTGGACGGTAGTAACCACCTTGGAGTGTATTGAATCGTCGTAGGTTCTGTATCTCAACTGTCACGTGCTAGTTGTAATGGTTAATAAAAAGTTTCACGACACTTAAACAAAGCTTGCATAGAACTGTGGAATGTTGCTGCTGTTGATTCACTCTTTATGCAGTTCTCTTTTGTATCAGTGTTTTTTTTTTTATTGAACTAATTGTGAACCATAACGTCACAGTCTGTCTCCATGTACTTTTTTGCGTAAAACTCCAGACCCATCTGTGCCCTCTGGCTCAGCTTGCACTAAGCCATCAACTCTGGAGCCTGTCCACTATTATCAGTAGATATTCCAAGTTTTCTAATTGAATTAGGATTGCTTCTACCACTTGATGGCGTCCTTGGTTGATGCGAACTGAACTGAACTTATTCCTCCTACAATAACGGATGTGAGAAAGTCATCTCTAGTGTTAGTCGAGGTTGGAAGATGGCCGCATCAGTGGTTGGGAGTTGAAATTCCTCAGCTATCTTGATCAGTGGTTCTCATCTGGTCTGGCTTTTCGGACCCACCAACACTATGTGTATGACAACATGCGGCCCAAAATAATATAAAAAAACAATGTTTGTATTTAAGATATTAAGATAGACTTGTTACGTGTAACAAGTCTATAATATCATGACGTAATTAAATGTATTTCTTTTATCTCATTTTGTATCATTTTGGTAGTTTAACTTTGTTCTGCCCTGTCTCAATATATCCCTGCCCTGGCCTCTTAGGAAATACATTTGCCCACCCCAATCCTATCCATCCTGTTCAGGTTTTCAGTACCTCAGTGTTCCATGTCTAGAAAATGACCCCCACTACAACTTTAAACTGCATTGTTCCCTGCACATTGTATTGTTTAAAACAGGTTTGAAATGTAGTAGTGGAACTGGTTATATACAGTATGAGTGTGATCAGTTATGTCATGATATATAGTTCTGAGAGACAGCTGTGCTATGGTTAAATAAAAACTTCAGATACACTTTTGATAACAATTTCAGTTTGTCATTGTTGAATGAAATTGCACCAATACATGTATACTCTCCAGAAAACTACGGTGGCTGAGAAGTGTAAATCGCATTTACAAATTTTTTTTGCAAACAAACCCTGGGATTGGTACAAGAACATTACAGCAACCACTTCCACATCGCGTCCATAATTTGGTCCCCTCCCTTTCTTTATGATTCTTTGGAAAATTTGCATACACCAGAAACACATTTACAAACTGTGAAAACAAATGTATAAACTTTGAAAACACAACTCTGGAAACAAGTTTACTAAATCTGCATACAGGTTTACAAATTTGGAAATACACTTACAAACTGTTTTGAACTATTGTAAATGTTTCGCTGTTTGTAATTCTGTTCCAAGAGTTTGTAAATTTGTTTCAGAAGTAAATGTGTTTTGTACTTCTCAGCCACCGTAGAGCCAACCAAGGACCTCCAAGACAATAAAGTACGAAAGAGTCAACTTCTCCACAAAGCTGCTTCCATGTGGAAGAGATTCTTCTGTGGAAAGCCACGACCCGTGATCACCAGCCAACTTGAGAGTCCAAATCAGGATTTCTTATATATGAGACATAAATAAGACAACATGATCCAGGGCGTCAAGTTTCATCCCCAGAGCTGGGCTTTTTTTTTTTTTTTAAACTGGGGTTGATTTACAACATTGTTGTGCTCAACTCTAACACTTTTTCCCTTTCTTCATTTACTTTCATTTGTTTTGAGAGAAAAGGAGCTCAGCTAAAGATTAGGTTTTCTCTTCATTTCTTATAAAACTCATGAGCTCAGTACCACCATGGAAATAGTACTGTCATCGAGCATTTACCCTTCATCTTCCAAGGAAGCGGCTTCAGACCACGGTGCTCGTGTCATCCTAGAACATGCGACAGTGATTTAATGCCACAGGCCAGGATCACTGAAGGTGGAGGTCACCATTGCCTTGCTCCAAGGAAAGACCGACAGTTCTGTTCTAACCATGTCCTTCATCTTCTTCCAGCACTGTCCACCCCATTACTCTGACGGTCATGCATGTGGATTAAAACATGGTAGATATTGAGTTGCACTCGTGTGTCTAATGATGCTCCTTTCCTTTTCACTGTGTCCTCTTCCGAGTTCAGGCTCACATCTTAGGAAGGTATCTGTCGACGCGTGTGTGGGAGTGGCAAATACGTGGAGGGTACTAGACCAGTGTCTCACACGAGGTAAAGAAGTGTTCTTGCTCATCAGCACCTTTTGTCTGAGATTATGTGATTTATTTGATACAGAGGAGCAGAACACTGTCCACTGGTCATCTTGAGCAGTTGTCTCCGCCCTATAGTTAATGTAACAGCTTGCTAGAACACTCTCCAGCAGCAGGTGCAGTGGCTGTAACCGCTTTCTTCAGCAGATGTGGAAAAAAAAATGTCAGTGAAATGCTAAACGGAGAGGCCCATCCTTTCTTCGATGTGTTTGCCTATTAAGCCGAGTCGTCACATGTCAGGATGCATTTCCCCAGGCCAGGCCACGGACCCCAGGTATGAAAGGGGCCACTTGGCTGGGATCAATAGCAACACAATGTTGTAGTGACAGGGAGGGGGGCTTCCTAGTGTTTACGCAGGGTTGCTGAGCTCTCCAACATGTGGAGCAAAGCAGCTTAGAGGGTCGTCTTCATTATCAAATTCGATCAGAGGCACTCCTTCTCTCCCTCTTCACTATGATCACCTTTGACTGGTGGGGGTCAGTGAGGGACACTGCAGAGCTGGGACCCCTGCTGTTCACTTTCAAGTTCAAGTTCTTCCGCTGTGGAAGAGATCCAACAGAACCTCAATCAAACATCCTCTCTGTTTGATAAATACATCTCTCATGCTGCTCCACTCTTCTGGGGGAACACAGATGGGGTAGTTTGTGCCCCGGACGGCGATTGAAAGACAGAAATAAAACATGCTAAATATGAAGGTCATTTTAATGTAATACATGACATTTCACAGTTAATATGTGCATATTCATCACAAAAGTCAATTTCATTTTTTATGTATTTTCCCAAACTATATACTATTATATATAGTATATATAATAATCATACTCATGTCATAGTATTTCCCAGTGTTGTTTTTCTAGGTTAGAGTTTTTATCCAATCACAATTCAGCTAGCTTGTGTCATCATGTTTGGTGAACTCAGCAGCAGCAACAGTGCAGGTGCAGGTGGCCTCAGAGGAACAGACACATGTAGCTGATGAATAGTTGTGATAGCCAATCAAATCAGGAGTTGGGGACAGCAAGGTCATCTAGCTGGCCTGACGTTGAACGTGACTTGTACACGTCCTGTGATTGGATACTCATACCGTCATTTACGGACTCACCACACTTGCTCTCGAAACCCTGTGGCTTAAACATGTACGGAATTTTATGGGCAAACTAGCTCCAGAGCAATGAAACCACCGATGTGATGTGGCCGTCTTGTTGAAGTGTTTCTGATACGAAACTGAGACTTTGCAAATGAGTGTACAACAGGGCTTCCACCACGTATAAACTAGCTTGGCAGTGCGGCACATCTTTTTTTGTCATATACAGTGGTTCCTCGGTTTCGAACGTCCCGGAATTAAAAAATTTTTTTTTGCTTTGTTTTTCGAACAAAAATCCAGAACTTGAACGCCCCTGAAAAAAGAAAAAAAACATAATGTGCGCGGACCGATCAGCTGACCCACGACGCGCTTTGTTATTGTGTGTAAAGCAGCCTCTGTATGCAGACGTGTCCCGTTAGCTACATTTACTGACTGTTTTTTCTTCATATTGAGGTGTAAAACCTTTCCTGTCTCCGCACTGGACTGTGGTAGAGTGTCACAGGGGAGGTGCTCGCTCTCCACACCTCCGAGGCTGGAGCGCGCACTCCAGGGTCAAACTGCACAGAAGCGCACATTCAGAGCTGGACACGCACCGGGCACCTCTTCACTTCTGGAGAGACGTCACTCACTCGGCAACCCCTCCCACATGCAGCGGCCACACACATAGAGGAACAGCACACCTGCAGCAGGTACTCTACATTCACTCCTACAAAAGCCTATTTTAAGGCTTGGAACGCATTATTTCTTTCTCCATTAATTGTAATGGGAAAAATTGATTCAGATTTCGAACAAATCGCTTCTCAAACGGCCGTCTGGAACGGATTGTGGTCGATAACCGAGGTACCACTGTACCTGTGTATGGGGGTGGGGGTGGACTTGACTGAAGGCCTAGGTGTAAAATGCATGGCCTGCCACTGCTTTTAATACTCTCCTTGTCTGCTAATTTCTTACATTATTGTGAACGTTTTGGTCTTCCACAACTTTCCACCTCCTCTCATTCAAAGTAGCAGGGATAGACTGAGAGAACCTTCATTGCTTTCATTTAGGCTGCTCTTTGGGGCAGTTTTCTTCACGATATATAACAGTTTACTGAGCCAGAGTACTTCCATCTACTCTTAAAGAAAAGATTCTTTTTTTACTTCATGAAGTGATGTAAAAAGGTGTTTCACAGCTGTGGTGGAGAGTATTCTAGCGCCAGTAAAATCTGGTTCTGAAGTACAGAGCAACACTACAGAGGAGCACTTCAGAGTGCATTTCTGTCGGTGCTGATTGCTGTTTGATTTGTCACCTCTAAAACTCTGAATATCAGTTTGTTTGCATTGTTCTTTCAAGGGCCAAGTTAACCCCTGAGCCCCCGCCAGGCCCGTTGTGTGTGCCCATGACCTCTAAACACCCCAGCTGCTTGTCCTGCTCCAGGTCTAATCTCTGAACACTTTCTCCCAATTAAGAGTCTGAAACTCACTCGGCCGCGCGTATTGAGCCAGACTCTCCCAAGAGTGGGCCCAAGAGTCGATGACATGAAGCTACCGAGGGAGAGATTTGGGTGTGATGAGTCTGCTGGCAGAGAACCCAGGCTGGATCAATGAAATCTGACTAATCTTGGTCATGTTTGCCTCGTCCTCGTTGATATTCCTCTCTGAGTTTATGTTTGGGATTGCTGGTGTGTGTTCGCAGGCAGTGTTGGTCTAAGCCCGGAGCCAATGTCAGGGCTTCACAGCATGATCCCAAGGCTTAAGGAGAGCCACTGACCCGCCAACCGCTCGCCGTCCTCTTTCAGGTCAAAGGCCAGCCATCCTCATCGATTGCCCCCCTGAAGAAGAGGTCTTAGCCCCGCAGCCTGCTCGCCCACATGCTCCCGGACTGACACCACGGGTCCCAAAGGCCTCCCAATTGTGTTTCGCATGCCGATTGATCCAGTTGGAGTCCAAGGAGGGGGGAGATCCTTTCATATACAGAGGTCCCCCATGACAGGCTCTTGTCAGTACAAATTTCCACTATTGATAACTCATTAGAGAAAGCCAGAACATAAGGAGGAGGATTTCCAAAACATCTGTTAGACAGAAGACTTTGACAGAAGAAAAGAGGCTGAGCCTCATACAAAAAGAGTTTAGCTCCCCTACACTCATCTTGCTGCGCCCCAGCATGACTCACACTTTAACAACAGGTGGATCAGAACACCGCTTGAAAAAAGTATATGTAGACAAATAGATATAAATAGATACATGCAGATATATAGAGTTGATATAGA
The DNA here is from genome assembly GCF_027744825.2 of Synchiropus splendidus. Taxonomy (NCBI): domain Eukaryota; kingdom Metazoa; phylum Chordata; class Actinopteri; order Syngnathiformes; family Callionymidae; genus Synchiropus; species Synchiropus splendidus. Next base: position 36,116,156 of record NC_071334.1, read on the forward strand.
TATCTTCCAAGATATAAAGATGAAATGAACTACGCAGACGGGTAGATTGAAGGTGGTACATGGACACTTCATACATAACAGTTTTCATAGCCATCATTTGTCATTGTCAAATGAGACATCTACGGTACATTTAGGAGCGCCGTGAACACACAGCAGCAGTGAGAGCATTCAAAATGTTGGTAAGTCGACGTTTTGTAACCAAAAAACCCAATTGTACATCTCAGTAAATACTGAGAACTGCAATCCACATCTTAAATGGGGAGTGCAGTAATAGATTTTTTTTTGTTCCTTTGTAAGTCTGAAAGAACCAAGGGATCACCACCATAATCTAAGGGCTTCTTTCCTACTCCATTTCTGATATATCCTAACAAATTCATGAACTATGTCCTTAACTTTTTGACTTATGTTGCACACACAGGCAGACAAACCAACAATAGAGGGTCTCCATCAACGTTTTGGAAAGTAACCCGGATGCGCGTAAACACCGGGTTTTGTCAACAACAACAAATCTACCCTTCATTATCCACAACTGTGCACTTTCCTCTGACAACCTTTGGCATCGTTCTCCCATACACCATTTTCCTCGCAGTCACTTGGGACTCTCATCAGTACATATGCTTTGTTTACCTGTACCTCCACCATGGCGACTTCCAGTTTTGATGATGCGGCGTGAAAGGCCTCTATTGAGATCAGTGACAATGTGTTAGAAAATGCTGAAACCACCAAGAAAAGATGGGGTGCTGATTCCAGGTGCATGAACTCCAAAAGAGAAACACATTTCCTCAGTGGTTGAGCCTCTAAAATTGGTGACATTATTTGAGTCCTAACAGCAGCTGCGCATGCACTGAAGTAGCTAGCTGGTCTCAGTGACTTAACATGAATGAGGATTCTTCACTTGCTTTCTGAATGTCCATTCTGTTGGTGGCTGCGGTTAATAAACCTGCATGCGTTCACCTGTTCAGCCCCTGATGTGACTGAGTCTTTGTCTGTCCTCCTGGCATGTGTAAGATGATCCCCTAGACGGAGGAGAATTTCAGTTAAGCTGATTCAAACACAGCTGGAGGGGGAGAAATCCTGTAACTCCTCATTTTCCTACATGCGAGATACAGGCCGATGTCGCACCACAAGTCTGCGGCAGTGAGATGGCCGAGCAGCTAATTGAAGCGGTTGGGTAGGAGATGAAGTGGTCTATGAGAAATGATCCAAAGGGGGTGGAGAGTGAGGCAGTGCTAGTGGTTCTGGGATGGGGAGGGTCACACACAACCACAGTCTTTGTGTGTCTTTAATCCCCCCAGCCAACACAGCTTTGGCCAGGTTTCATCATGAAAGTGCCATGAAATAACTACTTTTTTTCTCTCCTCACAGTAAATCTCCTCTAATCCTGCGGGCCGTGGAGACAAAGGCCTCTGGGACCTAATCCCGGAGCTTTTAGTGAGGCTGAGAGGCTGCTCGACGGAGCCTCTTCTAAATGACTTATTTCTATTGGACACTAATATAGCTTGACAGCCAAGAACAGCAAAAGGAGACTGAAGAAAGAAAGCGGTGGAAGAAAGAACACAAACATTTTCACATATTTAGGAAGTCTGAGCTGTTGATTGTATGTGAATGTGAGTGGAAGTCGTACAGCTGCAAACACTGTCACAAAGGAGGAGCGAATATTCATCGACAGAATGCAACCATTTACATACAAGAGTTTGGTAGGAACTCAGAAATGGGAGTAAATGAGAAACTTGAGCATCGGCAACAGTGAACAGAGAAATAGCATTTTGAAAAGTCAGGGTCTAGCGGTGGAATGTGGGCTTGACAACCGACAGGAGGATGTGTCGACATTATTAACACAGGTCCATCTTGCATGCTAAAGTTGAGCCCGTTGTCGCCACATTCACTTCTGGATCAGTATAATAAAATATCCAATGGCGCGTATCATAGAACCGTCCTTCATGCCCTTGCTTATGATGTATAGTTTTGACAACAACAAAACAACCATTTAATTTTACCTCAGAATGTTGTGAGCAGCCTCCTTCCTGGCTTGCAAACACCAGCAGCCACAAACACTTTTTCTTACTGAACAAAACATTTTCTATTGTGAACATGAACATGATAGAAGAAGGATAGGAAAACTGTTGCACTGCACACAAGTTGCTCCTAATATGGCATTTCGATTCTCAAATTTTTATTTCACTTTTCATTGGTTGGGTATTGTTGCGTTTTTCTCAGTAAATCTTGGTTCTTAAATATACACAGTTAAAAACTAGAAATGCACTGGGACTGATCAGTAGTTCAGTTGGCAAGGAGTGCAAATTCCCTCCCAACTGAAATTTCTTCCTCCTTTCCATCCCTGCCTTCGTACAATAAATGTTGAAAATATAATGTAGCAATCTATTAGCTAAAAAAGGCAGTCAGTACAGTGGTACATTCCTGTATATCGGTCCAACATCCCTCATCCTGCAAAGCGTAGCAACAATTATTAATATAAGTCACTCAACACAGCAACACGTGACACTGCACACACACACACGCCCCTGCTATATAACTATATAACTATAAAACTATAAAATACAACTATATAACGCAGGAAACACTAGGAAACACTTTCCTAACTGGTGGGATCCCCACTGACCATGGCAATAAATTTGATTCTGAAATTTGATTCCGATTCTGAGAAAATATGGCAGGCATCGCACACATGTTGTTGTCACAGAAATAACCAACTTTGTTTGTTGCCCAGAGGATAACAATCAAGATATCGCTTTTGAGTATCGAACTCAGGAAATGAGTACTTTATTATGTGCCTCCCAAGAGGCTTGTGAAAACATAAGCGCATCCCAGTGATTGACAGATGACATCCTGCTCAACACGTTGCCTCCACTGAAAAGCCAGTGACCCTGGATCCACAAAAGAAGGTCTTTACTCGTGTTTTTAACGTTTGCAAACTTGAATCATAGATTGTTCTCTTGGCCTGTTCACCGACGTTCGCTGCCCTGTATTAAAAAACCTAGAGCAGTGATGCTGGAAGACTTTTGGCCCTGCAATTCCATACTTCAAAATGTGCATTCGATGATCGAGTTAGAATCATCTTTTTATTCTAATAGCTCATCTGAAACCATACAGTGCACAATAATACCCTGGCACTATCATGACATCACCCTCAAAGTTTCTTCTGCCCACTACTGCTGCGGCATCTTCACATCCAGCAACTTCATCCTGTCTGAATGTGCCTCATGTGACCTTAAATGTGTTCATGCTTAACAATCACCGCTGTCTACGGTGGGTTTGTGACAAACAGAAGTGCAATACAATGATGGAAAAGTTATCGTGGTAGAAGTTCGGGTGTAGCACTGCCATCGAAAATGACTGGTGTGCTCTTATGATACACATGAGGTTTGGTTTCAAGACCGCGATGAACCTCTTGCTTTCACCGAGCTGAAATGTTTGGCAGAATGGTCCTCAGTGAGATTAAGTTCACGGGGTGACACTGAGCGAAATATGATGGCCAAACAAACCCATAGAAGAGAAGAGCCGGGTCTGAAGGGGGTCTGTCGAAGGCATCATGGGAGAAAGCAGCAGCACAATCAAAGGCTGTTATTTTAATCTGTCCAGCCTTGGAGATTAGCTGGCCACATTGTTTTAATGGGGGGTCGCTTGTATGGAGATCCTTGGCATAAATCTCTCAAGTTCAATAGTTCCAAAAAACTTGAGCCCCCACCCCGCCCCTGCAAGCAGCCACCCTCCCCTCGTCCCACCTAATCCAGGCTAATGCCTTTCTTTCTATTGGGTAATGGCGAGGGGAGCATGGGTAAGTGCTTCTTAAATAGTGGTGGCTATTGGGGAATCTGATCTTGGACTCGAAGAAGAGGAAGGAACCAGGACGCACTTAAGAGATCTGTTCTCAAATATCAGGTAAAACAAACGACACAAACTCGACTACAGATTTCAATAAGCGGCTGCGTTTTTTTTTAATGCAGACATTGAATTTCCCTGTTTTTCATCATTGAATTCGTGTCCTCGCTTTCAGGTTGATCATGAACTCTTTACATTTGAGCCGTGGCGGGTTTCCTCTTCGTGGCGTCAACGCGACGCCTCTCGACTTCAACCAGCAGGTGGCAGAACAGTACAGCGTGTACTCGGCGGCCAGTCCCGCTGTCCACACGCTGAATGTGGCGGAGAGGCTGGCAGGTAGGTGACACGCAATGCTAGTAGTGTTGAGTAGTAACGGCTAATTGGAGGAGCAGTGTTATTAGTGCTGACGTAGAAGGAACCTAAGTCCTTGCGGCAATAGTTGTTGCCAGAATACACAACGGTCAACACAGGATGGAGGAAGGCAGATCATGCCAGTAGAGGAGGAAGACTAGTGTATTCACGCAGTAGTTTAAATATTGTTGATGGCTCAAAAATCGTACTGTTCTACTAGGTATTCCTGAAAAAATTGGAGCTAGAACAATCTCAGTGCAGAGCCCATAATGGTACTCGTGCTTGTAGTGGTGCTGAATAGGTCACTAGTTATAAAACAGTTTCGATTGAGTGGTAATATGGTATTGTAAAGGTAGAAGTAGCACCACTGTTTTTCTTGTTCAAATAGCTGTGGTAATTGTTGTGGGAGAAGTAGTCCTCGTACGTTTAATTCATCTACGCAGGACTTTATCAACATGCGTCTTCTATCTCTTTGTCTGACCAGAGCTGATTCTGGAGGCTCGGTACGGAAGCCATCAGAAGCAGCGGCGCAGTCGTACGGCCTTCTCCGTCTCACAGCTGCAGGCTCTGGAAAAGGCTTTCCAGCAGACTCAGTACCCTGACGTGGGAATGAGAGAGAGGCTTGCTGTGTGCATCAACCTGCCCGAGGCCCGGATCCAGGTCAGAACTCCCTCCTCTAGTCAATACTCAATGTTTTTAGTTGTTCTGTTTTTGTTAGACGTGGTGGAGAAATGTAGTGCTTGGAGACCCAATTAAATTGAGTGTTGTGTGGCTTAGACATGTGTTGCAAGTGAAAACAACTTAGCAAGCGACCACTCAGACACAGGTCACTTCAGTGTGTCCGATCCACGGCAGAAAAAGCATCTGTTTATACCAGTGTCGACCCAAAGTTAATTTAACATGTCTATTTCACTGTGAACGCGATGTGGCAAATAAATTCAAAATATACCAAGCCTTAGTTGGTTTAAGAATAACCTTTGTGTTATATATATATCCCTTCAGGTGTGGTTTAAGAATAGGAGGGCAAAATTTCGTAAAGGTCAGAAATGCCCACCACCAGTCTCCAGAGAGCAAAGCCTGGATGAGGTAACGCAGACCAGCCAGGAAAAGCAATCAACAGAGGACAAAAGGGACACCCCCACATCCCGATCTGGGAGCAGCAAGCCTCCTCCTTGCTGTCCTGTGCCTCAACTGATGGATAAAAAAAGGGATCTTCTCGCTTCCCATACTGACTCTGAAATCCCCCGATGTCACCTGCAACCAAACAAACCACTTCCTCAATTCCACATCATGCCTGAGGAGTTCTACAATGATCCTCTTTGTCGACCCGTTCTGGGACTGCTGCCACCTGCGCTTGCTGTTCCACCTCTCTTCTGGCCAATCATCCAGACCCATGGCTCAGCTGATAGGGACTCTTCCATGACACTTCATCAGAGACTCTTCCCTTCAGATGACATTCATCCAATGAAACATCATAACCTGGGATTCAAACTCACTAACTACTGATCATTTCTCCACTGTAGCAACAGAGAATTTAGCAGTGCCTTTTCATTTTAATATTTCAGAGCTTCGATTAAGTAGATGACTGCTAATATTCTTGTGTAAGCATCTACAGCAAACTACACATTTTGGCTTCATTTCATGGAGCACAGCATCTTTAAAATGTAGAATAAAGTATATTTTCTTTGGTGTTCCTGCTTGGTTTTGTTTTGATCTGCCACTTAAATCTGACCAATAATCATCAGTCCATCCTGAAGAATGAGGTTAGTCACTCGGAGGAGGATGCCAGTGGTGGCAGAGCCCAACATTAAATGGTGGAAGTCAAGGCACAAAGAGTGCAGTTCAGTGTAGTTCAAGGCTCTGGGTGCTCAGGAAGAACTTTCAGAGGGGTGAGACAGCACAGCGGACGTAGTGAGTGAAACTGCAGCGACAGTGTGCGGAGTATTATCAGGGAAGAGAATGGAGGACGAGGAGCTTGATGATTGTGATTGTGAATGATCAGGATAAAGATGGAAGCAAAGAAATTATGGGATAGATGGATGAGGAGAGCAGATCGGGGTTCTTGGAGTGTAGATGTCAGGCAAAGAGAGAGTGGTGGCTATGTCTAAGGCAATTGCGAGAGAATGGATGGCAAGAAAAGGAAAGAAGGATGTAGGCAGGATAGGCAGACAAAGGGACAACCTGACATCTTCATGTCAGCGTGGAGCTCACTCTCGACTGAGCGGTGACATGAAACTGGACGCAGCCAATCGAGAAGTGATCCGACGGTGTAACAGTGAAGCACAGGGGCTGTTTTGACATTTCAAAATGCCAGCTTTAATTCTTAGGGATAAATCAATTACTCATCAATAGCAGTCCTCACCCAGTCCGCCCTTTGTTTGGACCCGAGATCAACAAGGTTAAGAGCCCCTGGTTCAGAGACAGTAGTGCTGACACAAATACAGGATGTTGTTAGAAGTGGCAGAGACAGACAGTAAGCGTAATTTAAATAGAAAGCTGATTGCTCATCAGAAGAAACAACTTTGTATATTCGACCAAAAATAGAGGGCTTATCTGCTTTCTCAAATCTTACAGCAAGTTGTTGGCGGTGAGTTTGTGCACTACGTATCTCTAGCATGTGCATATACAAGTTGTTTTTTGTTTGGAACTCCTGAAAAATGGAGAGAAAATATAACCATGGTTGCTGAGCTGGAGAATCCACTTTGTTTCCTCCTGTAGCAATACACTGCTGCTAGTGCAGACAACATTCACTCAGGGTCTGCCTACTTCTATTTGGAGAAAATTAGTGGGGAAAAAAGATCCAAAATAGAAGGAGGTAAAAACGTACATAGGTACTGCACTTGAGTAATTTACTTTGTGTTTGTCGCCCACTGCACTGCAACATCTCTATATGTCTCTGATTGCTGTATGCGCTTCTCATACTAATGGCTAACAGGGTTGTCAACAGGAAGCCAAAGTAGCCACAATATAAACCTTTCTCCTTTTTGCAACAATGTCCTCCCATATTGTAGGAAACAAACAGCAGATTTGAAGGCTTTGAACAATTTATTTTACCAAATACGTTTAAATTGTACATTCAGCAATCGTGTAACAAAAGTATGTAATGTACAATGTATGTAATGTAATGTATGTACAAAAATCTGTATTAATTTGAGAAGTATTTCTGATCAACAGTCAGCACATTCGATGCGGTGTATCTATTCACAAAGACAGATACGCCAGCTCTTTGCGTAGCAGTGCTGCGTGATCCACAGTGACGCCGCCTGGCTGTCGGCAATTGAGGGAGGCTTAAAGAGACAACAGTGAAATCATAGCAAATGAAAGAGGAGATAAATTCAATGATCGATGAAGGAGCATGACTTCGACGGCGCCTTGGTAGCCAACAGTTGGAGGTAACGTCCGTTGTCTCGACGCAGCCATGAAGCCATTCCGTGTTGTTTTTATTGAACCGTCTTCGCCGTCCATGCTAACGCTCCGTGTGCTAGCCAGTGAGCTAGGCGGTGGGAGAGACCCGGCTGCCGCGGCTAGTGCCGCCGCCCGTTTAGGATTAAGGAGTTAGCCGACAGTGTTCGGGCTAATGGCTTCAACTGAAAAAAAAAAAACAACAACAACACCCTTGTCCAAGAATTTCTCTTTTCGCGTCGTTATGAGTTGAAATCTTGTCGCGACGTCGCCGAGAGTTATTACTCAGTAATATAGCATTGATCCAGTGTGGCTTCGTTCGAAAAGACAGCATTCGGTGTACCATCGGGCGTGTGTCCCGCCTAGTTAGAATTACGGATTGAGATTGTGAACGGAAACACATTTCACCTACAGAGAACGATAGCATGAGTGTTGTCGTTAGCGCGTCCCTGAGGCCAAGAGGAGCGCTGTTTTGGTGGGCGCTAACTAGCTTAGCTCAACACCCTCCGTACACCTCCGTTTTTGTCAAAGCACACGCCGCATTATTTCACAACTGCTGCCCCGGAGAATCTGTCTCTATACGAGCTATGTGGAGTAACCATCTGCAGGCCATCGGAGTGGAAGCAGAGGGTCTACGATGAGCATGCTAACCAACGCCAGGATGTCTTATGAGAGTCTGGCCTTGCCTCCGAGGTAGCTGTGGACATTTGCTTTCATGAATGAGCTCGAGGTCTTCCTTTCCCCTCTTTATTAAATGCTTACAACGGACTTACTGGCACCTAACATGTTGAACAGCTTTACCATTTCAGATGAACGCGAAGAAACAGCTGGCAGCTACAAACTAGCTGTGTTGGCTAACATTTGTACTAGTGCACTTGTTTCTGTATAGAATCTTCTTCATTCAACATTGATAAAACGGTTGTGTACGCTCTGTAATGTGTTATTGAAGACGTCAAAGTTAGCTTTCAGTGGTATCGGGGTGTGTTTTGGCTGTTTGAAGAAGCCACACCAAAGACACTTGAAGGAGTAAGCTTTTTTTTTGTTCATCATTAAATATCTAGTTGAAAAACGTTCTCTGCTGTCAGTCGTGAGTCAGGGATAATTTCGCAGTTTGCAATTCGTGCCAGAAGTAGTGGCATGCTTTTTAACAGGTTATTGAGGGTTGGGTTGGGAAAATATAGTACAGTATTTCACTGTGTGCTCCTGATCAACCAAAATGAGAAACAAACCTGTGTGTGTCAGAGCGATTTTTTTTTTTTCTTTTTTTTCTACTGAATCATTTAATCTGATGGAACTGAATGTCCAAATGACAACTAATGTTTGTTGAAATAACAAGATTCCCACTTCCTGGTGACCTTCCTTGTGACCTAATTTGTCATTGTTTAAATGCAGAATTAGAGTTTCTTTCTCAGTCAGTTTTTGTTTACTTCAACATCCGATACACAGTGTAAATTAAATCAAAAGATTGCATTGGACAAACTGTTCAGCTAAAACTGGCATAATGCACTTACTTTACAGCTCAACTTGTTTTCTGTGTGCTTCAGCTCTAACCTAGATCAATGAATTCTATTATAAGCAGAGTCAGTATTAAGCTGAATGTGTTTCGTGAAACATTCTTTAGCTCGAATGCAGATGAAAATGGTTCCATATCCTAATGATCTAAAGCAAGAACATGTGTTTGTCCAAATTCAGCGAAATTGGAGAGAAAGCAGTTTATACACCATGATCCCACCCCACGATGTTTTTGCATGCCGTGTAATTATTGCTGTGATTATTGCTCACCTCTTATGTCTGATTACAGGCATTCAGAGTTAATGACCCTCAGTAAACACAGCGATAATGGTTGCGTTCAGGCGCTGTCGCCAAAATGACACACACTGGTTCTAAAAGGAAACAAATATAACAGCATATTGGAAGTTTGGGCAATCCATTTTGGGACCCGTCTATCCCACTAGTTAATTTGGATGTAAGTGTTTTTGGTCCAAGTGGAGCAATGCGTTTTGCAAAGTCACTGGTTTAATCAGATTTATGTTTATGCTTGATATTATCACTACTTTCAGTCCCTTCATTCTTGTTAGTTTTGTGTAACCCCTTGTTCTTAGTATTCTGTGATACTGTGGACATAGGATGCAATTGGTTTCCTGGCTATCAATCTGTGATAGGAATCTCTCAGGATGTCTACTTTGTACAAGAAGAAACTGGACAAAATAGAAATATGGCCGAAAGCTGCCGGATCTCTGGCAATCGGGTTCGATAATCCGCCGTTGCAGTTTGCTCTTCTGTTCAAACTTGTCAAGTTTGTGTTTTCATTTGACTTCTCTCTATCTCTCTAGTATTTTGGCAGATTTATATCTTTTTTACATAACTGTTGAAGAATGCAAATACTCATGTCTTCTCCAACAAACAATCTGAAGCACCATAACACAAAAAAGTCATTCATAATAAGTGCATTATGAGGATAACCATAGTGTGGTGTAGTACGCTAATTCCACGTTGAAGGTGGCTAATTACGGTAGACAATGTGATTGATACCTATTCCTCATTCTGACCCTCCTCCTCCAACTTTCAACTGCGAATGTATATTCCTCCTCCAAGAGACTTTTTCTCTTCTCACGTAACTTCACGGCCTATCCCATACACGTTACCTTTGGCATTTTATCTACATGAATGATAGGAAACGTGGCGACTACATGGTCTACATGGTCTTAACCCTTCTGGGGACAGCAGGAGCCAACTAATAAACTGCCCTGGCTCAAAATGTGTGACAGCCCATCCGTACACCTGATTACCAGTCTGGCGCTGGTACGGTGACATTTGCCAGCGTCTTCCACCGATTGTGTGAGAGTTGGCAGCACTGATTCCAACCCGCTTGCATCTGTCCTATGGAAGTCTAGCGGAGCGGAGAGAAAATGAAGTTTCCCCTTTTCCTTATAATCTGAATTGAGTTGATATGAAAGTAATCTACACCTACTGTGCTCAGGTTTCAGGTGCTAGCACATATATTTCAAGTTATTATTAAAGTTATAACCTATTTAACCTATTTTTTTTTAAATCTATTAAAAATAAAATCTACTAAGACTCTGCCTTTTGAGGTGCACCGTTAACAAGGACTGTGGCGGATGTACTATGCTCACTGTTTCTCTTCTTCCCCTGCTGCACTGTCGGAGGTACCCCCAACACCTTCGAATGATTATGTATCTGTTGATATTGTTCATCTTTTAGGAAGTACTAGAAAATGTGAAAATGTCTCTTTCATGATTTGAATTACATTTCTTTAAACAATTACTGACCTAATTAACCAAATAGATTCTGAAATAAAGTGGTAGTAGTATGCCTGAACCTAAAACACTATGATTTTTGTGAGTATTTGTAAACGTTTTGTTTTAATCAAATTTAATTTTAAAATTAAAATCAGGAGGTAAGCTGAGGCATGGCCTCAGCAAATATCTCTTCATTTTGATATTTACTTGCCAAACCAATGTGAACTCATACAATTTAAGATATGGAGTAATCATGACAAGTTAAAACAGATTGAAACAGAAATTGGTCTCTCAACTACTACTACTACAGCTACTAGTGCATTTTAATTGCATGGAATTATTGAGTTTTCCTTCTGATCTATAATGTTTGTATTCAATGTTGAGATGAAAGCAGAGTTTTGCCTGGATATTTTTTTCCAAATATATATTTTGTCCTCTTCCATATCACTATTTAGCTTTGTAAATGTTACTGTAGACTGCTTCTTTTGAATAATTTGCTAGCATTGTAAACGTTCTAATGAGATTCTAATGAGCTCATAGCCGTGGTCATTGATTCACATAAGAGCCTTTCCATTGGAAAATGTAGCTACCTGTTAGTGTTCCACACATTACCTGCTTCCTCCAACAGACATCCTCTTAGACAGAGGGGCGCTCTTTGGTCGGATAAGAGTGTCAAAGAACTTCTATAGTTTTTCCAACATATTGAAATCTTTATTATTAATAATTTTTATATTCCATGTCTTAGGGTGTGTTACCTGTAACCTGCCAGCTCGACACATTGATTATTGTATTGAATTTGCTCTTTGCCATGCACTTTCCTTTCAGCTGATGATCTTTTCTTATATTCATTATATATATTCCATATTCATTTATATTGATATTAATTGTTCTGATCACCACAACTTCAGAATACATTTTTGTTTCTCCTGTCACATGCTTTGCTGTGAAAGCAGACTTTGTCATTCTAACTTATTTCTCTTTTATTTTTTGCAGATAGTTGGATGATTAAAAACCTTTCCTGTTGACTGTCCTTGCTGAGGGCCAGACCTGGACTTCCCTCTCTGCTGTGGGCCTTGAATCATGGCGAGTGCCACCTGGGTCACTGAAGGCTGACCAGAAGGAATGCGGCACTCCTGGAGATGTTCTCAAGAGGCCTTTTGGATGCACTAGCTGGATTTCAGGGTGCTGTTTCATCTGTAGTGTCGTATGTGTCCACCTGCGGCACCCCCTAGCGCAACCTGCCTTCATGTCAGGCAGGAGCATGCTAGTCTGAGACGACTGTGGGAGTGAAGACAACTGAGTACTGCTGCTTAACCCTGACCAAGAAAGTTAAAGAAAATATTGAACATTCTTGAGGCCCTTATGATACATACGCATCTCAATTAAGTATCTGGAGCACCCTACCTCACATTTGTCGACCCGTTCTCTGCCATTGCTATTGGAATTTCTATGGTTTGCATGGCTGGAGAATAACCGTGGAGAGGCCAGGGTATCATAAGCTTATGGATTTTGATAAAAGAGGGGGCAAGGGAGAGACAGACGAAGGAAAAAAAATGTCTAAGACAGCAGGCAGCAGGACTGGGGGTCGGAGTTCAGGGACCAACTCTGGAGTTCTTATGGTTGGCCCAAATTTCAGAGTTGGTAAAAAAATTGGCTGTGGGAACTTTGGAGAACTGCGGCTGGGAAAAAACCTCTATACTAACGAATATGTGGCCATCAAATTGGTAAGTCCCTTTCTCGTCTTCTGTGTCTTTAACAGCTTTTTTTGCTTGATATATGATCTGTTGGGTCTTATGTGGGTATTAGGCTGGATAACATGGCAGTAAAGATCAGAATGTATTTTATTCCACGTTCTATAGTCGGTATGACTGCAAGCGAGCTGCTGCTAATCATGGCCCGCTTCCTCAGAACGGCACACTTGGATAAGAATGAAGTTTCATTTCTCGCCATACAATGAGTCATCAGCTACGGCATGAAGCCATGACGGTCGTCCGCTACAGCTTTAACAGAATGGGGTGTTACACACTAGGAATGGGCGACATGGAATAAACACTAGCATGTTAAATTATGTCATTTCGGCAATAACGATAATTATCATCAGTACATTTTGATTCTATTCCATGTGTTGTACACACTACAGTCTCTCTTGAAACTGTCTTACGATGAAACCTATTATTCGAGTTTGTCTCCAACATCATTATTTGTTTATGTTTGAACATAAGCATTAACTAAGTGTAGAGATCAGAAATTCAATGTTTCACGTCTCTTGTAGAACCTGGTTGTGTCTGACAGACAGAGGTTAAGAGAAAATTGAAAATAAATGATGACATCATGGATGATTATGAAATTACACATAAGAAATGCACAGAAAATGTTGGCTTGTTGTGTTTTGTTTAATTTAAACCACATTCCATTTAAAGATTCTTGATGTGTCTCATACATTTCCAAATCTACTTTCAATTCTGATGTATTTTAAGGGACAAGAAATACTCCTAAAATAGCCAATTGAAAAGACGAAGACAAAAAATCAAATGAGAGAGCTATGTTTCAGTTGCATCATAATGAACAAAAAACAATGCACAAGACAAAAACGTCAGAGACAACAACGTCAGTTTTATAGTTTTACTCTGACTCCAGGAGGGCCACATAAATACAGTCAAAGGGCCTATTTTACTAGACAATAGCGGAAAAACAGCACATACTACAGACATTTACCCACACTACACTCACAAGTTGAAGAAAATTCCAGATATTACTTAAGTTGTGTGTACAATATAAAAACAGTCAATCATCACAATATTTATTTTTATCAGAGAAAATAAAGATGTCTAAATGATTGATGAATAGTCTGGTTGTGTTCTAGGTTAAATTCAGGGTCTTTCCTCCTTGCAGTTCTCCTCATGCTGACAACTGTGGGATTGTGTCTGCGATAGCAGTGTGAATCCAACATTATCGTTATTGCCGCGTTCGACACCGCTGCATTGACCCCACTTGTTTCCATGCAACAAGAAATAGTAACTCAATGATGACGTTGCGCGTCAGGCTCTATGACGATGTACAATGTAATGCAGTAAATGTAGACTACCGCGCCGTTCTGGGATAGTGTGACTGCAGGCCTGCTTGGGGTTGGGGTCAGCAATTGTGCTTCTACACATAGCACGGCAAAGGTGAAATGGCCAGTGTGACCCTGCCCTGATGGTCCATTTGTGTGGCAGACTCCCATAGTGAAATTAATTAAAAAGTTTCACTCCATTTCAACTTGAGAATGAGAAATAGGCACAGCAGTTGTGTGTGTGTGTGTGTGTGCGCGCTCATTTTTTGTTGAAGGAGCTGTTCATGAGGATGTGTCTGCTTGCGTGGGATGTGGGAGGTGAAGGTGGAGAATGTCTGTGTTAATTTTGAAATGCACAATGATTTTGGTGCAGTCGTGCAACTTGGCTAAAGAATTAAGGTGCACACCCAAAAAAATAGATGTAAAGAAAGGTGTGTGCGCCCCTAATTTTTAACTCCTGACCAGTGTAGTTATTCAAGTTCACTTGTTTCATAATTCATCTGAAATGGTTTATCTTTATTCTATGCCTGTTTTCGTTGTCACTTTTCTGTGATGTTAAATGATCTCTTACAGACTTTTAGCTAAGATTTTGAAACGGGGTCCAAAGCCCCCCCAACCCTTAACCACGCCCCCACCCATTTCCTCTAGACATGCCATGTCAACAACTTTACAACTTGCTTTGTTTGAATCGAGCTGTGATCAGCTATTTGTACAAAAATCACTTTTTATAAAAACAGGTAACACTTTCAGATGCTGGGGTCTCCTGGGCAACTGGCCCTGATTAATAAAAATAAATAGATCTTTTTACAATGATTCTTTACCTTACTACAAGCTAAATGCCTACAGTTTTGTTCATCTTCTTTTACATGTATATTTTTTATGCTGCCGATCACCACGATCACTGATACAGAGCACGTTGGATTGATAATGAATGACTGATCAAAATGATGAGAACTTCTGTGTTCATGATGTGAAAAATTAAGCATTAAGTCATTGTTTTCATATACCTCTTCAAGGAGGAATAAAAAAAATATTAAAACCTTGCAGAATGCAGCAACTATTCTGTCAGAACAATTGAAAATAATTTTATTTCGTGTGACATGCAGATGGGTGAAGCTGCTTGTAGTGGGGCTCGGAGAGAGAGGGAGAGCACTGGAAGCAGCTATCTTCCACCTCTGCTTTTATGAAAGTTCCCACTCCGGACGGTGGCAGAAGTTTCATTTTCAGGTGGCTAAAGAACGCTGCATCCGTCACAAAATAGCAGCGGATTCGGTCGATTCCATCTTACGACACCCGAGAGAGGGTTGTCATCTAGCTTTGTGAGATTAATGATTATTTTTTTAGCAATTTGCTTAACGTTTGACGGCAAGAATGTGCTGCAATGTTCATGTATGTGTCTCGGGGGAGTTCTGGTTGTGCTGTAGTCACTGAATTATGTCAAAGTAGTTCGTCCCAGGCCTTACTTGCCTGTATGCTGTATGTTCTTGGAAAGACAATAGAGAATTTTCTATGGGAACCGCATTGTTGTCGCCTGGCTGACTGTCTGGAGCTCCTGCTGTGAATACTCCCCGTCCTCACTAACACTGACCATATTTCTTCAAGAAGGCAAAAATATATTAAAAAACCTTGCAGAATGAGGCAGCTATTGTCAAAAGGACAACTGCAAAACATTTAATTTGATTAGAGACGTCGCAGTTTGCTGAGTCACTTGAGACTTTGCTATGTCGGTGAAATATTTACATACTGGCCGCTTGTAGCGGGACTCCAAGACAGAGAGCACTGCATTTCTGAAAATTTCCACTCCGGACGTTTTCAAAAGTTTCAGATTCAGGTGGCTGATGAACGCTGCACCCCACTCCAACAGGGCTGACGGATGCGGATATTTCTTGGCCAATTAGCGTAGTGTTTCGAATTTCACTCTCTGACTGACTGGTATTGCAAAGTGTCAGCTGCACTACCAGCCTGCTGCTGAGGAACCAGCAGTCTCACTTTCATGAGCCCAGAAAACTCTGTGCTCCGACAAGTGCTGGCCCTTTAAATGGCAAATTTAATTTTAACGCGCTTCCCTGCTCAGTGTTTTCCCGTGCATGTGCTGCAGGATGCAAACTTTAAATGACAGACTGAAAGAATCTGTCTGCTGCTGAGTGGGCGGCGAGAAGGGAGGAGCGGACGCGTCACAACCAGCAGGGCTTTATCAGAGCACTGGCTGTTGCACGTGATCATTTGTTGTGATCAGCAATGACAGGTAGTAGTCACGCTGAAATTGGCCGATCATTATCGGTGACCGATCAACCGGAGCATCTGTACTCAGAATGCCCAGATGCCATCCTAGCTAAAAGCCTGGTCTCTTGTGAACTGGTTGGCCAGACAGTGACTGGGTTGCATGCACTCTCTACTCAAGAGCTTGTAATTTTGTCTGTGTATTGCCCCTTCCAGTGCTTCACTCATCGGCAGACATTTCATTGACAACACAGTAATGAAAGTGAAGTCATAGCCCAGACTCAAGCTAATGTTGTCAGACCAAAGTTGACTGTGGCTTGGCATCATCTCTACCACAACTTGGCTGGTCTGTGTATGATTATTCTTACATTTGTATATCCCAGGGAGGTCATTATCTCTCATTGGGCATCGGCTGAAGGCTTTGTTAACCACATAGAAGGCAGAGGTTAGAAAACAGCTGTAATTGCAGTGCTTGTCTTTTTCTGAAATCCTTACTTTTGCTTGCTGCCTCACCCCTTGCTTGTGAACCCTCCAATCTGTTTGGGTATTTTTATCTCTATGTCCAGCTATATCTGGATGTGGCATTAGAGCCGTAGAAGTATGCTGTAGATCCTATGTGCTTTGGATTGCAGATATCTCTATGCATTCATAACTTGCTCTCTGGTGTAGGTGGGCCTTGTATTGGTTGACCTCTTCAGCGATAATCCTTTAGCTTGTTGATAGTTGTTCTCCACATGTCTGTCCCATGGGTGTCCTAGCATATGCTGCTGTCTAACAAGTTGTGTCTTTTCCATAGCAGTGGTTGTTCCTCAAGTCTTACTTGACAACTAAAACATAAAACAGCCATGTTAGCACTTGTCAGGCCAAAGGTCACTTTCTTATCTGTAACTATTTACCAACGGTATGAGTTCCTTCTTCATTTCTCATCCTAGGCTCATAATTTTTTCAAGACAGAAGTGTCGTTAGTAGGAGGTCATTTTAAAATATTGAATGTGCCATAAAATAACTGAAGTTTGGTACCCAGCTTTGCATGACCTTGTCGGCGATACGTGTGCTGCCATTTCACATTAATTTACATACATTTTACAGTCATGTTAACCCAATGGGATAGTGTTATTGTGCTACATATACACATAACACAAACTGTGTACTGCACAGCAAGGAGCAGCTTTCAGAGATGCTGTGGGAAACTTGATGAATAAATGTGCAGTGTTTATTCTGAAGCCTATCGATCGATGCATGTATCAACCCGGGTGATGCAGCCGTAATAATGCCTGGTTGTTGTGTGGCACTGTATTTTCAACAAAATCATAAAAACTGGCACACCACACATGCACTTCTAAAGCCGGTGTCCTCATATTTTCAGATCAAAATAAACGATGCACCCGGGCCAGCTTGTTTGGACTGATGAGGATGTATGTATCAAGAGGCTGCAATTTGGCAGCAGAGACACAACATGCAAGGCATTTTAAACTACTCATAAATACTGGAAATATCAGCCACATAAAATTCCACCTCCACCCACGATTTTAAAACAAAAGATGAATATTACTTTACTTTTCTTCACGTAGCTCTTTCAAAATATTTTGTGTGGTTGCAGTTGCATGACTGCATGAATCCATATTACACAATGCAAATCTGTTGGTCTATAAGTGCAGGGGCAGTGATGCAGTCTATGCGGTAGAAATGTCAGTGAATTCTACTAGGGATGCTCTGTTCAGAATTTTTTGCTGCAGCTCACCGCCAGAGCGCAATCACATGGATTTGACTATCAATTTGTAATCAAAATGTCTATGATCCATTCATCCATCCAAAAAACGATCCATTAAATCATTTTAATTCAGATGCATGTTAATATAAACTGCTACAAAAGGGGAAAAAATAGAAAAACCTTGGGGAATGCAACAACTATTCTGTCAAAAGGACAACTGAAAAACCTTTAATGCAATGTGAGGCTCTGTATTTTGGTGAAGCCCTAGCTGACTTTGCAATGTCAAAGAAAGATTTACAAACTGACTGCTTGTAGCAGGGCTCTGAGAGGGCACTATTCTTTCATTACTGCGTTTGTGAAAGTTCCCACTCTGGACATTTTCAAGTTTCTGAATGAGGTGGCTAAGGAACGCTGCATTCGACTGCTGATTTTTCCGTTATTTTTTAGCCAATTTGCTTAGTTTTCTGATCGTCACGCCAGGTGTTGCTAAGCTTAAACTGCACTAACAGCCTGCTGCTGAGGAACCAGTGGTCTCTGTGAGCAAACATGCTTCCCTGCAGAGCATAGTCCTGTGCATGTCTTGCAGGATGCAAACTGTCATGTGCTCATGATCGGTGCCCGATCCAAACCAGGCGATATTTTGAACGTGCATCATACCACCAATAAAATAAGACTTGTCTCATCTGACCAGTTAAATTACATGAGATTTATTTACATTAACATGCTCGGCGTGCGGTTCCCCGAGCCCCGTGCTGACACCGGCTGTGGTGTTGGAAATGCAGAAACATGGGAGCGGTGGCCAGTAATAAACATAAGCGCATTGAGCGCTTTAATGCCTATAAAACACCTGTAATTTCAATGTCCTGATGTGATGAGGCAATCAATATTCTACCGGCATGAAGCTGGTCATCCTGTGAGAATCAATTTATTCACTGCATAGTTGCTTAAGCTGCAGGGTTCAGAACATATGAAAAAAGTAGTGGCTTATACTCTGGGAAACTACTGTCCACCAACACTGTCCTTGCAATTGACCAGTAGATCGCAATCCAGGTCATGGGCACCCATGCTGTACACCGTTCCACCAGATATTCTGTGCATCCAGGACTACTGTGTGTGTGTGCATGTTACAGTGTAGAGCAGTAGAGACGAGGGGAACTGCTGCGTAATAAATGGTGGTCTTTGTTAGGTGGCCTGGTATCCCACAGGAGCTGGGATTCAGCTGTATAGGTTTTTGACAGTGAGATTGCGTAATGATAGCAGGACTGCATAAGCATTTATGTTAATATTAAGTCTGAGAAATTCTTGTGCTTGGATTGTTCTGAGAACGTCATTCACTTCCAAATCTTTGAGGTTAGTGGGGGAAGATCAGACAGTGTTTCGAGATGTTTAAAAATATTCCTTGGTTACATGCTGTCAAAAAAGACAATAAAAACAAAACTCTAAACTATGGTAAAATAAGGAACAAAAATCCTTTTCAAATATTACACCTAATTTGCATTGGCAATCTTTTAGACCACATGCTATCATTTGCTATGTATGGTTTATCCTTGAAAACAATAGTGATGAAGTAACTTAACATCATATTCGATGGTGGCGTTTGGCTCTTGCACGTAGTATGTTTGCCATTAAAGCTTACATACAGCATACACTTCATTTATCAGACCGTCTACCTATACATATAGCTTGATACCATAGTAAAGTTACTTTTTAACTTTGTAAAAAGTTAGTTTTACCCCAAAACTAACATCAGTGAAAGTTTTGATTCTCTGTATGTGGCTGCTTATTTCATTCAGACATCAACTTGTGACAAACCGTGTCTCTTAATATTTCTGTTTCAGCCAAAAATCATTGGCTCTACAATTTTTGGTATAGTTTCCGCCTGATTTCCTTTACTCGCTTAGTCTGTTTCGCTTTAAAAGCCATGTTATGTCCAACTCGTATGACTTGAACAATAGCAACTGTGTTTTTCCAACATGGGTGTGTAGTTATAAGCGAAGCTTATGGTAGTGGGACTGGGTGGGTGGAGGCTGATACTGCAGGGAACATCCAGATAGAAACAGCCTGCATAGACAGAGGGTCACTGTATATTGTTTGTTAGCCATGTTCTCATAAAGAAAGCTGTGTTTACCATGAATCTGGTTCCTATGCTTGTGTTTAATTGTGGGGAATAAAAAAAAAATGTGGTTGGTATTTGGATAGAAATGTAGGAAAACGTGAACGGTGATGACTACCGTTTGCTATGTAATGCATATGATATATAAATAAGACAGTCTTGGGGTCGATGTTATCATCATGCTTTATTTAGTAAACCAACAAATACAAACATACTAGTTTTTCTATTTGTACTTGATAAATGAATAACAAATCTTGCACTATGTGTGTTGTTAAAATAAAGGAGGAGCCTTAACTAACTACAGACGAATACAGTATATATATATATATACAGTATATACATACACATTTGTTGAAATAAATTTAAAGATGTTAATAAATAGGGATGGTCACTTTGTGTCCTCAACTTGATATATCTGGAGTCACTTATGCAGAGGCAGGATTAGACCCAGTCATGGTGCCGGTCGGTCCTGATTCACTTGACAGAAATCTGAGGTGTTGTATTCAACCCTTGTCTGCCTTACCCTGAAGCATGCTAAGCAGCTCCCATTGCAGTCCAGCTCAGCAACTTGCACCAGCTCGCCATGAGGCATTTTTCTGAATACTGTGAAGGCACAACAGCTCTATCAGCATGTTTGGTTGGGATTTAAAGTGGCATTTTGACGATTCCAGTCTTCCATGGCCTGCTTTGAACCTCTGCATGCTGGTCAGGCAAAGACAGAAAATCCTTGGATTGTCACCAGATTGTAAAAGCCCACCTTTGCTCAACTGAACGTATCCTCTAATGAATCAGTAGCCCAGAGAACACAGTATATGATATATCCTATTGTTAGTGGCACACCCCTAATAATGAAAGTGGCTTGTCACTTGGAGGAACAGACCAGGTTCCGCTGTTTTAATATGCAACCATAATTTACCACTCACAATCATGGAGGGATCATAGCCTTTTCTAAATGGGGTTTAAACAACTTCTCCAACTTGGTCCTCACTGGGGCCACGTGTATGTTCCAACCCCTTTCCTTGTTTTTCATCTCACGGCTTGTTTCAGTAGCTCTCTCGTCTTCTCGAAACTTCAGAGTAATGAGTGATCATCGTATCTGTATCGCAATATGAAAAATTAAAAACATTCACAATATTAACATCATAAAAACAACAATATCAAATCTTCCCCGTCTCATCCTGCAATGTAAAGCCGGGGCAGCCACGAACGTCACTGCTGCGCCTGCCCTTCAATGTGCAGCTACGATCAGCCAACCACAAACCTTTCAAGTTTGCTGCTGATTGACAGCTGACCCCTGGGAAGGAGTGCAGTGAGACAGACACTTATGGAGCGCAGAGTATCAACACTGAGTGCGGAGCGTACTGTTGGTGCAAAGTCTGCATGTTCAACTGATTTGGTAGCTAAAAATGTCCTCCTCCATCATATGGAGATTTTTTAAATTATAAAATGAGGACGTAGAGTGAGGTGTTGTGCAGATGAAATGGTGGTGAAGCAAAACGGTGCAACAAACTAGTTCCATCACCTGAAACAATTCCACCGCCCAATTTATGAAGAATGTATTGAGAGAAACTGCGGCCATGCAGGAGAGGGTTTGTGGTCAAGTTAGAGGAACATCAGCTTAATATGAAGTTGGCTGTTGACGTGACTTGATCGCTCCAACTGTGCCAGTACGACACTGTGTGTGTGGGAGGATGACTGGCTCAGCGCACCGGAGCACTGACACATAGGCAAACAAACTAATATACTGATGTCCCCTTCCAAAATCACTGAAGAACGCCTTTGTGTTTAAGTACTGATAAGGGTGAGAGCCGCTCGTACGCCTGCTACTTTGAGGACAGATTAGATCCTCTGGAATCAGACATGACAGTCCTTGATTACCGCTACTGCGCATGTGGGTCAAAGACTGAAAGGCAGACTAGACAGCAGTGTGTCGTTGTTTGATCTGATAGAAAGTGTCTGCAAGGGATGAGTTAAAAGTGCTCAAAAGAAAATCAATGCCAGAAATATGGAACTATTTTGGATTTCAAAAAGTTGATGTCTTGCTGCTATTAGCACAACCTGAGGTAACACGACAAATCTTTTGTATTGGCGCTAACAAACTTTAGGGATGATAATTCAAGTTAACCTTAATTGTCCAGATGGAGTGTCAGAAACAGACATGTGACCAGACTGCAGTTGTATCTGTAATAGACTACATCGTCTTAAGTTTAATAACTGCTCATTCTTGTTGTGGGAAAAATAAAGTTAACACGCCACATTAAAAACCAAATTTCGTCCACTGAGCCTTTATAGTGAGGTTTTTAGGGAAGCCAAATGCATGTCTCTCTCCCTCACAGCTGAAAGTACACCTCTTCTTCTTGATCGTAAATTTATAGGAAATGGATGAACATAGTTTTTTCACACTTCTATATAGGGTTCTCACAAAATTCGATATTTTCGATACATTGACTTAAGGGAAAAACAAAACACAAAAAACAACCCTCCTTCACTTTTAATCACACAACTTTATTAAATAATAAAATTTGATTAAATAATAAATTTATAATTAATTATTTCAATTATTTTACATTCAAAGAGCATCCTTCAAGTATCAGACCAAACAGCAACAGTAACAACTTGTCACAAATAACCAACAGAATCTACATCCATCATACATTTAAAAAATGTTGATGAGAGGCCGTCAAGTATAATATCAACAGACATATGCCTTATAAATGTGCAAATAAACATCTATAACTATTATTCAGAACTGCATGTGATGAAGCCACAAACTGGGCATTATTTTCTATACATTTAATTCTTTTTTGGGCTGGAACACGAGCAGTCAGTATAGACTCTTGGGTCAGTCTTTACTGTCTTGGAGTGACAATCATGCCAGATGTTCTGAAAGCTCTCTTGGAAGCAAAATTTGCAGTGTGAAGGAAAAGGAAAAAAAAGTTCTGCTTAGGTTCAGCAGCCTCAAATCCAAAGTATATCTAAACCAAACTCTGACTGCCTTGCTTCTCAATAAGCCAAGGTGTCGCGTTTTCCCCGCACTCGCAGTAGCCAATGTTTTGATTACAGTAGATGAGAGCTCCTTTTCCGGTGCTGACAGTTCAGTGCATGCACATGTAAACATGAAAAAAACGACGGCCGATTCTTGACCGTAGCTTGGCCGTCAGATGCTGCCATATACCAGCATAATCTAATCTGGCGGCCAAGAACGGTCGAGAATCGGGCGTCCATTTTTTCATGTTTTGTTTCTGGACTCAACATATGAAAAATTAAAAACATTCGCGATATTGACATCACAAAAACAATGATATCAAATCTTCCCCTGCTCATCCTGCAATGTAAAGCAGAAGCAGCCATGAACGTCACAGCTATGCCTGCCGTTCAATGTGCCGCTTCGACCAGCCAACCACAAACCTCCTTTCAAGTTAACCGATGAGTCAGCCAATGACAGTCATCTGCGAAGGAGCCCAAAGTGCAGTATTGAGATTAATATTATCACCGTGGAGATTGTTTTGTCAATAATTTATCGCCCATGCCTAACTAACCTGTAACCGTGGTCACTGAGGGAACAACGGTGAACAACATCATTTGGAATACAGAGGCAGTTGGACCAATAGTGTGATGCGCTGTTCGATGATGTGATAAAAATGTTAATTTAGAAAAGGCATGTTTATAAAAAAAAAATATGGATCAGGTCAAACAACATTGTTTTTCAGACGTTTAGGTGAACTGTTTAATCTCTTACTGTTCCATAACGTGTTCTTTGTTTCCAGCCAACTCACTCGTGGTTCTTAGTGGTTTTGCATATATGGTTTCTCTTTTTTTCTCCTCATTTGGCACTCATTTCTTAATCTGGTCACCAAGGGCAGTTTCTCAGCTGTGTTTAGCAGAGATCAGATTTAGCTGAAATGACATCATATGTGTTGGTTAATCCCGAGGGAGAGGACTTTGTGGTGCTGATGTTCTGTCTGACGAGTCGACAGAGGCCATCACAGGTTAAAATTCAACAGCAGTACACAAGCTATGACATAATCAAAAATTCGTAGGGTATGCTTTTCCACTTCAGTTCTTTGAAAGGGCGTGCTTGTTAGAGAAAATGCACAGCTATTGGTTACTGCTTTGTTTGTTTCCAGCATTATTTGACGGAAAGCCTCTACAAACTACTATTTTGATGGTTGGCAAGTCACTGACTAAGTCGACTACTCTGCTTACACTTTATTCAAACAGTGAAATGTCAGCATGCCGGCCTTAATGGCCTTCCCTTAAAGGTGGTGTCCACTGACTTTGTGAGGGACACGTCACTACTGTAAATATTGACAGCAGACCATGCTGGGGAAGAATCCCTGTGTGCTGGGGATAATCCTGGTAAAGGTAAAAGATGTTGAAGCATAGTACTAGACCTTTTTTTTGTCACTTGAGATGCCATCATCTGCCTGGTTTTTGCCTTGAAGCTTCCTTATGTCAGGTCACCAGGTGACCCATCCTGTATTATGCATTATACCACTTGTTAGGGATGGGCGATGTTGTAATTTCTGCGATAACAATAATTATCATGATAAGTACATTTTCATTCTAGTCCATGTGTTGTGCACACTACAGTCTCTCTTGAAACTGTTTAATGAGTAAACTTATTGGTGGAGCTTGTCTCCAACATCATTACTTGTTTATATTTAAATATAATAGTTAACTAAGTGTAGAGATGAGAAATTCAATGTTTCACTTCCTGTTGTAGAACCTGGTCGTGTCTGACAGTCTGCTCTGCCAGCTTTATTTAGGGGTTAAATTGAGCCATTTGTCTGCTGTGTGTTTATTTAACAGTTTAATTTCACTATGGACCAGTCTGGTCAAATTTCCATCATGCCTACTGGTGCTGTGTTTAAAAAAATCGATTTTCTGATTCTGAATCGATTCGTACATTAATTCCATAAAATCGTTTCGTAGGTCTAAAGATTGGATGAATTAAAGTTTTAACACATATTCTCCAGGTGAAGTCCAACCACTTTGACGCAGGCGCGCACCTGTGACACCAAAGTCAAAACAACATGGCTCCTCACAGTGGCAACACTAGCAACCAGCCGGGTTTGAAAACGCCTGAAACGCTCAAAGCAACGGTCTGGCACCATTTTGGGTTCAGAAGCAACCAAGACAAAAATGCGATAAAAGCATAGCAATTTGCATGTTATGCCTAATGGAGGTATTGGGCGTGTTGCAGTATTGCGGAAATATGACCCACCTCACGAGTCACGTGACGCGACATCACCCAACGCTCCTTTCCAAGCCATCCACTGGGCCACAACAAATGAAACTCGAGCGAACTTTACCACTACCGGGTAATTCTGCACGCTCTGTCAAAATAACTGAAGCGATTGCGGGCTTCATTTGCAAAGATATGCGCCCGTCTTCCGTCGTTGGAAACGAGGGATTCAGGCGGCTAATGAAAGACACAGCCACACTACGTTATGGTGTCTCGCAAACGTCTGTTATCCCAAACATGCACCAGTCAGTAAAAGAAGACGTGAAAAGTAAGCTTCAGTCAGCAGTCAGGGTGGGCATTACAAGTGATACGTGGACATCTTCGCAATATTACACGAATCTGACAACTCACTATATTGATGAGGAGTGGAACCTCTTCTCGTACGTACTACAGACCACAGAGAACTGTTTACATACTGCACATTGACCGTCAGGTTGCTGTCAAGTCAGTAACCAGCACTCAGTTTACATTTTCAGTGGCTGAGAATACCTTTTTTTTCATTTTGATAGTAAAATAAAAATGCATTAGTATTAAACAGCAGCATCTTTTGGGTGAATTTTTAATGTGATATTTCTAATAACGCACCAGTCCCATGAGAAGTCACATCTGGCGTTCTGTGTCTGGATCTTTATTATCATTTACTATGAATCCTTCATTAATTTCCTGTTGAATGTCAATATGATACTAGTATTAATACGTTCCATAACTTGTCATGTGATTATGGCAACAGCTCAGAAAATGGTTTAAATACTAACCTGAATCGAGATTGGATCGGATCGAATCGAATTGAATTGTGATAATCAATTCTAAGTCATTAGAATTGGAATCAAATCGATTCTTGAAATTAGAATCGATACCCAGTCCTAATGTCTACACTACATCATGTAGTCATATTCTATTCTCAAAATCATTATACAAACTGTCAGTCCTTTGTCTTGTATGATGAAAAACCTTCTCACAATTCACAAGACTTCGCTAACACTACTGCCGTTTTAGAACTTGTTGATGATCCCTAACTGAGGGCAAGTCGTAGCATTAGCGCTGCCTGTGAGAGTGTGTCCGTGATCAGTGAACCCTAATCGAGGACGCCGCCGCCAATACTGGAGTGGATGTCCGTCCAATATCCTACTATTTTGCACATTGTTTCGCCCAACCAAGGCAGACGACAGCGTCAGAAAACCACAGATCCAGAGACTCGGAGTCGACCAGTGTCACTATCAAAGGTTCCATGTATTAAAAATAAGTTTAAAACTACAATCGTGAACCAAAGTCCACCACACTCTCCACAACTATCACACCCCGGTGTCGGCTGTCAGGCGCCACAAAGCTGGAGAGCACAGCGCGCCATTGCGGTCTCGTCATGTTAATGTATGCAAGTCCAATGCAGCGAGCGAGCCGTAATCGTGGTGATTTTTGGCTGTATAATGCGTACGATAAGTTAACTCATACGCTCTCATTCTTGATACATTGCTTGTTTGATCGCTGGGAAGAAGTAATGCATGATATGATGATTCGTCCGCAAGTGTGAGTTGTAGCTTATTTAAACATTTCAACCCTCAGGAAGCCTAGAGAATGTTTGTATTTGTTCAGATTGTATGTGTACTGGAGTTTGACAATTCATTTTCTAGCAACACCGTTCAAGCAGTCTTGTGTTTTGGGCAACTTATGAGAGCAAAATGATCTAAAACCATCATAGTTTTAGTCATGTCCCTCTTTGAATTCATTCATTGCTACTGTCTGGAAAGCTATAGTCGTGAGGAACAGCTGAGGCGCATGTAGCATCAGGTCTGGCAGGGAAGGGCTCTTCTGGTGTGTGGGTCAGCTGTCCTGGACACGGGCCAGTCCACTTGACATTATGTTACCCTCTGCTTGTACCTCTAAATGCTCAATGAATTCATTATACCATACAAGCTTGCATTATTCCTCTGTTATTTTCACATATTTATAATATAAAAGTTACATTGCAGGTTTTGTGCTTTCTACTGGTCTTTTATGCAGCCATAGCTTAGGCCTGCTGGAAAGAAAATGATGTCTTCTAAGCACATAAAGCTGCTGTAAGCCTCTGTTTCCTATTGTAAGCTGTTTTACCGGATTCTCTGCCATCTGCTTTGAGTGGTGATTTATATACCTTTTAGATTTTCTTTCCTCTGACTGCCTGTCAGTACTCGACTGTAGTAGGAGCTCATGTGGGATGTGGATGACGCTGCAACAGCTCTTCGCGACGCCCCCTAGACTGGTCACATGTCTCCATCCCACAGACGTCCAAGTCAGTGTGTGATGTTTTCTCCTACACACTGATAAATTTGTGCACAAATTATCTTGCACTTTCCTCTTGGTTTGGCTCCTCAAGGCAGTAGCCTTTTTGACTGTAGAGCACATTCATTCAGCACATCATTTCTGTCCATTTTTCATGGAATAAATAACAAATCATTAATGTTTGAGGCACTATGTGAACATTGACATCAATGCATGTTGGTCTCAAATAAACAGTGACAAAGTCCCGTACTGTGGAGAACAGGGCTTACTTGGCATGCATACTCCTACATGCTGTCAAGCCAGTAGAGAGAAAACGCTGCTGATTTGATCACGGCCTAATGGAATGTGGGAGCTTAACAGCCTTTCAGCTTTCAGTTTTATATAATTCAAAATAGATGTGCTCTGCAATTAGATGTAAGCGGAAAACAATTTGGACTATCACGTTTCTCAGAAATGGTCATAGGTCTCGACATAATTTGGACACTTAATTTGTCTCATTGTGTCTCTTGAACAGTGAGCGTTGGTGGCGTTCATGCCGATATTAGCCATATGGGAGGTTATGTAATAAAGCAGAATAATTGATATTTTAGTACCCTGGATCAAGGAGTGTTAGGTTCAGCACTGGCTTGGGGACAGATTAAGGGAATTAAGTTACCATTCCCTCCATGTTTGTCTATAATGCCCTTGTCATCTTTCAATCAATAGGGTTAATCAGATTACATTTTAGGTTGTAAAGCTTCAGTCTGTGATATAATGAACAATATGTCCGGTTTGGTTGATTATCAGCTTTGTCATTAGAAAAACCTGCTGCCCTCCAGCTGGAACAGCTCTTTATCCTCTCACATCCACATGTCTGCCCGCAGCCTTAGACTTTGGTTAAAGATGTACCTTAAGCCATTTGCAGGCCGGGTTACCATGGCTCTCTCAGGATGATGTTTTAATGATCCAGCAAGTATTTGAATTGTCACTTGTTGTTGATCAGCTTTGTTTTATCTGCTTCTTTTCAGGAACCTATAAAATCCAGGGCACCACAACTTCATTTGGAGTATAGATTTTACAAACAGTTGGGGAATTCAGGTAAGAAAGCTGCATGTGTGAATGTGTACTGCATCTAATTTTGATTGTTATGGGCGCCCCTGTACATTTTCTTGTTTTACAAGTCATCTATAATGCTGGCAAGCTGATATGTCACCATAACATAATTGTCTTGAAAGATGAAGAAGTGCGCTTTTTGCTCTGAGGGAGGGGAACATGTATTGCCTTTCCTAAAAACCCTGCTACAAAGGCTCAATGGATTAGCTAGTTTTCAAAATGGCCACTGGAACTACACAGGCTCCCAGGCACAATCTGGTTTTCTGAAAAAGCCCTCAAGCTCACTTGAGGAGCTTTTCAAAAGATTCACATTGGATCTGTACTTTGTCAATCTGTCTTCATTGGAGCTGGTGTATAATGTGAATATGATGCCTTTGCCACAGACTAAAGCACCAATAAAATTCTCTTCTTTGAGTGAAACATTGAACTTTATATTGTCCTCAACAAGAATATGTATCATCAATTTCAAGGGCTGCGTTATAATATTATAGTGGCTGGTTATAATGGTTATAAAACTTCTTCTACAAGCTTTAATTCCAATGTCCCACCTCTGTAAAAACACCCAGTGTTGAAGTCTGATTTTATATGATTATTGATATTTATACTGATTATTATGGGGACAAAATCAATAAACACTGTGATGCTCCGGGGATGTCATCATATTATGGAGAATTCTCCAATGTTTCTTGTGTTTCTTTGGTTGTGGAAATTGTTAAGTCGCTTGTGTGACAATACATTAAAAACATGTACAGTTGTCGACAAAAGTCCTGCAGTCTCCCCATGCCACTATGTTTTGATGTCAGATGGCACAAGTTAAGTTACTGAATGCTGGTTTCTTCTGTTGCTGGGATACACTCTGGACATCAATACCATCATTACCATCATCCATATTTGAAATTTAACTGTTGTGGTTGTTTCCCCTCTGGGCAATCCTACTAGAAGTCATGTTGACTTGGTGGTGCATAAATACACATGGGCTGCGACTGCCCATGAGTATTTATGCACACTTGAAATGTCAACAGGGATATTTGCAGTGCAATGTCACACAAGTTAGCTGAGCTCATGTATAATAATGAAAAGTGTCATTGTCTTTTCTCTATTTCATTTAATCTCAACTTTTGCTTTGCTTTCTATTGGCCATCCATTAAAATAAAGTGGATTTTTTTTGCTCATGGATTAAGAAGCGTCACTGCAGTATGTTCGAATAATTTGACTGTGAATGTGTGCACAACCTGTTGAAGTCATTGGTTCACTGATAAAAGAGCAAATTACGCATTTGTTTTTTCCAACACAAGATACTCTCATAGTTGAACAAAATAATTATTAAAAACTGCTGTAGATTAAACATCCCATTTTCATCTTTGAAATAATTGCACCTTAAAGAAGCTGAACGATTGTGGTGGAAATTAGTGCCTAATATACTGAACAGGAAGACACATCCAAGGTCTGTTGATAGTTGCAACGCAACTTGGCAAAAATGAATTCAGGGCAAAAACTCACTTTTTATTTAATTGATTAATATACTTATATATTAATCAATTATTTATTATATCATTTATATTATTAATTTATTTTATTTATACTGTAGTTGCCTTTGAAAAACTTTGATCAATGGCAGTGCCAGTGAGTACTCATTTCCTTCTCATCTTTTTTGTATGCCTTCAATTTGTCAAAGATTGTCATGTTGCTATTTCTGAATCTGCAATGAATAATTTTTTTTTTTTTTTAATCTGTTCTGTGGCACTTATACATGGATTTATCTCTCCACTTGAACATCTCGGCCTTGCTTGTGTCATTCGGGCAGTCCTTGACTATTTATAGATGGCCCTTTACAAGCACTTGGGCCTTTATGGTGTGTTTGTTTGGACGGTTTCCACAGTTTGTACTTCTGTTAACCATGATTTCACTGCAGTTCTGGAGGTGATGGCAGAGAAAACATAAATATCTTCAGCACACAAGGTGTGGTCAAACATTCCCTATAACTGCTCTTGTTTATTGCTGCTCCCAATGTGGTGGGGAGTCTTGTGTTGTGGTATTGTGCACATGCACCAAAAACTAATTTCACACCTGAAAAACAAAATCTCTCACCTACCAAATGATTTTACTTGTTATGATAATGACAAACTTTTCCTCAGTTTGGACTGTGGCATTCAGGTTATGAATATAAGAATATAACCTGACTTCTGGGAATATGTGGAAAGGGTTTCAATTAAATACATTTCTTAACCAGTTCATTAGTTAAACAACTGATTTGAGTAACTTTCAAAATTATATGGACCCCTATTTAACACATCTGTGCGTCTCTATTTCGACAAAACCTTTGATTTGAAATATTTACATTAGAAAATGTGAAAAAGCTCTGCCTATCAAGCGCTTCATTTCGTGGGAGATGAAATCTGGTTCTCAGCAACGACGCCCACACTTCCATGATCGGTCAGGAGAATACCTGCAGCCCGCCTCTGCTCACAGCTGCTGCCAACAGTGACCTCCATTAAACTTCATGGAATGGCACACTTACAAGTGAAAGTCTCTTGCTGCCAAAGCGCCATTTCTTCATCATCAAACTAATTGGCGTGTACCGACCTCCTTTGCTCTGCTGTTTAGAGATGAACATACGCAAAGCCCTTGCTTTAGTGGAACAGAGAACGGGGGGTAAACAACGTCACTGTAACTCCAGACTCTGGTTAAATATTGGAGACATGGCTCGGTTCTGTCTCTCACTTCTGTGTCTGACTGCTATGATGGACAAATCTGTCTGAGATTTCATTTTATCTCTAGGTGAGTGTGTTCATTGAGATCATATCATGTTGCTGATTTTGCCAAAAGGGTCTAGCACGGTGTTCCTTCATTGCAAATATTCTGTGGTACACCACTGAAGGATCCTCAGCCAAAGTCCTGTAGAAAATCCCTTTCAATTTTCGAAAAATTGTAGCTACTGACACTATTTTGGCATGCTATTTTCAAAAACACATTGCAGAAAATATAGTTGTGATTTTGATTTCAGTTTG
This sequence comes from Synchiropus splendidus, assembly GCF_027744825.2. Classification (NCBI taxonomy): domain Eukaryota; kingdom Metazoa; phylum Chordata; class Actinopteri; order Syngnathiformes; family Callionymidae; genus Synchiropus; species Synchiropus splendidus. The sequence goes on from NC_071334.1 coordinate 36,147,709, forward strand.
GGGAATTTTCAGACAAATCTTGAACATTCTTTGCCTCAGCTTCATAACAATGATGCTGTTTTGCTTCACATTTCGGGGTGCATTTATTTTAAATTTTTTGCCAACTTTTAGCCAACACGTTCTTGAGGTGAAATGAGGTGAAACTGGATCATTTTCCACACCTTTTGAAAAACTGGTATACCTTGTGTGAGTGTCAATTTACTGTAGTTGCCCTGGCCACATTTGCTAGTTCCCATTCAGCTTGAGCAGTGACATACACAGCTGTTGTTCTTAAATTAGGAGGTACTCATCCTTGTTTCTCCCAAATCTCAGTTGACTGTGAAATTCTTCTTGTGAGTGCAGAAGCCATGTATGACTTGCTACAAAATGCTACAAAAGACAAGATCATTTGACAACATAGTGTGAACAGTGCAATCTCCTTGTACAAGATGAATATAGTTGTGACTCAGGCCATGCACAGCTTGAGCTCTAGCCTCTTTCATTAGAGGCCCGCTAAACAATTATTCATGTTAATATTTTAGATATAAAAACCTAGCCTGTGACTTTATCCATGTGATACCAGTTGAAAGGTTAGTTTGTGCATGAGTGTCAAAAAGAAAGTTGTGTTCAAAAGAAAGTGAACATGATTATAGTGCTGCTGTGTGACAATGCACTCACTAATATTGAAGGGCAACATTTCTATTTTGGAGATCAGATTAAGTTCGATGCGATCTATATATATACAGAAATGGCTACTACTGGAGAAGCAAAGGGGACTTTTTAGCAAAAGCGTGAAACAAACCCTCAAAGATAACAACCCAGTCTTTCTGAATAAGCACTTAATTTGGTCTACTTGTCACAGAGCCGGATGCATGCATGACTAGCGGCTCTTCAGTGAGAGGAAAATCAACTGACCTAGTTTCTCCAAGATCACAAGACAACTTTATTCTGGTTGTTGCTACCTATTATGTTCATTTGTTTAAAATTTTTGCAGAGGTTTGACGAGCTCCCTGCCCCCCAGGCCGAAGCACTGATCACATTTCATTCTCTGGACAGGGACTTTTCTAGCCTCCTCAGTAGCACTCATTCATGCTGTGGCATTTCAGTTGTATGGCCACGTAGTGCGAATCTTCCACGATAATGCTGTCAGTTGCAGTATGAGGAAAGAATTATATTTTAATAATCGAAGAAGCAGGCTGTTAGACGTACATGAAGACTTTTTCTCCCCGAATAGAACCTTTCTATTAATGGATTTCTAATTATTTGGCACAAGACATTGGGCCGGGGCAAAGTGGGCCCACCTGTTCACGCACACTGTCAGTCATTGAAATGAACGTGTATCTGAAACAGTCAACATCTTAAGTGCATTGTTTTGTTTTTGGATGAGAACGTAATCATGAAAAAGACTGAACTGAACAAACGTATCATTGCACTAATGTTACGGTTGGGCATACGTGAAAGTAGGGATGTCCCGATACCACTTTTTTGATGGAGCATTGAGATTTACCGATGGGTAATTAATAATACCACAAAAGCATTTTTCAATTATGATTATTTTCAGCACATGTTCCCTGAACAAACATGACACTAAGGCATATGCGCCAACTCTGCATATGCTGATACATATTATCTAGGATCCTGGAATTGCCTACTGGCTTACGTACAAACTCATTAAGTCAACAGCATTGTGACACATATTGTTTTATTATGACATTTTCCTGGATTTTCAGTGACGTGAATCACTTGTGCTCACTTTACACCACGTCTTACTACAGTTTACATGTGTCTTAAGCCAGTGAAAAATAAGTATAAATAAAATGTTGAAATAAGAATTCAATGTAAATGTGATGCCTTTGCTGATTAAACAGATTGGACCTTAATTTCTACCATTTAATGAGCATTCTATGTTTGATTATAGTTATTCTGGCCCTGCTTATGTTATGTGAGATGTGTGATATCTATGAAACGGAATGCAGCTTAGTTTAAAAAAAACAAAACAAAACAAAAGCTTCAGTGTGTCTGACTGTAATACTGTTTCCATCTTGGTTTTGTACCATTACGACGTTTCTTTGGTTAGACATGAGATTGGAAATGTGCTGAAGTTGACTTGCTTCTGCCTTGGAGAACAAGTACAGGCTCCTGGCTGTTACTGAACAGAAGTTTAGTCAGAAATAACCTAAAAACTTTGCTCTTCCTCCCACCGCTTCAACAGTGCTGGCAGCAGCTGTGGGCACCAATCTTTGCTCACCACCACCACCCGCCCGAGATGATAATACACTGTGTGCTTTCTGTTTGTGATGACTGGGCTCTGAATGCCCTCTAGATTTGGGCCAAGCTTCTGTGAGTCAGCAACAGTGAGTGTTTGTCACTGCTTCATCTCCAGCTTCATTAACAGGATAGTCCTTGAGACAAAAGTGCTGGTGGGATTGTGTCTCTATTCTGATCATTTAAACAAACATGGGACCACCATGGCCAAGCTACGGCTGCGAAGGGGTTGAGAATCTGTGAATTTCAGTCATATTCTGCGAAATTACAGGGCGGAAACACTCTTTTTATGGAATTATGATGACGCTACGAGTAGGGCATTATACTGGCACTAATAATCAGACATTTAGGGCGTCCTGCTGAGAAAAACTGGGCGTCCATTTCTTTTATGTTTTGCAGTTCAGGGCCACAGGACACCTAGACACCCTCTAGCTAGAAGCCTAGATTTATCTAGTAGGTAGATAAATAGTGCAAGATATTGACCAAAACAGATAGTAGTAGATAATAGAGTTGGATTAATAGGCTTTTGTCGATTCGATTTTATCCTGATGTGTGGGGTTTGATTTGATTTATGAGAGGCTTCTGATACAGAATATTGAGATTTGATTGCACTAAAATGAATTTAATTTCCATATTTAACTAAGATAAGATCTGGGTACTGAAGGCTACTCTTTCGATGTCTGTGGATTTTGAGAAGGGATTCCTATATGTACTTAATGTATCAGGTCTGGAAGAAGGACTGGGTCCACTATTACTTCTTGTTCTTCTGGTATAAAACGGTCCTTCCAGGGATTATACACATGAAGCATATTTACCATTGACAAAAATATGTTTCATGTGAGATTATGATTGGTAGCGGGCAGTTAGTCTGTGTAGTTCCACTCCTTAATGCTTTTGAACATCAGATCAGACAGAAGGTGATATGTGCTAAGTCAAAATGTAGTGTCATTCTGACAATCCTACATTTCCTTATTGTGCTCTTCAGGCACCGCTCTCTGGTTTTATCTCTGAATAAACTCGAAGTCAAAATGAGTGAATCTGTGATTAATGTATGTCAGAAAGTACCTTTCAACTCACTTAAGAACTCACAAAAAGGCGTCCAACTCATCGTGTTGATGACTCGTCCACATTCTTGAAAGTTCACATGCATGACCGGGAGAATGGGTGTGGTGGTTTCAAGTAGCAAAGTATTAATCAGATGGTTGTTGACAACTTTGTCCGTTGTCCTCCTCAACTGCTTTCCATGCAGTCTCAGGTGAATCTGTCATTTTGTTTTTGTTAATGATCCTCCTCTTGTGTTTAATTCTTATGAATTAGCCAGAGTGATGGTTCTCTTCTGTGCCAGCCAAATGAACCTTGAGTTGCAGGACTTTCCCTTTAGAGTGTTTTTCAGCCAAAGCTTGCTTCTCAGGTTCATTACTTTTAATTAAGCCGGACTTCTTCTGAACAGCTAAAATGACCTTCTTCTTTATGAACTTCTTTAATTATCTAGAATGGAATGGGAATAGCAGATTGTGAAGCACTTGACTTCTCACATAAGATTCCAAGATTTTTCACCTTGTCTTTAGGCTTTCAAATTTCTCGATCACTCCATATAGAGCCTCATGTCAGTATTATTAAGTATTTGAGTCTCATTCTTGGGGACAAGATGACATGCCTTATTACATCTTCATCTGGCCCCACTGTTTATTTTTTTGATGACCAAATAAAGCAAGTCGTGGCAATACTTTGTGAAAATTGTTGCTGGCAGGACTTTCCATTAATGTAGAGACACTCCATCATCAGTCCGATGCTCTGTGTTGAGTTTCTACGATGTGGAATATAAATAAAAAGTGAGGATTGTTCAGGCTTCATTTGAGTATATTGCTTTTCTTTGGACAGCTGACTGGGAGGGGTTGGAGTGCATTGCAGCAACCCATTCCATTCCATCATTAATTTGTACTGCAGCATAAAACACCCAACTGAATAGATTTATTTCTTTATAAAGAAATACATGCTTGTACACAGGGTTATTTCATGCATTTATTCAGCCACACCCCTGAAGTTATCCCACCGTTTGGGCCACCATTCTTATTGTGTTGTTTTTCCTTCTGAGAAGTTCATTGACAAATTTGTGCTTCTCATTACTCAGCAAATAAGACTGCTGTGGTGTTTTGACTACATGTTGTCCTCAATTTGATCTTGCCTTATGTATGAGTGTAGACAATTGTAGTCCAAACCGGTCCTCAAGGGCTGCAGTGGGAACAATTTGGACTCCTATGTTCTAGGCCTTTTTAATCGTTAAAAGAATGAACGGTCAATGTGAATGGAAATGGAAAAATTGTTTCCTGAAACACATTTTCTTGTCCTTTAACAGAGGGAATACCGCAGGTGTACTACTTTGGGCCCTGTGGGAAGTATAATGCCATGGTTCTGGAGCTGCTCGGGCCCAGTCTAGAAGACCTATTTGACCTCTGCGACCGGACCTTCTCCCTAAAAACCGTCCTCATGATAGCCATACAGCTGGTAAGAAAAAAAGTTTATCCTTGTTTATTCACTTGTGTTTATCACGACTATTGAGGCAAAAGAGACAATGGCATTCATACTGTACAGTGAAGTGTATGATTTGATGGTAGAAGAGGAGCACTACGATGAGTTCATTGCACAAGCATGCCTGTAGTTAAAACTGACTACTTACTAATGTATTAGGCCACCACTTGCATTTGTTTATTGTTGAGTTTATTATTTAGTGATCCATTGTTTGATCTTAGTTAAAAGTGGTGAAGAGGAGAGTCTAGGCAGATTGGGACAGGTGGAGATCTGTGACTGAAGAGTGGCAGCTGGAGTGGAAGGGCAGCTTTACAGGGCAGTATAGACCTGCCATGGTGGATGGTTTTGAGACAGTAGCTCTGACGCAAGAACAGGGGTTGCAGTTTGAGTCAGAGATAAAATGCTCCATTGGAGGTTTCTAAGAAGGACCTGAAGTATATCAGAGAGATAACTCGTGTTGTAAGGTTTGGAGACAAAATTAGGGAGACCAGACTCTGGTGGTTTGGGGGCATGGAGAGGAGAGTCAGTAAAGAATGCTTGGAATCATAGAACTGGGCAAGAGAAGAGGTGGAAGAAGTTCATGGAAACGGTAAGGGATGTGACTGGAGGATATGATCAAGACAGGTTAAGGTACAGCGGGCTGACTTACCGTGGCAACCCCTGATTAAAGCACTTTACCAAGTGGGGATGTTTGAACCACATAGAAGGAATCTTGTCACTTACCTGTGCTTGTGTTCTTCTAGATTACTCGGATGGAGTACGTCCACAATAAGAGTCTAATTTACCGGGATGTGAAGCCAGAGAACTTTCTCGTGGGGCGACCAGGAAGCAAGAGGCAGCACACTATCCACATCATTGACTTTGGTCTGGCCAAAGAGTACATAGACCCTGAGACCAAAAAACACATCCCATACCGGGAGCACAAGAGTCTGACTGGAACGGCGCGCTACATGAGCATCAACACACATCTGGGGAAAGGTGATGCATCGGTTTTAACCTATCCCATCACGACAAATTCAAAGAATCCAGTTATTTCCAGTTATGTGTGCCTAAGTGTGTTCTTGCTCAAGTTTGTGATTACACTCTTAATTTGAACATGTTCTATTGAGCACAAGAAATCGTTCATTTATTATTTCATCTAATCACGAAAAATAAAAACACAAAAACCTTGCAAGTACAATATATACTTTGACATGAATATGATAATTATATGTATTGTATATAAAATATATTTTGGGAAAACACATTAAAAAGGGAAATCACTTTTATCATAAATATGCTAACCACTGAGAAACACTGGTCATCTTGCCTGTTAATATGTATTATTTTCCAGTTTGTTTGTGTAGCTTTCGTGGGCTGCTTTAACTCTTATCTGACTGTTTCTGATAACCAACAGTCTTCTTTTCATTTTCTGCCGTGAGCCCTGAAAACTCTCCATACTCTGTCGGATGCTTGTTCTTTCTGCCCATTAAAGTAGCTGTGTTGAAGCCTTTTAACAAGCATCCCTACAGATATTCTTTTGTCGCAATGTGTTACAAGATGAAAACTTGAATTTACATCACAGACACACTATTACTGCCTACATGTTGCTGCGCTGTAAGTGGGAAAGGGGCAGGGGACACTACTCACAGACACAGGGGGCTCCTACTGCAGGCTGCCCCAGGTGATCAGTAGTGAATGATGACCAGCATATATCAGTCACTTACTTTTTCATGGATATCAGCTGATCATGATCGGTGACCGATCAAATGGAGCGCCGCTACTTATTATTCGTAAGCAGGCAATTTTGAGTTTCTCCACTGATGCCTGTCTGAATGGAAAATAATTCCAGTAACTGTATTTTGTTTCTTTAATTGGGCAAACAATGATTTACTGTTTGAAGCCAACCTTATTTTATTTTGTTTTGCAGAGCAAAGCAGAAGGGATGATTTGGAGGCGTTGGGTCACATGTTCATGTATTTCCTCCGAGGAAGCCTCCCTTGGCAGGGCCTAAAGGTACTTCAGTTGAGAAATAAATTGTGCTATTGCCTTTTATGTTAAATGCAAAATTGCCTTTAAGAAGTCTTCAGAAGTACCCCGCTTTCTCAGTCCGTCCATCTCTTCACATGTCTGGCTAGAATGTGTGACTTCACTTCAACAAGCAACAACTCCACTCATGATATTTCTTTCGGAATTAATCTGTTAGAACATGCCGAAAACCACCATAATCATGTCTGTCCATTTGACCATTTTTCTGAAGGCGTGGGGGCCACATTCGATTACAAGTAGCGGAAACCCTGCTGTGTCATTAGAGGAATTCCCATGGTAGAGTTTATATTTCCCGTGAGGTGTTTTTGCACCTTATTCTTCAGTCCGTTAGAAAGTATTTATGCAATGACTACAGTTAATCAGTCTATAATTCATCACGGGACTTCTCATAAGAATTCTTGGATGGCTCTATGGATGTGGTGTAAGGATCAGCAACACAGTCGGCCGCAATTGAAAATCATCTTTCTTCTATTGAAAACAAGATTTTCTTTGTTCCCTCAGTAATTCTGTTATATAAAACAATTCCAGATGCCGGTACTGAAGAAAACAGAAAGCTGTTTCTCTGCTGTTAAGTAGGAGGAAAACATGAAAGGCCTACATGAAATAGGAAAAGGAGATGTGAACATTTGTTAGGTGGGAGGAAGCTTGCAGTAGTGATGGATGTAGGATGGTGGAGGATGCCACGTGACTAAGGCCAAAACAACTTCTCGCTATTATGAGACAATACAATGACACAATCACATTTGTGCATAGTTCTATTGGAGGTACAATTATTAGTTTGCAGTTTGTTTCCATGATGAATCCATCAATGTGCCTCAGAATCCTCCCACAGTCCTCAAGCTTACAATGGGTTAATTGATGGCCTGAAATTCTCTGCAGGCGTCCGTTTGCTTTCTCAAATATGAAATGATTATGTTCCAAACTTGAGTAATGAATCAAACAGATGCCACCTCTGTATCATGGGCAACGTGTCAGCAGAAATGAATTTTGCTAGAACAAACATTAAGGTCCTTTAATATGTGAATTTATCCAGGGGAGACGAGTGATGACAATACTTGTTCTTACTGTTGAAACGCTCTAAGTTGGAAACGGCTAGCATAATATTTCTGACCTGTCTGTTTCTTTGTCCCCCAACAGGCCGACACTTTGAAGGAGAGGTATCAGAAAATTGGGGACACCAAACGTGCAACGCCCATAGAAGTTCTTTGCGAAAGCTTTCCCGGTCAGTAGATCAGGCTGTAACGGAAAGTTAAAACTCACGATTCATGACTGTTATTTATTTCACTTTTGTACCGGTTGACAGAACTTGACATGAATAATGTCAGAGATTCCCTAGAAATAACGATTAACTCTGAAGGTCTTTTGCTACAGAAGAGATGGCCACCTACCTGCGCTATGTGAGGAGGCTGGATTTCTTCGAGAAGCCCGATTACGATTACTTGAGGAAGCTCTTCACAGACCTCTTCGATAGGAACAGCTTTGTCTTTGACTACGAATATGACTGGGTCGGCAAATCACTTGTGAGTTTCTCTGAGTGGATGTTTCTTTACTCCAAATACTTACTTACTCAGGATGAGTTTAGCTCAAACATAGATGCTCAAGCAGCAGCTCTGACCTCTTGGATTCTCTTGAGCAACAATGTTTTCATGTTTTCCCCAGCCCACTCCGATAGGTCCCATCCCCAGTGACACGCCACTGCAGCCCAGCAGCAGAGACAAAGCACAACAGCAGACCAAAAACCAGGTGAGTTCATCAAGATCGATTGTGTTTACAAAAAGCAGCAATAAAAAATAGCAGGGAACACACATGCCAACCAGTGCACTGGTCCATTGACCGAGCGACCAGCCAACCCTGTTGTTCCAGTTTCCAGGTATTTTCTCCAACTGTTAGCTACTTCGTTGTGAACATGGCTGCAACACTTCCTCCTCACACCTTGTCGGCAGTTGTGTCGATTATTCTTAGACGCAATGGGATGTCTCTGGCTTGACTTCACTGCTCACCTTGCCACTCTAAGCTCCAGTCATTGCATGTATGAGTTGAAAATGCAGACTGCAATTTTCACACCATAATGACAGTCTATAAGCTTAGTGTGTGACAAAGTGTCTCCTCCTGTTTAATCGCATGCTATCTGAGCCTTGTCCAGTAATTTAAACGTAGCAGTTCATTAACCAGCATAAATCAGACATAGAAATATTTGCTGTGGACACTGTTGTTGTGCTGAGTAGGGACTTGCTGTTTCTAGTCAGGCTATACAGGAGGTGCTTCAGACTTTATGATGAGTTATTACTGTGGACTTTGACATCCCGGCCACCTATTCAGTCCAATATTGTGTTAAATCCTACAAGAACCTGGTTTTCCTATAGTTCTCTACTTCATAGCCTGTGAAATGATTTGAATAGCCCTCTATTGTAATGCAGTTGCTCTGTGTGAGCAGAGCAGCCACTTTTCTAATGAACTCGAAAAATATCACATGATTATTATATACTTTTAAATGTATAATTTACATAGGAATCCTGACTATAGATCCTTATATGGGAGTTATGCAAGATCAACAGCTAAATTATTTATGGTAGTGATGGTGTTATTTTCAGTTTCTCTTCAGTGCAAAACACATCACAAAAAATAGTCTGTATTTGAAAATGATTGTTCATGTATTTTCAACTGGAATGGAAAAGTAATGTGTTGCCAATGAGATGCTATCTTAATTGAAACTATAAATTTCCAAAAAAAAACTGATTCTGATTTGTAGACCCTGGAAACTCCTGTACTTTCTTACCACTGTCAGCAATCACTTAACCTGTTAGTGACAGTATCAAGGCTGTTTTCTTTCACTCCTGCATGTCTGTACCAGTGTGGTGATCTGTGCTTTGACACAAATTTTGCTTCCCTCTTCTCTTGGATTAACATAGTTTGTCTTAACAAGCCTGCTTCTGCTTGGGAGATGTGTTCTATAATTTTTGTTTTGTTTTTATTTCCCCTTCCCCTTGTCCCTCACTGCCACCACCACACCGACCCTTACACTACACCCTCCCCCCTCTCCTCCTCATCGCATCCCAACCACCTGCCTCCTCAACCCCCTTTTTTTTGCTCTATGCGTCAAGTCGCCTGAGCCCAAAGGAAGTGAGTCTCAGCCCACTCCCGTGACCAATAAGGAGACTCTGGGGTCGCACCTCACAGCTGAGCGGCTGGGGGGCTCTGTCCAGGTACTGCAGCTGCTACTGCTCACATGGCATCTTGTAGTGCATGACTGCTTTTGTTATGCTTGTGAATGCTGCCTCCTCACTACTTACGTATGTCTCCCCCATGTATGTATTTCTGTTTGTTTTCACCTACCTCTCCTGCTCATTGGCTCCCCCTGCTGTTGTTCTGAGTTGACCTGCAGCTTTCATGTGAAGGTCCAAACGTCTTCTGTCAGTGGAAACATCTGTGTTAGCTGCTCAGGGTGAATCAGAAGAGGAGGTCTCATCACTGCCTTCCATATTTGATTCATAAAACTCATCCAAGTCCCTCCATGAACATGTCATGGACCTTTTGCCATTTAGCTTTTTTAGAACAGCAGGTTTTGAACTTCCTATGACGTAGCTTGAGTTGGGATTTTTTTTCTTTTCGAGTGTGCAAGCTGTACTACCGTCATTCTGACCGCCTTGACATGGACAGCAATCAAGCCGTTCAAATCCCTTAAACTATTGTACTGTGTGATTGTCAGACCTTATTTTTGTGTAAGCCCGTCTCCACCAAATATTGTTTTTGTCCTTAAGAAATGTAGAATTATGTTTCATAGTGTTGAATGGTGTGATGAATGCAGTCCAATTATTTCAGTAGAGAAAGGAAGAGTAGCTAAAGACAAGGAGGAATTAGATGTCCTGTTTTAAAATTTAAATGTATCATTCATTTTCGGTGACACATTTAAAAACACATTCAATGTCTGAAGTATGCATTCAAAGACGGCAGTATCGTATTACATTACTTTAGTTAACTGTTGAAGAAGAGTGCCGTCCATGTGAACGTATCCCATGGTGGCTAGTAGATTTGAAATGAGTCGACCGCCGATCAGTGTCTCGACAGTTTTCACGTTCGATGGCGTTCTGTGTCCACACAGGTGATGAGCTCGACGAATGGCGAGCTGAACACGGACGATCCCACTGCAGGACACTCCAACGCTCCCATCACTGCTCCCACCGAGGTCGAAGTCGCTGACGAAACCAAGTAAGTAATGGTTAAACAGCCTTATCTTGCTCAGACCTGTATGTGCTCATGAACTACCTCACTCTAGCGCAGGGTTCTTACCCTTTTTGATCCAGAACAAGTAGGCCTGAGGCCCATACAAATGATAGAACTGATTCATGACTCTGACCATATTTAATCTACTTACGCGTAAACAAACCAAAACCTTGTGAAATGACATGAAAACATGTGATCATTGCAAAGATATTTATTTGTCATCGCAAAGCCCTATCAGCAGTAGAGCCAGATACCAGTCATAGAAAAGAAATACACTTGATGCAAACTGGAAATTGGAAAAACTGAATAAAAATCTGAAAAAAAATATGTAAAAAATCATTAAATAGAAATAATATATTTAATTTAAACTTTGAAACTGAAAACACAAGCATCTGAAAGTTGATCTCTACAGACGCACTGAAAACCAACTGTTTCTTTGAGCAACTGATTGTTGAGTTTGTTGTTTAGAAAAATATCCTTAAACTACTTATGGACAACGAGCAGCATGGGAGCCATGTGTGACACAATGCAGGTCACGACAACTGCCCTGGCAAAGCTTAATGAACTGCATGTATGTGTGTGCAGGTGCTGTTGTTTCTTCAAGAGGAGAAAGAGGAAAGCGCTTCAGCGGCACAAGTGAACCAAGAGAAGGAAGAGAACTTGAAACATTGTGGTCACTGTCAAGATTTAAATGGAACTACACAAGACTCCCCTCTCTTTGTCCTGCTTTGTCCTCACCTCCTCCTCCTCACTTGACTTCCTGTCACTGTGCCGCCCTTGCTCTCACTCACTCTCCCTCTCTTTCTGTCTCTCCCCCACCCTCCCTCCTCTCAGTTCTCCCTGGCTACTGGCGAGTAAAAGGAACGTTGCAGTTCTACTGACTACACAACAGACTTTGATTCCTTTTTATCTATGAAAATTACCTACATGGCGTCGGGTAGGGGCTCGAGAAAACGTTTAAAAAAGCTGTAACAATGAAATCAAATACTGTGGCGTGAATATGAAAAAAGATACTGTTTGAAACAGTTGTTGTATTCTAGATTCCATAACGAAGGTGTGTTGTTGCGACTGTTGATCAGGTGATGCATTGGTGGTCCGAGTGAAAGACGTCTGCTCCGTAGGAATCTCTGCTCTTCTTTTCTTCCTTTGGTGTGTGTTTTTTGGGATCAAATTAAAGCGGTGAACAGTGCAAATGTTAATTATGAGAGACACGGGAAGCATTTCATCTGCAACAAAAATTGGAGGATGTTTGTTTTGTTTTGGTTTTCTCTTTTTTGTAATTGAATCCTGAGTTTTCAAATCCCTGCGTTGAGAACTTATTTTTATGTTGTAGTGTTCTGGAGTTCAGTTTCTTTCCTCACTCTGGCTTTTTTGTCTGTCAAAATGGACTTTGTAGCACAGTCACTGGCCTCAGGTACTGTGGAAGATTGAAGAGGAAAAGATAAAGCTCTCTTATTATTATTATTATTGCACTTTTTAAAAAAAGGTTAAACAGTGACAGTGGAAAGTCTAGGTTTGAAATTAACAATTAAGAAAACAATATAATAAAGACTGATCTAGGAAGAGTTTGCGACGCTTGTATCTGAAAGATGGCAGAACACTTTGATTTACATGGGGTGAAGATCTGTCTTTTTTCTTTCTTACATCAAAATTATTTACCAGGAAATCATAGTTTGTGCCTTTCTAAGTAAAATGTTTAAAGCTCAAGTCGTCATTTAATGTCTTCTTATCCTTCAACTGCTGCAGTGTGAGTGCGCATGTGTGGACACGGTTCTTTTTGTGATATCGAGCTTTTACTGACACCCAGTGGTCTGTACGTGCTGTTGCATTTGGACCAACGCCGTCGTTTCTTCTTAAAGACGGGAGTTTTGAGATGGCGGTATGAATCCGAATGACCCCCATGAGTTAATCCACATTGAGGAAGGATTCTTAAATCCGCCGCTGGACAGAAACCCAACTGATGTTATGGAAAATTAAATCACTTTCTATCGTCTCTTAATGTTGTTTGTCCACATTTACGACGCCTACCGGCATCCCTTTGGGGATGTTCAAAGTCTGCAGTGGCCAGTTGCTGGTTTGTTTTTTGGTGAGTAAAGAATTTGTAACTTTGACCAACTGTGGTGCAGCGACGTTGTGCCTGACCATTGTTGGTTGAAGGTACTAAGAAGGCTAGCGTAAGAATTGGACTGATCTCTTGTATATATGTGTGTGTGTATATATATATATATATATATATATATATATATATATATATATATATATATATATATATATATATATATAAACGCAAATTGTGACATAACTAGCGTGACCCATTCGCAAAAACAATAATTGCAGCAGCAAAGGGTTCACGTTGGTCCGTGAGGAGGTGTGAACTTTGCTGGACTACTGGACAGGAAACGTCACCCTGGACCAGTTGGACAGGAATGCAGAAGTTTTATTTGTCTCAGTACCAAGAAGGCCTCAAGTCATGAGGGAACACTGCCACAGCTTTACAGTAAACTTGACATTGCGTGTGTTTTCATGTTCATTTTGCAAGGAAATTGCAGAAACACAGTGCGTACTATTGAGCTTTATTAACACTACACTCAGAGTGATTACTGATGGTAGCGTGCAGAACAGAATAACGATCACATCGATCAGTAACCAGACTTTTATCAGTGAACGTATCATGCTTCTGACAAGATGGCGTGACACGAATGAAGAGGCCAGGTTCTTACCCTGTCCTTCGTGTTCATTTCCAGGAACCTCTCTCTCATTGCCACTTGCTGTCTTCATAGACCTGTTGTGGGTGATGGTGGTCGTATGCTATCCTCTTCCGACCATTGACGGTGACCTTTCTAGCCTGCCATGCTGCCTTGAGTACCCTCTCACTAGGCTTGGGCCATGATTTGGCCACCAGTCGTCCGAGCCTCTGTGCAGAGTCCAAATTCCTCTTTGCTCCCGCCATTGTCTTTGATTAGTTTCTATGTGGAGAAGCTGAGAACATCATCTTCCATGCCTTCTCTGGATCATCATATTCTTAGCTCCTGCGATGGCTTCCATGCGGGTGACTCCTCTGCCTCATCCAATGCTTTCTTCATTTTTTTTCTACTTGTTTCATGTGCAAGCGTGGCTATCACACTGAACCTTTAATGTGTTGTTTTCCATTTCCAGTATTTTAATCTCTGCTTTAATTTTGAAATTGTTTCTTTTGTGACTTTCAGCTCTGCAATTTCCTGGTATTGACTTTTAACTTGATCAATCGCAATCGTTAATTTCGTTTTCTCATTTTGGGATCAAATTAAAATTTCCAAACCTTCCACTTTCTCTGTGAGCTTCGTGATGAGCTTCATTATGGCAGACTCATCTTTTGAAACACAACAGGCTTCCTACCAGATCTGTGTCTGTTACACTTTGAGCGGATGGAGCTGATTTTTTTCAGACAGTTGTCTCTTATTGTTTCCCCCTCCTCATATTCCAGAGAATTCTGAAAACGAGTCAAGTTTCTCTCTCTCTCTCTCTCTCTCTCTCTCTCTCTCTCTCCCAGTGAACTTACTTCAGAACGGATCTGAATATGAACTGGAGTGCATGGAGTTAAGTGTGATCCCAAACCTTTCACTAGATGCCAAACAATCTCAAAAATCTTAAAAACAATGCATCAGAATTCAGGACTAGATGAAATGGATTTTGCGTAGCTAGAGGCTGGGGTACCCCACATGTACCCGAGTGATGAACAGCTGTGTGTGTGTGTTTTGTGGCCACTATACAACCACTGGCTGACTTTAGTGCTGCGGCCTTATAGCAAGAACGTCATGGGTTCAGTCCGAGCTGACAAGCTGTGGTGTTTGTACTTTCCCCCCCGTGCTTGTGTGGTTGCCACAGTGAACAGTGTGGTGGACTGGCTCCCTGTCTGCACCCTACCGCTCGCCTCATGACGCTGACCCTATGAAGTAAAGATTAAAGAATACAATCCCATACAGATAGAACATTATAAATTGAAATCATGTAGATAATCAACCGTCCCTATGCACCTTTAATGGTTGTATTTCGCTCTCAAGTCTTACATTCTTACACGATAAATGAGCCAATGAATTGAATGATCGAGTGCTGTAAACTGGCTGACGCGCTAAGGATGACCTCTAGTGGATGAACACCGGCAGTGCGGAGGTGTTCTATGGTCCCAGCCCCGTCACGGGCGGGACAAAGCACTTGCTCCCGGTCTTCGAGGCGAACCGTTGTGTCCGTGTTGGACGGAGCATAACGCTTAAAGAGGAGGAAAGTGATTTTTCAAATCAAGTACATCTTATATTTCTCATCAGTAACAGGAGGTATCCTGCCACCTCGTGCTTTTCCTCAGCTTGGGAAAAGAGTTTCGCTCGGAGCGACACGATCAGCGGTTCCCAGGTAAGACAACACGAAGGTGAAGGCTCTTTGGCTTTTACACCATGAGCCTGTCTTTCAATCTCAAGTTATCTGTCATGAGACGAATATAAACTCGCTGTACATTTTGAATCCAACTTCAATATGCCCGCTTACAACTACTTTCTCGGAAGAAAAACATCGTTGTAACGGTTTTTTTTCCATCGTAAATACTGTATATGTAGTAAGTCATTTGAAATGAAATGCTCTTTAATTCGTTTCTGAAGTCGTTACATTTCAACCTCAAATCGAAAATGTAAATAAACACTTCCGAAGCCAGGGCCGGTTAATGATCCACTGACTTCTGTATTGTTTTGCTGTTTCGACACTCCAGTTGCTTCAATATTGTTGAACGAAAATGTAAATGTTCATTCGTCAGGACAATACTCGATAGCTTTTGGGGGTTTCGTGAGAGTCAAGTGCAGCTGGAATGTGACCACCTGTAACTGCGGGCTGTGGAGCGAATTCACATTCATGTCTTTGCTCCCTTTTTGGAAAAGGGATCAAAATGCCAACTTGTTTCTTTATCACACACATCCTTCTCTCACTAGCACATGTCCAAAGGTTGGAAAAATCCATGTAGAAGACTTGCTGTGGCAACTCCTGTACGGTCATAAAAGAACAACACCTTTATTACTCTGTTCAACTGATTGTTGTACATTTTCACAGGAGGTTTACTGAACTGGATTGTGACCTCAGTGAACCACACGTTGGTGTAGCTGGTGTAATTAAGAGCTGAATATGAGCTCACTTCAAATCTGAGACTGTGGTTCTTGCTGGGGAGGGAACTTCTTAAGTGGGTTTTAGTCATTTTAGTCTTGACACTTCAACAGTACAGCAGCGAAAGAGCCACGATTCTCTGTACAGCCTCTGCTCCTAATTGTTAAGAGTTGGGTCACATGCTTTTGGAGGCTTTTATGGGCTACTTCTATGTGGGATGTACAGAGACCAGGTGGATGGTTCTGGGTAGAAACCATTCTGGCTTGGGTACGTTGTTCTAGCCTTTGCCAAATTTTGAAATTGGTGTTTTTGAAATTGACTGGTGGTTGTATGGCGTCATTCTACTGAATACTCAAGTGGAGGATTGATCCGTTTATGCACTGTAAAAGTTGAATCCAATCTTAATATCTGTCGGTGAAGACTAGATTCCCCAAGCCAAAGTTCTCCACATCAGGGCAGAATTCTTTGCTGCTAAGAAGCTTGGCTGGCAGTCTCAGCTGTGCAGTGGGCTCTAACTCCTCTTGACAGATGTGAATCATGTGACTGTATGACTGGAATTCCTTTATCAGCACCAGTAGAGTCTCTGTTGTAGTGGTGCTCGCACTGTGACTGGTGGGCGTCTGACCTGACCTGTGGTCAGAAGACCCACTTTCTGATGTGAGCAAATCTGTTGACATGTTTATGTTGTTGGAACCATTGAATTAGTAAGCTGCTGGGTGTTTCCCTTGAGCAAGTACATTAGAGGTTGTATCTCGGTGACACAATTCTTATACACTAGTCCATTCTTATCCTCTGAAATGTTCCGGAAGTGAGTCCTTTCTTAAACATTGATTGAGAATGCTGAAACCTGGAGAAAATCCAAAGATGGCTCGGCACAAATACGCTTCCCTTAAATGTAGAAAAAACTGAATTCAGTCATTGAGCGTCAGAGTTGAAATTTCTGTGTTTCAGTACAGACGAGCAACTCCCATGGAAACGGCACATAACCAGCAGCTTGACTCTGATAGGGGAACACCTACCAAAGTAACACAACACCACTGCTTCTGCTACAGAAGCAGGCTATTAGAATCATCTACAAGGCAGATCATAGAGCACGTACCAACAGCTTGCTAAAGCAAAAACAAACAAAATTTCTTGGCTACAAGTGAGTGAAAAGTGGGACATGTGGGGAACAGGAAAATTTGAGAATAAGAGGCAGAAATGACAAGAACTCTTCACTCTACTCCTTTTCAACCCCTGAACTGATGATGGCACTGTATGTAATGTATCTGAAGCAGTGTAATATATAATGCAATCTAAGTCATGCAAATGCCAAATGTAAGAAACAATATATTAGAGGAGATTGAAATAGATATCCATACTTTCAAGTCGTGAACCAATGAACCGTTGATCCCTCTCAGTAAAGATGTGCAGGGTTAAATTAGAATAGCATGTAGTTAAACTAGGGCTGGGTCATATAGAGATAAAAAAAAACAATCATGATTGTTGTTCAAATCAGTCAGTGTAAAAAATTATAGTTAAATTAGAAAATTAAAAATCAACTCATCTATTGAGGCAAAGTCAATTTTCGATATATATTGTCGTCATTTAATCTCCCGTTAAATCTTGTCATTTTTGCCCCCTGTTAATGTTTCCCAGGCAAAACATCAGTATAGTGTTTCTGTTTGTGTTTTTTTTTATTTTTATCACCGCTCATGAAAGCAAAAGTATTTAAGTTTTCAATGGTGTGCTTTTAGTATGTTATTAAACCTCTTCAGTGCCTCTGAGGTTATTCTAAAGAATGTTCCTGACAGTATCTGTTATGTTTGGTTGTTCGAATAAACAAATGTTTGCTTAAATGACATTTGGAACATATTACTTTGCCATTAATCTCATCTTAACTAGTGCGATTCATTGGGATTCATTTAATCTATTGACTGCACTAAAAAAATGTTTTTCCAAAACTTTTTCTTTACAAATCAATGAATGTAAAGCATGTACTAGCCTTGATAAAGTCAACCTCTTTTGTCTCATGAGCAACCTTTACTGATGAACAATGCTGACACTTGATGCCACAATGGAACCTCCACAATCCCCCCCACCCACCTCCAAAGTCCACCTGTCCCCCTCAACTGTCTCTCCACTCACAAGTACACAGCTGCCTTTGTTCCTTCCTCTCTGGACAGTGCTGCAATTTACTTTTCTTCCCTTTTTTTCCTGTGCCTCCATGGCAACAGTGACGAGCAGCCATGATTTTTGCTCCTCCTGCTGCCGAAACAAAAGTTATCGTAGTAGGGGGCAGAAAGGGGGAGAGGCGCAGTAGACAGAGGAGGGGTGGAAGGATACGGAATGAGAGAGGGAGTTATGGAAACATGTCTAGGATGGAGGCTCCGAGGCTAGACCTCCTCTGCTCTGTGTGCCAGACCCCCACAGAGACAGAAGAGTTATGACCCCTCACTGTAGAGGCTGCATGGGCACTGCTAGGCACGTCCAACAGGAGAGCAGTGAATTTGGCTGTTTCTCATAAGAAACTGTATCTGAGTCAAGCCGTTCCTCTCTTCAAAGAAAAATCAATTTGCAATAAAATCTCACAGCTGAAAACATTTCACAGTTACTTGGTCAGGTTCCCAGATGTGTGAGCGAGGGGAAGACTATTGCTCCCTGACTGAACAGAGTGTATTGTTGGCTGCTCTCTCGTCCTGGTACGGACGTCTCCACACTGGTTCTGGGGCTCTAGTAAGGTCATTCCTGTGATATTTCCTCTTCGGCTGATTATGCCTAGTACAGTGCTGATAACCGTGAGTCAAGAAGTGCTGCCTTCTGTGTCAGAGTTTCACAAACAAATCCTCACGTCTATAAATCTCTTAAAGATAGTAAAACACTGACTTGGCTCTGCTAGGGAACCTCATTACTGAAGTGGGTCACGCCTACCTTCCCCTATCTCCCGTCATGTTAGTCATGTCAGACTGAACAAGAGCAAAGTTGCTTCCTTCTGCTCTGCTCATGAGAACGGCTTGATTACACAAAAATCTCAATCTTTTGCTTTTTTCTATTCGCAGCTCCGGATATTTTCCCACTATGTTCGATAAGCAGCACTACGAAAGTCCTCCGGTCTACAGTCCTCCGTTCACATCACCCTCCAACAATGGCTTTGGCACGAAGGGAAGCCTTCATGGTCCCCCAAGCGACTTCAATGCCTACCCACCGCCGCCCGGCTCCTACTACATTGAGGACAAACCGCAGTATTTCTACAAGTGGCTGTCGCCTCCTGGTATCATCAAGGCCATGATGGGGACGGTCATCATTCTGTGTGTGGCCATCTTTGCTTGTGTTGCCTCCACTCTCATGTGGGACTACCAATACGGATACGGGATGGGAGGTGGATATTACGGATCGGGGATGGGATACGGTGGAGGTTACGGGGGTGGATTTGGTGGGGGGTATGGAAGTGGAAGCTACAATCCTGGATACAATAATTACTATGGATCCTACATTTCACCTTACTCCGCCAAATCCGCCATGATCGCCATGGCCGCAGTCAACTTCATTGTGGCGCTATCATGCTTCATCGCCACATTCTCCAAGTCCCCAGCTGTCCGCACTCGAAAGTTCTTCCTGGTTATTCTCATCATCTGTGTCATCATGAGCTTCATGCAGGTAAAATCACGTTTGATATTTAATGAGGCATCCAGACGATGTACCATTATTATCCAGTTACCTCAGAATCTTTGATATGCTCATAGTGAAATACTAGTAATACTGTAATCCTGTTTTTCAACAATCTTGGTTTCTACTGTTTTTCTGAGAAAGACATATCAATGAAAACTTGAACAGGTGGCTGAGCTTGCACAGCTTTTTTGGGGTGTGGGACATCCCACCTGACTGCACGTTGCTTTTCTAAATAGTAACTAAACATTCCCATCTATTTGATATGATCTTGTTAGCAAGCTTATCGTGAATGGATGAGTTTGGGTTTGAGCCTCTCTTGCAATTGGTCAACTCGTGGTGTCACTGTCATCTGTACAAATCAATATTTATTGACTTACAGTTGATTGTCAACACTGACTATAAGATCCACAGTATGTTGCCCTACTGTTTAAACCTACTTCAAAAGGTGGTGACAAATGCCCTTCTCCCGGTCCGCATCCGCCAGCTCCGGCTGGAAGGAATATAATCCCTCCACCTGGTCCTTGGTCGACCCCTCGGTTTCCTCCCAGCTGGCCGTGCCTGAACCACCTCCAAAGGGAGGTGCCCAGAGGGCATTCTCATGAGATCCCAAACTACCTCAACTAACTCCTCTCAATGCAGCAAAGTAATGGCTTTACTCTGAGTCTCTTCCGAGTGACAGACTTCTCACCTTATCGCTAAGGGAGACCCTGGCCACCTGTCGGAGAGAACTCATTTGATATCTTATATCCGGGACTGGTTCTTTCAGTCATGACCCACAGCTCATGGCCATAAGTGAGGGTCGGGACAAAGGTTCGACTGTAGATAGAGAGATTTGCCCTTTAGCTCAGCTCTTTCAGGAAAGGATTCTCAGGCAAACTCAAACAAATGCCCCGTTAGAGGGCAAAATGCATTTGAGCAGAACTGATGAGAGAGTAACCATTTTACTCAGGAATTTACGATTGAAGAAAAAAAGGGGGCTCTATTGGGGGCACTTTTCTCTTGCGGGGGAAAAGGGCTGGTGCACAAACACCACTAGGGGTCTGTCTGTACACGTCCCTGACCTGTGTGTTTCTTTCACAGGGCATCATCACTATCGTCTACATCGTAGGGGTGAACCCGATGGCCCAAGGGTCCTCCAATATGATGTACAATCCCATGCTGATGATGTGCCAGAACCTTTACCAAACAGGATATTCCCAGATGGGAGGAGTGGGCGGGTTCCCTATATACAACCAGTACTTGTACCATTACTGCTACGTGGATCCTCAAGAGGTCTGTGCCACATTTGAAATCCTGATTTTTCTACGGGTTTTGATTTCCAGCAGTGATCAGTGTAGAAAAGGTTTTATAAAAGTCGAACCAACCAAGTCCGGTGGTATGTAGCTAAACATTACATTTTCATTGACACTTGAAATAGGGTCCAGTTTACAGTTGGATAAAAATGTTTTTAAATCAATTGAAGAATGAGCTAGTGTGCCACTAAATTGACAAACAACCTGGACACTACTGATGAACCTGACTTACAAAGTACAAAGGTTGTTCGTTACACCTCCCAGTTCAACGCCATATCTTCAACACCCAGGCATCACCTGGCCATAGGGCAGTGAAAGGTTATCTGTTACTGTACGCCTTGATGGACAAAAGTGTTTCACAACAATGTTCATCTTTAAAGCAAGAAGCAGATGATTTGATCATGCCACATTGTTCAGTGGTCTAGCGAAAGCGCAAAGAAGTACAGAGGACTACAGATCGTCTGTTTTCACCACACTGGTCATGACTGGTTTGGTGTAAAATTACTCGTACAACACAGCAAACTGTTACAGATACAGATATTGCTGCTGATGCAACTAATCAGAATCAGAATCAGAATCAGATTTATTGCCATGGTCAGTGGGGAGCCCACTGACTAGGAAAGTGTCTTGGAATAAAGTGCAACAAAAAACAAATAAAATAAAATAAAATAAATAGAATAATATAACAACAAGGCTGTTCACGAATTTAACAGTACTCTCAGTCCTTGTTCCCAGATCAACATGAAAATGAGTTGGTTCTTGTTCTGAAATGTACTGATGCTTCAAACCTTTTCACAATACAGTAGACATGAACGCATAACGCGTATCGTAGTTTATCTAGTTACTTTGTTAAATGACTTAATTAAATTGTTAATGTGCTAATCCAGATTAATTGACCATCATTGGTGCATCGAGGCGGTGCGTAAACAGCTAGGATGAATTGGACTGACGGAACAGACTACTGCCTTCTTTAAAACAGTGTGAGGTACCCATGTCAAACTCTGTGGCATGGAATGCACAGCACTGCTGTTGTTACCAAGTGTTTTCTCGTATGCCAGCTATAGAGGCTCATTTGTCTAAAAGATCAACTCCTGCTTCCTTTCCAGGGAGTTGCTATGGTGTGTGGATTCCTGGTAGTCATAGCATTGGCTGTTGCCTCTTTCTACGCACACAAAACCAGAGGGAAGATCTGGCGCTACGGCAAACCAAACATCTACTGGGACCAGCCCCTGATTGGTGGGAAGGCTTCAGAGGGCAGAGATGTTGAGGAATGGGTAAGCTGGCCACGATCAGACAATGGAAAATGGATGTGATTGGGATTATCAGAGAGGAATCGCCCTAAATGACCCAGAGGTTTTGGCTTCACAGCATGGGGTGAAGAGAGCAAGGTCAGATGTGTTTAAATCCTGAACTGTTGTTTGTGTCAGCGCATCTTAGTGGACTTTTTTACATGTGTTATTAAAATGTAGCGCGCAACGATTTGTGATGGGAGTTTCTGCTCTGCTCTGAGTTGCCACCCATGTTTTGTAATCCAAAGTGAGGGGGCATGTTGAGCATTGCCATCTCACCGAGGTCGTCTGAGTTGTAAAGATAAGGTCAATTGATGAGGCCGTAGAGAATTCTTTCACAATCCAGAGGTGTGTTGAGTGTGTTGTCACGTGTTCATGCCGCATGACATTGCCCCATGTTCCCTTTAAATTACAAGCAATTCCAGTTTTCGTGACTTGTCTTGATGAGTTCAAAGTCTGCTGGGAGAATCATGCAACTGTTCTGTTTTATGGCATTCAGCTGAAACCAGCCTCGCTGCAGTCACCAGAGACACCGTGGGCAGAGTCACCTTGTCCAGGCTTTGATAGCAGCCAGTCATTGTTTGTTCGAGATCTACTACCTGGTTTCACTTTGAGTAATAATTAACCACTGAGAAGCTGGTGTGTTTGTAGTTCCTTTAAAGGACTGTGGGTTTGTGGAAAAACATCAATAGCTTTCGTGTGGGAATTGAAAGAGAAGTTGATTATTTACAATATTGCCGTTTTGAATGAGTCGCATTCTGGCCACGGTGGCAAGTGGCGGAATGTTGTGGATTAAGTGCCACATGTAAATGCTGTTTTGATTAAACACAAAAGAAGCAACTGATTCATTCACCTACACTACAAGAATGGGCGTTTCAGGACAGGTCTTCTAGTGGTCAGGGAAAAACGGGTCAAAGGAAGTAACCAAAGGACAACAAGGAAATAAAGTTTGTATGCAGTATGTAGCAGATAAGAACAAAGGTCCTGCTGGTAGGAGGCGCTTGATCATGTCCACACATTGTTAAAGCAATAAATAAGACTAAAGAGAAGTGAGCGCTGGTCTCAGATGAAACTAAACAAAATTATTAATCCTGTTGTGGAGGAAATTGCGTTGTGTCACGCGAGGGACGTACGTGAAGGAGAGTTACCAAATGTTTTGTGGCACATTCTATCGCAGTGTAATTAAATGTGTCACATTTCCATCAAATAGTGAATTGAAGAGCGACTAGGAACAGTTGACATTATTACAGAGGGAAAACAACACTTTCATGAAACGTATTGTTAGTTTGTTTTTCGAGAGTAATTGCATGGCTTCCTACACACAAATGTGACAATGACTCACACTGCTGCCTATAAATGGTGCCATGCTCGCTGATGTCACGCCGTTTTGTGGTAGAAGTAATGAAGTGTGTGCCACTGTACTTTTGTGACATCACTTATCTCAGACTTTGTGGCTGTAATTCTGTTATATTTGAAATCTGTAATAGATGTATGTCACCCGAGGGCCTAAATCAGAGGTCCAAAAACTGGTGTGTGTAGTGTGTTTAGTTTTATCCTCTTGTTCTGTGGCTTGGTCACTGCTGTACCTGCATTCTGCAAGACACCACAGAATGAGACACAGACTTGTTTGGCTCCTTTAAACACTTCGCTGTGGTTGGTTACAGAGTGTTTCAGAGATTCTCACTCTGGTGTCCTCAGACACTGGCCTCATTCAGCCCGGCGTTGTGTCTGAGGTCATCAGAGTCCGTATCTGCCGGGTTGGATTTGAAAAAAGACTTAGATGCAAATGACAGTTTATCTTCCACCACCACTGAACAATGGAGTGAGACTTGACTCTAAATAGTGGATTACGATATTGAACCAAGACTATTACAGTGAGGGAGTGAGATCTTGGCAACGTGTTTGGCTAGTTTGACAGTCAGAAAGAATAAGAATGCCAAAAAAGATTCTGATGTGTGAAATGAGAATAAACCCAATGAACTAGTCTAATTCCATTTTCAGTCAATTTTATTTTTCGTAGCAAGTCTACAGTCGATAGAAAACTGCCTAAAATGACCATCGGGCTGACAAAAAGAAGTTCTGAGTGTCTTTTGAATGGCTGAAGGTCGTGGCCACAAATACAAATGAAGAAGAAATGCTAATTGTTTCCATCAGAGTTGTCAGTTTGGGCCAAGGGTCTTTTTTCGACCTCTCTCTGCGACCTTAGGGGGGCTGTCAAAATTCCCGGGACTTCTAGTGTTGAAGGCAGTTGTGGTTTCCTGCTCCGTAAAATAGTCCTCTGCAGCAATCAAACAGTGTCTTTGTGGCTCGGTAATACTCACAGAACCCACACATGGCTTTAATCTATTTTTACTATAAACATTAAAATCTGTTTCACCACCTGCTTCTCTTGGCCACGTTCATCTGTTAGGGTTGGGGTTAGTGAAGAAGAAGTTTGCCCGTCTGGCATGCTGTATGGCTGGAATTCTTACATGAGCAGCCCTCTCCTGCAGCTTTTCCCCACCCAACTGCTCTGACCAATATGATTATTATTTTTTTGGTGTGTGTGTGTGTGTGTGTGTGTGTGTTGGGGGAAGGTTAAGCTGATGCTGCTGTGTGAGGAATTTAAGAGATTGTTCTGTGACGCAAGATTGCCAAAGCGAAAGAATCAAGGTTCAAAAACACACCATTAAAAAAAAATACGTTACTAAAACTACTAAAGTTATCATTTGAATTAAGAGCTATTCAAAGACTGCTTTATAATTGTTGTTGATGGCTCTGAAGGCAGCCATCATTTCTTAGTCAGTGGAAAAACACATGACAATATTCC
Source organism: Synchiropus splendidus (assembly GCF_027744825.2). Lineage (NCBI taxonomy): Eukaryota > Metazoa > Chordata > Actinopteri > Syngnathiformes > Callionymidae > Synchiropus > Synchiropus splendidus. The sequence goes on from NC_071334.1 coordinate 36,172,890, forward strand.
ACTTCTTTTTATCTGCAAAATAATTGAAGGACATAATTTTACAATAACAATAACATTTTCTGGAAATTCGGATTATCCGGCAATGTAACTTGGTTAGTTAGGTTACGACTGAATCTCTCTGATGTTGTCAGGAAAAGCACGGCATTGTAAGTTTCTGCTCAGACTGACCCCAAACTGCGACCCTCATTATGATGAAAGTTTCACATGCTGTTTCTGTGACTTCACAGGAAGAGGTTTTGAAAACGGAACAAGTGTCACGTGTTCCTTTGGTGTGAAGGAAGAAAGTGGGAGCACCGGTGATTTCATTGTCTGTTCAGAGCGGAAAAGTGGTAGATATGGTGACCAGTTTATTGCCCGACTGCTCTCTTGAACACTAACTGCAACCTCTGTTGCAAGAGTTGTATTTTACCCCCACCTTTTGGAATGAATCCATGATTCCAAAAGTGAATCCAAAACCATAATATTTATGCTTGTGGCACAAAAATGAATTCTGTGGCATAAAATGTTTACCAAATCCTCTTGATGCGTGCAACTAAATCATGCAAACAAAACATCAAAGTTAAGAAAAAAATAACCTCGTAATCTCTTTTATTGACTGCTACATTGACAGGGATTTAATAAAGTTGGGGTCAGAGTGGGGTTTAGTGGGAGTAGTCCTAATGATAATGTGAAGAGAATTGAACGTCTCAGGAGCGTTAATCCTTAAGATTTTGCATGAGCATGTCTTCATCTGTGTGGAGGACCGACAATACTAAACTCTGACTTGAACCCGAATCTGTTCTCGGTTGAAAGGAAATATTAAGCAATGTGTTTGAAATCACTTTATAAATGTGAGAAAGCGCTGTTGAAGACAAGGCTGTTTGCGAACACTGGTCCCGATGGTTGAGAAGACCGAGAAAAGAATGTTTCTCAAGCACGGCTGGTAATTCTTTATGACAAGACGAGTCCAGCTCATATGAGGGAGTTTGGAGAGACTGTGTTGGACCTTTCAGACAAAGAAAGACAGACAGGATCACCAAAGAGAGTAGTGGATGAAGACTTACAGAGGATGGGAAGATGGTTAGGTTTAGGTGGAAGGGGGGCGTGGCAACCCTTGACAGGAAATGTCAAAAGACAACTGTGAAAGAAATACAGAGGTGGAAGAAGACAGCCAGTAAGGTTCATGGTTGGACGTTTTGCAAGGTCTCCTCCACAAAAAGTATTTTGTTTGAAATTACATTTGTGATCAACACTTTACAGACAGTGTCATAGACTGACAGATTGAACACACTTTTCAGAAACCTGATTGGTTCAACTATGTGGGCACCAACAAGGCCCTTAAAGGATCAACTCGCAGACCCCTGGTTTAGGTTGTCATTATGCTCAGCACAGCTTTTAAAAAACAAGCACAGTTTCGACGAGTTGCTGAATGTGTAACTGCTGACGCCATCCCCCATCTGTTTTGGGTGTTAGCTGATTTTCTCTGTGTGTTTTCCTGTCTGCTGTAGGTGAACAATGTGGAGGAAAACAACAGCATTCAGGACGCACCGACCCTGCTGGTGTCCGAAAAAGGAGGAGGACATCTCAACGCCTCCATGAACAGCGTCATTTCTTACCCTCCAGCCAAAGCAGACAGTAGCTCTTACAATGGCGACGCCTTTGAAAACAACCAGTGGGTCTCAGTTTGTATACATTCCTTACCGTTTCGGGTCACAATGACTTTGTTTCTGTTGTTTTAACTTGAAAAAGGTAACTCACAGGTGGAGATGGTCAGGCTAAGCAGAGTACTTTTGCCTTGGTGTGAAGGTGATGAGGTGGATGGGTTATTGAGTTACATATTAATATATTGAGTGATCGAAGATTATCACATAAATAAAACTTCTGTGTTATAAAGTTAAACATGCATCATCATTTAAATGTTCTATGTTTAGAAGAGTAACGTAGAGGTGATCTTAAGTATTAAAGTAAAGCCACATTCCCATGTAAACCTGAAACATAGGCCTTACACAAGCAATATCTAATCAGGGATCATCTTTGAAACTATGAAAACATATTGCCCTTCCCATGAGGCAGAGACGACTAGACGACCTTCGTGCCCTTTCAGGATTAACCTCCCCTTGTTTTTGTTCAGAGCATTGTAGCTGAAGGGCGGAAGGTGCCTGTGAAAACAGCCACATCTTATGTCAGAATCAGATCTGACTTGATCTTAATGCAGGAGGAGTGGAAAAGAATCACACAAACATGAAGTTTTTGTTGAAATGAGCTTTGTTGTCCATCTTACGCTTGTAAAGCAGCAGAAATCCTCTTTTTCCACTGATCTGCAATATTCCTTGTTGTCAATTTTAGTTTACTTTTCAGGTGAGAGAAAAACCAACTCATTTTCATGTCTGCTCTTCAGATTCTCGGATCGAACCACCAGCCGACCATCTGAGGTGTACTCCCACGAAGGAAGGACCAGCTCCAGTCCGTCAGAGGAGGCCAGCGGTGGCCGTAAACCGTCCGCTAACAGAGGAAAGAGGCGCCGGAGAAACCCTGACTTTGATGAGTCCCAGTATGAGACCGAGTACACTACTGGAGGAGAGACTGGGAATGAGCTGGACGTGGAAGAGTGGGAGAGGTGAGTGGCATTTGTCTGCAACATCGTTGCTCGCTGGTTTAGTGGTTTACACGAGCACAAAGAACAACATGTGGATTACAGTGACTCGCTCCCTAAAGAGGAGCCTCCATTCTCTGTGTACACATCTGGTCTAATCTCATCACCAATGCCGAACCTGTTGTGTTCAAGAACATACTCTATGCACTGTATGCATGCAGGAGACGCCATTAAAGCAGATGCCCCGTAGCAGTCACATTCATAATTTCATCTGAAAAAAAAGCCACCTACAAATTGTACATTTCAAAATCTATCTGGGAGATTAGTTAATCTCCTGAGGCTTGCCATTCCATGGTGCTCAGAGAGAATTGGGCCAAAGGTTGAGACTGGCGAGTAGGCCAGTTGTATTTGTTGTTCAGTTGCAATACACCTGTTATTAAAAGGAAGCTCAACTAAACCTGACTATGGCCACTTTGTTTTCACCTATATATATATATATATATATATATATATATATATATATATATATATGTATATATATATATAAACTTGTTTTATGACTTGGTTTATTACTTAGTCACAGCCAAACTGCACAGAAGCGCACATTCAGAGCTGGACACGCACCGGGCACCTCTTCACTTCTGGAGAGACGTCACTCACTCAGCAACCCCTCCCACATGCAGCGGCCACACACATAGACGAACAGCGCACCTGCAGCAGACACTCTACATTCACTCCTACAAAAGCCTATTTTAAGGCTTGGAACGCATTATTTCTTTTTCCATTCGTTGTAATGGGAAAAATCGATTCAGATTTCGAACAAATCGCTTCTCAAACGGCCGTCTGGAACGGATTATGGTCGAGAACCGAGGTACCACTGTATGTATGTGTATATATATATATATATATTTGTATTTAGTCATTGTGTGATCTTGACGGGCCTTTGGAACAGTGATGTGGACCAAGACTGGAAACAGGTCCTGTTGTTGTTATTCCTCTACAGGAAGTTAGGTGTGGAGGATGCCTCGTGTGTGTTTCACGTTTTGTCTCTCTTTTTCAGCATGTATCCTGAGATCAGATCGGATGCTCAGCGTCATGACTACAAGAAGGAGTTTGACGCCGACCTGAAGGATTACAAGCGTCTGTGTGCAGACATGGACGACATTAACGACCAGCTAAACAAGCTCAGCAGGCAGCTGGACACCCTGGATGACTCGTCAGCCAAATATCAGGTGATGTGATAAATTACACTTCCATTCATGCATACTTGTGAAGCCTAAACTAACTTTGCCTTTTGCTGCATGATGCCCGTGAATTACAAACATCATCTGAGAACAAGTGGGAGCTGAGGCTTTGCTGGGACATTAGCAGTGCAGCATGCAGAGAGACTCCAGCTCAGATCTCCACTGCAGGCTGAGCAGCGTCGTGTCACACACCCGCTGATGTAGTCACCCTCACCTCTCCCAGAACTTCTGAGTGAGAACTGAGTGATGATTGCTTCAAAAATAATTGATGATCTCAAAATGGACAACTGCGTGAGATTAATCTGCTGTGGTGGTGGAGAATTCAAGTGGCACATTCACCACAACTTCCTTGCTGGGAAGGAAGGACTGCTGTCAGTGTAGAGACATCACTATAGAAGAAAAAGTGTCATTTCAAGCGCTCTTCCTTGACCTACTCATGCTTGGAAGACACTCAGGTGGAGCTGACCAATGTCAAATGCTGATCAATCTGATGATGTCTGGAATTATTCATTAAACCACAGTGGTGTTGCCCAACTCACATTATTTTGGAGCTGTTTTATCGCTTACTCCAGGGAAGCAGAATGGTTTTGTTGTGTGTGTTGTATTCAGAAATGCAGCTACTCTTATTTACAAAAGAGAGGGTCAGTGATGGGCATCTCTATTGGACCGGTGTAGGCCAGTACTCAGGGTTTGACATTGCTGTCTCTAAATGATACTTAGAGTCGCCTGGTTCCTCAGAAATTAAATAAATGACTCGCTACGATGTGCTCACCTTTTGAGGGGTTGCTATTAAGTCACTCAATTTGTTTTTGCTTCTTCCATCAGGTGGTAGCAGAGGAATATAATCAACTGAAGGATCTTAAGCAGGTGGGGAACTTCTTCAGCGTCTCACTGAATCAGTACTTTCACCTGCCCTTTGGTTTGCTGTGATGAGTAATGTGATTTGACACTTTGAATCTCTATTTGATTTTGAACTTGACATATACCACGTCTAATGGCACATTAAGGTGAGAGTATCGAGCAGCCACTTATTTAAGACGGTAGGTTCTAGACTTTATCTTTATTAAACATCCATGTCAAGTGAAGTCAAACTATGTAATTCAGTTTTGCTGGGGAGTAACGTTATTTGATGAATGGCGTTCAAGATAAAAAAGAGTTCTGTTTCATCCTGACACAAAACATTACTTGCACTCTTAAGTATATTGTCAGACATCAGACCAGTGTGACGCTGCCCTGAACCCTCACATATTCTGACTTCTCTTTTGTCTAGACTCAAGAGTACCAGGCCAAAAAGAAAGAATGTCGCCGACTGAGATACAAACTGTTCCACATCAAACGCATGGTCAAGAACTACGACAAGACCCACTAATGAATCCAGTGACCCTCACCTGCAGAACATGGCCCACTGAACACATCGACATGCTTCAGACGTTCTGAGACCAAAGTTTGCTGCCCTGGAAGCATTTTACACAGACACACAGGTTTGTCGCACGCTGTCTTATAGGGGCCGCTCATTGCCATAATGCTTCCCACAGCCTCTCAACCTAAACTTAACCATCCAAAGCAAATGGCTAACTTTAACTAGATTGCTGAACCAAACTTACACCCACTTATAATGACCCTGTTATTTTGAAGTTTTAATCCTCAAATTGAGGCTTTAGTTTGTGTGCTCTGGCAAAAGGGCCCCACAAATCAAAGGGTCCTCACAAGCAGGTGTGTTTCCAAGAAGTGGTGTGTTTCCCCACAAGTATAGCTATACAATACACATACACATACAATCTCACACACACAGTATACACACACAGGGAACTGACAATTGATGCAAAAGATCCATCTGTAACTTCTAATTCAGGTTTCCCCCGATTTTGTGAAAGAAAAAGAAAGAAGTCAGAAAACTACTCATTTGTATGGCTCTTATGTCACTGTGGCTAAAGAGTGTAGAAAAAAACCGTCTGTGATAACCCCACACTGTTTCTTTCATTCTGTTTGTTCTGTTCCTTGACCTCAATTGTTTTATCTCCCCAGATAAGGCAACACTGTTAGGAAGTGGGTCAAATAGGAGTGCAAGTGGGCAAATAAGTCATTTGTTGGTAGCCTGGGTCACAAATGTTCTGTGGTTCTCACCTCTCTGTGTGTTTGTTTGACACTCCACACTTACCCCTGCAAATGCTTTGAGACAAGTTGTATTGTGTGCTCTCTAAAGATGTCACAAGACTTATTGCAGAGTTGTTATCACTCAGAACAAATTTGATATTACTTTGTGTGTTTCATTGTTTTTTTATTTTTATTTTTTGCGCAGGGACGTTTAATAAATCAATCTGATTTTGAAATGTTAAAATCACATTTCATATTTCACAAGATCAGTTTTCTTTCTGCTTTTTTTTTGCATTTTATGACCAATTACTTACCTGCTGATTCCATTTGTGGTCTTGATTTAAAAAAAAGAAACATCAGAATCAGTATTTTCCCAGATTTCTTCACGTTTCTTCTGATGTGTATGTACTGTTTGATAAACCATCTGCGAGCCATTTATTTTTGTACGAATGTATTTCGTTTGACGCTGTTTTTGTAACTACACTTCCACAAGTATGTCTTAAAAGTATTGGTTCTTTTTCGCAATAAACATTTCTAATTCTGTTTTAAGTGGTGGCTGTTGTGGTTTTTAGATAGTCAGTCCAGCAGGGGGAGTGGTTGGCTAACTTTCTTCGGTCTGGTTGGTGCGAGAGCGATGCCGGGGGATGCACCATTATGATTATTATTTATATTCTTTCCTTCTCCTTCAGCCTTAGCTACAGGCGCTATTCACTCTAAGCAACAGCACCCCAAAATCTCTGTGCACATGCTTTTTTGTGCAGCATGTGTGTTTTGTGCAGGCAGACTTTTTTGATGCATTTTCATTAGCCTTATTTCAGGGATTAGCTGGAGAGAGTGAGACCCTGTATTTAATATCTTCGGGGTCTGTTTTACTGGATCTTACCCGAAAGAGTCAGAGACTCATGTCGATGTTACTTGCACGTTTCATTGCATTGCTCTTGTGCCACAACTTACGTACCTTCCGTACTCAACCACATGATTATACAGCCCCCAAGACCCCAAGATACTTAAACTTCTCCATTTTAGGCAGAGACTCATTCCTTACCCGGAGAGAACAATCCAGCCTTTTCCGGTTGAGAACCATGGCCTCAGACTTCATCATCCCAAAAATAGCAGATAGCAGGGATTGAATCCTTAGGCTACCAAACCACAAACCCTCCCCCCCAGTGCTGCGTCTCAAAATCCTGTCCATGTAAATCAAAAACAGGATTGGCGACAAAGCACAACCCTGGCGGAGACCAACCACCCCTGCAAACACATCGGACTTGCACCCAAGGATCCGGACACAACTCCTGCTTCCCTCCATAGGCCGCCTCGCACCCCGTCTCCTGAAGCAACCCCCTCAACCCTGGGCACCCGGTCATATGCCGTCTCCAAGACAAGCACATGTAGACTGGCAGGTCATACTCCCAGGCACCCTAGAGGACTGTTGACAGAGTAAACCGTTGGTCCGTAGTTCCACTGCCAGGACGGAACCCGCATTGCTTCTCTTTGAATCCGAGGTTCAACAATCGATGGTACCCTCCTCTCCAGCACCTTAGAGTAGGAACAATCCCCCTAGTCCCCCTTTTTTAATATGGGAACCACCACCCCAGTTTGCCACTTATCCGGTACTGACCCAGTCATCCATGCAATGTTGAAGAGGTGTGTCAGCCAAGACAGCCCCTCAACACCCAGCGCCTTAAGCATTTCTGGACGAATCTCATCAACTCCTGGAGCCTTGCCGCTGTGGAGCTTTTTACTACCATTGAGACTTCAACAAAGACTGCCTATCATCCTCCAGCTCTGTCTCCCTTGTCCGTGTTAAGGAGTTCCTCAAAGTGCTCTTTCCAGTGGCCAATTACATCCTCAGTTGAAGTGAACAGCGTTCCATCCTTACTGTCAACAGCTTGGATAGTCTGCTGTCTCCCCCTTCTGAGATGCTTGACCGTTTTCCAGAAACGCCTTGGTGCCGACCAAAAGTCTTCCTCCATGGATTCTTCAAACTCCTCCCACACCCACTGTTTAGCCTTAGCAACTGTTGAAACAGCCCTTCCAGCCAACCATTACCTTGCAACTGTTTCAGGAGTCTCACTAGGCCACAGGCAGACCCACAATATGTTTAAATCTGAGGTCTGCGAGTCTCGAGATTGAATGCGGGAACAGGGTAAACACGATTCAAAATCTTCAAACAATATTCTGAAATTTCGTCTAATGTTCTTTTACTTTCTCAACTTATTTCCTGGATGAATGATAATCTCAACTGCAACTTGACCAAAACCGCGGCTGCTTGCCATGGCGCAGAAAATTGAGCTTGATCCTATTTCCAGCTGCGTGGTGCGGCACAGTGTGGCGGCTCCGAGATTCAAAAACCGCGTTTGGTGTGGATCTGAGGTAACCCTAATGTTGACAATGAACAGTTGTCTACTGATCTCTATATGTTTAATCTCCGTGGGAGGAAACCAGGGTGCCAGGAGCGGAAGCAAGAAGTCTCGTTTTCTTCATGAGTGTTCCACTTAATAAGAAACGCGTGTATCAGAGGGACACCTCATGTGGTGTTTGGAGTTTGGAGACTAATTTAAGGAGGTCAGATGGTTTGGACACATGGAGAGGAGACCAAGATTACTGGTGGACCAGGAATGCTGGTGATGGAATAAGAGGAAGACAGTCAAAGAGGTTCATGGATGAATGAGGACAAGAAGAAGACAGGTGGGCCAGGAGGATGGGCATGATACGTTAAGGTGGAGACAGCTGATCCTTAATGGGAGATGCCAAAAAGGAAGTGCTTCACATAAATTCGTAGACAAGTTTTTAGTTTGTAAATTTTTATTTTACATGAATGCAAAATTAGCCACTCGGCACTCTTGCATTTCAGTGTAGAAACATGATTCTTGTGTGCATCTCTACACGTTCAAGTCTAACGGTTAACAACTCAAGGGAAACAAGCGGATGAAATTGTTTCAAAATAATACAAAAATGTGCTTTCACCTACTTAGTTGTTTATGTCATTTGGCAACAAATGTATTATTTCTGGAGCAATGTCAGAACATTGCATCAAAACAACAGAATATCATTTTATCTGCAATCTTTGACCTAGGGAACGAACAAAAAGGAAAAAAAATGTTGTGGGTCAGTTCTCATTTTGGTGTGCTTAAAATATATTCTGCTCTCTTTAAATTATCTCAACACAATCTCTAATACAATCTTTGTCTTATAATGAAAAAAAGAAATGAGGTATTAATGTTGACTGATGAAACTGTGATTCAAATTCACCTCCACGACCTGCCATCAAATGTCCAAGTGGCCTCACCAGAATGTGAGCTCAACATCAGGTAACCTGACAACATTGACCAACTGTTTCGACCAAACTGTTGATTTAGGGAAATGATATGCATTGTGATGCGTTGTGCACCTTACTCACATTTTTCTCATATCTTCTTTTGCTTAATATCCAAGACATGATAAAAGAAAAGATAATGAGCAGCCATTATCAACCTTTTTGAAATGATTTACATCTGTATGTAGCTCACTGTCTCAAAATCCACTGACTATATTCAGTTATGTTAGCAAGAGGACACGTGTAAGATTTTAAGACTGTAACATATCTGTTATTTATGAGTGGTTACGGCTGGCTCGCTTGCTGAGTCGCAACAACGACTGCAGAGGGAGTCATACGTTTGAATTCCAGAGAGGTCCTTGGACTTTGCTGTGATGGACATTGTTACGTGGCCGTTGGAAAACAAACCCCAACTGTAGTGAAGGTGACAGAAAGGAAAGACACACACACACAGTTTCAAGTGAGTCTTAAAAGAGGTAGTATGGGCCTGAGGCCTTGTGTTTGAGAGTCATGTTCGCCTTGTGTGTCAAGAAAAAAATGGTTACGATCCAAAACTGTGGTGGAGCACACAAGTTGTACTGAGAACATTCAGTTTGTGTTGTGGTGATTGATATTTTCTCATTGTGTGAAGTGGACCTGTCTCCTGGCCAACGGATTCATTGTCCTGCATTGTACGGCCAGCCGATGGAGCTCCCCGACAGCTGCATGTCTCGGATCAGGGTCTCGATGGGAGTCTTGCCCACCAGCCGCATGAAGAAAAGCTGAGAGATGAGGTTGGCAGGGACGGCTCGCAGTGCAGGGAGGCGCAGCAGGAGTCGGCCAAAACGCTGAGGTTGGTTTGGGTATTGCAACCTTTCGTACTCTGTCAGCGCGACTTGGGCCTTCTCCTGGAGGGACTCCACATGGGCAGGGTCAGTCAAACCACACGCATCTACGAGGGATGAAAGGAAAATGTTAACCTTGAAACTTCATTCATATCTTCGGAATTTCCTGTCTGGTTGTGTCACAGCGGTTTCCTCTCCTGCACCTACTGTATCAAGCTCGTCCTTGTACATTCACCTATCCCTGTCATTTGTTCTGAAGGCTGTCGTCCTCCCCTACTTGCAGCAACCATTATTTACTGCCAGTAGTGAGTAAAACCCTGCTGACCTCTACATAGCTCATGTATATGTTTTTTTAATTAATGGTCATCCATGCCACATTTCTATTCCCACATGTGTGCAGAAGACATGTTAGACTCGCCTGGTGAGAAAAGAGCGATGGCTTTGAGGCAGCTGTACTCAGCCGAGTCCACTTGCAGGCGATTCAGTTTGTCCACCTGGTCCTGGAAAACTCGGACCTGGTCCATGAAAGACACCACCCGTTCCGCCGACATGGGGGAGGAATGGAAGCCGGCAGCTGCCAGGAGAGGAGCCATGTGGAGAGGTAGAGCTGACTGAGCAGCATTCAGGATGAACAGTTCACTCCAGCTCAGCCTCAGAAGTGCCACCTGTTGGTCATGAACCAGGAATGCTCATCGAAGGTTTCTGGCAGTTGCTTCAAGCATTTCTCAGCATATCCAGCAGCTATGCTCACCTGCTCAGAGACTGGCAGCTCCGGGAAATAGGGGATGTTTCGGGCCCATTCGATGGTGCTGAAGAGTAGGCGGGCGGCAAGCTCACAGATGCTATCAATACCCATGACTGAAGCCCCACTGGCAGACTGCATTTGGGGCTGGCTGTAGGGAGCAACATACCGACTGCTTGGGTATGGCTCAGCGCGAAGCAACTGGGTGATCAGTTCGGACACTGGCTGCCCGTTGAAGTAGTCTGTGCTCATGTGGCCTGGGCCAGCATTTCCCAGACCTGCTAGTGAGTTGGGACTGATGCCTGAGTGAGATGGCGGGATGCGACCTCGCTGCACCGCTGCAGACAGAAGAGAGGTACAAGAAAGTTAGCGTTAACATGCACATTAGAAGTCATCTCAAGTGTGAGATGATGCTAACAGAGGAACGTGTATCTGGCTGCTTCACTTTTATTAACAGGAGTGCAGCGGCACAGACACACAGCAGCTTTTGCTAACACTAGCATTACCACACTGCCCCTCTAACATGTTTAACCAATACTCATGTAATAATATTTGCATGTTGCATAATCATGTGCCATCTCTCTCTGGAGATGCAATGGTTTCTAATCTTGATTTATGTTGGACTTTAATGAACTTAGCTGCCCTGTAATGGACACAATTGGATTACAAAGGACATGTCCCAATGATCTAAATAGACATGTTTGTAAGGAGATCAAAGTCAGCACTGCAGACGACAACAACATTTGTTTGGAGGCCCCTCTCCAGTGATCAAGACTTTTAATGGCTCCCATGGTTTGGAGTTCTAGTCACATTTGAATCAAGAGCTTCAACAAAGAGTTTTCACAAGCGTAGAAAGGAAAGAGGGACACAGCCTTACAGACACCTGATGATCTCTAAATGTATTTCCACTTCTACTGATAAGGGAGGCACAGTTTACTCTGAGTTGTTATGTAGGTTATGTAAGCTTGACTGAATTCCCTGTGCTGTTTTCAGCAGTTCAACATCAAAGTTAAATCTGCAACAACATAAACATAAACAGAACTCAACCATGCTCCATCCATCAACTCCAGAAAATACAGACAGGCCATACCTGCATGTTTTTAGAACAACTCTCCTAATTGAATGAATACATGAAACAACACAGCCGGAAGGTCTTATGAAAACTATTCAACACACATGTATACACACACACACACACACACACACACACACACACACACACACACACACACAGCTAAAACCGTGACTTTCAGGAAGTTAAAACCCACTATTTACTCTTGTGGCTTGTTTGAAGTGTTAGTGAATTGAATACTTTTCATATTTTCCTTCAACATCATAAATTGAATTACTGACTGTAGATTGATGAAAAAGCAGTCACTGCACGTCACCCTTGCCGTCAGTAATTAATATCTTGAGGCAGGAATCTCCGGAGGCTGTTTAAGTCCCTCACTGGGTCAAAGGTGAAGCAACCATTTCCAGGTACTGTGGAAACAGTGCGACTTGCGTCACAGCCCAAGTCAGCGAGGTTCATTAATAACCCAGCCCAATATAACCTCTTGCACACGGTCACCCCTCAGAGAACATTATGTGACGTGTCTCCAGACGAATAACTCGAGGACTGTGATGCACGCGGGCATCTGTTATCGTTGACGCGTTTATCGGCCGTCACTGAGTATCAACCAACAGAGCCGGTAGTCAGAACCGCGCATCAGCATCCAACAGATCGTGGAAAAACAAATAACCAACAAAGGTTCCAGGAGGCAGCAGTGTTCATACTCTCACACTGCGACACTTCTCTCCCTTTAAGTAAGAATATCTCTGAATGCAACAGAGAACACAGACTTCAGTTCACTTAAACTTCACTTAAAATTAAACTGCATCGTTGCAACATCAAACATTTTCTAATCAGGTATTAGAAACTCAGTCTGGTGGCTCGTGTCGCCTCTTTGACCTCCTTGGTTCAGAAATGTTATCTCCCAGCCTGGGATCAGGAGCAGCTGGAGCGTCACCATTGGGTGCCCCGACAGCTCCTCTCCAGATGCCTCAGGGTGCTCAGCAGCCACTGGCACCATAACATTGTCTCTGGGGTGACTCGCACTGCTTTTGAGAGAATATAGTAATATGTTTTGTGCAATGACAATAAAGAAAGTCTAAGTCTAAGTCTAAGTCTAAGTCTAAGAAACACCCACAGGATTCTCCCCTCCTGCGTCATGGCGGATCGGAAGGTCATCCTGGTGCCTACGAACCTGCCTTCCGTCAAGCGAGTCCACCACAAAAGACACTGCACCCGTTTAGTGGTGAATGACTCCTGGAAACCATGTTTGACCTGTGGCTTTAGCATATACACAGACCCCTGCGTCCAAAAGTCTCTCTTTAGGATGCTGGTCCCGTCTTGCTTTTTGCTCACCCGGTGACCTGACAACTCTCTCTCCCACATCTGGGTGAAGAAGATGTGATTTAGATTTCCGTCCCAATAACATCTCTGCTGGAGCAAGTCCTGTTGCTGTATGAGGTGTACTGAAACAGGAAACGGGGAAGCTTGGTTTGTAGAGAGTCTTGATATTTCCTCAGTCCTGCTTTCAGAATTTCAATAGCTCTTTCTGCTAAGCCATATGCAGGGTGATAGGGGGCTGTGCAGACATGGCGAATCCCATTTTTCTTTTTTCTTTGAAAACTTCACTGGTGAAAGTGGGCTCATTATCTGTAAGAATCACATCTGGCAGACCATGTGTGGCAAATACACAAAGTTTCTTTGTTGTAATCAGGGCCGTAATCTTTGTTATGATATGAATTTCAGTCCACCAGCACCAAGGACATCTGACTCATCAATGGACCAGCAAAATCCAGGTGCAGCCTGGATCATGAACGGCCTGGCCACAGTCTCTGTGAAGTGGTGCTGATGCTGTCCTCTTTTGGTTACAGGAAACATGCTTTTACTTTTTTTTTCTATGACCTGGTCCATCCCAGGACACCCAACAAATGACCTGGCAAGACTCTTCATCCGGGACACCCCAGGACGGGCATCATGCAGCTCCTCCATCAGCAGTGTCCGGCCTGCACTCTAGAGCCCCAGAGGAGACAGCCATCAAGCACACTTACAGTAAGTTTGCACTTGATATATGGTTTGAACCCCTGCTCTACCAATACTGGCCACGCCTGCATCACCCATCTCTTAGCTTGTGACAATAACTAGGTCACTTTCAGTTCATCTTTTCATTTGTTTGGCCGGTATGTGACACTTTGAGCTTCAAACGCAGACCAGCGTCTGACATTCTCTTCAACACTTGGTCAAGATTTTGCAAGCGCTCCTCTTCTGTTTCACCCGGATGTCGTCCATCCTGGTTACAGCGACATGAGAGATGTTTTGAAGTAAATTGTCCTGGTGCGCTGAAAAATGGATGGACTAGATGCGACACAGAAAACCAAGCAGTTGTACTTAAATAAACCCTTGTGTGCATTAATAGTCACATACTTTTTCGACTCTTCATCCAGCAGCAGTTGCTGGCAAGCGTGACTCATATCTAGCTTCCTGAATGTTTTGCCACCAGCTGGTGTGGAAGCTGAGTCCCTTTAACCCTCCGTCCCTAATACTCAGTATCTACATCCGCAGCCCCAGCAAGTGAAATGCACTCACCCGTATACGTTCTCTGTTTGATATTAGTCTCTTGAAGTTCCGGTGCACCACCTGAGCAACACACAATACATTTGTGGAAGGTGTCTCGGCTAATCACTGAGACTGATGCTCCGGTGTCTACTTCCATCTTCAGTTCATTGCTATTTCTCTTGACTACTGCATAGACGGGATTCATCCGGGGCTGGCCGATGACATGAAACATGTTGAATGAACACAACTCCTCCGTCTCCTCACTCTGCAGGTGAAGTGTGCTCATATTGGACGTTGAGTTCCCCCAGTCCTTCTTTTACGTAGTTGTAGCTCCTTGGCACTTTTTCGCAATGTGTCCTTTTTTTTGACCGTTATGGCAAACCGAGTCTTTAAAAGTGAACTCCACGACAAACGCAACCACCATCACCCCTGGCTTCTGTGAAGGACTGTCAAACTTGAAGCGTTGAACAATTACACATGGCTTGGGGTCATGATGATTCTGCACCATTGTTACTCAAGACGACACCTGCTCGGCGCAAATTGTCAACTCCTCTTTTTCTTCTCTGTCTTTTTAGTCCTCATTGCCAGTGTTTTCCAGCCATCGGTCCGTGAAGCTGATCAAGTTTGTGTATTGCACCACCATCATCTCTTGGCTTACAGGAGGGAGGTGGAGCAGCTGGTGTCCTGGTGCAGCCACAACAACCTGGAGCTGAACGCCCAGAAGACAGTAGAGATGATCCTGGACTTCAGGAGAATAAGATCTCCTCCGTCCCCTCTCATGTTGGCTGGTTTACACATTTCCATTGTTGACTCCTTCTGCTTCCTGGGAACCACCATCACTGAGGACCTCAAATGGGAGCCAAAAATCAGGTCCCTCATCAGGAAGGCCCAGCAGAGAATGTTCTTCTTGAGGCAGCAAACTACGACTGCCGACAAAGTTGCTGGAGCCTGCCACCTCTTCAGGACCTGTATGTCTCCAGGACACAGAGACGGATCAGAGCCGACCCTTCTCACCCTGGTCATGGACTGTTTGTTCCTCTTCCCTCTGGCAGGAGGCTACGGTCAATCCAGACCAGAACCTCCCGTCACAGGAACAGCTTCATCCCCTTGATGAATTTGTGATCATTTTTTGTTCATTGCAGCACGTTATTCCAAAGCACCTTCCTAGTTGATGGGATCCTCACTGATCATGAAAATAAAGCTGATTCTAATTCTGACATATTGGATTTTGTTGATGAAGATGAAGGCAACCTGAACACATTTGGTGCAGTCCGAATGGACATGATGGCAAGGTCTGTAGTGTTCAATGTATCCTCAACAATCGGAGAGATTCAGTCATAAGGCATTCATGCTTCTTCCCAAAACAGGAACCTCCCTCCTGTGTCAATGTCCTCACAGCCACATATGGATGAGTGAGTTTGAAAAACAAACAAACAAAAAATGTTTGTAGTCCGAGCTATTAGGGGCCAGAGGTGGCTCATATACTGGAAAAGTCACGGGTCAATCGCTGAGCACAAACCGAAGATTCTTCTCTGAACATGTCAGCCGAAGATACTTTACTGGAATCCTCCGTAGTGACAGACAGAAATGGGTTCATAATTGAAGGATGTGTGATATAATGCTTCATCATAAAGTAGAGGTTGGTGTTGACTACATTCACTGTTGAGTTTTGAAAATGTAGAACTTATGAAAGTTAATTGCTGAGCAGGTTATATAATCTTCTCAAATATTGTACCATCTGCAGAAAAGTATAGTTGCAGGATCTGGGCGTGTGTAGCTGAGACACAGCCACCTTCCTGTTCATCACTGTACTCTGCTGCAGAGAGAAATGGTGCATCTGTCGTCAGCTCAGATTGAAATCATCAAGTTAAATGTTTCTTCGAAAATGTTGCTCACATCAGCCTCATTTAAGTTGCAGTTTCATGTCTTAAAACCCAAATAATGATGGAGTTAACTAATTGCATGAATAGTGGAGACATGAATCTCCATAGAGATTATTGGATTGTATATGCACTCATATGAAACATGAACCAGTTCCACGGTTTTAATCTTACACACAGGAGTTGCAGTGATATTGACTGTTGACTGACATTTCTGCCACCTTTAACACAGCATTGTCCATCATCATTTCCATCATTCTATCCTCGACAGGCCCGCAGCCATGAATGGCTCAATGTTTGTCGTCTGTATTTTCTTTTGTCCGGTACTTCCCTTCCCATCATTCACTGTCTGACAGGTCTCTCCTCACCAAACCGTCTGGCCATCCTGACTTCATCTCCTAATTTCTCCTCGAGCTGTCCCTTTGATGTACTTGATTCTAATCTGGTCCTTTCTGGTCACTCCCAATGACAACCTGATCATATTCATCTCTGACTCTTTTAGCTCTGCTTCCTCTTTTTGTAATTTGATCAAATGAAAACACACTTATCTGCTTTCTAAATAATTCAGATTGGAGTTGAAAAGAAAAAAAACGTAACTGTCCTGCAACAAGTGGTGCCATGCTATTGACATCAAAGCCCATTCCAGAATGATCAACGCCAGTACTCACAATTTTTAGTGCTCATGCTATTTTGTAAAGGCTACATCTGATCTTCAGCTGTTGATGTATTGTGTCAGGTGGGAGGGTGGGTTGGTGGTGGGTTCTTGGTTACCTTCTTTTCGCATTCCAACACGGAAACATTTCTTCAGTCGACAGTACTGGCACTGGTTTCGGTGATGCTGGTCAATTTGGCATTCTCGATTGGATCTGGAAATGGAGCAACCACATACTGAAGCATGGCTGGTGAAAGCACGGGACTGAAGTCGCTAAGCAGAAATCTTAACATTTCAAGTGTCTGCCCCCCTAGCTGACCTCTGTGACCTACTGTGATGAGTGAACCATGTGAGCTGGCGTGGCGGAAAAACTATCAAGGCTGTGACCTTTAGTAAATCATCAGCCTTACACGCCAACAATTCAAAGAGAAGTCTTTTCATTACCGGATATAACCAAAGGGACACCTTCAGCTCAGGGTCAGTGGATGGCTGTAGCAGTCGAAATCTTGATATGCTGTCACGAAGAGTGCTGTGTGCAACAAGCAGACATGAGTTTCCATGCGTTTTTTCTGGTGGCGAATAATGCGTCTGTTGACCTTTTGAAGCAATCCATCCCCGCATGACTGACCCTCAGGGCTTCCATGTTTTTTTCAAGGATGTTTCTGTGACTGATCCAGGGCAAAAGATATGTGACTCTAGCATTTACGTTATAGTCGATGTGGCTAAAAGTTATGTGTCGACCCAGTATGTCTAATGAAAGTCCAGACCAGTCGGACTAATCCCACACTAGACCATAGTACTGGATTTGAAATTAGGTTCCAATGGCACAATTTATTACAGTGCTTTACAGAGCATCATCATTGGAACAACCTGAAAGCAACAACTGACAAAGCGCAAAGGTCTATAGTTCCCTCTCCCTTATGACAATCTATGGCAATTCAAGTGTTTTCAAGACAACCAAATGTGTTCTTGGGTTCAGGACTACTTGAATGGCTGTGGTGTCACATCACTCCAAGTGGCTGCTCACCATGTGCATCACCGAATGAGGGTCTAGACATCCTGATTCTGATCATCACGTTCATGACCACTGGTGAGATTTGGAATGCAGCTACACCTGTTCATGGAGAGGTTTGCCATTGTCCATGGAACTCGTAATGATGAAAATATAAACGATCTTTTGACGACTGCACTGTTGTGTTAGTTGGTCAGCTGCTGACCCACAATTGGTAAACCTCTTATCACATATCCACACAGAAAGAGAAATAAGTTGGACCGTGGAATAGAATAAACCTCTTGAGTGTACATACTAGTATTTACCTACTCCAGTGTACACAAACCTGACATTGAGGAGACTCAGTCGAGGTTTGCAGAGGGGCTGTCAAGCTAAGATACGCACACAGACGTCCGTTTTATATCATGTAACACTGATGTTCGAACTACAAACGTCTGTCGTGACTTTTGTAGTATGTTGAGAGTTCCTACATTTATTCCAAAAAATAAGAAAACAGCCAGATTTCCTAATGTACGACAGGCATTTGCGAACAGAGCTTACTCTCAAAGAAAATAAAGCTGGATTTTTGACATGAGGATGTAGAGAAATTGAGCTGAAATTCTGTTTTTGTTTAGAATTTTCCAAAAAGGATCTTGGGAGATTGAAAACGGATCTGCATCAAGCCCTGAAAATAAATGTCTATTTTCTTCTCACTTCCCTAAAACTGGCTTTGAGCAGTACAATGTCTCTTTAAAGAATTGCTGCCGGTCATTGCTCCTACCTGCAAGAATAATTAAGGTTCCGCCTAATGCTCCTCTTGAAGAAGCTCTTGCAGCCCTCGCAGGTGAACACGCCGTAATGCTTCCCACTGGACTTGTCCCCGCACACCACGCAGTCCACCACGCAGGCCTTGTCATCGTCTCCCACGTCCACGTCGCTGCTCCCGGCCTGAGGCGAACCGTCCTCGTCCTCTCCTTTGAGGTAAACCTTGTCCCCTAGTCCATTTGTGTCCCCATTGGGGTTACCCCATCCCCCACTCACCATGGCCATATTTTCTGAGACACCCAGCCCGTTGACTGGATCATGCACTGACCCACCCTGGCTTCGTAATGACCCGTGTGAGGTGGATTTGATCAAGAGCTACAGCCCAGGAGCTCTTGGTTGAATCTTTCGATAGAGCCTCTGGAATACTTTTCCTTCTTTGTGACGTTTCTCCACTGTGTGGTCTGTCTGGGCTGACCCTCCGTTCCTTCCTGGTCTTGTTTTCTCCGTGGCTCACACGTTTCTTGTCCCGCACCGCTCTGCCCTGAGCTCCAAATCAATGGATCAGAAGATCTGAGAAAACTTCAGGCGCACAGTCTGCGGTTCAGAGTTCAGCCAGCGGGGAAAAAGGGCGCAGCCTGCCCTCTGACAGGAAACAATAAATTACACCCTGTCTCTCTCTCTCTCTCTGTCCCACTCACTTTCTACTCAAGTCACCCCCTAAAAGCAGAAATAGATCCTCCTCTTCAAACCTCCTGCATTGTAATCACACCGGAAGAGTCGATCCTTTGGAAGGACAGCGGCTAAAAGTTCCTGTGCGCACTGCTTCCAAGCAGAAGGGCAAGTGGGAGGAAAAGAAATGCAGCTCTCCTTCAGGCAGGGTTAAACTGCCCTGCCCTCTCCTCCAACTTGTAAACTTGTCCAACCAGTTCCTGCCTTGCAGTGTTATCTGCTGATCTATGGTGCTTCTAGTCCAGACTCACTCTTGACTTGAAAGATTCAAAAGTGAGAGTGATGAAGAGGAGCTCCAATTTTCACCGGCAGTGCATTACAGTGACAGTGACACGTCTACTTTCAGACTCAAGCTGGAGTGAGACAGGAAAAGAAATCAATAACGGTTGTAGAGAAATTGAAAAGTGGGAAAGACAATAGTCCTCGCTCAGTCCAAGAAGTTCTGTCTCTGGTCTTAGAACCGTCCAAGTTCTTTCGAGTAGTCCTCCGGATCTGTTTTGCTGTGGTCGACAATATCCTGCGATGTCAAAATGTCATCAGATCTGAAAGCTCCACAAAGATCTTGCGCTTGTTTTGTGGGTGTTTTCCACACAGCGTTAAGAAGCTCCGGCCAGTGTCCACCACTCATTGGATCGGAATAAATTAGGCAAACCAGCAGACGCTGAGAGAGACCCTGCTGCAGTGAGCAGTTTGCAGATCTCTGCTCCTTTCTCTCGGTTGCCTTGTCTCTGTGTCGCTCCCTCCTTTAGGGAGAGCGAGCGTGTGTCTGTGTGCTGAGGGATTTGACACTGCTATTCAAGCCCTGCTGTTGCCATGACACTGGATGCCTTATAAGGCCAGCAGAGTCAAAGAGCGCAGCGGCTACACACACACAGAGTCACGTAGAAAGAATGCCTGACCGGGTGCCTGATCCCCCCCTGACCCCTGGGCCAGCCGTGGGGCAGAGGGAGTTAACCCCAACACTGCCACAGGACAAAACGAGGAGGGGGCCCTTGGGTGGACATGGAAAAGAACAGCGCTCACACTCATGCTCTCCACTCCAATCTAATCCCAAAGACTTCCTCTGACTTTGTTGACCCAATAATAACAGGGAGAGCCTGTTGTTGCAGAGCAACAAGAAGGTTATTTGATACGACACCAGCTCCTTTTCACACCTGCTGCACACACTCGCAGGTCGGTAAGAAGGACACTGCCGGATTTTGCCTCTGAATGCATGCATTGAGGATGAGGATTAAGAAGATATCACACTCTTATTAACTTACGAGAAGAATGGAAAGGTCAGAGCTGCTGAATAGGAGGTCAAGGTTTTTTTTGGTCAGTGATGTTTGAATTAGCTGCTTCAATTCTGTACTGGTTGAACTGTTTATGCAGGCTTTTAAAGCCCTATATGTTCAAGGCATGACCCTGAGCGTCTCTGCCTCGGCTGATGGATAGGTAATGTCGTCCATTGCTGTACTGTTTCAGAGGAGTAGCTATTTATTCACGTTTCAAAAAAAAGTCTCTTTCTTCTCCCATCTTCATAAGCATTTTGCAGTCAAACGTTTTGCACTGTCCTCAGGCAACACAAGACAAGTCACGAAGAAATTCTTGACTTTTCCAAAGAAACAAAATGATCGTTGTACAACTGCCACAGGTTTAACAGCTTTGTTCCTGTTCTCTTTGTTGGGAAGACCTATCTATTATCTAACTATAGATGGAAAGCATATGATTATCAGTCACAAACACAGACGACCTTCTGGCTGCCATGGATGCTGCATGTGATCACATGATACCAGCAGATACCCGCAGAAGCCGGGCAAGACACTGTAAGAGATTCTTTCCATGCTTCATGGAGAGAGAAGATATGTGCAGATATGTGATGTGGATGAGAACTCCGTGTTTCCCCTACAAAGATTGTCCTGTGTTCATATTTTCAATTTTTGTTTTTGCCTTTCCTTTGTGCTCTCCAGTGCTGTCTTTTCCTTTCTGTATCAATGGCGTGGTCTGTTAAGAAATTTGTGTTCATCAGGGGTGTCCAACCCGGTCCTCAAGGGCCACAGTGGGTGAAGATTTTTGTTCCAACCAGACTGGCACACACAGCTTCACCAGTCAGGTATCTGAAAACTGTAACCAGTTGAGACTCCCACGGCCGCCCTTTCTGGGAAAGTTTGGACACCGAGATGAACTACAGACTTGGAGGTTGGGACTTGGGGATTTTTTGCAATTTGTACAAATTGTTTTGAGAAATGCACTTACTGATTTGAGAACTGTTCCAAAGCAGTGAGAAAAAATGATTCTAAGGCTTAGTTCCTTTTTCATCTGTATGTGGACAACAGAGGTTGAGCAATGAAAGGATCACTTGGGTCTGCTCCTTGTTCGCCTCCCTGCCTATCGTTCATTGGGAATACGGCATCTGATAGAGCAACAGCAGCGAGTCTCTTCAGCCTTGCGCTGTAGCTAGTGATTGTAGATGTGAGGCTGAAAGGTGCAAAACTGTCTGCTGAACACAGCACTCTGATAGTGATGAGAAATTCCTTGGAGGCTCTTTACCGAGTACTTGTTCAGAACCTATTGCTTTTAGCATAGTTTGTGATTGCATGTGATTCTTTATCAAAACAGCGAGCGTCACGGTAATATGCGATCATCATGTGCAAGGGTGGTAAGATATCAAATAATTCTCTATACAAGCAGGACTATTCAAACAATCATTTTGTTCAAGAGTCCGAGCTAGTCATGCATCATCCTGGCTCACTGGGAGGTTCCCTCAGGAATCTCTGACGCACACACAAGTCTGAAGTCATTTGACAAAATCTCAAAGAGAGAAGTTCTTCAGAGGAGCTGTGCCAGCAGTGACAGTCTGTTTCCTCGAGGCAGAATTTGCCTGTCAGATGATTTAAAAGGAGCAGAGGTCAAACAAGATCTGACTGTTTTTGAATGATGAACTTTTCTAACCTTTTGGTGGGAGGAGCCACAAGCAGACACAAATAAGTTTTACTTATTTGAACAGAAATGTTTGTGTTGACTCCTATAGCTTGCCGTAGCGTGTTTGGAAGGCCCTTTTGTTTGATGCGGTTACATGAGGTCAAACAGAGATGTAACACTGTGTTGAGGTTGTAGACATTTTTATATCCAGAGTTGAATTCTGATCTGGTCTCTCTTGTTAAGGTTAAACCCAACCTGCAAATCACAACGTTGAAAGTCAGGTCAATTCACTCGTCAATCACCACAGTACATCCTGTTCATACCAAAACCTTCCTAGTTTGTACTCAGTAAAAGTAAATCAGAGTTAATTGTTCCACTTAAATTACTACTCCACATATGAATAATGAACATTTTTTTCTTGTTCATTAGCTTTGAGCATTATGTTTGAGTCATTTAGACTGTCAAAATCGAGTTTGTGAGAGAGCGGGCTGTGTTGCCCTTTTTTCAGTGTTGGCCAGCGTTGTTCTGTTGATGTCGCCAAATCTCAGCACAGTAGTGTCAGTATGGCGAGAGCCTTTCATTTCCTTCCTTTAATACTACAATGGTTCTTCAAACCTTCGCTTGTTTGTTTGACATGTGATTTTGAATGAATTTTGTCGTCTATGTGAACCTTCTATTGACATACAGGCGTGAATTTGAATGTGTATTACGATGAGCGTGTCATGCGCGTTTAGCTTCAAGCATGTGCATGTGTGTGCGTGATCGTCTTCATTGCTCTTTGAACTGCAGGTCAGGAATGCTACAGCTCTCAGCGTGAAGTCGACATTTGTGGAGTCTGTACATTCCTCACGCAGTCGTTCAACCACCACAAGAGAGGAGCTGCACCTGAACACTGCATACCTCACAGACTCGTCTAAATTGTACGTAAATCCTCCCTGTTTTCTAGCTGCTTGTTCCACCGAAATTGTGCGATGGAACTTTCAAAATGTTATTTTAGTGGACCCGAGGATCCAAACTACAAATTGGCCTGAAGGTATGGGCACACCAGGGCTTGAAGAGACCAGAAAGTCTGTTCATATTGTCAGTCTTGAATGTATAGTTGTTTTTCCATCTGGAAGTGAAATATTGCATGTAAATGTAAGATGGGAATGGTTTTCATAAAAAAATAAAATCAATAAATAAACTGTTGCTGGACAAATATAGCAATTATTTTCAAAAAAACATGTTCAAAAATGTATATGGTTACAGTATCGATGGTGTCATCCGCACAAGTCAGAAGCGAGCGACAGGCGCTGTGTTTTTGTTGTTATTTTCAGTCAAATATCACAACAGTCTGTGGTAATAAGGTAGAGATCATAACTCTATTTGCACAAGAACACACAAGGACTGTTTACACTTCCACCTTACTCCTTTCCTAAATTAGTCTCAGACAAGTGCCTTTATGTCGCATGCGCACACACACACAGGTTTGTCACAATATCTTTGTGAGGACCTCTCATTGCCATAATGCTTTGTCTAACACCACACCCTTAACTTATCCATCCAGGGACTCTGAACCAATCTTAAACTCATTTATCAGTTTTCACCTCCAGAAGAGTTTTAACAGTATCATGGTGTTAGACCATGGGAGAGTCTGCCACAGCGAGCAGAGGAATTTGAGAGCTAGAGTTAAACTTTAACTCACAGTAATTCTGGGTGATCAAGCAGGAGCACATGACTCCCTGCTCCTTCCTCATTAGCCTCGCTGGCCTTTGCCCTAAAGAGCAGGAGAAATAATCCTCGTCCCTCTCTCCATCTCTGGCCGTATATCACCCTCATGATTGCTCTGCATGGCTCCCAACACTCCCAGTCCCCAGGCCTTTGACCTCTAGCGAATGACAGAGCAATTTCAAACAAACAGGCTAGTGGAACCTGTCGAAGAAAAACATCTGCTGCAGTGAATCCAAAGCATTTGATCAATATCCGCCCTCCACCCGACCAGGACCTGCTGGATGTGGTGGGAAAGTTCCCAATTGCTGTGTGCGTGCGATGTGGTTGTGTTGTCATTCAAATCAGTTATATTGTGTGTGTGTGGACTAGCTGTCCAAGTCTTTGTGTGTGGAGCCGTTTACTGTAGCAGCAGCAAGTCTGTGACTTCATTAACGTTAGTGGAGTGTCAATCCCTCATTGAATTATTTTTGTCATCACATTGTCATTCTCCTGGTATCACACAGATGAGTTGACAATTGTGAACCTTAAGGTGTCACTGACAGGAACAATGCATGAATACTGTATGCTGTGTGAAATGATTATAATCGTCTACAAAGGTGGTTCTGCTGACTTACAACACTAAATAAGTATAAGTCTAGGTCTAGTAAGTGAATCAAATTCAAAGGCATTTTGTACGGTGAGAACCGAAAACATGTCTTTGTGACGTCATTGGAGGTCGATCCTGCAGGTAAAATGCTCTTTAGCCTCAGTATCAGAGGAGAAATGGCAAAGCGCTGCATGACAGCTGGATGTTCTAATAGTGCCAATGAGCATGGAAGCCTGTTCTGCTAACCAAAAGTCGAAGAGCCTCACAGGAAATAGGTGAAGCAAGTTTAAAGAATGAGGGAAGAAGTGTCAACCATCTGCGTTTGGCTGCTTTGCAAGATTATTTTGCCCTGAAAGTTTGTAGCTGACTGCAAATGCCCAGGGTTTTCCAACGTAAACAAACAGAAAGTGAAGATAAAAAAACATTGACAAAAATATATTGACAAATCCCGCGTTATTTGCTGATATAGCAACTACTTCCACCGCTTCAGAGCACAGTGCGCAAGTGTTTGGTACCTCCAGGTGATGTCACAAGACGGCGGCGACGTTTGATCCACTTATGAGTCTCATCAGATCACAGTGTATTTTATGGTAGTACATGCTAACCAAATTCTATTGAATTTTTTTGTACAGACAGAATGAAAACCCAGTATTTCTTCTTTCTAATTATGTGTTGGTTGATGTTGGTGTCGGGACACTTTAAGGGGGCCGTATTATCTTCTTCCATGCTACCAAAGTGTTGAGATGAAGCGTCACCTAATCGTATTGAAATGTGAGAGAAACGTCACCCATTTCTGAGAAATGTACTTTTAAAATAACATTATGGCACTGAGACAACATGCCCTGTTTCACAGATTCACCACATAAGCACAATTTGTGCCACTGAGCTTGTTCAACTAACTCGCAAAGGATCGTGGATTGATGATGCCCTGCACTGAATAATTAAAACAACTGACAGACTGCACAGAGAATCGTCTGGAATGCTACACAGGAATGAAAACAATTTTTACTCCATTAAAATGCCTAACGCTGAAGGCTGTCTGTGGCGTCACTCTAAGACGCAAAAAAGTCCACATCTCAAAGTCACGTATCGAATTTCCTTAACCATACAACTTAAGATTTTATTCATGACACTTTTCATGCCCTCAAATGTGGCAAAACTACCTACCGAGCTCTTCAATATGAAATGTGGAAAACACAGCTTCACACAACATCAAACAGAGAATAAGCTTCTTCAGACGTTCAAAACATAGAGTGTAGATAGAGTATAATTGTTCTGGAAACTGGAACACGTAAAAAAAAACAGTGTGACTACTTTGTCCTCACTAAGAAGCTGTTGGTCCTTTCCACAGTGGGTAGGGAGCGATGAATACAAATAACTAGCGGGTATTATTACTGCTACATGACATGGATTTTGGAAAATACATTTCTGCTGAAATTTCAACTCATACTTTGGAGTAACTTACAATCAGAAAAATATGTTACATGTGTTTACAGTGTTATGCTTTATGAATGCTTCCCATCAGTGATTCTGAGCCTCCATGCTCATTTCAGTCCCATGTTATAGCAAACATACATTGGAAACACATCCATTTCGATGATGCATCAGGGATCGAAAAGGAGCTGAGTGGGGTGAATTTCATCTGTCCTCCTCCCTGTTTTCCAGAGTCCTGAGAGTCAACTGAAATGGAATGAGCTGTATGAGCACTAATATTAGTTACTTGAAAAATATTTTTTATTTATAATTTTGTTTTATTTCTCTGTCCGTTTCTAGATTACTTCTATTACTACTTAATATTATTTCCCCTAGTTCATATGCTATGCAGCATCTGAAAAAGACCTGGTAGTGGCCTTATGCTATGCGAAAACCTTGCAGCTCTTCTGGCATTAACCTCTAACACTCTTTGCAGCCACAACAATTTGATCATGTTCCTCGCTGGTAATTTGAATCTCTTCTAAATCTGCCCCCAATCTGTTCCTCCCTGGTTGTGCCCCACGCTGCCAAGCAGACGTTAACAACAGGTCAAGTAAGACGCTCAGGATGACAGAACATTAACCTAATCTGCTCAATGAAGACGGCTCAGAGCTCTAACTGGATTAGGATGAAGGCACACCCCCTTGACATCTTTTCTCCCTAAACCATCTGTAATCTATTGATGACAAGCTGAGGAGCTCAGTGACCTCACAGACTGAGCGGGTGTTTTTTTAATTTTTTTTTTTACTTAAGTCACTGATCTTATACTCAGTTTACAGTATACAGTTAAAAATAAAAATAACTGAAAATGATGTTTAAAAAGTGAATGTTTTCGTTTGTTTGATGCTCAGAAATAACTTTGGAGGATTTGTTGTTGAACATATCAGTTACGTGTTTTTCTTAAAGATTAGCCGAATTTGGTCCTGTCACGAAGCATCAAGCTAACCGAAGAACTTTCACCATGAAGACCTCTGTGGGCTGTTGTTCCACAACTGTTTGATCAGACGACTCAAGCTTGTGATTATGCATGTGTAGTAACATGTTGCATAAACATCTGAGCTCTGAGCACAGTCCAATCTCTCTGTACCACCAGCATAGCCAATCTCAGTCTCTTCTTGCTGTGCTCGTGTCTGCATGCCTGTGCCAGGGGCAGCATCAGCAGTAAGCAACCCAAGCTTCCCCTCAATCTTCCTTCTTCTGCATTACTGAAGACGACCTCCTGTTGGAGTCTCTCTCTGTCTAGTTCTCTTGCACGCTGCTTTCTCCTCACTGAGCTTATTGACGGTAGGCATGGCACGTGAAGAGCTTCAGATGAGGCTGTCAATGTTTATATCTTTTACTGTTGCACTCAGCATTTGGAGTGGAGTGGAGTGGTGCTAGTGGTAGCAGGTAATGTCGGGTCACTATAGCCTCGCAAGAGTAGCGTATGAGAAGGACGAGGCGTTGTGACAGGGGAACCAATGGCTTCAGCAGAGAACTTGGTGGTGTCTGTTCTCCTCACAGCTTATTAAGGAGCTACTTAGACTAAGGGACGCAGCAGGGAAATGTGTTGACATGGCATTGTCCCCAGCCCCTATATATATATATATATATATATATATATATATATATATATATATATATATATATATATATATATATATATACACATGTATGTATGTCGTCTACCCCAGACACAAATCTAAATTATGAAGCCATTGTTTGCTCGGCTGAACTGTGCAGTTTAGATTAACCTGAATGAGAATAAGACGTATAGTATAGGGTCTCTGATCTTTTTGAAGCCAAGGCTTTGAAGGCCTTTGTTGGACTCAAAAGAGGAACATAGATCTTTTTTGGTCTAGAACATTAAACACCATAAAAGAATAATCTGGCCTAATGGCACCTATTACAACAATGGTGCGGGTGACCTGCTGGGATGGGGGGGGGGCGCGGTGAGGACGGGACCCCTGCGCTGACCTCTGTCTCTGAAAGGGCAAGCCGAGGCGTCAGGGACTCACAACCTGGTCTGACTCCCTGAGGCCTCTATTCACAGTCCAACACAAGAGCCAGCGTCGCGCTGACCTGTGGGCGTGACATTCAACCTTTGCCTTAACGTCCTGACCGCCGTCACAGCTGCAGCTGCACGCTTTGAACCAAAATAATAAAGGCCGTGAGGCGGTGTGTTTGCACGTCTTTATTCACTGTGCAGGATGAGTTTATTGAAATAATCAGTCACAACTCTATTATTAATGGGATGATGGGTTGGGACACTCATTGATCCGCTAAAATAGCCACATTTCTCTCGTATTTTGACAAAACTGAAATGACGAACTGGATTGTGTAGGACATTTTAAATACTAGTCTTTTAGTTTTAAATACTAGTCAACTTAGTTTTAATCAGCACATAAAATACTTTTTGTTTGTCAGGCACAGCAAAACACAAAATAGTCAAAATAGTCCCAGATTACCTTGAGTGGAAGAATAAATTCTTGTTTATGGCAAATATGACCTGGTGTTTGGTGGGGTGATTCGACCTCAACGTGAACCTTCAAGTGATCCAGAAGAGGCTGGGACTGAATAAGGATGAAATAAAGGTCACTGCAAATGTCTCATCAAAATTCTACTGACGGTCCATAAATCTGAGGCTTGGGTTCAGCACACCTATCAGACCTCTTGACCCTGGTTGAACCCTGCAGACCTCCAGGGTCAGTCTGATTAGGACTACAAGCTGCTGCTCCATTTTCAACCTTAACCAGATGAAGAGCACTTCAGGTTCTGACCCAATGTGTTGCAACTCAAGACTATCTTGACTGACAGTTTTTAGGCACTCCTGCAGCTGTCATCCTCACCTGCTGAATTCTCCACGTCTCATCATTGTTCTCCATAAAACACGCTAACAAAACACTGTTCATTTCACGGAGCCAAAAAAGGGACGGTCCATGCCAGCTATTACTGTGAGGTTGATCACCTGGCAGTTGAGTAAGTCACATTTCTAATTTCTAATTTTTTTTCAAATTTCTTTCAAACCACCAAGAAAGCTACAACAAAGGTCCGTCATGAAAGCAAAGTGGAGCATTGGTGTTGTTATTCTGTCCTAAATGTTTGTCCATGCAGCGGTGACTGTGTATTCATGCAGACACTGAAATAAATCCATGAACGCGGTCATGAGATGTCATGCCCATGAACAGCACTCAGCAAACAAACAAGGCCTGCTGACTCCGTCTGCAGCAGGTAAAGTGGTTTGTTGTCAGGTACACATGATATATGGGGTAGTGAGTAACTTAGGAGGCTTTCACACCATGGATTCCGTCCTGGGGGAAAAAAATCAGAGATGTGAACAACGTGTGATGCGAGTCCACCTGGACAGGTGGATTTTGGTGAACGCAAAACGTGTTGGGATGAAAGAGTAAAACCCTTCTCATCAGCTTCATCATCTGTCAGGTCACAGCACTGTCTCCTCCCTCCGCCACTCTGATTCTTCACTCTGTGATGATTCACTCTGGTTGTGTTGACTCTCCGCCATTGCCATCACTTTCTGTTCGAGTCGCCACACGTGCTCGCGGTATTTCCTGCGAAGGTGTCGGTACGCGCTCAAAGCTTTACTGTAAAAAGGAGCATAAAAATGAATCTCATGTCTGAGGAGGCTCAACCGTCAGATTTCTGGTTGTTAACCTGTGAGCATGTGTGAGGCGAGCGATCTGATCTTCACCGTTGCATCTGTTGGGAGCACTGTCCGAGTCACGCACAAGAGCCATTCTCCTCTTCATTACTTGTTCTCTGAAGCACAAGGTTGTAGAGGGAAGGAGAACACTATGTGAAGGAGGAGCGATGGCTGAGGGTCAGTGGAGAGAAGACCTCGTTCCTAAGCAACAGAGGCAGCTCAAGGTTCAACCACTTTAGTACAGTAACATTCATCTGTTGCGCAGCTTGAGAATTGGCTTCTCTTGTCTGTTGCTGAGAAACAACTTGGGTCAGAGAGTTGTCCCTTGTTGAAGGTCTAAGTTTATCAGGCCTCCCCATGTTTCTATAGATGTGAGGAATAAACAGAAACGTTCCTTGGATGACAACATAGAGAGAGGCAACAAACAGAAGGGAGGAGTTCAAACTGAAGAAGGCAAGCCAGATGAAGGCCTGAGAAGAGGGAGGTAGGAGCAACCAGTAAGGATGGGATGAAGACAGTGTGCCAGTAGTGAGAAATAAAGACTAGGAAGGTTGCTGAGGAATGAGGTGAGAAGCAAGGGGGGTAGGGGAGCTGCAGTCAATAAGAATCAGAGAGGGTGGATGGTGAGAAAGAGAGAAGGCTAGAGAGGTACAAGGTGAGAGTAGGGAGGTGAGTATCGACAAGGAGGAAGTAGTGAAGGAACAAGTAGTGTAGGAAGGTGGGTGACAAGAAACAAGGAGGATGCTTGAGTCAAAGAGACTGGATGTGAGAATGTGAAGAGTAAATAGCCAAAGAAGAAGACATGTTACTCATAAGAGGAGTAAATGTGCAGGGTAGGACGGGGGAAACAGTGTTGGATGGTGGTACAGTGGCAAGAAAGTAGCAAGGTAGGAAAAAAAACTATCAAGCAGGACTCACCTGTGTAGGACGGCCTGCAGCGTCAGGATGGGTCGACACTCGTACAGCCTCTGAAACATTGGACAGGAGGTGAAACAGTAAGTACAGTAAGATCAGTTTGACTTCAGTGTAAAACGGCGTTATTATTGTTATTATTATTGTTATTGAGTGAGCTGCTCTCTTGTAAAGGAGTTTTGGACCGTTGAATGAATGTGTGCTGCAGCAGGAGGAACTGAAATATCTGTGCCGCCTGCAGGGATGCCGTACTGGGGCTGTGTGATTTCCCTGGTGTCAGGTCCATATTTGACTCAGTCACAGAGCGGACTCACTCCCTCGAGCCGGTGTCACCTTGAAAGTGGAAATCTGTCCTCTACCTGTTGTTCAGTCCTGCCGGCCTCCTGCTCCTCCTCAGCGTTTTCAGGCTCCAACACTCCAGATGTTCCAGTCACTTTCCGGGCCATCAAAGTCCACTCCAGACACCTCAGCTCCTTCTCTTTGAGGTGGACTAATGCTCGCAGGTCCGATATTTCCTCCTGAACAAAACCATCACAACGAGTCAAATGAGACATGCAGACATGTGGCAGAAAGCCTGGACATGATGTGACAGCACAAGACTCTTCATCGTCAACCACAAAACACTTGTTTCTGTGAGCTCATTCATTAAAATGATTTGCAATAACAACTGCACTCCACCTGTACTCTGAAGAGGTATTATAACTAAACACAAGTGTGTCTTTGCAACCAACACACACAAAACAAGACACCGCAGCATCACCCACCCTGGCCGAGACAAGCTCACAAACCAGCTTCTCTCTCCTCCCTTCGGCCGGTCTGGTGAGTTCCTGAGTCAAGCTGCTGGCCCTGGAACCACAATCTGAGCTCATTTGGCCCTCCACGGCTGCCAGGTTGAGTTTTGGGATGCAAAGAGCAGCACGCTCTCTCTTCAGACGATCTAGCTGCCGCAGGAGAAAAACCTCTCGTTCTGCTGACTCAGGGTTTCTGTGAATAATCGAAAATAAAGTTGTTGAACTTCAAGCCTCCTTCGCTCACAAACTGGTGCCTCAAGGTTTATGACATTGCCCTTCCCTCCTTTGTGTTATCATTACAATTGTCAATAGAGTAAACATTTTAAATCATTGCACTTTTCATAGCTGTTCTGAATGAAATGAAATGGAAGATGTTGAGAATTGTATTCACTCCAGTGTATAATGCATAACATTTGTTTACTCCAACAACCCAACATAACAGATACTGTCACGGCTTAACATTGCATCAAGGTTTCACACAGGCTAGTTGTGTTGCTTTACGTCTGTGTTCATTAAGAAATAGAAAGTACGTTCACTCTTCTTAATCAAATGAAAGTCACAGTATCAAATATAAATCTATAGAAACCCAGGATGAATGAAAGGAGCCATTAATAGTTGAGGTGGAGATGAGCTTGAGTTCGGACAAATGGAGATGGCAACGGCAAGTCGACATAATCAACTATAATCTATTATGAGACTCTGGGGCCATTGGGAACTATTGAAAAGACATTTTGAGTAATTAAAATGTTACCTTTCAAAACAGCACTCACATGGAAAACTATACCACTGTTCACTATTTTCAACAATGCAATGAGACGAGTCTTGTCTTCATCAACCTGCACACATCACATGCTGACAAGGTGACTGGTCCTCAGATAGTTGTGACTCGTCGACTGTCAATATGTTGACAATTTAACACATGACTAGTAGTGGTCTGATCTCCGTGATGCCGGCGGTGGAAGGATAAGTTCTGCAGTATTCGTTCATTCAGTGTTGGTGCTTCTTCAATCTGAGAACATTTGCAAATTCTACAAAGTTTTCCAGATCGTCGACAATGGCACCTTCGTCGCTGAGTCAATACTCCACAGGAGACAGCAGTGGCTTAACTGAGTTCACATTGACAGTAACTGAAAATAACTTGAGCCATGTTAGAAGAACCACCTGGCATGACATTTCAAAATAAACTAGCCATTCAAAAGATCACTCCGCCTTTAATGGATCGCGTCACTGCAGCTCTGCTTCCTGATCTGTCAGGTGTGCACTATGGGAGGGACAGAGGGTCATTCAAAATGCGCATGTGGAGAAGCTGATGGTCTTACAAAAACACATGGGTCAAAAATATTAATGGTCACGACAGTTAACTCGTTTTTAATGAAAATCATTAAGTGGTAAGGGAATTTTTGAGGGCTGTTTGAGGGTACAAAAACAGCCCTAAGCATTGAGTGAGGTCTCACCTCTGGCCTCCAGTACAAAGAGTCTCTTCAGCGCCACCTGCAGTTGAGAAGGAGGTGGAGATCTCTTCAGTGTCCGTCTGGCTGATATGAACCAACAGATCATTGGGCTGCGGCTCCTCACAAACCTCTAATGACATGTTAAAAAACAAAAGCACATGAGTTAAGACATGAGGCCACAATCATAGTGAGGTACAAACAAGATGGAGAAGGGAGTTCAAACACCTGCTCTGTGAAGGCTTCCATGCTGCTTCTTGGCATCATAGAGAGCCAGCAGCTCATCGTAGACCTCCTCACTCTGCCCACTGCGCACCAAAACAACTTCAGCTAAATCCTCCAGCAATGCACTGATGAGTTTGTGCTTCAGATGTATACCAGTGTCTGAGCGCAGCCTGCAAGGCGGAACAGTCCGACTCCAGTCGCTTCACTGTCATGAGCAGCTGATCTGACTCAGCTCTCTTCCTATCCATAGCTGCAGTAAGACGCTCGTTCCTGCACTTGAGTTTCTCCACGTATCTGAGCCACCAGATGAAAGACTCACAATGATGTTGTTCCAATGTTTACTTTGACTTGCCCAGAATACTGATACGCCTCGATGGTCATACTGACCTGGTAAGTCGCTCCATCTCCCCGTCTGGGTTGATGGGACATGGACTTCCTGAGTGAAGGGACCCCATAGAAGAGCCATCCCCTCCCACTGATGAAAGTGGCGCTGCTCTGGCTGATTTCCTGAAGATCAGGGGAGAATTTGGAACAGACTGGGAGGTCCAGTCTGGAGGGAGAGGAACGGCAGCATGTCTGTAGGACGGAGAAACACTGCCTGATCTCCAGGCCCAGTGATGACCAGCTGGCTGGTGGACAAGAGCACATGAAGCAGAGAGTCGCCAGACATGACTTGTTATGAAGCACTGGTGAACGTTGTCACCTTGTTCCGTTCCTCCTCCATCACGCAACGCTCTGCCTCCCTCTGCTGACTCTGTGAGGAACTTCTGAGTCGAGTCCCCTGATCCAGACTCTCTTGCTGTAGCGTTGGTAAACTAGGACATGAAATCCCAAATTCTCTCTCCATATCCTCCAAAATCTGAAAAAAAAAAACATTTTGAGCATTCACTGCTAAATCAATTACTGACGACGCCCTAATTTCACATATCTATTCTTTTACTTTAGAAGTAATGCCATGCTGCTACCTGAGTTTCTTTCATATTTAAACTCAAAATCTTGAATAAGTATTTTGGCAAAGCTAAGGTACAGTGAGCTGAATATTTCACCTGGGACGTCTTAGTCCAGCTGTCCTGCGCTGCTCTTAGATGCTCTCTGTGCTTGTCTTGGTCGGACAAAGCAAGGGGGACAGCCCAGGACCTTCTACACTGGATGGAGTCCTCCACGGCAGATATAGCGTCCTGTAGGTTGCACCAAACAACGCCGCCTGGTGGTGCTTAAAGACAGGCGCAATACAGTTTGTGAACAAGTTGTTCTTCGTCATTGCGAGCTGTTCCAACCTCTATGTTTGGATGACGAGTCAGATTTCTTCTCAGGGCCGCATCGGGAGAGTCTGTGAGACAGCAGGTCTGGGAAGAGTGGACTGGATGGCCTGGGTGTACTCGAGTCACCAGAGTCACTGAACAAGGACAGAGCAAGAAAAAGTAGTGAGTGGACCAGGTAGAGAGAGAAAGCAAAAATGAATATGGTCGTGGTTATGAGGACAAGATGACCTGCATCAATCAAGCTCAATAAGCTGCAGGGAGTATACCTGACTTCTCTCAACTCAGAGCTTGTCAAGTAGAATGATACAAATGAAGGATGGGGTGTGTAAATACCTTTGTTTAGATATTAAGTCCAACATATCTTTTGTCAGAATCAGTGATTAAATGAGGCAGCATTACAAGACCTGTGCTGCGTCCCTCCTGTCTGTATCACCTTGGAGCTTTGAGAGACCCCATCTTCTTGTTGACCTCTGCGATGATGCTGAGCAGCATCCTGACCTCTGCCTCGCACTGAGCCAGCTCCGCGGCAGATGGCTCCTCCTGGTGCAGATTCTTGTAGTTGTCCGGGCTCATCATCTCCTTCTCGCACCCTAAACCAGTGTCCAAGCTGTTGCATCTGACCCGGCCAGATTCCTGCACAACCATGGTGGATGGATCAATCACGGCACCTTCGCCACGATGACGCTTCTATGTTTATAGAAGTCTCCATGAGCTCCTGGTGTTTTGGAAAGCTATTGTTTGGTGCAGCGGAAAAGGGTGGAAACTAAAACATCCTGCGATCCCACTTCCTGCTCTGCAAATATTTGTGGATCAAACTTGTTATACACAAAGAATGTCAGCGGAATTCCAAACCACATAAATAGCCCTCATACTTTGCATTGTGATGCCATCATATGTCCAAAAGTCTAAAATTCTATCCATCAGAGCTCAAACACTGATGAGAAAATTGTGGTTGTGACAGTCTGACACATTGTGTCTTCACTGTTTAGCTTTAATTACAATGTGATAGTGATCAAGACTTGACTGAAGACTAGTGTCACAACCAATCAAAGCATGCAACGGCAACAACCCACAGTATGGCTGGAAAAATCAACATAACAGTCTGCATTAAGCTAGTGAGAAAATCTCTACCTGGAGCTGCGTGTCTTAACGGCTGAAACTCACCTCCATCCTCTCTCCAACTCTTGCTGCACTTACTCGCCCACTATAACCCTTTAGTTCTTCTAGTTTTCTGCTCAACAGGCTCTCTGGTGAGCCTGCTCCCCGTTTGCTGTGATGAATGAAGTCAGTGGAAAACCCACGGAGTGACTAGGAATGGGTGGGGATGGCTTACTGTCTCCTTTCCTGTTTTGACCACATTCTGCGTCCCTGTGTAGACACTTTCTCACGCACAACCAAGCTGTTATATATATATATATATATATATATATATATATATATATATATATATATATATATATATATATATATATATATATATATATATATATATATATATATAGTTTGTTAATTTCGATTCTATATTTTACATACATGTCTTTACATTACATTACATACATACATATTACATACCAGCGAATGCACCAATTCATCTCACAACTTAAAGTGGTTGAAAAAGCAGCAGACGAAAGAAAAAATACGAAAATACGTTGGAACTTCAGTCCACTCGCAATACCCACAATGCACTTCGGTTTCAAGTGCGGAAGTAGTCGAATCAAAACAAACGCCGCTCTACGGTTTTACGCCTTCAACAACTTTCAATGTGTTTGACATAATTCAAAACGTGAATTAAACAAAGCTTCAAACCAGGTGAGAAAGTGGGTTTCTCGAAGGCACACATTCTAAAAATCCATTCTTTCATTAATGATGGAGCCATTATTCCTGGATAGTCGGTTAAGTGCTAACAGTTAGCTACATAGTAGCGTTTTCAGTTTCCAACCGAATTGGTGGTTTTATGTCCATAAGGTATCGTGTAAAAATATAAAAAAAATGTTTCTGACTCGCTGCTTACTGCAAGAAACCGGGTAGAACGGTTCAAAACACCGGTGTATTTATATGCGTTCCTGGGATGGGCGATCATTGAATCACTTGACTGGCAAGTGAAAGCGGAATATATATTATTCTGTGTGGATGCGGGTGAACTTTCTGCCAATGCAAGTTTTAAGACTCTAGATCTCTATCGTTGAATCGTGTAAATGTTCGATTGAAAAGACATGCAACGCAACATGATTTTTTTTAGTATACAGGTAATCTGCATGTACAACTGTAAAATATTATGAGCGATACGAGAAACAAGCAACTGGTTAAATACAAACTATTAAACATATATGGCTTCAATTTCAAAATGAATGAGAGTATCTGAGCTGCAAACCTATATTACCCTTCAATTAGACTGAACTGTCCCTATAAAGTGGCTAAACTAAACAACAGCATTTTGTTAACACATGTGAAGGATGATCCCATATGGTTGTCTTCTGGTTGTATTTTGAAAAGCATGTATGCGTTGTTTGTAGAAACAAAAACAATAGTAGTGATTTTTACTGAGGTTATACGTGAAGTCTCTGCATTTTGCTCTTTTTTGGTTAAAGTATGAGGTACACACTATACAGATAAATGACGATACGAACGTTGTGTTACCGTTTTGCCCGAGTCATTTTCTACTTTCATTCTCAGCATACCAACTCTTCATGGAGACTCCTGATCCTGGCCCAGCAGATGGGGAGGAGCGTCCAGTGGAGCTGCGACCGCGGACTCGCTCGAACCCAGAAGGTGCTGAGGACCGCCGCAGCAGCACCGGGAGTCTTGGAGGCAACGGAAGTCCGAGCATGTCTCAGCCTGCGGTTGGCAGTCGTGTGGAAGGTGAGGGTGAAGCCTCCACCAGTGAAAGTCTTCCCAGCTCCACCACGACCACCCCGGTGAATTCCGTCGCTGCACAATCCGCCCCGCCGGCCACTGCAGTGAGTGCAGCCAGCGCATCAATGCCGCTTCCTCTTGCATCTACCAAAGAAAGACCAAAACCCATACCACTGCAGCCCACTCTGCCCTCAGCAACTCCCCCATCAGCTGAATACCAGCTCAGAGTCCCCCGTGTTAATTGTCCCGAGAAAGTGGTACGTACGTTTGTGTTATCTTCATGAGCTAGAGAGTTCTTTCTCCAAATCATGTTCTATCGCGACAGATCATCTGCTTAGACCTGTCTGAGGAAATGTCGCTGCCAAAGCTTGAGTCTTTTAATGGGTAAGTTTTGAGTGCCTGAACTATAATTCCTTGACTCTCACTGTATGAACCTACTTGATCTCAGCTCTAGAACAAACGCACTGAACATCTCCCAGAAGATGATTGAGATGTTTGTCAGGACCAAACATAAGATTGACAAGCGGCACGAATTTGCTCTGGTGGTGATTAATGATGACGCTCTTTGGGTGAGTTTTGCAGGGAATCATCTGTTACTCATACAAACAGAATTGTGTCTGTTTCTAAGCTTTCAGGGTTCACGTCTGATCCCAGAGAACTCTGCAGCTGTCTCTATGACCTAGAGACCAACGTATGCGAGTCATTCAGTATCCTTTTCCCACAATCGAACAAATGTTCAACAAATTGCACTGCTCACGAAAAGCTAAGACTTCAGCCTTAACACTTCGCTCTAGATCTGGAAGACCTCCTCAACGTCATGTAAGTGTCAAGAGGACATATTTACTTCCCATGAACTGAAAAAGTTTACACTTCATGCAGTGTTTCCCCGAGAATTGTGCAGGTCATACAATATGCCTTAGATTAGTGAGATGTTAACTCATTAAAAAATAAGTGGATTGTGGAGACGGTGAGGACACAGGGACCTGTACATGCAGTGGGGACAAAAAGTATTCAGACAACCATCAATTGTGCAAGTTCTCCGCCTGTAATCTTCACCATAGGTACACTTCAACTATGAGTGACAAAAAAAATCACATTGGTTGATTTTTAAAGAATAAGTAATTGATTTTTAAAGGGTAATAAGTATTTGTTCAACGTCAAAAAGTCAAAAGTTCATGCCAATACTTTGGTCTATAGCCTTTAACCAGGTTTTCACACACTGTTGCCTGTATTTTGGCCCAGCCTTCCATACAGATCGCCTCAAGTGTAGTGATGTTTTATGGCTGTCATTGGGCAACATGGACCTTGAACTCCCTCCAAAGATTTTCAATCCAGTTGAGATCTGGAGACTGACTTGGTCACTCCAGAGCCTTCAAATGCTTCTTGCAAAACCACTCCTTTGTTGCCTGGGCAGTACAGTATGTTTAAGGTTATTGTCATGCTGAAAGATGCAGCCAGGTTTCTTCTTCAAAGCCCTTGCTGATGGAAGAAGGTTTTCACTCGAAGTCTCGCAATACCTTGCCCCATTCATCAGACCTTTAGCTAGGACTTTGAAACAGGGTGTTAAAAAGCCACGCCTCTAACCCATAACCCCGCACCCAGCCCATTCCCCTCTCGACACTACTCTACAACTTGCTTTGTAAAAAACAAGCTGTAAACATCTATTTGTATACAAAAATAACTTTATATGAAAGCAAACACAGAGTAGCTGTTGCCATAATAAAAAACTTTCAGATGCAGGAATCCCATGGGCAGTTGTTTTAACTAGCTGACCCTGATTAATTAAAAAAACAAACATATTTTTATAATGATTATTTCCCTCACTACAAGATAAATGTCTACAGTTATGTTCATCTTCTTTTATATATATTTATGCAAGATAAGCATACAGTTGTATCTGTTGTGTATCTGTATTCTCAACCTTCACACATTTAAGGACTCATTCATCCATTCAAACTAAATGTATTTGAAGGCTTGCTTCTTGATTAAATAAATAGAACCACGTGAATTTTGATTCCTGTTAAGCTATTTTGCTTGCT
Organism: Synchiropus splendidus; assembly: GCF_027744825.2. Taxonomy (NCBI): domain Eukaryota; kingdom Metazoa; phylum Chordata; class Actinopteri; order Syngnathiformes; family Callionymidae; genus Synchiropus; species Synchiropus splendidus. The sequence goes on from NC_071334.1 coordinate 36,212,143, forward strand.
GTGTAATGTGCAGCGAACTGCAGAGCACTGAAAAAATGTGGAGCTCACTGACAAATCGGAAACAGTCTTATGTATACAAGCCCTTCCCCATATTATGTCAAATGTCAATCATTTAAGATCGACACAAAAAAGGCCCCTAGTATGTATCAGTTGGGATATCAGTTCTGCATGCTGTGTCATCTGACCCTGGTAAGTATGCCGGCCCGCCTGCCCCTGACTTATGGCTATGGAACAGACCGGACTTGAAAAATGATTGTTGGCAAAGCAGTGAAAATGTAAATTTTGTGTTGCAGTCGTCAGAAAATTGAGCTGCCATCAATGGAGAACGTTCAGACAATCCCTCCTCCATACGTGGTGCGAACTGTGCTCATCTACAGCCGCCATGCCGGCACTTTACAATTTAATCCCTCTGAGGCAGTAAATGTAAGTATGATACCATAATCCTCAGTTAATGTCACAAAGAATCAACACCGAGTAAGACTTTAAGCACATCTGTCTGCCTTTTTCTTCCCCATGAGATTGAGCATTCTAGGTCCCTTTTGCCAAATATGTACTATCATATGTGGTCCACTTGTCAGATGTACCTTTGATTTTCGAATATGGGACCCTTTATTGAATTGTAGTTTTGGCTTATAATTTACCCATAAAATGTTTTTCCTAAAGTACACATCAGTGTGAGAATAGTCAGAGAGGAGGAAGAAGATTTCATTTCTAAAGAAAAGCCATTTGCAGTTTTACAGTTCCAGATATTTCTTTGTTATCTTTGAGGCAATGGTTTAAAGGCACGATTTTTTAGGGTAAATATATTACAGTGGTTCATGCATGTAAATCTGTTTGTGTATGATACTATGAATGACATTTACTTGTCATGCTACAGAAAATGCTGCAGTCACCATACTTCTACTTCGACGTGGTTTATCTTCACAATGGTGTGGATGATCAGGGCGATGAGACGAGCTGGAGGGTCAGTAGAGAAACTTCTTTTGCTTCATTGAGCTCACTAACAAATCCTCCATCTGCAGGACAACTACACCTCCTTCTGTAACCTGGACTCTAAGGGAATGTGCTACCGCTACGAGGTTTCTCTGTGCGGTCCAGCTATTGAGCTGCACAACTGCATGGCCAAACTCTTGGCACATCCTCTCCAGAGGCCCTTCCAGAGCCACGCATCCTACAGCCTGCTGGAGGGGGACGAGCCCCAGGATGTCGAGGCCACGGTCTAGAGCTGAATTTGCACACTGGAAAACTGCAGTGCACATCCAGCTTGTCTTTCTCACAAGTCGCCATCCAGTACATGGCAAAATCACCACAATTGGGTGCCAACTCACCTTTTTTGTGATGCTGTTGATTCAACATTGCACAGCTCCCATCAGATCTGAATTGGAACTTACATTTCTGATAGTCGGCTTCTCATGTTATGGGCTGCAGTGTTACTCATTTGTGGGTCAGTCTGCAGCATTGATTATTTTTCTCTGAATGCCAAGAAAGTTGGACTCATGTCTCAAGTCAAGCTGCATTTAAACCTCTGTACATACAACTGTTTTAAAATGTTTCTGAACATTGAATAAAAACATGTTTATTGGGAATTTCAAACAATCACTTCTCAAAGCAGGTAGAGAGCATCACGCCAGTGTCCCATGGTTGGTATGAGGACTGAGAAGTTCCTTAGTCATTAGTCTTGATAACTGAAAATGAAAAGGCCTGTATATGATACTATTAAAAATATGAGATAAACTGCATTGTCCCAGTAGATATACAGAATTCCATGCGGTGGCCCCAGAGTTTTGGCCTTTACTACTCTTTTGATTTGCAGGCCGATTTTGTCGGGATGGAAAGCGGCTGCACCACCCACATACTCACATTGGATAAGGCATGTAGTCTACAATTATAAAAATGAAAATCTGTGTCTCAGAGAGAAAGCTTTGAGACACCTGGAGATCTTTTTTAGCGCATTTTGATGAACCGATAGTGGTGGGCCCACACATGTCACTCATCTGTAAAGCTTATAACCTACAACTCAATCTGTCTTCATCTTCCTTTTTTGAATGTATCTGGTGTGATGTAACAGGGAAGAGGGGATCAGGGTTGGAGAGGGATTGTGGTGTTGGTCTGTGTATGTCTATTATTGTTTCTATTTTTATTGACAATGTTAAAATCAATAAAAATGTTCAGAGTAAACTACACAAAATCAGCAAATGATACCAGAGTGCCTGAAAATTGGGGCGTAGTATGCATATTTTCGTACAAGTATTTTCTAAATATGAGGTATTTGTAAAATCTTAAATAATCTAATATAATTTTTATATACATGGGCGCCAAATAGGGTCACTTTTAATGACAATTGCGTGTCATCTTCCACCTGCTACGATTAATTATAATTAATTAAGTTATGACCAAGCAAGCCTGATACAAATCATTGCAGTTTGATATATTTCCAGCAGATGGCAGCAAGTCTTCCAGTCCCGAAATCGAGTAACGGTTTTAGGTTTTGAACGCTTCGAGACCAGCATCTCAAATTAGGCGAAACGCTGAATTAAAACTATTACAGCTGGATTATTATTATGTATTAAGAGCTTGTCTATTCATCCTGAACTTACTTTACACCCCGTCAAGAATCAGTGTTCGACACAGATTTGATATACTGTATTTGTCGTCGGTTGTCAACGTGACAACTGCGTCTGCGAAAATGACTGATCTAGTGTCGTGTTCTTTATCTAGAGGAGCATTCTAATCTGACTACGTGTCTCTATTTAGATGAGATATTGGCCTGTGTCTCGCTTTCTGCCACTTCATCAATCACTTTTATCCAGTGGAACAGGTTGTAGGGGAGACAATGGGGGAGCAGGAAACCCCGGGATCGGGAGACCTTTCCCCTTTGACACCCTCCAACTGCCTCTCACGTCACCAGCGCCGATAACAGCCCAGGGGAGGATCATGAGGGTTTGCGCTGCTGGGAGACCTTGTTCGTCCCTCGGCGGAGAAGAATGACAGCTCCCTATTGTTTGCATTCTGTCACTCCTTAGCTGCCACAACTCCTTTCCGGGCGGGCTTGAGGCAGGATATGCTGGAATTTTGGATGTTATTTTCCTATTTCATCCCGCGTATATGAGTACACTGTAAGAGAAGAGCGATCTTTACATCCTGGACATGGGAGGGAAAGCAACTATACTTTCTTTTTCATGCCATGTCATGTTGCTTCGACACCACTAAACACAAATGACAGTTCTGAATTTCAACAATAACAACCAACCCTTATCAAGAGCCATTTTGTCATGAATCACAAATCCCGTAAATCTCAAAGCACTATCCGCATACAACCAAGATAGGGTCAGTCAGTGCTAGAGGTCAGTGCTTTACCTGAGAGAGAGAATCATGTGAATGCTCCCACAAACTGTCATCATTTTTGGGGACAACACCTGTTTCTTCTGCACATTGGAACAGTCTAGCGATAAGTGGAAATCCCAATCCAAGGAGTTGGTTCGAAGAGATCGGGCAATTCCCAACTCTGATGGTACCGGAATCATAGGCAAATGAAAACCACCAGTACCCCAATGCTTGAGTTGAGGGGGCATACAAAATTATGATGTCCACGTACAAATGTGTATATGCATTTGTGAGCGGCATAGTGGTCAGAGCATAACCTCCAATGGTGGCGGCATAAGCCTGCTTAATTTAATGCATTTTACGGAGAGTCATTTTGTAATATCAAGGACATTTTGTGTGCTTTTTGCCCAGTAAACTGTATCGATACTCAGGCCGTAGGTTATCACTCAAACACTGTGTTTACATGCCTGATGTGGCAGGTAGGAGGAGCGACAGCAGCATGTGCTTGTGGATGCTGAACTCAAATAAATGCCTGTCAACATACATTAGGGCGGAACTGACGTGAGAGTAATCTTTTTTTAAACACTCCCCACATCAAACATACAGCAACAGTGAAGAATGAAGAAAAAAAATGGGCTCAGACTGGCCTCTTTTCTGACACACAGAGATACGGTGCTCAAGCCCCTATCGATCCCCTATCTGTGCACATCCCATCACATCACAGAAGCAGCGCAGTGACGACGTTTACAACTTAACTGAGCGAAAAATGATCTCCATGTCAGCGCCCCAGTAAGACTCATCTTAGTCACAAGCATGTCAGCCTGCCAGTAAGCTTCTCGGAGGCAGCATCTTACTTGAATGGCCCTGTCGTGGAGAACTGTGTGCAACAGCAAGGCTGTGACTGTCGACATACAGAGACAGAGAGAGGTATCAGATGACCTGATCTCCAACGGTGCACCTGCTCCTCTTGGAGAAAAAAAAGAGTTTAATGCAGGAAGTCAAAATCATTGAGCTGCACGTATGTGTAACAAGTGGCTGCCACTCTCGCATGGGCTACTGGTTACTGAACTCTTTAAAGGAATGTTAAAGTTAATATTAGCCGTATTCCTGGTGAACTGTTTTGACTCCTGCCAGATGGAGAAGCCAGAGAGCAGAACACTGTTGTGACCAGTGTTCTTCTGGTTTTCATGCAGCCACACACACAGCCGACTATGGAGGAATGTCACCTCAGTGACGAGGAGTGGCGCTGTGAGCTCTTGGGTTCAGGTTCGGTTTCACTGTCACAAGCAGTGAGGAGACTGTAGATTTCTGTAGGTGAGCATATATGTATATATATATATATATATATATATATATATATATATATATATATATATATATATATATATATATATATATATATATATATATATATATATATATATATATATATATACTTACCATGTGGCATCGAATCCTGGCACGGAATGAACCGTGTTTGTAGAAAACCAGGAGAAACGGCAAGAAACACAAGCAGGCAAAATCCACAACCATGGATGTTGTCAATATACTTAGATAACGCTGAAGGGCATCAGTACCCTGATTTTCTCCTCAATGCAGAGCAGGGATTATATCTGACAGCAAAGCCTCTCTGATGAGAACCTCCATTTTAAGATCGTGCCACAGCATCCCAACTTCTTTCAGGCCAGGGCCTGCTCTTGACTTCCATGTTTTCACTTCTCCTGGTCAGACCGGTCCTACTGAAGTCATTCTGCCCTGTTCTCAGTCTCAGTCAGTGATGAAGCAATGTTTCTTCACACTTCATTTTCATGTCATTTAAAAGCTGCATGTCATGTATACATGGGTTATCTTAGATTAAAATTAGTTTCATGATTTGTTTGATGAACACTAGCAAACAAATAAAAATGAAATTTGGAGAGGGAAGTTTTTCACACCACTGCGTGTATATATGTGACCTATATGAATGTACTCACACATCGACTGCTGGTCACAAAAAATGATGCAATGAATTGAAGCCACAGTTTTAAAATGTTTTTCACCAGAATTATCCTCTGTTTTATTGATGCTTTCAGTGTGGCAGTGTGACAGAGGTGGGCTGGGAGAGATGGAGCAGGGAGGGGAGACCAGGGCTGGGCCAGGATGGAGTGGAAGTGTGACTCCAGCAGCATTTATAAACATGGACCTTCCTCACAGCCATTGTTTACATTCATCCTTCCATGCTTTTGCGCAGTGAAGGTTGCCATCTCACCTTTGGGTTCTTCTCGAAGCTCCAGTTTCCCACAGTGGAGGTGCCCTAGGGAGGATTTTCAGCAGCCAATTTTCTCGATCGAGGTCGTCCAAACCCACTGCCACAATTTCTCCCCCAACTGCCATGTACAGCTCCAGTTACTCCCGGGCCAAGTTTGGCCTGGAGTCCAGGGAACCACTGCACCAGCGCAAGGGGAAGAGTTGCGGCTACTACATGAGGATCATCTTCTTCTTCTCCTCTCTGATCCAGTCACTCATCATCGTCAGCCTGGTGCTCTTCCTCATCTACGGACAGCCGGAGAAGTCGGCACAAGAGAGGAAAGTGGAGGTCGGTGACAAGCAGAGCTGTTATCATTAAACATACCAACAATGCAAAAATATCTGTATGAAGACACTTTTAGTAAACATTTTTAGTATTTAGTAATTGAATTTGGTAAATACAGAGCATGGAAAGTATACTATGACATCATATGGGCAGTTGGTTCAGGGATAATAGTAACAGTTATCATTATCATTGATGAATTGTCATTGGTGACTGACTCAGGCATCTTGAAGATGACCTGGACAAAAGTGATTCACCTGAGAGGTATCACAGAAAAGTGCATTTCAGTCTATTAGTGAACAATATGTTGAGTCCACGTTACATTACCCTTATTTTTAAATATTTAATAAGCATTGCATGCTATTTCCTCCCACAGCCCTAAATACACCACAGGGAGTTCCAGACTCCAGTAGAGGATTTGAAAGATTTATTTGAATTGTCTCTGATTTCATTCTTGTTTATTGGGTTTATCGACAATAGTCACGCTCCGTTCGAGGTCTGACATATCTGACAGTGGTCAATGATGGCAACTTGTGTTGCTGCAGGAGCTCCAACGGGGCTTCGACAGTCTCAGCGACAGCATCATCAAGCTGAGGAAGGAGAAGGGGGACCTGGGGGCACAGCTGGGAGCGTGTGTCGCCGAGAAAGCTGCTCTGATGAAGGATCTGGAACTCTTCAAGGCTGAGGCCAACAAAACAGAGCACCAAACAAAAAGCAAACTGGTGAGGAGAAGACCCTGGTCCTAGCTTTCATATTAGCATTTATGTTAACATACAGTCCTCTCCACATACTGGTTCGTGTTCAAATGTCAACTGGTTGAGGTGTACTGTCAGATCATGCATAGTATTAGGATTATTATTATTAGCAGTAGTCGTAGTAGTAGTAGTCACAGTTGTGGTCATGGTGGTGGTGATGTTGGTAGTACTATTATTATAGGGGGAATACATATTCTCATGGAAATTTAGGCAACATGATCTGATTCTGTCTTCATTTTTGTGTTTCACACTTGTTAGCTCAATTGCTGCAGCTTACTTTACAATTATATTTTGGTTGTTCCTTTCAAAATACAAACAACTGGAGCGGAAGTCAGGTAGAAACATCACCATGCAAATTATCATCTTATCATCTTGAATATTAGAGTCGCACTGTAACCCTCTCAACCTTTTCATTTGTAATGCATGTGCATCTGCTGTGGCTCATATAGTCAGTCCATACGGGATGAGTTGGCAGACAGGGCTGCGGACAGCAATGTCCACTGGTCTCTGATGAAATATTATTCAGCAGTTAAAAGTACACTGAAATAAAAATGTTCATTTTTCTAGATTTTGAATTTCTTAAATTAAAATGACTTCAATTTCCTCAATACCTGACATTAAGCTATTTGTCCTAAAATACACCTTGCTCTAGAGAGGAGTGACAGACAACAAAGTAATGAACACATGAACATATAAACTCTGGTAATGAACTTGTTTAATCTTCCTTAGTCAATGTGTGAGCGGCAACTGTCTTTAACGCGAAGTCCAATGATAAGGTGTCCTCCAGCACCGCCCGCAGTTATGATGAATAACGGTGGTAAGTACCATAAAAACACTTCACATTCAATGCCATAATGGGAGTTACAGAGTAAAGCATGTGAGCATGGCGCCAACTTCATCCCTTCAGGAGAGATAAAGACTTTGCAGAGTCTCAACACGCAGCAGAAAGCTATGATCAATCTCATCGAAGCCAACTTCACCCAGATGGTTCAGTACCTGAGCCACGAGAGAGACAACGCCATCAAAGAGAGGGACACTCAGCACCAAGATGCCATCACACTGCGGAAGGAGAACGCCATACTGAATGAGCAGTTCACCAGCTATACCATGTACGCCACATCTAATGCCAGCCACAAAGTCATCTCTGACAAACTGTGATTTATTGTCTCACGCTTTGCACCAGAAAATGCAAAGAGGACTTTGCTCTCTCTTTGGACGGAATCAAGACAGTGACAACCGGCTTTTTGAACAAGATCAACGACCTGTTTCCCCACCAGCTGACCTTCCACCTGACCTGCAACAGCCAGAAGGAGCAAATGGAGAACATCAGGAACAGCTGCACCAACTTGTCCAGAGAAATAGAAAACAAGTTTCAACTGTATTTGGACAACGTGGGCAACAAGGTGAGCAATTTCAAATGAGCAAAATCCAATTAGAGAACTGTCAGTCTTCCAAATATTTCATTTTAATTAGTAAATATCTGGTAAATATCTAGTAAATGAGTAAAAATATCTATTCATTTAACAAGCAATATTATTATTAATTAATACTATTTATACTGTAGGGGAAGCGCGATTGTTTCACTCTGTTTAAATCATTATGTCACTGATGTCTGTACTTCTGTGAATTAATAATATAGTTCATTTGTTGTGAACTTCTCTACTGCGTACTGTGTTTAAAGTTGTCCCATTGTAGTACAAGAAAAATAGGGATGCACCGGACATTCAGCGGCCGATTATGGGAAAAAAAAGGGCAACATTCGGCTTCGGTGTTAAGGAGTCAGCGAAAGCGAACAGTGGCCTGTGTCATGAACAAACACCGTGCAGCGTAGACTGAATATTGAGTTTCGCTTCTATTAGACAAGACAAAAATTTTCTTTACTTTCTCTGTTGACCATGGTGTCAAAGCACCAGTTCCGGCCTGTTCCGACCATCATCATGGGGAGGCTTCAGTGCAAGGTGTGATCCAAAGTCAGCAAAAAAAGTACATGTACTGTATGCAAATATGTTGGGGACAATTTGACTGTTTATGCAACATTTTAAAATGTAGTAAAAATGTTGATCACGTTGTATATTCACTATACGGCATTATTCAGCTTCAGCCAAGCATTTGAAAATGTATTCGGCTTCGGCCTCAAATTTTCAGTTCAGTGCATCCCTAATGAAAATGCACCTACTGCATGCAATCATGGAAGTTACAAAACAAGCTCATATTTTGAGTTTTCAGTGATGATTCATTTGCGCACTATACTATTCTCTGATTGAGGACTGGCATATATATATATATATATATATATATATATATATATATATATATATATATATATATATAATTTCATGGCCAACAGCTCTGTTTAAAGTGTTCCTTTATCATCCCCAGTATTCCTAATTAGTTTCCCGTCTAGTCACGTCCTATAAATCCAACTCAAGTATCAGAGTGAACAATTAAAGAGGGAAGTCGGGCTCCCCGGAGAGGAAGTCAGACTTCTCTATAATTTGCGATCCTGCCAAGGAGACTCGCCTCTCTGATAAACAGAGAGCCGAGAAAAATTGTTAGCAGGGAAAAAGAAAAATACCCAATTAAGGAACGACCCAAGTGATGTTTTGTCTAGATAATCCAAACTGTTTTTATTGTATTATGTGACTTCTGCAGCAGAATGTAGCTTATCTTCAGGAAGTATGTTGCACACAGATATGAGTGTGTGTGAGAGGGCTTGCTTTTACTGCCTCCTGGGGACCAATTCTTGACAAAACACCATCCTCGTGGGGACCTTTTGCCCGACCGCACAGGTCCAAACGTTGATTTGAGGATGAAGACTTCATAATAACAAGGTGATGATGATTGGGTTTCAGTTTGGCTCAGAGTCCTGCTTAAGGTTAGCCATGTGTTTTCGGAGGGTTAAGATAAGGGTGAGAGGCTGGGGAAAGCACAATGGCACAGGGATCAATCAAAGATAATGAATGAAAACCTAAAAAGCTGACTGTTCAAATTATACATTTAGTTTATACCGAAAAAGGTTGTTTACCTTGATTAAAAGACAGTATCTGTCAGAGTTCTTCCTCTGACACGCTGCACTGCAGGATTCCGTCATGTGCGCTGTTGTATCAAGTCTGAAGTATTTTGACATCAGCAGCTATTTAGCTTGAAAGAATGAGCTGGTGATAAAAATACAAACACACAATGGTTAGTATGGTAAGGAAATGTGTTCCATGGTGCTTTGGACAATCATCAGGTGCATGTTTGTATTCCCAAGAGAGACATTAGCACACACGTCCTCCCCCTTGGCAACTGCAGCGTCTGTCGTGTGAGGAAGATGAACATTACCGTTTGACATTCAGATAGAAATAGACCTCTGTGTGAGCATGTAAAGGAACCACCTGGAAACCTCTCCTCTGTGCTTGACAAGATGACCCATCCTCTCCTCTGTTGGAATACAAAATCCTGAAGCCAGTGAGGACTTTCATTGCTCATTACGTGCACACATGTTTTGCCCCTGCAGGTCGCCACAATTCAAGCCATGTCCAGTCGTCTGGAGGTGGAAAAATCACACCTGAAATCCGACCTGAAACAGTGTGAGCAGAAACACAGCCAGACAACGGCAGATCTGAACCAGCAGCTGCAGCTCAAGCAGAAGCAACATGACGAGCAGGTGAGTCATAAGAACCACTACTGTGGGGCATGAAGTAGTGACTCCTAAAGTGAGTGTCAAGAATAACCCATCAGACCAAGAATACAATACAACAAATGTCATTTAATAATGATTATTATGATTATAAATATTTTTTTTACTCTCTATTCAAAAAACCTATTAAATGAGTTCATCAATTTGTTTCTGTATAACAGAATCATACAGCAAATCTCATGATGCACTGCAACAGTTGAATCCTAGCAACATAAGAGCCAACGTTGGAATCAAATTCTGATTCTTGAGTTGTATTTAGGAGTCTGCCTGAATGTCTTTCACTCCAACTTAAACACCACTTATTGTTTGTCACTGTTTTTATGATATTTCCGGTTTCAAGTGAAAAGTGAAAGCATACACACCAGAGTCAAGCCTGTCGTGGAGCAGGAAAAATCAATGCTCGAAACGGACAGCACGAGCCCCAGCTCATAAAACTCACTCATCCATTCAGTCAACTAAGTTTTTTCTTGACTTGACCCAGATGGAGCGGCTACTGCTTGAGCAGAACCGACTGAGAGATCAGAAGAAACTGCAGGAGGAGAGTTTGGCTCTGAAAGAGACAGAGCTGCAGCTGCTGAGATCACAGCCCAACTGTAAGGTAAAGCACTCATCTCTCTTACAGTAAGGCAGGCTTTCAATCGAAGCTCCTTCGAGCTGCAGAAAGCAGCTTGCGCTTGTCAGGAAGAGCACGCAGGCCGCCAAAAGAATCATGCTGCTGTTGTTTTAGAAATCAATCAGCTCTTTGGTTAGCTGACTAGAACGCCGGTGCTTTGTGGCCTCCATGTTGGCCAGCAGAGGTGAAGTGGAGGTGAAGCAGCAGCTACAGGAAGGATGGGCCGGTCACAGAGATAACACTGTGAAAACATGTTCACGAAGCCATGAGTCGACAAAATCCGAGACCAGATTTGACAAATACCTGAGCCATTGCTAGGATTATGCGTTTACGCTTGACTTCTTGTATTGTAGCCCGGTCTGACGAAGCCTGGCGGACTGCTGACCAACCCACAACAGAACAAACAAAATGGGGCAAACTGGCCTCATGCATCTGCACTCAGCAAGACTCCAACAGTAAGAGGAAAACCTGCCCTCCATTTTGTGCATCTCTGTTGTCCATTGCATTGCAGAACTGATGTGTTTGACACAAGATATATGAAGCTTACGCACAAGTGCTTTTGTGATTTAACCTCTGCAAAGAAGAATGACCTTGTGGACAATTATTTTTCACAGTGCTGCTAGTAATAATAATTTCATGATAGCTAATATATATCACATTTCCATATTATATGAAGAAGAATGGTGACTTTACTGTACATATTGTATGTACACTAGATTCTTTCTAAACACTCTGAATGCTCTCTCCTGTTTCATTTCCATTCAGTTGATGCACCGGTCGTGTGTCTTTGTGTGTGCTTGAGTTCCGTCCATTCCGTGACTATGGGAGCTGATCCAAGCTATGTTAAAAGGACCAGAGCTGGGAAAAAGTCAAGATCCATTGAAATTGTGTGTTGAAGTGGACTGACTGACTGTGTTTCCGACAGCATATTCAGCCCCAGTAGCCATGAAGCCACTCACAGATATCTAGCTATATCGAGGGATGGTTTGATGTGTAGGACATGATGGAAAGAGCAGCATACAAGCTAAATATGTCAATGTATGACTTTAGGTTTCCAAACTAACAGATCCAACCAATATTCCCCTTGTTTATGTGCTGGCCTTTTAGTCCCTGCCCAGGCCAAACTCTATCTGGTGCCCCTCAGAGGGGCCTGGAGCTCCACTTGAATCATCTCTCATAGAAGGTCCTGGAGGACCACTCTCCCTTTCTTCATTCTCATGTGTACTTTTTAAAACGTTACCCTCCTCCAGAATTACTTCTGGTCAGTGAAACTATGATTTTGGATATATGATATATATGATAACAGTGGTCATACATCCTCTTTCAGGTGAGATGAGATGGACAAACTTCTGGTCTCCAGTCATGGATCGAGAGAAAGGAACGGACATTCTGCCACAGATTTCTACCACTCCACCACCATCCTTCAGCATGGTTTCGACTTCACATGTGACTGTTTAACTCTCAGGTCCAGACCAGAATGCGCTTCACTTTGTTGTACATATTTTGTTGTAACTCATTGAAGTGCGTGTTGCTCAGACGCTGCGGTTGTATTAGAAAGCTCTGCTGCAACAGATGTTTATATTTCCTTCACAATCACGTCAGCACTCACTTCAGTTGCCCATCAATTTTGTTTTTGGTCGCAGATTTTCAACTATGTATATTAAACTGGACTTTTGAGCCGTTTTTTTTTTATTGTGTCATACAAAGGAAGTGGCTCTCAGGTTTTATAGCTTCCTTTTCCTTGGATAAGTATGAGCTGAGGCAGCTGGTGAAGTTGCTGTGACCGCTGTGACTGATTGATGGGCAGTAAAAGTGACCCCAGAGAGTTGACCTTTAGATACCTAAGTTGCTGTTCTGTCTTTCCAATTAGCAAAAAAACATTTTCAAATAAAATCAAGCCATTTGAGAAAGTAGAAGTCTGTCTTGTTCTGATTATAATGTAGATAATCAAGTTTAAGTAGGTAAGTACTGTCTCCTCACCATTAAGAGAGAATTACAAACTTTTTTTTAACTGATGATATATTTGAATTAGATGAGTTCTACTGTCCTAAGAAGTTATTAATCACATTGAAAATGACTTAATAATAAAATGGTTGTTATTATTTCACTAATGTAACTGGCCTTTGATAGAAACTTAGAAACCCTTTGCAGTATTTATTGGTCTAAAGTACCTTAACATTAGTGTGTAATTCAATCCTGGGTTGCTTCCCTTTCCATGTGCTTTTGTACTAAACTGATTGTTTCTGAGTTGGGTTACATGGACACTGTTGTTTAGCAGGTTTATCTCTAGCTATGTTAGTTGGGCTATAAGCAAACTGATGTACCGGTGTATATTTTCAATAATCACCATGAAGTTGTCATCATGGAGGAACAATAGCTAGCACTACTGCCTCCCAGCAACAAGGTTCAGGGTTTGAATCCAGCTCAGGACTTTTCAGGGTGAAGTTTGCATGTTCTCCCTGTGCCTGTGTGGATTTTCTCTGGGTACTCTGGCTTTCTCCCAAAGACATGCTCACTGGGTTAATTGGACATTGTGTGAATGGTGTGTCAATGGACTGTCGACCTGTCCAGTGCGTATTCCTGCCTCTCGACCAATGACTGTGGGGATAGGCTCCAAAACGTATTCCTGCAAATCTGGACAGGACTTAGCGCTGGTTAATTGAAGATATACAGGTATGTATTAACATATGTTTCATTATGTCTATCCCCAGATCATAATCATCATCAACCTACTGCTTTACAACTTAGATCATAAAATACTGCAATGGTTATTTCTAGAGTTGAGGAAACTACATTGCACAAATAGAGTTTATTAAAAAACAGCTAAAATGTAGCTTTGCCAACTACATTTACTCCTCATTCTCTCACCTGCGCACTATATAAATCTACATCATATAAAGATTTATGTAGTGCTAAGGAAACACGAAAACCTTCCCATGTTCTTGGGAGATCCTTTGTCTCAGCTAAGAAGCACAAAAGTCCTGAACACACAAAAGACATATAAAGACGTCTATGGCCAATGGATGGAGCATTCTGTTCTGGGACAAATATCATCAACCCTACTTCACCTTCACCTATAGAGCTGTGGATGCATTTATCAAACCCAGAGGCAACTGGGAAACAGATACCTTGATGAACTGGTGATCACCAGCAGTGATATGTAGCGTGAAAGAAGATGGTGTTGTGAGACTAACTATAATCGACGTCAGCGAGTGTCAACAGACGAAACCAGGAACGTATAGAACCATTCGTTTGTTCTGAACCACAGCCTATTTTTGGAGTAATTAATCAAGAAGAACATGACAGAGGGCAACAGTGCGGTGCAGAAGGAAGAAAGGGCAAGTAGCAGAGGCACAGACAAGAGAGACAAAAACACTCTCAGGCAGCTGGTGACGTTGGAAGTCGAGCAAATGTCGTCAGACTGAGAAGCACACTGGGGAAGGAGGGTGATGGGTTCAGCAGGGAAACATAAACATTTGAGCAGGACAGGGCTGACAGGTGAACAAAAGAAGCATGGAGCTATTGTGGAAATCTCTCTCAAATAGAGCAGCGGTGCACGACAACCAGAACTGAGTCTGAACCAGAACTGGAACTGGAACTAAATTGACATTGTGTCAAACACATTTATACAGCAGAAAGATTTCAGAATCACTGATTTTTTAATCGCAAATTCAGTGAGCAGAAAGTCAGAAATCAGACTACAACACTGTTTCAAAAAGGACAAGATGGCTCATGGCCGAATGTCAGTGACCTAGAGGGACTTAATGATGCTTCTAATTTCAGGTGAGATTGGTTGACTTAATCTGCAGGGTATCTGGGTCATGGTCATCTCTTCTCCCTTTCATGGTAAACTGAGAGGAGCCCCTGAAACAGTCCTAGGACATGCTGGAATGAATCTTATCCCCAGTAGAAATCCCTGGGGGAGAGGGACGTTTGACTTTTGGACATCAGAGATATATACATGACGGATGAGATGGATGTTTTCATGCTCAGCTTTGAGATTTGTAATGCTTTCCCATATAATTGCGTCAACATTTCCTATCAGCAGTTGACAGAAGGCACATCATGTCAGACTCCAACCATTGTCACAGGAACTGTGGAGGCTGACATGTCACTTGATCCGAAAGAAAGCCTCCTGTCCAGCTATGTGCGGAACAATTCCAAAATATCAGCCCGTGACCTTGTAGCAGCTGCAGCTGGGGCTGAGCTGGCTGCCGAGTTCTGACCCAGTAGCCAGATAATTACATAATGACTCCAATGTCACAACCTTCTTGGAGGTATTGTGTTGAAATATTCACCATGGCACTAATAAAAACTTTTGTCTTCTGGGATCAGTCTCAGCCAAGAACACACATTCTCACTCCAAGCCTTGAAGCTCAGCGCCAAGTTCGACCTCTTTCTTTGTCTGATAATTGTTTGACGCTTCTGTACCTCACACAGGCGCAGCTTCTCTCTCACTCTATTTTTAAACTCGCTTGCTGGACTACTTCCCAATACAGAAGTCTTTGAAGATGATATCCAAGATCTCTTCCGCTCCAACTCGCCCAGTGATCCGACCCAGGCTGGTCAGTGCTAACCTGACGCCCTCGGCAGCCAGGGCGAGGTCCAGGTCCCGGTACTGGGCGTACTGGTGCAGAGCAGAAACACACTGCTGTATGTGGGCCCTATGGCGAGCCTGGGTGAGTGTGGGGGCGTCTGAGAGTGGATCTCCACACCTGGACAGGAGATCAGAACACGCTGAGTAAGAAACAACACAATTTAACAAAATTACATCAAATTGCAAACAACGTAGAGGCACACTAGTCACATGAATTGACCTGTGGATCTCAGTATCACACCTACCTCTCATTGCACTACAAAATAATAAAATGAAACAATCTACAAAGCTATGCTTCACATAATCAAGCAGCAACATCTGAGCACACTCATCATGCCTCTTATCCTGGGCCCCACGTCTGAAACGGCGGGGACTTTCTGCGGTCCAACAATAGCATTTCATAATAAATCTAAAACTGCACGACCAACTTAGGCTTGGGAAAACAGTAAGTCATCAATTTTAGCAACCTACAGAGTTTTGACACTCCTGTGAAGCGCTTTGAGGAAGTCCTGCAGTCCATCACTGGTGTGGCAGGAGATCAGAGAGACAGGTGGAAGTCCAGAGAGCCGTCCCAACTCCATCCTCAGTTGGAGTCTGTGTTCCCCTGGCAGCAGGTCGGCCTTGTTCAGAATCAGCAGGCAACGGCGCACTACAGGTTTTGTTATGAGAAAAATGCCCAGTCACTACCATATACAAATAACTGAGTCATTGGGGTGCAACTGGTCTGAGAAGGGGGAGACTGATTGCGTGCTCACACACACCTACAGTCAATTTAGACTCTTCAATTAATCTCTGTATGTTCCTGGACTGTGGCAGGAAATATGTTGTCAAACAGACTCAAGTAAGCAAGCCATACTCGGGAATACACACCCATCTGACCTTCAGAACTGGGTAGGACAGTGCTCAGGTGTTGTTGGAGGAAGGACTTCAGCTGCTGGTTGTTGACGGGGAGCTGCGTAGAATCAACAACCAGCAGAGTCAGATCTGCCTGCTCCACCCTGTGGAAAGGTAACAAGGAGTAGACACGCCAACATCAGAGGAAGTTGTGTGAAACTGAGGCTGATTTCTGTCAGACTCCTCCGTCTTTCAGCTCTTCCGATTTCCTGCTATAAAAAAAAGAGTTTTAAATACATGATTTTGACAGCCATTCTTCACAACTACTGTATCAGTCTGCAGGAATGAATAGCAGTGACAGCTACGTATGAATAACCATGAAACCTGAGGGAATATTTACTTCCTTCAATTACTTAACTTAAAAAAGATCAATGAGTCGTAAAATGTAATTGTTTATGACAGAGAATACAACCTGCTCTATTAGATATCGCTTCTGTACCTGCCCCAATCCCCCTGTCAGGCTGGCTAGAAACGCAGGAACAGACGCTGGTGGCGTGTCCCACATGCCTCGGACCTGCTGCAGCACAGAAAGTCACCTACATAACATCAGCAATGATGTAAGGTGACTAATGTGTCAAGAGTTAGTTTACTTATTGTATTCAAATACTCTCTATATATATTTTGAATATATTCTATTATTATTCAGTGCAACAAATGTGTAATAATCCATAAAATTCCAAAACAATTGAAACGCCTTTATACCTACCTACTTTATTATTAAATTGCACATATTTTCCTTCCAGTTTCCCATCACTCTTGAAAAATTTAATAAACTCTTACAGCAGTCACCACAGCCAACATCAACTGACTGCTCAGAGTTTTGAACATTAGTAGGCATTAGGAAAAAAACAGGGAAATAACTGCAGTTGCAAGTGAAATACACTGTGAATAGTAGTCAACATCATGAACATGTCAACATTTATAAACATTTCCAAGCCTTGAGTTTAGAGAAGTTCCTTCTTTACAGAAAGGTTATCCATTTATAACAAGCTATGAACATCCCATAACTAAATAGCATCTTATTTGTCGTTGGTAAAACTGCACATGCACAGCACGCACATTTCAAACCCAAAATACCAATTCTGGATGTAGAGACGGATGTGTGCATTTATATATAAACCAGTATTCAGTCATCGTCTGTCTGTATATGATGAAGCAGAGATGACGTAGTCATAAGTGTTTCTATTGTTCATGAATATAAACAGTGGAAGCGTCTGTACGATTCCATCACCTCACAAATGAGGCACCACTTCAAGCTACATGTTACAAAGAGCATACCTCTGTATTATGCAACCTCCTGAGAGTATTTATACTCAGCACTGGCATGAAGTGGGTAGGGAACATATACAAATATAATGCGAGACATGATATTTGCGAGCTGATAAGAGAGCTGCTGGAAAGTTCATGCTACCTCTCACGTGCTCTGCGGATCCCTTCCTTCTCCACCAGATCCATACTGTCTCTGAGTCCAGCTGTGTCACTCAGGAGGACAGGGAAGCCTCCGACATCCAGTGCCGTCTCCACGACGTCCCTAGTTGTCCCGGCGATTGGAGACACAATTGCAGCTGGTCTTTGGCCTGAAAGAAGATGTTTTTGTTGAATACATAAAGTGCAATAAATCAAACTAAGCTAAAAGCTACAACAAAAACATCTGGGGAGAAGCATAGGGGGAAATTAGAACATTTTAAAATGTTTCAAACATGCCTTGATAAAATTCAGAGAAATACACAGGGGATAAAAAAGATACGCTTGAACCACACTAAGACAAATGAACTCAAATAAACTCACTGAAAAAAGAGAAAACAGGAACAACATGGCGGTTTTGAAGAAAATGTATAAGTAACTGACTGACAGTGGCAGACAACATAACATAAACAACAAGACACTGACACTAGCATTGCATACTTCTTCACCTTGCTCCTCTCTAATCACTTTAAGGCGATGTAGCAACGTCATTTAATGCAATGTAATGTAAGTAGTGCAAATGTTAAATGCAGTTCACCTCAGCAGATTAGAGGAGAATGAAATAAAGATCAGTAAATATAAGAGACTCCAAAGAGTAGTGTAAACTGAATATGTTGTCAGTGTTGTATGGCGTTGTCAATAGTGAATAAAATTTGTGCAACACAGCATTTCAGGTGTTGACACACTGATTTTGGTCCAGAAGGAACAACCATGGAAGTTTATCCCAGCAAAGATAAATGCGTCCATTATTTAGGTAGGAAGCTAGTGAGCAGGTCATTTACACAAGAAGACTTGAAATACTTCCAGGATACAATAAGATAAACAAATACGTCTCCGAGTGTTTATTCATAAATTTGTCTTCCGCTAATCCAGGACATGTCAGGAGTTACAGGATGAAAACCGACACCAGCACTGTCAGAACACAAACTACACACTGAAAGTCTCCTTGTGTGAGTCACTGCAGTTCTAATGTGGTTATTTTTGTTGCCTGTGTGCTTTTGTGTAGCATCTTTTGCGGTTCTCTCACACAGTGTATTCAGGAGGCTGCTCTTCCCAGCATTGGTGGCTCCTGCAATCACCACCTGAACACCACTGCGTAGCCGTTCCCCTCTTCTCTCGTCCTGCAAGTGCCGAGCCATCTCTGATCGAAGACCATCTACACTTCCATCTACTGAAAACGCAGCAGAAGGAGAGAGGAACAAGATTGTAAATCGAAGGAGAAAAATGAGCGCTCAGAAACGGTGTGTAGTTCACCAGATGACTAGATGTCCCATATCAGACAATAAAATAAAACTGTGGTAAGTTTGTTTTTTTTTCGTCAGTCATAGGAACAAATCATAATTATAGAAAAACTTTCTATTTCTGAATATCAACGAGTTATCATTTGTGCCATGCCAGCCCGAGGTAGCACTCCACAAAAAAATCGTTTCCAGGCTTTTTTGTGTCCAAGTACACAGCATCTGGAGCTTCTTTAAAGCTTTGCAAGTGTTAGACAGAAGGCGACGGGCTCTCACAAACAGACACAGGCTTAGGAAACCAGTGCAGTCGTGCTAAAGACACTCCTGCTGGCGGACCTATTTTTGTGAGCAATGTTCAGGTTTGCTTTGAAGGCAAGACGAATGCCTCTACTGTCCCCCAGGCCTGCTCTCCACACTTCCTTAAAGGAAATCTTTATTTTCAGTCTCTCCCAGCAGCAAAGCATATGCATGCTGTTGTCGGCTGAAGACCCAAACAGGAAAACAAGCCTGACTTCACTGTCCCCAGAGAGAGAACAGAACATTGGGCCCCAACAGTTTCCTGAAGAGCCCCACTGATAATTGGGCATTTTGTTTGCGGACATACTGTACCTTGTTCCAGCACCCCGTCTTCAATTAGCTCATCCTCACTGAAGTCTATGAAGGCCTCCACATGAGCGAGACACTGTCAGACAGAAGAGGACATGTAGAATCAGCATCTGAAGTGCAGTTTATTTTCATGTGACAAGTGAACGCACCAGTCTCTATAGTTTGATAATTAGGTGAGGGTAAAGAAAGAGGGCTGGGAAACAGCATTACCATGCAGAAACTGTGTGATGTCACCAGTCAATGTCCTTGAAAGTGAAATATAATTTATGTTTTACACTCCCCACAGACCACAAGACATTGTCTGATGGACCAGATATGGCCTTGGGCTTTAAGTTGTGATGGACGGATGGACAAACGGATGGATGGACCTAGAAAGCAATAATGGCTAGATAAAAGGCAGACAAATGGATAGGCGCATATTGGAATGGCTCATTGTTTTAGCATGGTGGGTCATAACTGAATGGAGTGAAAAATAAGAAGACGCAAAGATGGACGGATGAATAAAAGAATTCTGGGAGGCTTTTAAAATTTCCGGATGAGAAAATAAATTGATGACATATGGCTGGCTAAAGGTGTTATGAAGGTTTGGTGAGAGAATGAGAGGACAGAAGAATGACTGGATGACGAAAGACCAGATCAGAGCTTGTACGGCAGATAGCTGGATAACTGGAGTGGTAAATGACAGATGAAAGGAAAGAGGAAGGAAGGTATACACTCCCAGCGTCAGAATCCTGATTGACAAGGCAGAACAAACACAATAGGGCTACGACTGAAGAAAAACAGGAAGCAAAACTCATACAGGGACACATTGGAAAATGGCACATTGTTTAGGATTGTTCTTTGTGATTGACCCAGAGCAATGGTATATTTCTAATTAATGACTTTCTGAGAAAGCAGAGAAGAAAAGTAATGATGTGGCCAAAGCGTTTCTTAGAATTGAGCAGGGAGGTGAGGAACACATTTTCTCAGGGGAGAACGAAGGGACTTGCCATTGGATCGGTTGCCAGAGCATTACAAAATCTTTCCAAAGCATTTCACAGAAGAGGGAGGTTTGGCTCATGTCCACGCAGCTGAAAGGTTCACAACAGTCACAACCAGAGTAAACAACCCAACTTGCCAAATGTCCATTTCATAACTTCAATTTATAAAACAAAAATGGACTTGCAGTTTAAGGCTTAAACAGAATTTAGTTCACTTCATTTTAATTAGGTTAATACTGAGACGTCAACTCAGTATCACTGATCACTACTGAGTTTAATGCCTGTAGTGTAACAAACAAAACACATTTTCAGGAGAGCCTATAGCAGGCCTGGTCAACCCAGGAGGTCCACCATCTGTCATGTTCAGGTTCTGACAGTCCAAAGTTTCATCTCGTAGGTCACATTCATAGGTCACATTAGACTCATCAGACTTAGAAATGGGAAGCTATAGAATATAGCTAGGGTTAATCCTGACAGCACCCACAAGCTGACATTGGAACACAACCTTGACGTGGTACACAACATCATACACAATGACTGAAACTAAACACCCCAAATTTCTGCATTTCATTTTAGCTCATCATCATCACATCTGGAAATCATTCTATACTAGTGCAATGAAAACCAATCTGGACCAACAAGACCAGAGGAATGTTTACTAGCACCTTTCCTCAGGAAAGTCCAGCAGCAGAACTTCATGACTCTCAGCAGCTTTGATTAACTGCTGCCAAACGCACCTGACTGCAGTTTTATTTGGTCTGCGGTGATGCCATGCTGAGGAGACGGTGTCACTGACCTCATCACTGCATGTGACATTTGTAAAACATATATACATATTTAAAAAGAGTGGTGTATTTAAACCTATGATGCAGAATATATTAAGAGGCTTTGGTGAGGCAGGTGCTCTGGTAAATCCCAGACAGCTGTATCGTAAGAAAGTATTACATTGTTTCAAAAGAAAAAAAAAAATCAGAGGAGCTGCAGATTCACAAATGAGACGATAAAACAGGCAGTTGTCTACTTACGTCCAACAGTTAAATGGCTCATGACACCTTTTTGAACCATAATTGAATATTTGCCAAACAAGGTTATTCTCTCAACAATGTACGTAATATTTACGAGCATGTCGGTCATGCTGTGATTTGGTGAAATTCTTCTGTCACCGACAGAAGTCCAGTCGGTTTTTGTTCAAAAACTTTTTAAAAGTTTCCTATGGCTCATGTGTTACATAACAAGTATGTAGAGCACTTGAGTGTGGGGGCAGTGGCTCTGATGGTCTACCGGAATGTTCAAACCCTTCCATCATGAGTGTATGATAGCAGTGCGCTCTATCGCTGACAACATGGCCGGGGGTTTACAGCTGGTGATCCGTAGTGCTCTTTTGAAGGTCCGATTATAAGAGTGAACAGAAGTATGGGTTACAACTTTACTTAAAGATCTCATCCATAAGGCATTATATTACTACAGTCGAAGTCATTGATAAGGCTTCATTGAAGATTTTATGAATGTTCATAATCATGTATGGCAAATTATTACAAAGTTTATTAAGAATTATAAGGCACAGAATTTGAAAGAAATCTTATCTCTAATAACATGATACAGTAGTTAAGGGTTCGGGTTTTCGTTAAGGGCTCTGGAGTCATCAGAACTAGATTAAGTTAAATCAATAACTAGCAATGACAGACCTTTAAGTAAAGTGTTGTGGAATTCTGTTTGACTTATAATTGCACAGACCCACGTACTTCATAAGATTCATCATTATAAGCAAATTACATGGGCAGAAATACCTAATGCAAAATGCATTTATACAGATAAATCGAGAACTCTCAACTTTTGCTCTCTGTGAAGTTTCCACATTCAGAAAATAATAGACAAGTCAGATGAGGAAGACACCTTTACCAGTGTGACAATGTATACAGTCGAGGTGAGTTGTCCAGTCAAGACAAACCCCCCTATTTTTAGCTTCATTTATTAACAAAGCTACAAAGACTTGGCAGTGAGGTGTTTAATTCTTGGCACTGCAAAAGAAAACTAAACTTGCGGCAAATGATAAATCCTTCGAAACACATCAAAACATTGTTCATGGGAAAAGGTCAGATATGGTGAGAACAAACTTGTTCCAGGGGAAGTGAAAAGAATCTGTTCCCAGATCAGTCAGTCAAAACATGACATGGTTACATAAGCTTAGAAATGTGACTACAATTTCCTGCAAAGACAAAAATACGAATCATTTGATCTAGACAATTAAACAAATAACAGACGTCAAAGCTGACCAAAATAGTCTAATACTGGATTTTATTTGGAAGATTCAGATCACATTAGCAGAAGAGTAAATCAAGTCCTGTGTCAACCTACTCGTTTGAGTCTGTCGGTCCAGTCCTGGTAGAGCTGGCCCAGCTCTCCCGACATCTGCCGTAGTGCCTGCCTCCTCTGAGCTTCAGTCTCAGCATGGATCAAGTCTCCCAGACCCTCAACCTTAGAGTATAGATGTAAAGATATTAGACGACCCAACAGATACTCTCATTTTTTAATCACTTGTCATTTAAAATAGGTATAGTTGCACTTTCTGACAGTTCCATTCATTCGTTTTTTTGATAACAGGGGTTTGAAGTTCAGCTTCTGGAGCTTGGGGGAGGAACACATCCAAGCCATCGGTTCATCACACAGCAACTGCTATTCAATAATGGAATCTTTGGTCAGATAAATGACTACACAAGCACAAATAGATCATACAAACGACACACAGGAAGATCCCAGAATGGAACCCAAGACCTTCTTGCAATGAGGCTGCAGCATTAACTCTACCATCATCATCATTATGAAGGTATGAAATGCCAATTTTAGCTAGGCAGGACAAGTATTACAAGTATTACAATTGGTTTGCCTAACCACTTCTAATACTGTAACGCTAAATAAGGAAATATCAAACCATGATAGTTCATAAGACGACATCTGTGCTCATATGACCAGAAACTATGATGTAATTTGCCTTTATTCTATAAATGGGCATTATTTTGTTTAATAACAAAATAACAGCATGATTGACCTGCCTCTGTGAGTCCAAGTTTCCCAGCTTGAAAGGCCCTCCGTGTGAACTCGCCGGCTTCAGCAGGCCTCATACCAGGCATGCTTCCTGAGACACACACACACGGGGATAAGTCATTAGCCATGTGCTAGCTCAACAAAGAGAAACAAAAACAGGGTCAACGTGTCATTCAGAGGTCACTAAAGAGGAGAGAAAAAAATGATTTCATCATTGTTCACAGATTCATGATAAACAAACAATGCATGAGCATTAAATAGCTGTGCAGCCTATCACCTCAAATCGTTCTGTATTTAATGAGACAATGAAACGTCTATTATTGGACTAATACAGGTCACCAACAAGTTGCACATCAGTTTAAGACAAAGCCAAGCGGTTCTTATATAATGTCTTATTTTCAAGGGTTTTTTATATCAAGATGTTGTGGCCCGTCTTGAATTTAATAGGAAGTCTGATGTCGACCTATCAGCGTCACACAGACAGAACAGTGTCTTCAAAATATAGTTGAACTATTTATTAAAGTTGACAAGTGTATTTGCGTAATCAGCTTCCACTGTGAAGGAAGGTTAATGTAGATGAAATGCGCCTAGAAACAATATAAGAAAAAGCATTTTGCACAAATTTCTTCACGTGATCAAACCTGTGAGTGAGATTTTAATTCAACCTAGGGTAGTTGTCTCTAGGAGATGTAATCATGCCAGAATGTGTCCGAGCACAAATTTTGTGTTGTACATCAAATATATACATTTTTAAATGAAACATCTGGATATCCCACTTAATACTTAATAACTTATAATGATCCACTCAAATGTTTTGTTTAGTGGCAGTTGAAGGCTGGAGGGATTTAGCTCAAGCAAAATTGTTCACGCTCAATTGTTCACTTATTTGCACAGCCAATGGTGCTTTGGAAAGTGTGGCAAGATCTTAAGCAGCCACTTAGTATGCATAATTGTTGGGCCAGCTCAGCTGTCCCTAATTTTGTGGCATGAAAGGTGGCAACCCTAAGAAGTCAACATCAGCAAGAGAGAACGTCAAAGGCTAAAACTGACAATGTATTCTCTGAAATAATATATCATATTATGTATGTATAAAACATACATCTATCTAAACAACCAACATTGAAAAGTTTGATTATCACGTTTGGCTTTGACTCGAAACGCAGATTGGGACAACAGCGCCACGCAGAGGAAAACCAAGAATACTCCAGCCTCATTATCATGGCAACCAAATTGCTACGCTTGCCCAAAACATAACCTATTACTGCAGATGTCACATGTATCCTTTCAAGTTTATTTGATGTGGAGTTACATGATCTGATCCACTATTGTGGATATAAAATATGTGCAAACTGGCTCATGGGTTGAAGACACATGCAGCAAAGTAACAATGATGTCCAAAATATAGATTTCATATACTGTTTGATGAGGATCATGAAGTCATTGTGCTCTATTGGTAATGAATCTATAATTGTCAAACTAAATGCATTCGTTCATAGAACTCCTTCAAATGCTGAAAGTAGTTTTGCACGTCTAGATTTAGTTTTCAGAAGACAAACTAAGAGAGGCATTTTCAGTAAACTTGAACTGAGTTCTGACAAAAGACAGATGTTAACAATGTTCTTATTTGTCTGCAAATTCTTTCTCTTACACACGAATTAACAAAAGATTTGACTGCCTTTATTACCTACATTCATGTGAGTGAATTTTTCCGAAGTGGAGCTGAAACATTGCCAATTGGTAAACCTTCACTTTGACATTTAGGGTTTCTTTTAATTTCCGTTTTAGTATACTACCATTTATTTCTATTGTTTTATATTTCCTTGGTTCCCAACAAGTTGACTCAATGCATTACTTTTCCGACATCAATAACAAATTAACATTTTTCATACGAAGCAATATACAGAAAACTCTGTGGTCAGAATGGTGACTGGTTTACCTAATGCTTGTAAGACAGCAGTGATGACAGCTGGACCCCCGTGGATGTGGAATTCTAAACTGTCCTCTCCAGTAAAACTGTTTGGACCTGAAGATGATAAAACAAAATTTTGTTTCGAGTGCAAAGTTGTCAGACAGACAAATGTACTCTAGCAGTAAGATGTTTGTAATAAAACAATAATTAGTATACCTGGAAACCAGAGCACAAGTCCACGATCAAGCACTTCTTTGGACTGGGGATCAGTGATGCTGCGTAACATGGCGGTACGTGGAGGAGGCAGACTGCGTGTCAACCCAGCCATACACCGCAGGGCTGTCTCTGATGCAGGACCACTGACCCGTATGACAGCTACACCACATCTACCGTGGCCCGATGATAACGTAAAGATGGTCTCTGCATCAGCCAATCCAGTGTGGAGTCTTTTACGACTGCATAATTGCCTTGTAAACCTGCAGTAGATGATGGGAATTTGAGTCGTTATTTATTATTTATTCATAACAGAAGGAAATGCTGGCAGTGTCAAATAATACAAAAAAATCTAACTGTGGTCATCAAGGCAGCTGAACCTCCCCAATCCTACAAAAAGACGTGAAACTACGACAAGCATATCACTGTGCCAAACATTTGGGTAGTTTCCCCCTTATTTAACTTTATTTAAGAGGTTTTTTTGGGGATATATAGTCTGATAATTCTATGTCTTCTTTGGTTAAAGGGACAATCGTTGTTTCTATGGTGTGAATGAAGAAAAATGAAATAAAGAACCAAACAGGTTCTAAAAAAACTAACTCAATATTTAAGTTCCCTAACGTGGGCACCTTAGTCAACGACACATCGGATAGCAGAACAAGTGTGGTAGCTGGGGATTGCGTTTGTTTAACATAGTACATGTTTCAATCTTAGCGTGAGGACAGAAAAAGATGTGCAAACAAACCTCGTCATAAATCCTTGGACAGAGGTTCTCCTCACCCAATGACAGATGGACCTTAGTAACATTATAATTATCAGAAAGCGATAAATCAATTCCTCCTGTCATCAATTCTACCATCAACGGCACAACATGACACGACTCATTTGCGGTCATTTTATTCGCAAGCCCGCTCTCCCTCGTATTTACGTCTAGCTCTGTTGATTCGGATTGGTCAGTTCACTTCCGTGAAGCGACATTGTCTGCCCGATTAGTGGTTATGTGTCTGTCTGTCTTATTGAATCCCCGCCTTTTGTGCGCTTCCAAACTCAGTCCGTGCAGTTGATCCTTCAGAACTTTGCTTTTTATGTTCCGCAAGTTTGACGGGCTGCATCGACTGCTCTGCATAGTGGACTATGAACGACAATTAATTTAATCGCTGAAAGGTTTAGGGGAGCTGCCTGAAATTCCTGGGACTTCTAGTGTTAGTTGACTAGTAGTGAGGTCATCGTTCTACAGTCAGCCAAAACGTCAAAAGCATGGGGCCATTTCACAAAGGACATACACCTTCCACACCACATATTACATTAGATATAATTAAAATGCAAAATAATCTCGATCAATATATTAACATTTATTTGTATTTTTGTACTCTATTTTCACCACTAAAATCAGACATGTCGCTGTGCTTGTCAACTTGTACGCATAATATACCAACTAGTCAACTAATTGTTATAGTAGGTGTCATGACATGATAGCGGATTTATTTATCCAACTATTGGGTTTCTTTTGCTGATGGCACATAAAGGGTGATAGGGGCACTCGTGGACATTAAGAGAAACCCCGACTCTGGCCCTGGGCCTCTTCCCTGTTGAACACACTCATAAGACCTCACCAGGTCGACTGAAAGGACTTGACTGTCCGATATATCTTGTCCATTAAATAAATTAATAATACATTATTTTTTGCATTAAAAGTCAAATAGAAATCAATTACATTTAAAAGAAACCCTTGTTCACTATATTATGTGTCTATTTGAGTTTCTTTGTTCACAACTTTGTGGACAGCATTAATAAAATGTCTGAGTATAAATAGATAGAACGATGTGTACAATGGCTTTTTTTGGCTCACTGCAGAGCCTCTCAGCTGTCAGCCTAAATGCTGGTGAGTAAGCAAGATTGCTGCTGTTAGACAGGTTCTTGGGAGCTTTGAACTGTTCTAGGGGGAGGGTGGCCTTCAAGGCAGTACGCAGCATTCAAGGGACTGACCGGGAAAATGGATGGAGGAAGCATGGCCATTGGGCCACGAAGCAATCTTTAACCTGGCATGTCAATAATTTATCACTGCCCTGTGTATGGACAAAGCATGACAGCTGCCACCCCCAGCCATTGAGCACTGTGGCTGTACTCCTTTATCTGGCTCTGGAACCTAATAGTGTATTACCTCAGTCATGAAAACACCAGGCCTGAAAGATTATGACACACTTTTGTGCTCCCACATAAGCACTCATGCATGATCATACACATGATCCATGTTTGTTTTGAAGGCTGCAAATTGACATAGGATGTGGACTGAGATAATTTGGCAATTACTTTTCTGAGCAACACACTAAACCCTGTATTGCTTATGTGTTTGAAATGACAGTACATTTGGAACTATACTTTTAACAGCAAACAAAAAGTCGACATACATCATACATACTGTATATTCGGGCCAAACTGTTTTACACAACCGATATCTATTGCAGTTTAGTTATGTATTCATTTTGCTCTCCATGAAAAGTTGTTATGATCCAGAGACTTGAGGTCTTGCATGGCATGCAGTAAACCACCAGCTCTTGTTTTCCTCTCACGTGCAACATCACAACCTGCACCACAACAGCTGATTGGAACCAAACATCACAATCTGGACTTTAAATACAGCACACAGTGAATTTGACTTAAAATAGTCACCGCTTTCTTTCAAGCTTTTTCTTTGCCAATCACCAAGATTAAATGAGCTATCCCTTATTTGTCCCACAGAGGGGGAATTCAAGATATCATACCACATGGCTGCATATTTGAAACAATTTTCAACCACACGCAGAACCTTTTAGTGATCTGTTTATTTACTTTAAGAATTAAAATCATCCCGTGTAATATGTGTTTCAAGAAGGTTTGGGTAATTTGTATTCGCAGTGGATCCTGCTATCTTTCCTGGAGGACTATTTCTGGCTTCAATGTGAAGTCAGGTTGCTGGCAGAGGTCATTTCAGCTCGACATTGGATGTGTCTGGAGGGAAAGACAAGACTGGGATTTTGAATACTTCCCATTTCAATGAGGTACTGTATGTAATCACTCACAGGAATGAGTCCGAATGACAACAGTTTAAAAAAAAGATTCATAATGTAAGCACCGTACACAGTCCTGGGGTGTGTATATTGGAGAGAGAGCCCCCTCCTTCCTTCCCTGCCTTTGTCCCTCCTCCAGTCGTTCTGCCTCCGGCCGATCATCAGGCTCCAGCGTCCCGCCGCGATGCTCCGCCGCTGCACCGACAGCCTTCGCGTTACTTTCACCCTCATTTAAACGTCCCCTCCCGTACTCAGACCTGCTCCTGAGATGCGACACTCCTGCAAGGTCTATCGGAGAATTTTATCCTCATCTTCCGTTGCTCCGCGCTGAGAGAGAGAGAGAGAGAGAAAGAGAAAGAGCATGCCGGACCCGTGCACGGCTGGTGCTGCTGCCGCGGTGGGAGCCTCCAACGCCGGCGATGGCCCCGAGAGTTCCCGGCACCGACACCGAGGGGACGCGGACAGGCCGGATCCGGGCGCTGCCCCACTGCAAGCCTCCTCTGGTGTCCTGGGTGAGTGTTCCACGCACAATGCGGTTGTGCGTGAAAGCAGGTGATGTTGTGGAGCAGACACGCAGCACCGTCTGTTCTTTTGTCTCCAGGAGGGTTTACTGACACATGGGTTTTCTCCATGTGAATCCGGTTAAGCCTTCCTAATGTGTTCAATTGATTGTATTTTAAAGCATTTTATCACTGTTTATTTTGGATGGACACCGTTGGTGAGTGTAGCCAGGATTCAGTGTGGGATGTTGCCTCTGCTCCTTATGAACTTCGTGATGTCATCCAGGGATTTCTCCGCGTCTGCCTCCCCTACAAAGGTGTTGAGTAACATGGCAGATAACCAAACATCAAATACACCTGCACAGTGCACACTCTTTGCTGTGTACTCGCTGTCTTTATTGGCTTATTGTTCTGCTGTTTGCACTGGAATGGAATTACAAGACAAGCATGGCTTTATTCAATAATAGATCTCAAAAGGCCACATCAAGACAAACCGGTAAGCTATTTTTGGACCGGACCATAATATTAGCTTGAGTGCGGAGTTGTTTTTCCTGCCCGCAGACACAGTGTCCTGCTGCAGAGTGATGCAGTGGAGCAGGACACCGTCAGTTGATGAGTACTTATTTCCACCCATGGTCACGGTAATCTGAGACTGGAGGAGCCGCCTGATGTCTTCTTGGCTATGTGGCACCCCGCGGTTTCTAATTTAGAGGGCAGCAGAGCCAAATTTACTTTTAGGAGGGGCTACAGGAGGATAGGAAAGACCTGTGTGAGATGATCAGACATGCATATTCATACCATTTGTGAGGACAATTACAAATGCTTTAGTTGGTGGTTTTAAGAAGCTTCTCTGTTGCATGGTTGCTGTTATTGCTTATGACCTTACGTATACCCCAACTGTACCACTCCAAATCTCGTAGGAGTTCAGGCCTCAACATCGCTCCTTTCTTTTAGAAGAGGATGAAGATTTAACTCAGAGTCTGGTGTCCAGCTGTACTATTCCTTCCAATTATTAAGTTGACCTTTGATGTGCCTTTGAAGCAGCTTTTGAGAGATGGTGCAAAAAGTAAGGCGAAAGATCATGATTTATGTGCTCCCACTGTACAGTGAAGAATGTGACATAATCACATTGTCCTGATGCTTGGCAATAACATTTTTGCAATTCTGCCATGTTTAAATGGATGAGTGCACCGTTTTGGACCTTTGGTTGACGTTGTTGCCCGAAGTTGGTGCTGCTGTTTATCTGTCATTCTGTCAGCAAAATGTTCTGGAAATGTTGACAATGTAACAAGATGATGAACAGATGATTCAAGGTTTATGGCAACCCTGATACCCATTTAGTCTGCTGACTCCACACTTCCCCTTGCAATATTTGACCCTTGATGATATGGACTGCGATGCCGGTAACTAGTAGTTACTGGTAATTATTTTTTCGATTAGTTGACTAATCGCGATTACCTTTGTTTGGACCTATTTTGAATTTGATGGTGATGGTGTTGAAGGGGTTTGCTCATCCTTAAGACGCGTTATCTTCGCAAACAAAACGAAGCCGCTCAAACTCCTCCGTGACTGTGACTGAGGCAGTCAGTCGAAGGTTGTGACGCGGAGCTTAGGGTGCGCAGCAACGGTGGCCAGTTGGAGTCACACCTCAGTTAGGAACCAATTAAAGGAACAGAAATGAACATATCTTAGTGATTCCAGAGAATGTGATATTTTCTCACTGCTTCTCAATAACAACCAGTTCTCGATGCCCCATCCTGCGGCCTGTGTGTGTTTGGCGCATCGACATTGACGAATTTTAGTTGTCTACGTTATCGATGACGTCCACTAATTGTCGCAGCCCTACCGGCAATGCATACTCCTACATGACCACCTTTTCTGTTACGAGTAGTCTAGCCTGTGTCCGACTCAGTAATCAGATTAAAGTTACTTATTCAAGCCATTGTGCATTACTCTTTTTTCATTTTCTGGAAGCAAATTATTTATGTTGGGTTTCTTCTGCTGTGTCTTGGGGCATGACGTCATTTTCGGGACACGCAGTCATGTTTTCGTCATGCAGCTAGTTCACGTGTCAAGTTGCCGGCAATCCAGATGTAAACAACTACAAAATGAGGAGAGAGATTCAAGTTTCTATCTGAAAATACGATCTCTACTTTGAATTGGTGTCTGCTTTTGAAATCACCTTGACGGGTGGATTAAAACAATAACACGTGTAGATTATTTCTGTAATGTTTGGTGCAGGAAGAAACAGTACTGATGGTATGTTCTGACTGTTTTTGAAAGTCGAAAAGAAATTTCTCTGCCATTGCTACAGAGCCCTGAGACGCAAGGCCAGAACTTGATTCTGCCATTTCAATGTTTTTCATTATTTTGTCTGTTTTTGACTTGATTTAGTTTTTTATTTCTACATTTTTATATGTGTTATTTTCATTTATCACGTGTGAAAAACTCAGATTTCCAAATTTCAACGCAAAGTACTTGCAACGCAGATGGGTTTCAACATAAACCTGCACCCTCTGCGGTTCTCTGTAGACTGATTTGACCACCCCAGAACCAGGCAGCTAGCTTGCAATGTATGCAGTCCGACAGTGTTGTGCCCTGAACTGCAAAACATGAAAAAATGGATGCCCATTTTTTCTCAGCAGGACCCCCCAAATGTCCGATTATGCCTGTATAATGCCCTACTCGTAGTGCCATCACAATGGTTTCCATGAAAGGGTGTGTCCGCCTGGTAATTTTGCAGAATCTGATCGAAGTTGTTAAACAAGAAAACAATTCTTACCTGTTTTTCCCTTAGGGAGAAGCTGAGTGTTGTCTGTCTTGTCTTTGTCATTTTTCACACAAACATTTGGTTTGGAAAATGTTTTATAGCCTTCACATGAAAAAGGACAGCAACAACTGTAAATATTTATCTATAAAATATGTACAAGTTGTTCATACGTTGTTCAGCAAACGTTGCATTCTGCTTCTTAGTTCTCGCTATGTATGCAGCGCTGTCGCCATGTGGCTCGTCCCATTTAAAGACTTTCAGTTCATTTTGTAAACAATTGTTTAAAGTTTTGAACTTACCTGACTTTTCCTCTTGTAATCAGCATTAAACAGCCAACTGATAGCGTCGCTCTTCCTTGCTGTATCGACCAATGAAAATGCGAGTGTCGCAACTCGCGAGATGTGAATAACCGCAATATTTGGCCCGTAAACAAGCATGGCGTCCACGGTGGCCAAGGTTCTGGTGCCGTTGCAGGAATTTATCATAGACATATTAATACTGCGCGGAGACTACGGTTGGGGCATTACGCAGGCACTGACTAAAAATTTAGGGTGTCCGTTTTTCATGTTTTGCAGTTCAGGGCGTCCACTTGTGGTCTTAGCTTCATCTGGTTCTGCAGTCTTAAGTTATGGTGGACATTTGCTTCCAATCTTAGCCTTTACATTTTCCAATTAGCACAGTAGATTGAATGTGATCCTGTGTCCCCTACAACGCACAAGTCTCACCAATTAGTCCAATTTTCGTCCCAGACCAGTGTTGATAAGCTTCTCCATCATGGAAATCAGGGCATGTAATTTGTTGTCGTCCAATCAACTGCTCCAGATTGAGAACATTTGTCGAGATTTGCAGCTGGATGACTTATTTGGGGAAGTGAGCCAAACAAGTATTGAAGATACTAAGTTTAAAACACAGTATGCAATCCACAAGGAATTTACAGGGTTCCTCAGATACCTTCAAGAGTCAGGTTTCTTGTCCATATTCTGGATGCTTCTTTAAAGGAAGCAGCCAGCGATCAAACCTGAGATTGACAACAGGTGCAAAACTCTAATCCCACCAGAATGGTCAAGCCACCAACATCAGACAGAAAACAGCAAGAGACCTAAAGTAAGGGCAGACAAGAGGTCAGTCTGGACAGATTAAACTTTGAATTGCTTTGAACAGCCTTTGAATTTCAGGGTGCTTTCAAATGTAGGGCGGCCGTTTGTTGAATTCTAGAGCAGTTATTGCTTTCATCCAGCTGAGTAATGACACTTACCTTTTCCTTTCATTAAGAGTCTCAGAACATGTACAGTTCTTGACAAAAGTCTTGTCGCTTATCCATCTTGTAGAAACAACTGCTTACAACTTGACTTTTAATTTTTCCATTGATTGTAGAAATGGTTCGTATGAAAGCTAAAACCCTCCCACATTAGGTTAAATATCCAAAAATAAATTTGCTTCACTGTAGAAATGTTGCTCATTTAATGAACAGAAAAATGTCAGATTTTGGCAAGGCAAAAGTTTTGTTGCTTACAGAGAGTGAGGTTGAACAAATAGTTGACTTCAAATACAAAAAGATCTTGCATAACATGAGTGAGATCTTTTTAATATCTTGTATGACTTCCATATGGCTTGAAGGACCGCATTCCTGGGGCTCTGCAATCACTCAAAGAAGTTTATATATATATATATATATATATATATATATATATATATATATATATATATATATATATATAGTCTTGCACAATAATATATATGTCTGCATGGAGTTTGCATGTTGTCCCTGTGTGCGCATGGGTTTTCAGGTGATTATAATTGGGTTTGCAAATTATCAAGGCTATGATAAAAGTTGCACTCAAATGATGTTGAAAGGTAGCAGGGTCTCACCCCATAAAGAGATTGCAGGAAACAAAGGTCTTTTTAAGCAGCGTGCACATTCACTTGACCAGTTTGCTACTTTTATTATGTTTTGTTTGAGATGGTTTCACTCATCTTTGGTGTCACAGAGGTTTCCTTAAATACATCACAGTGGTGGAGGAGGGCTCTGAGTTTCTAAAACAGAAGCTTTGAGAGTTTTTCACTCCCCCGCAGCTTTGTAACTGAAGGGGGTGATGACTGCAGTGCAGTGTAACATGATGACAGCAGTGTGTTGTGCCTCATGACTCTGAACTTAATGTCTCTTCCTCTTAGGGTGTGATTCCAAATGTATTCATGCGTGCTACATTGAGACACATTTTCCTGTCTCACTCTGTGCTGTCCACTTCTTCAGTAAAAGATGAGTTGGACATTAGCTCCATTAGTAACGGCGATATTGCTATTATGTAGGCTACTGGTTGAAATGCTGGCTGTTCATTGACTGAGTCCTTCAAACATGTTTGTGACTGATTTGAGAGTTGGATTAAAACTGAAGGGGACAGCACCTTGCAAGCTGGAAAAGAATATTTACACCAGGCAGGCTTTATAGCCTGGCAGATGCTGGCAATGATGGTAAACTTTGTGGGCAATTAAATGTTTGTTTTTGGTGGCTCTTCCATGACTTTGAGTGAGGTGTTCTTTTTGAAGGCAAAGCACTAATATGTGAGGCATTATTTAGAGAAAACCAGTGGAGCTAGACATCTTTATGTAATGAATGTATGAATGTAATGAATGTGATTGATTGGTGACTGGTGTATGTTGCGGCTTTCACACCAGTCTCAAATATTGTGTATTCATTTTGTCTTCCTGCCCCACACCTCTGCACTGTAGATCAGTGTTTTTCAACTTATTTCAAGCCACGACACACTTGGTTTATTGAAAAATTCTTGAGGCACACCGCCAAAGGAACCTTGGCCAAAGTGCACTTGTGCTTGAAGTCCTATAGAAAATCCCTAATAATTTGTGAAAACCTGTAGATACTGGTTGTTATTTTGCCATGCTATTAGCAGAAACAATGTATTTGTTTCAAATGAAATAAAGTCAGATGTTTATCAGCTTAATAAAGGTGACTTATCAAACACCCGCACACATCGCGAGTCCCGGACCACTGCTCTGCGCTCCTCCAAGCACCAGTCTCCTGCTCACCTCAGTGTTCTGGGAGTTGGCCATTTTGAACGATGTTGTCCGCACAGACAGCAATCAGACTCTTTCTTACCCGGCGTTTATCATGTTTGTGTGGAGTTGACCTGTACACATAGTTTCCGGTGATTCGCCTAAGGGCTGATAAACATCTGAGTTAGTTGACAGACAGATTCACTTAAATAAATATTGTTGGGATCTAAATGTTGCTGTGCCACTCCTCGCCTCACAGACATCAGCTTACAGTCCTGCATGGAGTTTGCATGTTTTCCCTGTGTGCGCGTGGGTTTTCTCCAGGTTCTCCGGTTTCCTCCCACAGCCCAAAGACATGCTCACTAGGTTAATTGGACACTCTTGCCCCTAGGACTGGCGACCTGTCCACGGTGTATTCCCCTATTTTTTTTTTTGTTTCATTTGGTGAAAATGCTGAATTTGTGAATGATGAAATTTTCAAAAAACTATACTGGATTCAACACTAATTGCAGCACATGGAAAGTTGCTCTTTATATTAGATAACTGTTTTTCAATGTTTTGAAGCCATGCCACACTTAATTTTACTGATGCCTTCCTTGAATGTAAAGCAGGAAGTAGAAGTTTTGAATCTATGAACCCAAAGAAACAGATTGGTGTTTTCATCTGGTGTGTTTTATATCCAGACAAGGCAGGCTTTAATGTACGTGGCTATATTCTAGAAGGCACTGGTATTTGAATCGCAGCAAAAGATCTGTAAGTGAACAGACCAAAGGATCCACGCGATCTCCTTATTTTGTCAGACACATTCTAAACATTCGCAATCTGATGTCGTCATGTCGTTCACCCGTATCTTCAAACATATTTGGTAAAATTTCCCACCTCATGGTCTCTCACAGCACACTGGCTGAAAAAGACTACAATAGATTCTGACTCAACTCATTATTGCAGATCTGCTCTGCCATTCACTCCCCCCCCCTATTTTGTTTTTTACTTCCTAATCATAACCTAGCCTTTTATCAACAAACTTCTAAATCCTCTTTCAAGCCCCCAGGGAGTTTTCACTTTCCTATTTCTAGCCCCAAGATTACCAATCTGTAAGCATAAAATGATAATGCACTCTGGAGAGCTTAATACAATGAAAGCTGCTTGTGTCGCCTCGTGCAGCAGCCGCTGGCAAGCTGCAGATTATATCAGGCTGTTCTCGCGGCACACTCTGTGATCAAAGTAACGTAAATAAGATGGCATTCTGACTTCACAGTAGAATTCTAAGTGTTTTGGTGTGCCTCTGTTGCTCTTTTCACTACCATGGCCCCAGTTGTCTGGTGAAGTCAGGGGCAATGTAGCGGCCATGTTCTTAGACCGTGCTGGTCTCCATGAGCCACAGTGCAGACCCCAGAGACGGCTAAAGGGCAGTGAAAGTGAAACTTACTGCACTGGAGTGAAACATGGAGTGAAACAGTGTAATCATGTCAAGGTTTGAACAGAGTCCGTCAATGACAAACCAGGGAATACTACTGTATCTGTCTGATGCTTGTGCTGCCCTTTCTGTCTGCCTTGTTGACCCTGTATTAATGGTTGTAGGTTCGCCACACTTTTATTTGACTTGAATGTTAAAACAAGTATAACCACAGAAAAGGTACACAATTGATTTTGGGGTGTGAAAGGCTATAGATCTCAGTCATGGACTTGGGCATAAAAGTGTAACTTTATCTGGGTGAAAAAACTAAACATTAGGATTATTCCAGTCAATCAAACAAACACAGATACGTGATGTGTCAGGGTGACTGACGGGAGCTTCAGTAGTTTGAGACACTCTGCCAGAGTGAGGCCTCTACATGCACTAAGAATGTGATTGTTGAGACTCAGTCTCTGGCGAATGGGAACACGCTGTGCTGGCTTGTGTTTGCTCATAGCCACTCTAAACTAACAGAAGCTAAAATGTTCCAGGAGGTCTGGTTGCTCCGGTTTCCATTTTGTTCTCTCCATCTATTCCCCAATATTCTCTGTGCTGTTTGGGGATCGAAAAAAATTGTGTTAATTATTAACCTCTTGGCTGCAATGATTTTAACAATACATGCTTTATTTAAAAAAAAAAGTATATCAATTGCAAAGAACACACACAAAATAAACAAATAAATATGCAAGATAAATGAAAAATGATGTTGAAAGTAAGCACAAGATGCTCTGTGAATATTTTCCGGGCTGCAAGCTTGTAGTGTGCACTTGTTTATTACGGAGTTCCTCGCAACGTAGTGACTGACAGACGTTTGTATGAGTGGTGTCTGAGAGGTAAAGGTTGGGAATGTTTGCGTGCGTGTGCTGAGTTGTTCATGGCTCCTAAACACAGCCCAGTAAAGCAATAGCTGCTGCTGTGTTCCACACGGTCAGGATATAGAGTGTCAGCGTGAAGAGAGATTGATCTCGTGGTCCGCCATGTTGTTTTCATCTGCCTCTTATGGTGTTTGGGTGCGCTGCACTTTCTAGTGCTGTCTATTATGGTGGCAATATTTGCAGGAAAATGTGAGAGTTTAGCATCACACATGACTTCAAATCAAGAAAGTGGGCGTGAATATGATGACGCAAATGCTGTGCAGAGGGACTGGGCGATAGAAGAGTTAAGTGATAGGTGGCGCTCGCAGAACTCGCTGGCACTGGTTGAAATTGCGTTAATAATTACCATCTCAACGTTGCGATTTCCTGTAGGGACTGAAATGCAAAATGAGAATTTGCCTCTGGAAACGATGCTCTGTTTGCACGTTTGTATATAAACTGAGGAAAAATTGAAGTCATCTGCACCCCTCTTCCATCTGATTTTTCCCAGAGGTTGGAGAATGGAGGTTTTGTAGGTAGAACCTAGCCTTGACTCATGATCACTCACAACAGAGTTATGGTGGCGGGGAAAATGAGATTTCAGGACCCACTAAGGGAAGCCTTTTTTAGGATGGGCGGGATTTGCTGTATGTACATTTTGTGATTGTAAATGTTGTATTGTTGAAAATGCCATAAGAAAGAGTGCAATCTTCCATTAGATGCTTAAATCAGCAGCCTGGGTCTACTTTAAATGTGAAATAAAGATGTCTAACTTCTATATATGTCTACTCATACCCTCATCCATGCTCATAGAAATCAAATAACCACATCATTATTGGTGTCCTCCATTGCTCGTCATTGGAGCAGCAAGGAAATGGGACGTCTGGCTTAATAACGTACGATAATTGCTGGTTCCGTATTGATCTGGCAGAAACTCACTCCCATATTTCCTGGAGTAGAATATCACACTATCATGCAGATCAGCATGTCTGGTGCTGTCATTTGATTTCTCCTTTGTTCAGTTCACCTCCAGTGATCAGTGCACCTCCAGCATTACAATCACCCCTCCAAACT
Source organism: Synchiropus splendidus (assembly GCF_027744825.2). NCBI lineage: Eukaryota > Metazoa > Chordata > Actinopteri > Syngnathiformes > Callionymidae > Synchiropus > Synchiropus splendidus. The sequence goes on from NC_071334.1 coordinate 36,250,739, forward strand.
TATATTTTAACTCGAGTTTAGACCGCAGTCAGACATGACGTGCCACATTCTCTGTGAGATCATCTTAATTATTCACGAGCCTCATTTCTAGTCTAACTTGAAGACTAAAAATGACGATCATAAACTTCATTTAGACTGTTTGCTTACATGACCGAAGGTGCACACTCAGTGGTCTGACTTCCCCCACTCATACGTAGTATAACCCCGGACATGGACACATGACACTCATCGCAGCTAGTGAGAGGTGTCTTGCAGCCAGTCAAGCCGAAGGTGTATTGTCCAAACCGGAGCATTTCTGCTGCTGGGTATATATTTACACACTTTTGTGCAGTGTTAAGACATGCAGTTCAAAGTTATGTTTGCTTTAATTTGTGGCATTTTATTGGAGAAATGGCACTATTAAATAAGTACATTAAAATGACAAATGAAAGGACAGAAAGTATGTTTATTGTAAAATGAAATTTGAGGCCCTGTGATTCGTCCAAGGGAGGGCAAAAGGGGTACATAAGGAGGCCATTTTGTATTGTTTAGGAAGAGTGTTAGTGGCTGAGACCAGAGAAAACCGTGAGTTGAATAGTGATTAGGAAAATGCATTGTGAGCTGGTTTTTTTTCTTCTATTTTTGGAAACCTGTCTTAGATGTTTTTGTGACACTCTGTCCTGTGTTTCATGTAGATTTTGTAAATCTCTCTGCAGCATTTTCTTTCCACTTTTTTTTTGTTTTTTTTTATAAATAGTCACTGTTTTCATTTCCTCTTTGGGAGAAGATAGATGATTGATGGATTGATAGACGGACGGATGGACCGACAGACAGACAGAAAGATGAAGAAGAATGAAAAGAGGTGACGTATGCATTAAGCCAAATGTCCAATTACTCTGAAGCCAATACCCTAAGGTGCCAAATCTACTTTACTTGTTTCCTAATTAGCATGCGCTTCTTTATTAGGTCAACTCTCTTAAGGATGTCAGTGCTTGTGGACACTCCCCATTGAAGCGACAAAATCTTACCTCATACAACACTCTACAATGGATTTTTCATCTCTGGTATAAAACTATACAAATTCTACAAAAGAACAGCGCATTATTACAGAATCTTGGAAATGTTGAATGGAGCCCAGAGCACCCTGTGAGACTTTTCTTATCTTTATCTGTGACCCAGATTCTTGACTCACTTCCTCTGACTCTTACAAAAATGTCCACTTTCAGTGTGTGTGTGTGTGTGTGTGTGTGATCTATTGTTTGGCTGGTTATAATCTGGGTGCCATTGTTCACTGTGATCATTAGTAAGCCCTCCCTACATGTTGGGCAGTTCGCCGAAGCTCAACAGGGACGATGCCACACAGACTTCCATTCACTGTTTTTGTCTCTGTGAGTCAACAACAAAGAAATAAGTAGTTCTGAGGGAGAAACTTGATCACTGTTGACCACTTTTCCAAGCAGATAATAGCTGGTTGGAGGCAACTGCTCCATTACGCAACTCAGTCTGATTCCTTGTCCTGATTTAGATGCAGTGGAGCTTAAACTGAATTAATGAGTCATGTTGCCTTTGCAACGAGGGGTGGCGCTGTCACAGAGTTTAACAGTTCGACTGTCACTCAGTCAAACTGTCTAAAATCAATTGTACTCAGAGAGTGCAGCGCATTGTGCATTCTCCTGATAAGGTGATCGGTTGCAGCCTGTCAGCTCTTCAGGACCTGTATGTCTCCAGGACCCAGAGACGTGCAGGTCAGATCAGAGCCGACCCTTCTCATCCTGGACATGGAATGTTTGTTCCTCTTCCCTCTTCTCTTTTGTGACAGCACTTTAGTCCAAAGCACTTTCTTAGTTGGTGGGATCCCCACTGACCGTAACAATAAAGTTGATTCTGATTCTGATCTGGTTTAACTAAAGAGGTCTGAAATCATCAGGGTGATGGTTTGGCGCTATTACCCTCCTGTAGCAGTCATCATCAAAATAGTCAAGCTTCAACTTCGACTACATTAAAGTAAACTGTCAAGTTTCAGAATTAAGTTAAATATTCAGAGAAGATTTAATGTCACATTTTTTTTCTGTCTGATTTTGTTTTAGTTTTATTTTGTCTATAAATATAGTTCCTCCACCATGGAGCTACTGTTGAGTTCAAAAAATTGTTGTTGCACAGAACCACTGCCTGATTATTAAAATTATTACATTTTTGCCGTTCTTAAAGTGCCGATCAAGACTCACTGCCTGCACCGTCTTGTAATGATACATTTGAGTCATTTCAGTAAGAAAAAAGGAGGAGGGAATGCAAACACATACAATCACACTAGACTCCAGAACCCGCACCGATCTGTAAGCTGTGGGTGCAGTGGTGCTGTCTGTGCTGTAGAAAGGAGGGTTGTGCACCTGGCTGAAAACAGTTTTGGAAACTGAGTCAAGCATTGTTTGCTATAAATTTTGATTGGCTTGATTCCTCTTGCCAGGATCTTTTCTATTGAACAAAAAAAAATGAAAGTATTAATTTAATCCTTGGAATGAAAGTGTGTCCTTTGTGAACGCTGGTATATTTGAATGACAGCGAAAGAGTGTGAATGGAGTGGCAGGGTGGACAATTGACTGAAGAAAGCGATAAACTTAAGTGCCACGTAGAGATTGTTCTGCCTTGATTACCAGGAAGCAAATGAGGCGGGTAGGGATGACAGAGACCGAACAAGCGGCTTGGGTGTATGTGGAACATGCAGAAGTACAGCCATGTGAGAAACTAGCACCTGTCACGAGCCCTAAAACCACTTGCTCAAAGGAAGAATGATATTTAAGATGCTGTCCCAATGCTGATTATTGGAAAGTGAACATTGCAAAGTGAAAGTGGATAAAGGTTCTGATTTACTTAGTTTACTAAGTTCTTATTCCTCTTCATTTCTTGGATCTTTCTGAAATGCATTCTTTTAATAAGTAATGTTCCTTTATCTTTTGCCTCTCAAAATAAAAGTTATCCAAGAAAAAAAAAGATTTAATGTCATAGACTCATTCACTCATGTGCTGATGTCTGCTTCGATTTCAAAAGAAAGAAAATGACATAAAAAAGTGATACACATTACAGGATAATTTCACAAACAGCTGCTTAAAAATATCTCCTTCACACTGAATCACAAAAATCATATATCAATTATTTTCATTGATTCTCTCAGTCAAGAGAGAATTTGCAGAATACTCAATGCTGAGATAGTCGGCGCATTGATTACCACTCAGGAAGCAGAAGTGTAATCTAATGGTTGTGTCTCTTCCAATAGTGTGCAACGTATTAAATGAAATATCTTTAGACTACAGAGTTGCATCCATCCATCTATCTAATGACGTATTTAAATGGTGTTCCAGTTTAAATATTGCATCAACACTACTTCACAAGTAGTAAAAAGACTGTCCACCTCTCATTGTGACTGATCACATCAGTAGCAATAGTTACCTCCTGTATTTAAAAAAATTGTAAAAAAAATACTACGAAATAAAATACTGTGGTTGGCATCTTTTTTCTGTTGGCAGATAAAGCTGAACATATGTTGCTTCTTACACACTGCCCTTGTGCCCTCTTTTTGGACTGAAATACTTTCAAAGCTAATTTTCAACGGTGACACGAGAGAATCCAGTTTCGTCGTGGATAAATTGTGTGAACTGCAGCGAGTAGAACCACTTTAGTCAAGCGTGAAGATCAGCTGGCACTTAGCAGCGGTGTGAAACACATCCTCAGGTCTTTCTCTCAGCCTGTGACCTTCATTTTAGTGCTCTGTCTGGGTGTCAGCGCTGCTGCACTTTATATCTCAGTTACACACTCACAAAAAACTTAGGCCGAGGCAAACTCAAAAGAGCTGTTTAATAAACACTTGATCACAGTGTGACATCCTGCATTCTCCTGTAGCTGCTGCAGACTGATAAGCCTCATAAAGGTTTTATCCCCATCACTGCTCTTCCTGCGTGAGTGTGATGCAGAGCGGCCTGGTTTATATATGTGAGGCCAAAGGCTGTTATTAATTTGAACGACTTTGCATCTTTTCCAGATATTTGGCATTTAGAGTTATTGCTGTTGGTCGGAGTGGAGCCCACTGCCAACTCACCAAATGAAGCAAGCAGTGGAGTGTGATTGACTCGTAGTTACACTATCAGAAACCTTCTGAAGTCTTGCTGTCATCGCCTTGTCATCAAAGCTTGTTAGAGGCCAGAGTGTAACGATTGTAGCCGGGAGACCCAAGTGCAGCAGGCAGGAGACTGAGACAGAGGGTACAGTCCAATAAATTTAATAAGAAAATTAACTAAATGCACTCAACCTCTGATCTTGAAGGAGGTAAAATACGAAAAAACAAACTGAAATGCTCTCTACTACAAACTAAGGAGGTAGGAGAAACAAGGGCAATTCAAAAATCTCAACACAAAATGGCGACAGTCCAAACAAACAAAAATCGAACAAGTTCAACAAGGAAAACAAGGAAAGTCCTCAAGGTTAGGGGGAAGAGGAACCAGGTTTAGCAGGCACAGACACACTGGAAAACAAAAAGCGGATCAGTCAGTAAAACACACAAAAGCAAAAAAAAAAAAAAAAAGTTAAATTATCGTCCAATTTTATATGAACCAGGTGGAGGCACGGGGTAATGGTTCTTCCTTGCTGCGCCGTTCAGAGTTCTAGTCTAATGTCACTCCACTTTCATATTGATAAATTCCAATCATATTTATTGGGTTCATGCACCTGTCATGTCCCTGATCAGGATCATCATCTTAAAGGGATGAGACATTTATGTGTGCAATGCAATATTCTGCACGTTTGTTGGTGAAGAGTCAGGGTGATAATTCTGATAATAATGCTAAAACAAGAGTTTTAGAATGTGACTCACTCTCACTCTCTGTCTTCCACTTTTCCTGTCCCCACAGATAAGTTGTTTGGAAAGCGGCTGCTGCAGGCAGGAAGACACGTCATGTCTCATAAGTCTTGGATGAAATCTGTGCCAACAGAGAACTGTGACGTCCTCATGACATTTGCAGGTCAGCATGTCAATAAAACCTGTGTTGATTGTGCGTTAGTTCCAGAACTCAAGATGTTTTGAAAGACCTGTGAGAGTGATAACATCAACAACAATTGAAGTCATGACAATAAACTCAGTCTAATAGTGAAATGTGTCATTTTTAACAGCTATTTATATTTTTATTTTGTGTGTGTGTGCATGTGAATTTGTTTGATGGAAAGACCATTTCGTTCATTTTTCTGTCTTAGATACCACAGATGACCACACGTTGTTGTGGCTACTCAACCACATCAGATTGGGAATACCAGAACTCATCATCCAAATCCGGCATCACAAGCATACACGAGTCTATGCGTTCTTTGTCACCGCCACATATGAAAAGTAAGAACTTGTTCTTCTTGTTTAATTTGAAAAAACTATGTTCACTATGTCATTTATCACCCGTTCACGTGACTCACACATGGTTTAATGAGATCTTATCCAGTGGATCTACCCTGTTTTGAAGTTAGCGCTTTATAAAGTTCCCCCCGTCTCAAATCGACAAGAGGTTACGAGAAGTAGTGCAGGTGAAGCCACATTGGTCCATCCCTCAGAGATGTGTCTGCTTTGGGCCAGATAAGAAATCAGCATGTGATTTAGGCTGACTCTAGTAAGTTCAGTGTTTCACATTGTTATGATCTTAATAAGCACACGTTATTATGTGTGTATACTGTCTGTATTAAAGCAGCTGTGTGTAGTTTGAGAACATTTGCTTTTGGCGGTGTGACAGGTGAATGAGTGGTATTGCAAGCTGTCGTAAAGTTGGGTCTCCGGTCCAGCCCCCCAACCCACGTTTGTTTATGAGGAAAGACTGTGGCAAAACAGCGAAAAATGTAATCACAGATGGCAACATACACAACACTGTCCAGCTCATGCTTGCAAATGCAACTCTGGAAGCATCTATCATTCCTTCAACATCAGGAATCGAACTCCATCATGCAGCCAGTGAGGAAAGGCTTGATCCAGCGAGAGGCAGAAACAGCTGTAAGACAGACGAACCCAGATAATAAAACTTTATTTCGACTGCACATTGCAGAATGAAGTAAAGGGGAAAGTTTTGACATTTATTGAATCGGAATGCACTACTTGATTACCGCAAAATATTGCGAGACATGATATTTCTTATGATATTCTTCCATGAAAACCGTCATTTCACTCTATTTAAATACGTTTGATCATGTGAGAGTTCATCTCCAAAATCAATGAATTTAAGCGGCGGCGGTGTGCCGGTGTTACAACGCTGTAGAATAATAAAGACGAAGGTGCAGCTTTTTTCCCTCTCTCGCTTTATTACGTCATGACTTATGACTACATCATGGCGTGTTTCAATAAGGAGCATGAAATGCTGGCGCTGGTCGTGACTCTCACCGGTTCTGAGCAGGTCTGCAGAGCAGAGGATTCAGCTGTAGCATCTACAGATAGAACATGAGATATGGCATGTTACACTTGTCCAAACCAGATTGACCATAACACTGCTAATGACAGTGAATTGGCTAAACTATTTTTTTGTCTAATAAATGCAGACGTTAGCCACGGACATTAGCCGCGTTTTGCTGGCTGTTTCTACACTATACTGTGATAAACACAGTAAAATGAGTAATGGACATTTACACATTTGTTCGCAGCTCAAAAATAACACACAAACTGCAGAGGTGCGAAGCTGTGCACCAGGGGGACTAAGGTCACCCGAGACAAAATCTGCAGTGTGAAAAGCCCCTTCATAAATGAGAGTGTCTTTCTGGATCTCTTCAGATTTTTTTTCTACCCTGACTAAACAAATGTGGCCCTTCAAATGCTTGACTGTCCAATCGGTGCATTACCATGTGACACCTTGCTCATTACTCACTCTTCAGCTCTTATCTTGTGGCTTATATTATCCGTTCTTGCCTGTGTCAGCAGAGCCTTTCAGTTTTTTCCCCGAGATTATGCCTCCTAAAGAGAGGCAGGGAGATTTGTGATCAAATAATAAGGGCGCTCATTATGATTCCTTGGTGTTGTGTAAGCTCTGCACACACCTGGAAGGCCGTGAAGTTATTGGCTCAGAAGACCAAACATTTGCTTACATTCTGAACAGCCTTGTTCTCCACACAGACAAGTACTTTCACTTTGCTGCACAGTGGTGCAGCAGCTTACAGCTCACATTTAGCCTGTAATTCATCATTCAGCTGAAAAGACTTCACGGCTGTGAGGGCCTGAAGCGCATGATGGATAGCAGATACCTGCCCACCTAGTCAGTGCTCCTGCATGAGAGCGCATCCACCATTCATACGCAGCTTTGAGGTACAGAGGGCATGGAGCAGCATTATTACTGCGATTTCAGCACAAAGCTGCTGGGAAGGACAGCGGGCGAGCAGAGAGGGGTGATGGGACACGATGCAGGAGGCAGTGGGGGTTTGAGATATGAACGGACGTAGTCTAAATGGGGGAGGGGTAGAGGAAGACATGAGGATGAAACTTGGGATGAGCGGTGAGAGGATATATATACATATATATATATCCTCTCACCGCTCATCCTGCTGTGCAGTCCAGTCAACCAATCACAGTGGTTGATCGCTACAACGTGATTGTGCCTCAATAGGACACAACATATGGACAGAAAGAGCACGTTTTAGCACTTCTATGTCAACAAACACTTGATCAATTTGATTTGTCTGATGTGACATGCCTCAATCGAAGCTCGTTTGCCCGGAAAATTTCATAATATTAGCGACTGTGATTGGTTGACTGGGCTGCAGAGCATCATGGCGAGTCACCCTTACTAAGCTTGCTGTTGAGGGTGATGTCACCTCACATGCTGTCACATGTTAAAGTGATGAGTAGGATGGCTAAATTCAAATGCTGCCAGAGAAACTGTGGTTTGTTTGATAGTATTTTGCTCTCTAAGATCAGGAAACACACAGGCTCCTTGTCAAAAGAGCCACATCTGCCTCGCGTCTCAGTGAATTAACTCTTTGTGCTTCAGTTTGTTACGAGGTGCAGAGGAGATGGGTCTGAGGAAAGCTGTGAAGCCTGAGTTTGGGGGAGGTACACGGAGCTTCTCTTGTGAAGAGGACTACATCTACGAAAACATTGAGAGCGAGTCATGCTTCTTCACCTCACAGGTCTAGGACAAGACACACTGGCACATGTATGGGTCTTTGGCTAAATCACTTTGTACATCTCAGGAGAGGCAGAGCATCATCAAGTTCTGGCTGGATAATCTGCGTGCCAAACAAGGGGAGGTGCTTCATAATATCAACTTCTTGGACGGGCAGCCAATCAGTAAGCAGCGTGGATGATCAGAAAGTCTCAGACATGCTTTTGACATAATCAAATGTGAAATGACGACGAGTGTAATGTAACTATATTTACTGTGTTTGTCTTCTATTTTTTCGCCTGTTCATGGCAGTTCCAGAGTTGAAAGCACGAGGTGTGATCCAGCAGATGTTTCCACTCCACGAGCAGAGAGTTTTGAGTCAACTCATGAAGTCTTGGGTTCAGGCTGTTTGTGAGAAACAACCTTTAGGTGAGTCACCCAACAAACGTTATTTGATCAACATGCGTTGCATTATAGAGACAATATTTTGATGGTTCAATTCTTATTTTAATTGTTATTATACTTTGAAATACACTAAAAAGGTACAACACAACTATTGTTATATTCACACTGAGTTCATTTGTAAGTGAACACACTGTTTCCTGTGTGTCATCTTATGTTGCGTGTTTTTCGCTGTGTGCTTTCAGATGACATCTGTGACTATTTTGGGGTAAAAATCGCCATGTACTTTGCCTGGCTTGGTTTCTACACTACATCAATGTTGTACCCTGCTGTGATCGGCTTTGTGCTGTGGATGCTCACTGAGTCGGATCAGGTGAAAAAGCTTTTCCTCCAAGAAACTCCAGATCCACAATATTAAAACTCACTCGACAACCTATTCATCTGTTTTTCATATTCTCAATGTTTTCATGAAGGAAATGCATCACTGCCTAATCAGTATTTTTGCTCTTGATACAGTTCTGTAGTAGTACAGTAGTCGCAGTTTGGAATGGCTGGCTCAGTGTATATAGACATCAGCTAGCAGTTAACTAAGTCAGTTATTTTCCAATTAGAATGAATATAATGATACTAAATCATTGGATTCATTCTATCGCAGCCCCTGTTTGAAAGTACAGGTACATTTTTGGGCACTAAACTTGTGCATCGTGTCCATTTGGGGTTTTCCAGACTAGTCGGGACATCTGCTGTGTAGTATTTGCACTTTTCAATGTGGTCTGGGCCACCCTGTTCTTGGAGCGGTGGAAGAGGAGAGGAGCCGAGCTGGCCTACAAGTGGGGAACACTCGATACACCTGTAGAATCTCTGGAGGAGCCCCGTCCTCAGTTCAGGGTGAGAAGCGCTCTTGACGCTCGGCCTCCTTTCCATCTGTCAATATCCTCATGCTGCACTTTCTGCTCTGGCAGGGAGTCAAGCGCTGCAGTCCGATAACGGGATGTGAGGAGTTCTACTATCCCCCCTGGCGGAGACGTGTGTTCAGGTGGCTGGTCAGCTTGCCCATCTGTATTCTCTGTCTCTGTTTTGTCTTCCTGGTCATGCTCATCTGCTTCGAGCTACAGGTCAGTCAGCTGATTTCAGTCTCCTTCCTCAATGTATGTAACACTTGCAGATAGAAAGTAGGGCTGCACAATCTATCATATTTGTATAAGACATGAACTGGAGAGTTCATCACAATGGCCCCCTAAGTCACGATTTCGAAGGAGACTGGGACATGAGAATTAGGGTAAATTCCAATTCCTTCCGGCACTTTGGGTTAGGATGGAGGAAAACCCAGACAACCCAGTATGTTAGGATTATTTTCAGAGATACAAGTGTACAAAAATATTACAAAAAACACTGTTTTATCGTAGCCCATTTTATGGCTTATATACCGCGTTCACTTTTATTTATGATCTTTTGTCAGTCTTCTTCTGAACAGACAATGGTGCCCCCGTATCGGCTTTTGGGGGTGTCCCATTTCTAACTATCGTAAAGCCCTGAGTGTTAAGATTGAGAGTTATGGATCAAGGATTAAAGGAGGAATTGGAATTCACGCTAAGTCTGAATTATTACCTGTTTATCAACCAATAGGACAGACAGAAAGGAGAACTGATGTGAGGAGAATTATACAAGCTGAACCAAGGGAGCACATATGAAACATGCATGAACAAAGGACAGAACAATTACACATAGTGGTCAATACACACGTGGTGAGGAGATAGCAGAGCAAAAACACATAAGGGTCAACACATGCTCTGATGTAAATATTTAGATTCACTCTTCAGAATTATGTATGTCAAATGCATTCATCTATTTGAATAACTTTTTTTACTTTATCATAGAACATGGAGTACAGGAGATTAAATCTAATATTTACAGCTTATACAGTTTATGTTTTTTTTCCTTACACAGTGGCAGTGGATCAAAGATATATTATGCAGCCCTATGATTCGAATAATATCATTCCTTTTCATCTGTCTGTTTCAATGTGTTAGATTAACTTTTATGGCACCTGCGATATCAGTAACTTACCGAAAGCACATTTGGGAATAGGGCTGGGGGTTACTTTATGGCAGAAATAAAATCCTCTGTTTTTCTGTCCCTCCAGGAGTTCGTGATGGGGATCAAAGAAATGCCACGGTTGGCTCGCTTCATCCCAAAAATAATGCTTGCAATCACTGTGACTGCATGTGATGAGGTGTACAGAAAAATTGCCTGCTGGCTCAATGACATGGGTAAGAGGTTACTCTGAGGTTCCACACTGCATTTGTTTTTGTTTTTTTCTGTCACAGTTTCTTGTGAGGACTGGTAAGCACAATTTCAACTGTGTCCTTGAACCACTTTTCCTATCATTACCTAAATGCCAGTTTGCATAATGGCACTAACAACATCTTTATCCCAAATCAATCAGGAACGTTATTGTAGCTCCTGTGGACGACCACATTGCAAAAAAGCATGGCCAAAATTCAAATTGAAAATTCTTAAAAAGGTGCTTAATGTTGGTGAAGGACTCTACATTTGTTTAGTTACAAATAAGCAGTCACTGGTAGGGAATTTAGCAGTACTTTAAAGTTTCAGCCTCTGAATATGAATATTGGAGGGAGAAGGTATTAAAGTGTAATTTCATAAATTCCCTACCTTTGACCTGCCTTAGCGGTTAATTGCTTAAATTTAAGGTCCCCTAACTGGATGGGGCATGGAAGACATATTTGACTGTATACAATCAGTGCAGAAATCTTGGGGGGTCTGTGGGGACCAGGCCTAGACGCAGACTACACAGGAGTGAGACAGTCAACATTAGAAACAGACATCTAGTGCCACGTGCTGAGAAGTCAGAGAGGATGTCATAGCGAAGGTGGAGGCATATCTTGGGGCAGGACCACACTGCCCCCTACTGGGTGGTGAGTGCATGTATCTTTCTCACTGTCAAGTGCCAAGTCAGCACCCAGCCTAGGTGGAAACCATAGCAAAGCTTTGTTAGAGGGCAGGTGGCTGGTGTCAATAATTTGTGTAGAAAATAAATACGATGGAAATCAGCCCTGAGGAAACACAAGTGCAAAGACTTGTTTCTCTTCTGTTGCGTTTCATCTGTTTGAAGACAAAACAGTTCGATGCTAGTCAACCCCTTGAAGGCTTTTTTTCCAGCCACAAACCACTAACACCAGCCCCATGGAAGTTGCATTTTAAGAGTTTTGATGGGAAAAATTGCTTAATCAATGGTTCCTGGAGAATACACCAGTTACTCTTTGTGGGAATACATTTTTGTGGTGGATACCTTTACTACATCATCATGGACATCATTAAGATTGTTAGCATGTTTCGCACCAGTGTACGTTGATAAACCAATATCTGCAAATGAGGCAAAGATGAATGTCTTTCTGGGAAACAGCTGTCAGGATGCATTTGACCTATTCAACTTGGAGACCATTAGATGGTGCTTCATTTTTAGGATGAAACTTTGGACACCCACCTGGGCCATGGCCACATGACCGGGTGGACTGCAGATGACAGTTGGATATGCACTGAAGAAAACCTAGTTTATGGAACACCCAACATTTAGAGCCATTCAAGCAGTGTACTGTTTTTTTTATCAGAAATACTTCACTGTTCTTGAAAGAGTAATTTTTCATGTGTCTCCTCAGAAAACTATAGACTCCAGAGTGCCTATGAGAAAAATCTCATTATCAAAATGGTTCTTGTAAGTGGCTTTCATCAATTTCTCGATGTTATCTGGATTTATGTTTATGGGCTTTGACATCACGTTTCCCTTCTCTTGCAGTTTCAGTTCGTAAATTCATATCTAAGCCTTTTTTATATTGGATTCTACCTCAAAGATATGGAGCGTCTCAAAGAGGTGAGCTCCTCCTACCTCATTGATGTTTCCACGTGGGCTCAATAAGCCCTGCAGTCACGTGTCTCTGTCATCCATTCATGTTTAACTCATTTAATTCCTCATTATGATTGTTTTTTTTTCCCATCATTTCCATCCATCTGTGGAAGATGCTGCTGGTGTTGTCATTGTTACGGAGTCTCCAGAGGCAGATTCGGGTCAATGTGCTGCCATTCCTCTTCCTGAAGGTCCAGATGCTTGTGGTCTCTGTTCCATGGTTCTTCACAGCTTTACTGAGCTCCAAAGTATGAAAAATTAGGGGCTTTGTTCCTTGTGTTGTCTTCCAGAGAGCATTGTGCAAAGCGACATTGTTGGATTTGGTTCAGAAAAAAGCCCTGTTTGGAAAAAGAAAAAACAGTCTTCGAGTTTGGCTACTGGGAGATTAGATGATATTTCACGGATAGTAAACTGTCCTCCATGCAATCTTCCTGTGTAATAATATTCAGATGAAATCATCTTTCAATAGTGATAATTAATGTCATAAAACTAGCTTGTGCGATCAACTAAATTGGGTAAAATGATAATTAAAACAATCATGCCATTACTATTGTTACTGATTTATTTAAAATTATATATTTATATCTTGACAAGCTCAAGCTTAATAACGCCTGAATCACCTAATCCTCAAAATGTTCTGCACTTGTACTGCATTAAGCTGTTGCGCAGTGAATTTTCTTTTTCTCCTGGGTTCTGACTGACTGCAGGTCTCTATCTGGATTTGACTTGTTCCTCCTTTGCTTGCATGGTTTTGCTGTACGATCTTCGGCTCACAGAAATGCATGTTCCCCATTCAAAGGTTCTTAAAATGTTGTCCTGTTGCTTTGTGTCGAGTGAACGAGACCACGGTGCCACATTAAGACCGTTGAGCAGACTGACATTCGGGGATGCACAGAGAAACTATCTCTGAGATTTGGGAACAGGACCATAATAATTGGAATGTTCACTGGGACATTTCTGATCATGCTGATTGACTAATTGGAATTCGGATTTATATTGAGAAATTGTGCCACAGATTAGAATTTTGCTGTGTAATGTGGCGAGTGAAGAGCAGGAAGAGGTGCACCGTTCTCCGCTCTCAGCCCTGGTTTGCACATGTGGATAAAGGAAAAGAGTGTTGGACAAATAATGTTGGAGATGAAGAAAGAATGAAATGAAAAGGAACCAATGAGTCTCTTCAATGTGGTGAATGGATGGGAAAACAATGGCGTGGTCAGAGGAGGCAGACATGCGATCCTAATCGGAAAAGAGAGCAATGAGGATTGGTGGATAATACCAAACACAACCAAGGATTTTTGTGTGTCATACAGCCAGCTCTAACACTTGATGGCACAAATTGACCTGGTATTTATGCAACAAAATATTGACCAGTCTAAACACAACAATCATTTCAGTTTCTGATCGACCACTATCTCATAAAAAAGTGAAATAAAACCATTTTGGCCATGACTGAAAATAACACAGAGGTTCCTGAAAAGAACGGTCCCTCTTTTCCCTCGTCCTTACAGTATCAATATACCTGGTGACTTAAGAAACAGTCCACTTAATGACTGATCGGCAGTCAACTTTTTGCATATAGCATATAGCATGACTGTAAAACCGCATTTGGTTCGAGCCATTTCATTGTATACTGTGTTTGAATAAGTATGTATTAAACGAAGTTGGTCAGACAAACGGATAGGCAATCTGCCCCATCTAAATGAGCACACAACACTGAAAGTTTCTATGACTTTAGTTCCACTGCTCCGGAGTTATTCTACTCGCAGAGCCCTGACGTCCGCGCCAACGAAGGGGTGGCCAATGAAAACAACAGTTGGCTTGAAAGCAACCATCGATTCATCAACTATCCAAAGCTCATTCCCATAACAGGATCCCAGGAACCTGGAGTCAGTCCCACCTAACGGCATGGGAGACCCACAGACAACCGCTCACTCCCGAACACACACCTGTAGACATCGGCTAACCTTTGTATTGTGTGGGAGCTGTGACAGGAACTCAGAAAGTCAATATTTTCTTTATTCTGGTGGGAAGTTCTGTGTGTTTTTTTTGGTGAATCACTCATATAATGGCCCAGCTTTTACATGATTTACAACTCTGCTTTGATTGAATTGGGGATGTATGTATGTCTTCTGGCAAGTTTCGTTGTCTGGGTGTTGTCTGTCGGTCTGAATATTTGCACAGGGGCATTTGTTTTCATGCTGTATTCATCTTGTTGTGCTTCCCTCCCTCCTTCAACAGATGCTGGCCACTCTACTCATCATCCGTCAGTTCCTTCAGAACGTCAAGGAGGTGCTGCAGCCTTATCTCTATGAGCGACACAAGCTGGGCGAGCTTACACTGCGAGCCTTGTGGGACCTGCTACTGTCTGTGCTGCTGAAGTATGCCCGACTGGCAGCAGGTCAAGCCCAGACCACTCCAACTGACCAAACAGTGCCAGGACCTGGCCACAGGGGCACCCGGCCAGGGGTTGGCCCTCCAGAAAGAAGGTGCTATTTATATCTGTCATACTTGGATTCAAGACGCTGACTTCTCATGAAGGTTAAATGACTCCCTGTTGATACTGAAGATGAAGTAGAAGAGAAGATTCATTCATTGCACAATAGGAAATCAATCTTTTTTATTTTTATGTCAAGCTACCTTTTCATCATAACATTCAACATCAATATGTCTATGTAATGTATTGATGTTATTTTGCATATATATTCACTAAACAATAAAAACACACCCAACAGGATCCTACGACCTCACAATGCTGATATTTGTCAACACAATTATGAAAACACTGAAAAATGAATTGAAATTCCTTACTCTGATCACCGAAAAAACGGTATAGTCTGAACAGGTTCATCAGAATGAGAACGGTCTGTACCACCTCTCAGGGAGAAGAAGTGTCTGAACGGGGGATGCGGGGTGCCTGATGAAGAGGAGAGAGGAGAGAAGGATGAAGTAGACAGCGGGAGGTTCAGTGAAGGAGAGACTGAGGAGGAGAGCGTCCTCGACTGTGGACTGAAGCTGAGGAAAGTCAGTTTTATCGAGAAGGTAAGCAGACCTGGGGTCATTTACTCCTTGATGAAAACGTACTTGTTAGCATCCGGATAACTCTGAAATGAACCATCATTCTGCTGTGGTGAATAACTAGCTAAGCAAACTGAACTGGTTTATTTTGCAAGACATATTTTAATTTGGGTCTATTTCAGTTTGAGAAAAAAATAGTTGAGATTAAATGGTGTCCATTTATTGTTATATTTGCTTGCATCCAATGTTAAATACTGCTTTTGTAAAAAAAAAACAAAAAAAAAAACGAACTTTACATCAAGCTGACAATACAACGTTTCGTGGCCATCACTGTACCTGCTAACCATCTGGCAGTTAGCGATAACTTGGATGACTGAAAACATGAATGTAAACATGATAATAAACCACCTGAAAGCATATGAACACACTTTAACTGTTTCTAAAGTTACACATCTTTCAAGCCTAATGTCTTGTCCTCAAGATGATGGGATGGTTCTGTGGTTTTGTGTGGTTCTCATTATTGTTGTTGCAATGAAGGTGGAGAGAAGGACACACTGCCCCCACACAGAGAGAAGCTTCCTTGAAGAAGGAAGCCCGACAATGGTGGAGAAGGGAATGGATGCAGCCTCTGTCTTTGACATGTGTGACGACGAGGACGACAACGGGATCCACGATGTGAAAGAGCAAGTTGGTGGGGGTGTGGCTGGTGCTGCTGAGGCCAGCTCGCTCAATTCGGGCTCTGAGAGCAGCGCCACCGTTCGACACAGACGAAGAGGCGGGAGCACAGAGCGCAGTGGGGTCAGGACGAAGAGAGAGTCATGGATCAACCCGCCGGAGGAGAAACAAAGCAACACGCTGACTCAGGCTGAGATGGAGAGCTGCATGCAGACGTATGAGGTAATGCTAGTGATCTGAACACGTCAACACCAAGCTTGTGCATAAGCTTGTGCATAAGTCACAATATGTCAATTAAATGAAGAATTTACAAACACTAAAGTTGGACAAAGTTTACCCATATTTTCAATACATAATGAAGTGAAGCATCCTCGGAACTAAAGTAGTTTTGCACAGCTTTTCCATAACTCATGTGGTGCCGCACTGCCATCCATCAACTACATGTGTCCATTCTTCTGAGGCCACCTGCACCTGCACTGTTGCTGCTGCTGAAGGCCTTGGACTGATTTCACCCAACATGATGACACAAGCTAGCTGAATTGTGATTGAATAAAAACCTAGAAAAACAACACTGGGGTAGACTATGACTTGAATATGATTATTATATATACTATATATAATATATTTAGGGAAAATACATTAAAATAGAAATACACTTTGTCATAAATATGCTCAGGATTTCTGGTTATGTTAGGCCGGCAGAGAAGGCCTTGCTGGCCCTGACGGCCTTAAGATACAGCAAATGAATTGTCAATGGAACAGCATATGCTGTAATTTTATTACAATGAAGTTCATGACGTTTATTTGAATATATACTTAAATATACATAACATGAAAAACACTTTGATGTTGTGCTCCTATGGAAAAGTGATCCTTTTCCTCAGTGAAGAAACAGATCCATGACGGGCCAGTGTGTGTGGCATGTGACTGGGAAATCAATTCAACATCTTAAACCCATTGTGCTGGTGCTGGTTTAAGTTAACATTAGAGTGGTAAGTGCAAAACTGTCCGTTCTTGAATACCCAAGAAACGCTGCAGTAAGGTCACATCTGAGGGCACTGGCATGTTTATGATGGCTTCAGTCTTCACTGGGTCAGCTTTAAGCCATTGCTTGTGCCCAACAACTCACTTGGGTGAGACGGAATTTGTGGATTTAGTTTCAGTTTAACCTCTCTCACTCGTTCAAGAACTTTTGTTAAGTTTGTGTCATGTTCAGCTGTTCCACGTCCGCCCACTATGATGTCAACAACAATGATGGAGCAGGGTAGCTGGAGAACAACTGGTCCATTGTGCGCTGAAACACCTCATTTGCTGAGTTTATGCCGAATGGCATGGGTAGGAATCTGCTAAACGTAGTCAGTTTTGAGGATTTTCCGTCAAGTCTAATTTGCCAGAAAGAGTTCTTGGCATCCAATACTGAGAAGACAGTTGCCCCTGACATCTGCGCTGGAACTTCCTCGACACTACGCATGGGGTGGTGGGGTCTCCTGAGTGCTGTGTTCAGGTCTTTTGGACTGATACGCAGTCTTATTTATGCTTTGTCCTTCTTGTGGGCGACCGCCATACAGTAGAGGAGACCCAGTCCGTTGGCTCTGTGACTGGTGCTATGACGCCTAGTCTTGCATTCACTCAAGCTCTGTTGTGACTTTGTCCTGCATCGCAACTGGGATGCGGTGTGCAGGTCTGACCACAGGCAGTACGTTGGGGACTACGGTCATGGTGTAAGTGACAGGAAGTTCGCCAAGCTTGTTACTGAAAACGTCTTGAAACTGGGTGATTATTTGCATGCTGAAACTCTTGTCATCATCTGTAGTCACATGGTGGACTTCAGGGCTGATTGAGACGATGCCCATGTCAATGCATGCACAAAATGCCAAAAGTGGCTGGACATTTTTGTCTACTATGTAGATGGCTAATTCGGTAATGTTGTCCCTTCAGCGAGCACGACAGCATCTTAGTCCCTATTACTTGTCGTACCTCCGTATGCAACAAGGTTGGTGACAGCAGGCAATTTAGCTGGTTCCTCACCATGGGCGACTTCATGAAAAACATCTTTTGGCATCACGTTACATCTGGCTCCTGTGTCAATTTTCAATTCTGTGGGTTTGTTATTTATAAGGAGTGTAAGAAAACACTCATCTCAGTCGTCTGATTTTAAACTGTCAACGGACTGCTTTCTCCCTGTTTCTGGTTTCTTGTGTGGAACTTGTGCCTTTCCATCGTCCCGTTGTTCTGAGGGTTACAAATTTCTGAAAACTTACTTTTCAAACAGTCCGGATCTTCCCTGTATTCAGCTGGTCACAAAACAGCTCCATGCTCTCCTGGGGCGTGCGTTTCAGGTGCATAGACAAAGGAACGCTCCCTTTCAATTGCTTCAGGTCCAGCGAGGTTCAGTAGAATATAGGCTCTGGTCCTTGCCGGCTTGCCATGTGGCGTGTGATAGAAGGCCTGTTCCACACCATTTTGGGTGCTAGGTCACCCACTGCTGGATATTTTGAGAACTACCCGTGTCGCTGTTAAAATGTTTCACTAATGTGCGTTGAAAATGTTTGTAATCTTTGCCTCTCAGGACACGTTCCAAGACTACCAGGAGATGTTTGTCCAATTTGGCTACGTGGTGCTCTTCTCCTCTGCCTTCCCACTGGCTGCCATGTGTGCCCTCATCAACAACATCATTGAGATCCGCAGCGACGCCTTTAAGCTCTGCACCGGTCTGCAGCGGCCATTCGGTCTCAGAGTGGAGAGCATCGGACAGTGGCAGGTAAAGAACCATCCTCACCCTGCTGCTGAATGGTGCACAAGAGATGGAAGCAATTCTCCCCTCTGCACAGACGGCAATGGAAGCCATGGGTCTGATAGCCATCATTGTCAACTGTTACCTGATTGGTCAGTGCGGTCAGCTGCAGCGACTCTTCCCTTGGCTCAGTCCAGAGATGGCCATCATCTCCATCGTCATCCTGGAGGTATGTCAGTTGACTCAGGCTGCAACTGAAATCTCAAGCGGTCACATCAAAAATATATTGTTCAAATGAATACAGTGTATTACAAGTGAAGAGGCTCTACAAGGAAGCTTCAGTCGTTGAGGAATCATTTCTTGTCTTTTGTGCTTCCAAAATTCCAGCACTTTGCCATCCTGTTGAAGTACCTGATCCACGTGGCCATCCCTGACATCCCCGCCTGGGTCCGCGAGGAGATGGCCAAACTAGACTTTCAGAGGAGAGAGGCGTTCAAGGTACATTTACAATTTACCAGCGACAGACACAACAGTGGTCAGGGTCATTCTGATGGGTGTGGGTCTTCTTCCTCTGCAGAAGCACGAGCGTCAGGCTCAGCAGCACTATCAGCAGCTGCAGAGGAGGAAGAGGGAGGAGGAGGAGCGGCAGCGCCAGGCAGAGCATACCAACCGCAGGGAGAGGGAGCGGGATGACAGTAAGGGCGACTCTTCGGGGGACCACCACCATGACAAGAGTCACGGGAGTAAATCCCGGTCGGGAGGAGGAGCAGGAGCTGCTGGCGGGTCAGACAAACCCAAGAGGCCCAGTTCACTGCTGGCCAACAACAATGTGATGAAGCTGAAGCAGATCATCCCACTGCAGAGCAAGTTCTCCTCCAGTGGGGCCCGCTCTCCGCAGTCGCCCACCGGAACCGAACCCAAGCTCCCTGGCTTCCTCAGCTTCAAGTTCCTGAAGTCGCCTGACAACAAGAAGGAGTGTTGTGCTGCTGCTGCTGCCAGCGCCACAGCAACATCTAACCCCACACCATCGTCTTCAACATCGTCATCATTGTCATCATCAGGTAGCAGCTCACAGGAGCGATGCCAGTCGCCGAGCAAAGCCTTCAACCCAGGAAAACTGTTCAATTTTGGGAAGGCTGAGGGCGGAGCCTGTGTGAACGGAGCTCCTCTTGCCAGATCCAATGAGGGATCTTCATCATCATCATCATCATCATCACAGTCGCACACATCCAGGTCTGACTTGAACGGCATTCTGGATGAGCTCCCCTCTCCAGGTGGCGAAGGGTTGGAAAACGGTCACTCCTCAGACTCGGACTCGAGCGGGCCAAAAGTCTTGTAGTTCCAGAATATTCCGATGAGTGACAGACGGATGTTTTTCTGGGGTCAGAAGGCGCACACACACACACACACACACGTTATCTTTCCGTGTCTGCCATACAAGAAGAAATGCATGAGCTGCGTTTCTCATACTTTTAAGCCTTTAAAAACAAAAAGCTGTTTCTTGATTTCAGAAATAAAAAGACCCAGCTCCAAGCAGGGGGTTGAAACGTAGAGCTTTTTTGGGCCAGAAAAAGAGACATCAACAGTGGTGAGGACGGGTTGCTGATTTGACAGTGTTTTGTAGACTTTAGATTCCTGTCTGGTTTTAACTGTGAAGATTTCTGGTTTTTACACGGTGGCAGCAAGCAATATGGAGTGTTTTCATTCAGACCAGAACTTTTTTATCCCGAACATTCACACTGTCTGCTTTATTTTCAAAGCAAAGGTGACGTAGAGACTCCTCCTGCAGAATCAGATAAAAAATTCTTAGTAAGACGGCATTTCATGGAATGATTTTCTGTAGCTACGAGCTTTTAAAACATGACTCATGAAGGCATTAGAGAAGAATATTTGCTCTCAACCTTGCAGGTTTTAAAAAGGATAGCATGCCTCATTATATTTATTTAATGCTACAACATCTGCTTTGGTTTGTCATTTTAACGAATAATTGTTGTGCACTTTTATCTTGGATCTGGGCTGCAACATATTCTTCATTGTCACCTAAATTATGCAGTTAAAATGTGATGATCAAGACCTGTGAACGGCTTAGGAAATGTGAGGAGCCAGTGTTCTCCAACACAGCAGCCCTGATCCGAGAACATCTGGAGCCGGCCAGTTTGACTATGCTTCAACTATGCATCTCCACAATCCTGGCAATAAAACTAGCAGATGTGCAGCACTCACGCTCCGGCCTGGACCACAAAGACATCACACAGTTTCCTTGTTCCGTTTCTCTGTTTCGTCTCATTTCCTACCACCACGTCAACAATGATGGATTGCAGTCTAATTCCGTGTAAACCTACTACTGTGGACGACATCCGGTCCAAACTGAAAGGCAATAAAATGAAATCAATAGCATACATATGTAGATGGTGGAGAGCGTGTGAGTTGACCAATGTGAACTGTTGCGGTTCTCATGCTCCGAAAAATCACTGGCTGTTAACTGGATTTTAGCATAAAGATCTTGTTTAATGTTTTTCTCTGAATTATAACTGCTGTAAATGGTGGTAGATACCATCGTGCCCCAAGTAGACGTGCAGTGAGTACTGTAATTAATAATATGGCTGATGAAGGTGTTCAGTCAGCAGTGCAGATCTTTTAACCCCAACCACTGGTCCACATTCTAGGATGTCAGCCTTTATCACGGTGTCCTGGTTCTAGCGTGATAGTGTGGCACATCATTATGATGGTATACACAAGGGTACATACTGTGGTATATTTGTGTAAATTTAAATATTCTGATAAACTATAATTGTGGCATACAATGATGCAAATGGTGGCATAATATAACAATGGTGTGAAATTGGTGACAAAATTAGAGTGGAAAAATGATTGTGGGAAAATGCTATATTTAGGGGCAGAATAAGTGAACATACAATGCAAGTACAACTGAAATATCCTGCGTTAGTAAGTGCCCAAAAGGAAAATCTGATCCACCGTCAATCCTGAGCGCTTTGACAAAGACAGTAGAGTTAATCGGACAGAAATACGATAAGATTTCCCACAATCCCGCGCCCTCCACTTTAACTTATCACTCAGTTTTATTTTCCTCTGACTCTGCAGCTACATTAACATCTCCGCTGTCGACGTACTGCAGACATGTTCAGGTTTTTAAGCTGTGGCTACCACCAGGTGAGAAGCTACGCCGCAGCTACAATCAAACCTCAGATTGAAGGAACCCTTCATGGAAGCCTCACAAACTGAACATCATATGCTCTTCCAAGTGTACAAAGAAGATCTTTTGAAGAGAAACAAGGACCAATGGGACTATTTATTTATTTTAATTTATTTTGTCATATTTTTATAAGACATGAGAATAAAAGTTCTAATCATCTCAAACCCAACTTGTGTATTTAGTGTGCATATGGAAACACTGTGTAGACAAGTTCTTCAGAGTCAGGCAGTAGTCATGACTTTGCCACACATGTTGATGTTCTTCAGACAAGCTGTAACGGAAGACAGAACCAAGACAAAGTTCAACGAGATTACCAGTTTCAGTCCAGTTTTATTTCAGCGAATACTAAAAAGAACAAGTCAGATCTAACACACGCAAGATGGCAGAACAGCAGAATCGTCACAAAGAATGGAAACCAGATGGGATATTTACACTGTTTGCAGGAAGACGACATTGCAGACTTGTTACATTTGGACAGGAGGCGCTGGTGCGACTCAGCATCTTCCAGTGTTGTGTGGCAAAAGTACAGAGGCTGAAACAAGGCAGGGTGGCGCTGATGCAGCTGTTGTTGATAACCTTCAGTGTGTTCGCTATTCTCAGACTAAACCAGGAAGAAAGGACCAGCTGGTCCACAAGAAAAAAAAAAAAGTGACCAAACATTGCAAGGCCTCTAACAAAATAATAAACATACATAGTTACAAATCAGAACCAACATGATAACTGACAGAGGAAAACTGCACCAACATGCAGCTGGTGTTTTTTTTTGTTCCCCCAAAAGGGTTCTTTTACACAGAATAACATTCCTATTTTCAGTTTGTGCCGACACCAGAGACACACGTTTGACACCAGATGAGAGGCCAGACTCAGTCTAAAACAACTCAAAAATCTGAGGAAAACCTGTAAAAGCCTATTTCCCTTCACAGTGTTTGCAGGCAAGCTGCAGCGCCCTCGTGTGGAGGCAGAGCGGGCAGTGAAACCGAGAGGGGGCACTGTGGCTGGCAGGTACCAAACAGAAGCGTTTAAAAAAAATAATAAAAAATAACAAGGGGAGATCGTTTTTGCATCATCCATCTCTAAGCTAAATCACACATCTCAGCATGCACACATATACAGATTCTAATCCACCAAACAGACTTAAAACGGCTCCTAATCCCATCGACGTTTTTAAACAAAGATTTGTTGCCTTGTTGACAGATATGTTCCCACATTTGGCTGAGCATCATTAGTAGAGAAATGCCTCCGGTGGCGATATTGGCAACGTCCTGTGTATATATAAATATATATATATATATGTATATATATATATATATGACAACTTATGAGTCGTCATTCATCTCTTGACTATCTGTCCGGGCAATCTTTCTCGGGGGAGCAGGACTGTCGACGTCGCCTTGTTCCTGTTCCCTCTTCTTCGCTGCATTCTGTGGAAGAGCAGTTATGACTGTCACTTGTACATTCAGATTCAGAAAGCTTTTTGCCAATCTTGACGCTCTCAAGGGAAACTTGACAACACACATCTAGAGACGTTAGCGTCATAGAGGATATATGTTTCCCACACAAACAACAGTTTAGGTGGTGGATTGCGTGGCTAAGAATTTATTTCCAAGCCTTGTTGAATGACAAAAGCTGTTTCTCAGTCTTGTGATGCAGAATTTGAGAGATCTGCTGCGCCATCGAGATGGCAGCCATTTGAAGACAAGTTTGAAATACTGAACAATAGACTACAGTAGTGGCTTAGGTACCTCATTAATCCAATATACAGCAGTCATCTGGGCAGATCACGCTGACTGTTCAGTCACAGAGCAGAGTGTTTGCAATTCACTTTGCTTCTTGTTCACAAGACAGTTTTAACTTGCTCATCTTGCAATTGTCTTAAAGGAACACAGAATGCCATAATGAAATATGTTGATGTATGATCCAAGACAAACTGAAACATATGTTGGTTGTATTGACGGGAGTGAGAGGCGCTGGTGAAGTGCTCCCAAGCGCAATTCCACCAGACATTATAGCTCTCCTTTTTATCTGCTTATAAAATCACCCGCCACCCAACCATACTTGGGCCATATAACTGCTCGCGTAACCTCATTTATGTAGGAAAAACACGCAAGTGCTTTGGTCACTACGTGTGTGTGTGTTCTTGTACTTTTATCTTTGTGAGAACCTGTATGAGTTTTTAAATCAACAGAGGGAGGACATTTTTGCAGAGTGAGGACATATTGGCTGTTCCTCACTTTTCCAAGCCTTAGTTTGGCTGTTAAAACTACAAAACAGCTTTATTACATTATAATTGGGTTTTAGTATGGTGAAGCGTAAAGGTTAGGTTTAGCCATTTGTTTTGGATAGTTAGATTTAGGGTGAGAGGCTGGGGAAAGCATTATATCAATGCATGTCAATGACGGTCCTCACTGTCCTTGTGAGGACATTTGGCTGGTTCCCCCCCCAGCCTCAATTTGAGGATGAAGATAACTGGGTCATTATAATTAGGTTTAAGTTTGGTTCAGAGGTTAAGGTTAACCATTTGTTTTGGATGGTTAGGTTTTGGGTAAGAGGCCGGAAATCCATTACGGCAATGAGAAATCTCACAATGTCCCCACAGGGATAGAAAAACAAACCATGTGTCCTCTTCAAATAAGTTGGTCAATGACAACACCAAACAAATGTCGGCGGACAGAGTGACAGAGAGTCCATCCTCATGTAGCACATCCTGGACCAGACGTTTTGCTTCATCTGGTCCAGGGACTTGGTGGAGGCATGGTTAAACACCACTAGTTGGGAATGTGAAAAAAATGCAGATGCAGTAGATGGAGAAAATACAGTGTGAACAGCAGTGGAGGCAGCAGTGGCCTTTCATGGCAATGATGCCGAGCCGTCATTGTGGCTTGGAGACAAGTATCATGAGCAGATTTTTTTCCCACTACAACTGCCAACTGGTGACATTGTAATATACAGTGAAAATACTTCAATCCCAAAATGTGGGTCACAGTGAAGATTATTCTCTTTCACAGTATGACTTCATCTCTAACCATTTTCAAACGACAGCCTTTTGAAATAGTGATATAGAAATGGCATATTTCATAGAAAAATCTCTGGTGCCCAAAGGGTTAATGCAGCTGGCTGTGAGGATTGTGCATAATAAGCATTTATTTTTACAAACCAACATTACAAATGCCACAATCTGTTTGTGTGAGGCAGTAATAGCTCACCTTTTTGTCCCACTGCTGATGGAGGTAACGCAGAAGGATGTTTGTTTTCTCAGTCACAATAACTGCAAAGACAAATTATAAAAGGCATCAGCAAGAGTAAAAGAACTGTTTTAAGGCCTGTTTATGCTCCCTTTACGTTGGAAAATGTACCCGTCCTTTTCGCACAATGTTAACATCACTGATTGCATACTTCCATACATTCTCGATGTTATTGCTGTTAACCCATACATCCCCCAGTCAAACGCTGATCACCGAAGCAAACATGGGGACTGTGGAATAAGTACTGCACAAAAGATGAAACAGATAGCATTGTAGGAGGCAGTAGAGAGGCCCAGGGATGGAGAATTTCCACCATTGTTATGTCTTCTTCATGTCTAATTTGTGCTACGTATCAGGTTGTAACAGCAACAGTGCCTCCACATTTTCGGCTGGTACTGCTCCATTTGGCCCATACCTGTAAGCTTTGTAGAGACATGCAGAAATAGGGAGGAAATGAACAGAGAGCACGGACAGATGGCTCCGTCCGTATCCAGATCGGTACGTAACGTTGAGCATAAATGGGACTTTAGGAGAAATTGACTGCATTCTCGAATATGCTTACTCTGTTCAGATGGATATTCACGTGTGGGAAGGTAAACTGATGGCCTTCGGTTCTGTAAGACAGAATAGTGAAGATGAATCATGCCAGCCACACAATGACTCACTACTAATAGGAGAAAATAACTCACCGAAGCTTTACAGACAGAATCAGCGTGGAACCTGCTGAAGTTGCTCTTGTTGTAGACAGGAAGTCCTTTTAAGAAATCGGCCTACAGAAAGAGTTATTTGGCCAGTTTAGCTAGAAGCACAGCTATCACAAAAGCGTCTGATAAAACCCAGGTGCGCAGTTCAGAGCTGAACACCCAGATACGCGATCACTCCTGCTTTACAGAAGTCAACACAGCTTCTGTCCACGAACTCAAGACATGGTGATACACACTACCACATGCTGTGCACAGTATTTGTCGATATGCAGGGCCACAGACTGAGAGACGTATCGATTAGTTTATCATTCGGACAACCAAAACCTGCCGAAAACAAAGCATATCCGCAACGTAGTAACTGAATTGTGATGATGCAAGCAAATGTTAGCTCATCTGTACACACCGACGGCGTTTTAAGACACCATTTGATTTAACCATGTCAGACAGGTTCGGTTGTTGTAAAAGAGCCCTGGTGATGCTGGTGTGGCCTCTGAGGGAACGCAAACAGCATCAAACAGTGTGGCTATCACGTCGTTTGCTAAAACTCATTCTTATGAGGTGCGTTGACCAACAGAACCGAAGAATTCTGCATCCTTCCCCCGAGAGCAGCACCTACCTTCTCCATGACAGCGGCAGTAGCGTGCTTAAAACGCCGGCTTCTTGATCGGTGTTGCTGTTTTGGTCTTAGTTCTCTTATCGTTAGCAGCGTTAGCGCAGAAGGAAGCTCAACGACTTCGACGTCCAGGTGGCTTTGCCCCAAAAATATACGACGCCCACGACAGTTTTAGGATTACATTCTAAAATCCCACCACCGTAAACAAAGCGATCCAGGCTGACATTGCTTAAGTTAGCAGAGCTAGTAGCGACACAGTCGGCGTATGCTAGCGTGAGGTTAGCAGCTACCTTAACCACGCCGTCTTGCAGCCCATTGGTCAAGCTTCTCGAGGCGGAAGCCTAAAGTGGCCTCTAAACCAGTCCGCAGATCGCTCGGGTTTGCGTCACACAGGCCACGCCTCTATAGGTGTGTGCACGCGCCTGTCAAAACCATTTGTCACTGCCTGATGCGGTCCGCCGGAAGTTCCGGGACTGGAACCGGGTGTTAGAAACACGCATGCGCAAGGGCTACGCATTGTGTTTCCTGCTTATATCGCGTACAATTGTGGGGGGTTTTAATAGTTGTCAAAATAGTCTACATTTCACAGTAAAATCTGGAAATTGTACTTTTTTAAGCGCATGCGTTAGTACGATCTGGTCCGTCAGCTTGATGCGGTCCGCCGGAAAAGATGGTGCTGGAGCAGGAAGTTACCGACTGTCCGGTTTACTGGTGAGCGCATGCGCACACAGGTAAACGTCCAATTATGTGAATTGATTATTTTTATTATTAAAATAATTAATATTTGTCATTGTAATCTGGAGATTGTACGTTTCTATCTGCCATAATAATTTTTAACCCAGCATTATGGAATCATTAATAATTTCAAACACCTCCAGTACATTAGACCTGCGCTGTGCATCTCTTCTGATACAATACGGCGTGTATGGGAAACATTTCTCCTAGAATTTGTTTCATATTGATTTAAAAGGAGCAGGAGTGAGCTAATCTGCCCTTGAACCAGGTTTATGTCAACCGTGGTGCGGCGCTTGAGTCCGTTTATGTTATTGGATTAAAAAAAACCCAAAGTAGAATATAATTTTTCTTATATAAAATTTCTTAATCTAGACTTTAGAAGTAAAAAAAGATTTCAATAAGTTAAAAGGTAAAAACTTCATTGCCTGTGCGCGATATAACCATAAACGCATGCGCTTACCAGTAAACGTCAGTTGGTAAAACATTCGCAATTTCGGGCGGACTGCATCAGGCAGTCAAGTGCCTTCTACTCAAAGTAATACCACACGTGGCATGCATGACTTTATTTTTTTCTGCCAAGATAACAGTTATCTCGAGATAATTTGTATCTCAAGATAATTTTTATCTCGGTATTAAAAAAATAAAGTCATGCATGTCACTCCCAGGGATGCCTAATATGTATATCTTAGCCACATATGGCATTTTGAGTAGAAGGCACTTGATCAGGGTGTTAAAAGCGCACAGACTTGCAGACAGTGACTGACAACGTTGACGAACAGTTATGAAGCCATGGGAGACATTGTGATTCCAGGAGGATGTATACAAAAGAGGCAGTTACGCAGGCGCTGACATTTACGATTGTATCTTGAGATAAAAATTATCTCGAGATAACTGTTATCTCGGGCAAAAAAAAATAAAGTCATGCATGCCACTTCCAGAAAAAATAAACACATGCATGTCACTTCCAGGGCTCCGTAAAACTGCCTCTCTGGCAAAGCATCCTCCTGGAACCACAATGTCTCCCATGGCTTCGTAACTGTTCGTCAACGTTGTCAATCACTGTCTGCGTTTCTAACACTCTGATCAAGTGCCTTCTACTCAAAATAATACCATATGTGGCTAAGCTATACGTTTTACGCGTCCCTGGAAGCGACATGCATGACTTTATTTTTTTTATCCCGAGCCAAAAATGATCTCGGGAGCAAAAAAAAGTCATGCAGGCCACATTTGGTATTATTTTGAGTAGAAGCCACTTGATCAGAGTGTGAAAAGCGCACAGACTTTGCCGTTGGCAGTATTCTGACTTGCAGACAGTGAATGACAACGTTGACGAATAGTTACGAAGCCATGGGAGCCATTGTGGTGACAAGAAGTAATCGTTTCTTGAGATAAAATCTTGAGATTCGAATTATCACGAGATAACAGTTATCTTGCGATAATTTTTATCGCAAGATAACTGTTATCTCGGGCTAGAAAAAATAAAGTCCTGCATGTCACATCGAAAAAAATAAACACACACGTCACTTCCAGGGCTCCGTAAATTTACAAATTATCTCGAGATAACTGTTATCTTGAGATGCGCAAATAAAGTCATGCATGTCACATCCAAAAAAAAAAAAATGTCACTTCCTGGGCTCCGTATGTTTTGATATCCACATATGTAAATGTAATATTGGTAACTTGAAGTGATCATAACTTTTAATTTGCAAAACAAAAACACAATTGACGTAAAATTGAAAAGACTGTTTGGGTAAATAGTTTCACATTTGTGGATCAGCAGTTACACGCATTCACTGTTTCTCTCAATGGCATATTTTTGTAACAGTCACTATGTGACTATGTTACAAGACACAGAACAAGACTCATAGTAGTCCACCATAATCACAAACCAAACTACAACCGACTAAAACCGGTTAATCGATTTATTTAATTTACAGAACCACCAAAGAGCAAAACAGATGACCACAGTTAATCATAGAACACCGATTACAACAAAAGCGAACCACAGTCAGACGGAGAGTGAAACGCTCTCTCACTCTGGGGTTAAATCAGATTATTGGATTGCCAGCTACAGATTAGCAGCCGGCCACTTCCCTGATGCATCTTGAGAGAACACAAAGCGTTGGTTTCGGCATTTAAAGGTATGGTTTTGATTATTTGGTGTTTTATACGTTAGAAAAAATAATGATGGAATCGTATGC
This sequence comes from Synchiropus splendidus, assembly GCF_027744825.2. NCBI lineage: Eukaryota > Metazoa > Chordata > Actinopteri > Syngnathiformes > Callionymidae > Synchiropus > Synchiropus splendidus. The sequence goes on from NC_071334.1 coordinate 36,280,280, forward strand.
AGAGAATGAGTTGAAGTTGGTGTAAATCTGACCTGTGAACAGTACCTGATAGCTCCAACTCTGAGAGCTAAAGTCTCCGTCTGTGGCATCATGCAGTGTTTCAAATGGCTCTGAGGCAGAAAAAAGTTTCAAACCTTATAATCAATGTTTATTTCATTATTTTCTTAGATCTTAGGTCTTAAAAAATATTCTTAAATACGAAGGTTTAGGAAAGGTTTTAAGCACATGGGGGATTGTTTTGTACCCAAAACAACCTTTTAAATGGTAATTTGTGATAGATGTTTTTAACTCTATGTTTCTCTAGTACACTACTACCCAATCAAGCATATGCTTGGGTCACTGTCCTGCAAGAGGGTGTACCTCCATCAAGCTCTAGTCAGGTATAGGCTGGATCAAGTTTTGCTCATGATTATCCCTGTATTATTCCCTGTATTCGACTCAGACTACTTTCCTAGTCCATGCAGCTGGGAACCAGATTGATGCTGCCATGTTTGTTCATGGGGATGGTGTTCTTGGGTTATGGTTTAGTGATACACCATGACACCACCATAAGATACAGTATGGTCGTTTTGTGCCACACACAGTGCTTTCCTTGAAGGCCTAAAACTTGAATTTTGATCCCACTTGACCAGCACACCTTCCTCCATACATTTTGGGAGTCTGCCACATGCCTTTCTTCAAACTCCATGCTAAAACCTACTTATTTTTAGCTGAAAGTAATGGCTTTCTTTTTCTTGATCAGTGGTGTCTTCCTACGCCCATGGAAACCTCTTCTGTGCAAGACCCAATGCTAGATTTTGATGGTAGAGAGCAATGCCTTTGCCCATGCCTGGTCAAGTGATTCAATCAGGGCCTTGGCTGTGGTTGTTATTGACCTCTTGACAAAACCTTACGCTTCCTTCCAGGCCCACTGAGGTTTTTAACGGCCTTCTGACCTTTTCCTTTACTGGGCATGCACAAAACGTTGACGCAGATCTGGACTGAGCTCCTTCTTCTTGGCTATAATGGTCAGAAAATCAGAACGATCAGAACATTTCCCCTCTATTTACACTCTTCTGGAAAGATGCTATTTTGATTATTGCTGAACAATGTGTCACAATTGGTGTGGCAGAGGTTTGAGTAATTCTGAACTTTTGGCCACATATTTAACTACGGAAGTAGACTTTAGCCTCTCACGTGTGGGTTTGTAGCTAGCGATGAAAGACATAAGATACACAGGAGTGAGAAAAAAAGCATTTTTTTGGTTTAACCAAACATTGAAGTGCAAAAACGATTTTTGTTCTGGCAAATTCATTTCACTACAGTAGCAGTGCGTTCGCTCAAGTAGAATATGCTTTCCACCTCGGATCACTGGCGCGTTGCAAGCCATTACACAAGTCATTTTCTCTTTTAATTCAGTTTATGATTATAGTTGTTGCCGGAATTTTAAAACTCTCTGGCCTTCTGCTGTGAATAATGTAACCGTATTAATCCTTGGGATAAAACCAAGGTTAGGGTTAGTAGTGACCAACTCTGGCTTACATTCTGATCAGCACATGTCAGGTCAGTGCCACAGTAAGATGACAAGTCAAACACAGGGTGCTTTTCAACCATGAGAGCTAGATAGTGTTGTTGCTCCCTGAGTGTCAGGTCATTGGGTTCCTTCTTCATTGACAGCATTCAAGGTCATGTCCTGCTATGTTCAACACATTTGACATTTTTCTTTACTGCCACATCTTCTCAACATTTCGTTTTATTTATAGTCATCGATAGGTATCAGCCTGTCACTAGCAAACACGGCAGAGGTCTGGCATATGGACTCTGGTTGAAGGGGGTGGGGCTTTGACCTGACCATGTTGCATTGTGAGAGGAGATTGACAGATTGTGTTGTGTGGACTTAAAAGTGTAATCCTGTGAAGGGAGAAGGTTAATTCTGCCAGCAGCAACACACAAATCCTGCTGTGTCGACTGATGCTGGGTCTGGACGCATTTTGTGAGGTGGTGACATGTCCATTCTTGTCCGTAGCTAACCTTTCACCATCTACACTGTATTTGGGAATCATCCTTTCGTGAGTTGATCAAGTTAATGAAGAATGTTCTGATCTGATTGTGTCCTTCTACAGACTGGCAGCCATGCTGCCCAGTTTTGTGGAAGGTCTTTTCTGCTGCCTCACCTCCAAGTCGGCCAACGTGGTGGTTCCAGTCGAGACGTCTGAACCGTCTGACGGTTATGAGTTTTTGGAGGTGAAACCAGGTCGAATCCTACGAGTTCGACACATCATTCCGGACCGAACATTGGAGGAGGAGACCATGAGTTTGGGTGGGAGCATCAGCTGCAAACGAAAGATCACAGTTTATCGCAATGGGCAGCTTTATATAGAAAACTTGGGTGAGAGGACCAATTCAGAGACCAAGAGCAGCCAAAATGGACAAACAGAGGCCAACAACACAGTAGAGGTTGACTTAGTAGACAGTGTTAAAACCTCTGATGCCCCTGACCTAATGGATCCCAAGCTAAACACTCAAGAAGCCAAAACAGGAGTGGCAGCTGGTGCCAGTCAGGCGGAGCTTCCCCAGCAGCCCAAGAAGAGCAGGCGGAAACCGAAACGGACAGTTGTAATTGATTGTGAGCGGCAGATATCGTCCTGCAAAGGCACTCACTCAGATGTGGCCCTCTTCTTCATCCATGGAGTGGGCGGTTCTCTGGACATCTGGGGGAATCAGCTAGACTTCTTCTCCCGACTGGGGTATGAGGTGATTGCGCTGGATCTGGCAGGTCATGGTGCCAGCTCAGCACCTCATATAGCAGCAGCTTACACCTTCTACGCCCTAGCTGAGGACATTCGGCTGATCTTCAGGAGATACGCGCGCAAGAGGAATATTCTAATCGGACATTCTTACGGGTAAGGGAATAATCAAATGTATTTTGTTAAAACATGAGCGAACCGGTTCAGAAGAGAGTGCAGGGATGGTGTAAAGGTTGATATCGACAGTGTGAAGGAGACCTAGAGTCAGTCTTGCAGAAGTATGCAGACAGATCTAGAATGAGCCACAAGGGAGACTAGAACAAGCCTATTCAAAATGAGTCCTCAGTTTTCACTGCTTGCCAGACTCAACCTCTGCTGCATCTTTTTAATTCCTCTCTATCTCTCCTTGGATAAACATGATTTCATAAATTCCTCAAACGGAAATAGATCCCTCTATGGTCCATCCCTCCCTTCACAATAATAGACTGGCACCCGCACCTTTATATCTGCTGTCCTATAATATAATTTGACCGTGTACCTTAAGATATTGAAATTCTGTTGTCAGTGTGTCCTTCTGCTCCTTCCTGGCACACGAGTACCCAGATCAGATCCACAAGATGGTGATGATCAATGGTGGTGGACCAACAGCACTGGAGCCCAGCGTGTGTTCCATCTTCAACTTACCCACATGCGTGCTTCAGTGTCTGTCGCCGCTGCTCGCCTGGAGTTTCCTCAAGTGAGGTTTAATACAGCTGTTCCAGAATCCTGTCAGTCTGCTCAAACTTCAGTCTCCTGCTTTCCTTTCTCAGGGCAGGGTTTGCTCGGCATGGGGCGAAAGAAAAGCAGCTGCTGAAAGAAAACAATGCCTTCAATGTTTCATCTTTCGTGCTGCGAGCCATGATGGGCGGTCAGTATTGGCCAGAGGGAGATGAGGTGTACCATGCTGAGATCACTGTGCCCACCCTGCTGGTGCACGGCATGCATGACAGGTTTGTCCCTGTTGAAGAGGACCAGCGGATGGCTGAGGTGAGGACCGGAGATCAGAGGACTTGATTCAACACATATAAGGTTTGTTATAGCCACTTGTTTGTGTTCAGATGGGGCGATTAACAAGATTAAACCAGCTCATTAAGATGACACATGTTCTCCTGGAAGTTTCCAGCGGCTCTGATAGGAAGTAAAAGCTCAGACCCTTGCTAACTAGCAAGCAAGTGCTTGGAAAGTAAAAACAAAAATAAAACACACAAATCAAAACAAATGTGACTATTTCAAACCTACTTCAACAACTACACCGTCACGTGCCGTGTTATATCCACTGTCAGCAATACTCTTCTGTTGTGTTGATCTGAGTGTGAAATGTTCTTTCCGCAGATTCTCCTCCTGGCATTTCTGAAGGTTCTGGAAGACGGCAGTCATATGGTGATGATGGAGTGTCCAGAGGCCGTCAACACGCTGCTGCACGAGTTCCTGCTGTGGGAGCCGGCAACGCCTCTGCTGCCAAAGAAAACACGTCCGGAGACGGCAAAGACCCAATCTGACACAGGCAAAGTAGCAACCGACCTTGCTAAGGTCCGGCCTGCCACTGCCTTGCAACCCTCATCAAATTGGACTGACACCAAGGCCAAGAAATGACATCAGAAGCACTTGATTGAATTGAACTGAACTGAGATATAGAGGGCAGCTTGGTGGGAAGTTCGTGATCAACCACCTGGTGTCTGATGAGCAGCGTTAGCAGGTGGTGGTGTTTAACCGCCATGGCAGCTTCCCACTGGTGTGGAGTAGTCACACTTGTTGAAGTCAAGTCACGTCACTGGGCACTCTTCTCTTGTGTGTGGTGGGTGTCTGGTGCACATCAGGGGTTCAAGAGACTCTTTTGATGGAAGTGCCTTGAGAAAGAATGGGGTCATCAATGGTGCGTACCACTCATGGACTCCTAAGCCAGATCAGCTGAGCACATGAATACCATACCAGAAGTAGGGAAGGGAGTTTGAGTGGTTCTCATTATCCGGACAAATAGTAGCCAAAGGTAAATCTCCTCCAAGTGTAATCAACATGACATGGCAGACATGCATGTAGGATGAGGTTGAAAATGTCCATTCACAAAGGCTATTGTCAGGAGCTGTGTATGCACGGAATCCAAGTGCAAGTGGTAACCAGCAGCAAAGAGACTCGACAACGAGAATACAATTGAACAATTTATTAATTCAGGAAATAACCCAGGACAGAAGGGTCATTGAACAGGTCATTGAACCGGCAGGAAAACGCAAAGGAGAGAGAGAAATCTGAGGGAGAAATCTGGACATGGAACAAACAGACTCAAAACAGAAACACAATCACATGGTGATATCACTCTTGGAGAAATAATTGTTACTGAAAGCCCTCTAACGGGCTTTGCGATTGGGTTATCCACTCTGAGGATCTGCCTCATGCCTGAGAATTGATTGGTCCAGGTAGACTCCGCCTCACCCATAAAAAAAAAACAAAAAAAACAACATATTCATAGAACTTAAGTTACATTCAGTAACTATTATTTCTATGCCATTTCTATGTACACACGCAGCACAAGAGTCAAACTCCATAATGTGCTGTGCTCCCAGACAGTTAGACATTGGTCGTGAGTAGCTCCTTCCTCCAGAAAAGTGTGGCAAGTAGTACAAGTCGCTCGCATCGCAGGGTGAGGGTGATCATCCAGATAGAAAAAGGAACACGATTCTACAGGATGAGTGACTAAAGGACATGAATGGTGCTGAACAGAGAGTTTTAATGGGAGAGGTGGAGCCTACCTGGGCAGAGAGTTAAGACAATTGCTCAAGGCAGAGAGTTGGAGTGGATAAAACAATAGCGAAGCCCGTTAGAGGGTGGAGCATGTATGATGTAGAACAAGTACATGAACGCAAAATACACACGACAGTCAGACACGATCACGATCGCAATGATAAATATAATCCAGTTAAAAACAACGAAGTCAAAAATGCACACACAGGAAAGAGGGAGGAATGGGGGAAGGAGGGAGAAAACTGTTTGCTCCTGGTGGAAACACAACAGCAGAAAATATAGGCAGAACAAAGGGAAAGAAAATGGAAAGCGGGCGGCGGTACAGAACTGACTCACGTATAAATGTAACTGTTAAAGCTTAAGGACCAAAGAAGTGAAAACAAAGTAAGAATGCACCGGGAATAACCGAGAGTGACGATTTGACGCACAGCACTGGAACAGCAGAGCAGATGAGCAGGTGTCGTTGATTGCAAGCTCAATCCTGTGTGTGTGCCATTAGCAGGTCAGGCTCGGACGTGCAGGTCGTGTCAGCCTTTCTGATACTTGACCCTGTCATCTAGCAGCTGTCCTGATCATACTGAACCGCCATATTTCAGATTGAGGTCCCTCTTCACATTGTGCCGACATCAGCAAAGGCCATCGAGAAGTTTGCAGCATTCATAGCAATCTGCCTCAACACTGTCTAAACCAAAGGTCAGCACTGACATTGCCCGCAAAATAGAGACAAAAATCAGACTCGTATTACAAGGACGCGCAGTTTGGGACAGCCCTCCGCCATTGGTGTTTGCATTTAGTGATGGTTGAATTCCATCTCAAAGTTACCTTGTTTGTTGCAGCAGTCATTTCAGTGAACCATGCACAGCAAATACAAGTGTTGGCACAGAAGATTCGGCTAACCATTCACAGCCATGGCACACATACCCAGCTCTGCAGCTCACCACACTGACATCTGTAGTTACGGCATAGGTGTAATGCACCAAGCATAATAGGTTAGTTTAAAATCGAGATCCCACTGAATCTCATGTCATCAGTATATATACATATATATTTTGACTGCAATTGAGTTTCCCTTTCACTCACCTTTTGATTTCACATTTTTCCTCATATTGGATATATTGCATAAATACAACTGATTCTCTCAATCACACTTTTCTACAAAATCAGGGATAAAGCTTTTGTGTCATCGCCGAGGTCACATGGTTTAATTTTACAAACAATCCGGCGAGTTATGGATAATTATATCGACTGTCAATATATATCTTAACACATGAATGATCTTGTAAATATTAATTTATTCAAAACGTTGATGCCTTTTCTTTAATATTTCACTGTTTTATAAATATTTGAATGTTATTGTTGAGCCTTTGTTTTGATAAATTTGATTAAAATTAACTCATGTTTTGGTACTCGTCTGTAGATGGGTCTGATCCCAATGTTCCACTTGTATCAGTAGTCCATTAAAGTTTCTAACTTTTGCCTTCCGAGTATGTACATGTTCACTTTTGCAATATTAATTAAAAAAAGTGATTATTGAAATCTGTTTTTAATTATTGTTTATTTATTCGTTGTTTCTGTACAACTGTCTTTCTTTTTTTTGTTTTGTTTTTAAGTACTGCAATTACAAATACAAGGGTCTTCACATTCATCATCCATGTTCTCTTCACCTCCCTCCACACCAACTTGGCTTCTATTCAGAATTTGACAGGCGTGACTGATATTGAAAACCATCTTTATTAATAAAACAATATTCACAGGTCTGCAATCACTTCAAGTTCAAAAGCTTTGAACATAGGGACAGCCTGGCAGATACAAACGTCAAAATATGGAAATTCACGAGACTTGGTAAATTATCGAGTAAAAAGGTAGAGGACTATATTGTTTTAGCTTTACTTGTATATTAACATGTCAAGGCATCAATATTTAAATGCAGTCTCACATTTCCCAACAGAAAAAGTTCACATGGTGTCAAGCATTAGTTTTGCATGCGCACGAAAATTCTTGCCTTCATAGTTTGAATACAGCTTTCCTAGTTAAAATGACGATATGAAGGGAACTTAACATGCTAATGTAACGGGAGAAGTGGAAGGAGCATGTAGACCCTCACAGCTCCCCAATGACCGTGGTGCTGTTACTGGCCTCCTCAAGTGGGTTGGTCTCTGTAGGGCTGCTGGACTCGGGCTCTCTCCCCTCCTTCACCTCTTCCTTTACTTCTTCAGAATCCACAGTCACAATCTGTGGTTGCTCGGCTGCCGTTGTTTCATCTACAACTTGAACACAGTCGGATTCCAGCTCCGCCTTCACACTACCGTTCTGGAGCGGGTAGAGCGTCTCAAGAGCATCATACAGGAATTGGTACTGGTTCTGTCGGGCACACACAAAGGAGATGAATGCAGAATAAAAAAGGAGAAGGCCTGCGTGTGGCGGTGGAAGGTGAGGCAGAGAACTAGTGGGTTTTCTTCAATAACCAAGGAGTTTAAAGGACAGACCTACTAAAGTCATGAAACTCAGAAAACAAATGGGATTGAATTCATCATTGACACATTATGACACATTGCTGCAGCTGGCTGGAAGAGTGTTTTTTTGTCATCCATGATGACGATTACGTTAGCATTCTTATTTTGTTAATTTGTTAAACTGGACCTTCAGTCTCTGTTCTACTAAGCACTGCGATATCATCAGCAATGTTTGGTGTTGAGACGCCACTCTCTTACCAGGCTAGAGAGCAGACCCTGTCTCTCCTTGCACAGAGTTTTGGACACTTGGAAGATGTCCACCACTTTCTCGGTCTCTGCACAATCCAGCAGGTTCCACAGAGCACAGAAGATTCCAGAGCGGGAGGAGCCATCGCTGAGGAGCATGAAAGAGCACACAATGAGCCTCTACAACATCATACATGGGTCAATCGAGTCACTGCAGAAGTGCCTTCAGAAATGTTTTGAAAACCAGTGATTGTTTGGAAGTGGATAACTGCATAAGAACAAACGCTCGTGTCCAATCAGAGACAGGGCTGATACAAGCAAGTGCTCCTTGTCATTCGTCATGCTGCAGAGACGCAGAAAGAGCGCTCAAATTTAGTTTTCATCATCAATGGAGTGACTTCTGCGCTCATGATCTCATGAAAAATGACTAAAAAAGCTTGGAATATGAAATCACATCTTACAACATCGCAACCACAGAAAAATCTATGCATCCCTGTCAAGTGCATGCTCAACTCAAAATATTTTCTCGTCTCCATTGTGTCATGTTTCTGTATCTGTACTTTTAGTTTGCCATTTCTCAGTTGTTGTGTATTCTGTTTCCTGTCTTGTGTTGCATCACTTCCTCCCCGCAGTGTTGCAGGCGCACAGCTGAGACCAATCCTCTCATCAACCTTCTCTTCATCTACTGCCTGGTTCCAGTCATGTGCCAGATGGTTACTTCGCCTCCACAGGTAAAGTTCTTCCTCTCGTGTCATTGTTTCCCGTGTGATTGATGGATTTGGATTGTGTGTTTGTGTGTTATCTGCTGCCTTCTTGGTTCATTCCTCGTTTTCTTTTCTGTATTTCACTGTTTGCTGTGTGCCGCATGTGAGTGTTTTGCAACTCAGCTTTTGTGTTCTCTCGTTAGTCTAGTGTGTGTGTAATTCCCCCACTGCATGCTTTTTGTTGAGATTTTCCAACCCCGCTTTTGTTCTCCACTTTCAAGTCATTGTGACAGACTTAAAGTATGCATTGTGGTTTGCCCACACAAGGTCGTGTACAGGGGTTGGACAAAACAATGGAAACGCCATAAAGCATTTTTAGCTTTAAGGTGTTTCCATTATTTTGTCCAACCCCTGTATCCAGGTACCTGCATGATCTCCGTCCCATGCATAGAGTTGTTTTTCAGTATTCATTTTTATGGACGTGCTATCTTTACAGGTATTCTTCCGTGTCATGACTTAAACCAACTTTATCGTGTCTGGTACAGTATCATAATGCATCTGGATATAAATCCCATTCTGGCCAACATCTCCATTTCGTGCATGCAGTTTTTTTTATTTCCATACCCATGTACCTGTTACGTAGCATGACTTTGGTTAATTCAATATTCCGGACTTACTTGCAGTGCACCACGATTGGAGTTGTGCTCAGTGATTTGCTAGGCCCTGAAGAACTTCTAACTTCCTTCATAAAATCCATCAGAACTTGAGGACTCTCTGGCAGTTCACCGGTCTTCCAGTGCAGGAACTGGACATGCTTAACCGGCCGACTCTCTTTCCGCTGTAAGAAACATGGTGCTTATTCAGTTTGGGCCAATGCATCTGTCAACAACTATTTTACCTTAATATGACGGATCAATGCGTTGCGGCTGATAAATGTTGGATATGTTTTTGTGCTTGTCATCTCAACCTCAATGTCACCATAAGCTTTGTTATCTGTATCCCAGTAGGTGAGGTCTGACTCCTGTGAAGAATAAAGATACCATCAAACATCAGGGGCCTGTTTCAGAAAGGTGGCTACATGAAAAGCCTGAGTTGTTTTTTCTTCAAATTCTCTCAAAGGGCCGACCACTATAGGAAAAACGTGTCACAACATTTTTGATCGTAGCTAGTCAGTCAACACCACCAAATTTGCTTGTAATTCAAGTATGCCTTAATGTATTTTTTTTAATATTTTATGTAATTACAGACTCTCTGGGAGTGAGCAGGATGTGTTCAGGAGACAAAGTCAGAGAGGATAGATTGAGATGGTTTGGACATGTACAGAGGAGAGAGAGCCAGTACATTGGTAGGAAGATGTTGAGGTTGGAACTGCCAGGCAGAAGGTGGAGAGGAAGGCCAAAGAGGAGATTGATGGAGGTGGTGAAAGAGGACATGAGGTTTGTAGGTTTGAGAGAAGAGGAGGCCGAGGACAGGGAGAGATGGAGGGAGATGATCTGCTGTGGCCACCCCTGAAGGGAGAAGCCCAAAGAGAAGATTGTAGTTACAGACAAGTCCGTTTTGGCGTAGTCGGGAACGCTCAAACACTCACGCTAACTTTTTCTCTCTAGTTAATACTAACATTGACTGGGGCATCATTCTTTCTTTCACTTTCTGTATAAACCATTCATGCTTCGATCTTCGTAGCAGTAGGAGAAGCAACTCTTTGTGTCACGTGTCGGCATGGTGAAACGTGTAATCTTCGACCCATTGTTGAGGGCTTTTGATGCCCATATGCGCCAGCTGAACATGGATCAACTTTGACTTGAGATAGATTAAACTAAGTCCCAGAAATATTCAGGCGAACAACAAATACTTGACATTACCAGCATATCTCGTGACATTAGTCAACAGGCTGCCTGGAGCAGATTTGATGTTACCTTGCCGTCTTCTCCAGTGTCAGAAAACATGACGACCATGGAGGCATTGTTCTGGTAAACCATGAGCCAGAAGTCAGCGGTGGTCTCTGGCATCGGAGTCTGTGTTGTGATGAAGCTCCGAGGACCCCAGTAGCCCTGCACGTGCACATAAAGCATCTTCACCGGATGTCCAACAAACACATGAGAAACATAGATGTAAGAAAACCTACATTAATGTAGGATGCGTTGATGTATCTGGCTAAATGCTCGTCTTCTTCCTCCTCCACTGATGAATCGTCATCATCCTCGTCATCATGCTCCTTACTAATCACGCCTTCATTTTGCATAATGAGCACTCGGTTGTAATCATCTGACGCCCAATGACAAAGATCAAGTCAACCACCTTGGGACATCAAATCATAAATCAGTTCCATAAGCACTTACAGGGAATGACTGCCATGGAGCGATTTTTCATCTTGTTTTCCTCAGTTATCCCAGTGTTGGTGGTCCTCCAGTTTTTGTAGTTGGCCAGTCTCTGTGTTCCAGCAGAGAAATAATTTATGAAGAAAAATTATTTGTCACAGCACAAAGCATAGCCACTATATGAATGTTGGACTGGAAGTCTTCGCCAGCAAAGTCAACTGTACTTCAAACTCCTCTTCCATCAAAGTGGGTTCAGTGTCTGAGCTCCTCTGCTTGAGTGTGGCCATCGCACTGTGCAGCTCGGCCAAGGAAATCTCTGTGTCCCCAAACAGTGTGTGCTCCAGCAGTGCCTGGTGGATCAGGGTGTACTGGCCCTTTGTGGACAAACATAAATGTGTTCAGATAAGTGCTATGACTTTTAGGAGTGGTAACTGAGATATGAGATTTTGAGTTGCAGAGGGTCACTGAATGGACAAAAGTTTACCTCCACTTGGACCATGAGGCATCTCTGTTTTCGGAGAGTGACAACAAATCCAAATATATCCACGTGGCCCTCTGCCTCCAGGCTCTCCATCATGGCATCAATGCTGATGTAGGTGCCGGTTCGTCCTACTCCAGCGCTATGAAGAGGAGCCCGAGGTTAAACTTGCAACAGAGGATGCATCAAAAGGTTGAGAAGATGAATTCATTAATTCAATCCATGATTTTTTTTATTGCCTTTTTTGAGGAGAGGTCACGGGGGCAGCAAGTTTGCTAAGTGGCCCAGACTTGTCTTTTCCCAAAAAACTCCTCCGGTTCTTCTTGGGCGAGGTGTCTTGAGACACCCTGACAAGATGCTTGAGCAACCTCACCTGACTTCATTGGAGGTCTGCTGGATGACTGGTCTATCTATCTCTCAGAGTGAGTCCAACCACCCAGCAGCAAAAGATAATTTTGCCCACTTGCATCTACAAATGCGTGATCACTTATCAAAGCTCAAACAATCACTTGGCCACATCCTTGAACCTTTACATTCATTTGTTTGGAAGACTGCCAAGACACAAAAGATCTTTGTGTTTCGAGAAGTTCGGTGTTCATTGAAGGCAATAGTTCTTGGATGTTTAACTGACTTTTTTTCTGAATTAAATTCCAATTTTGGCTGCTACCTGCAGTGGACGACAATGGGGCCGCTGAAGAGGTTCTTGAAAGCATTGACGCGCCGGCGCAGCTTCAGGAGCAGATGGGCCTCACTGGGAACCCCGTGGTCAGGCCAACTGATGAACTGGATATGAGTCACCTCTCTCTCTGAGCTCTTCTCTTTTTTCTGAACACACCAGAAGATTCACAAAAAGAATCAGGAGAAACCTGCTTGAGGACTGAGGGGGTACATCACAGTCTTTAACATCTTTAAAATGGATAATATAGAAGAAAAACATGGAGGATCAGGAAGTTCTCCACGTAAGCTACGACAGCAGCGTTGAAGGATCATTAAGTAAGTTTGCTTAGTAACAGTTTGTCTTTCCTTTTAGAAGACTCACATTCATCAGAGTGAGGTGGCGAATGATGTAGTTTGGGCAAAGTTCTTCAGACTTTAGCTGCACCACAAATTCCTCATAAGTTTCCACATCCTGGCTCGGAGAAGGCCAGTATTGCATGCACTTGGGCTACAACACACAAAACCTGTCACACAACAAAGTCGAATGCAGTGTCGTTGAAATGCATGCTGTTCTCACCCTCTTGCTTTCTTCACACCTTGTAACCATGACAATGATAGAGGATTTCTGCTCCCAGATCATCCTCCAGAAGTCACCTAATGTCTCCTCTTTAGGACCTGCAAAGACACACTCTTGCTGACTGACTTATACATTAATTCAACAGGAAAAAAGTGATCGTGACAACTCATGAGAACGCCTTTTCACCTTGAGCTGCGATGTATTTCTTCAGCTCTTTGAAACCCTGAAGATCAGAAAACAAAACGTTTCCACTTGTGGCAAGAGGCATGGATATCAAGCAATAACAGTGAAAAATATATGGCATGGGTTGGTAAAAAAAGAGAGTGAACAACAAGCAAGTCATAGAACTGTACAGAATGAATTGCTGTTCTGATTTGAATTGAAGCAGAGGGAGTTGCACTGTGTCTTTGCATATCTACAGACAGCCTATGACAGAGTTCCTAGAGAGGAAGTGGGGCACGGTATGAGGAAGTCAGGATGAGAAAAGAATGTGTCACATGTATGAGTTCAGTGAGGCAGTGGCGAGGTGTGCTTTTGTTATAGCTATTGTTATGGACAGAGTGACACAGGAGGTTAGGGAGGAGTCTCCGTGGACTGCAGATGACAGAATGAGCTGTAGTGAGAGTAAAGATGAGATGGCGGTACTAGCTGGAGAGGCAGGGAGGCTACACAAAATACTGTAGGTGAAGGTGGAGGGGGCTGACGTGCTGTGTCAACCCCTGATGGGTAATGACGGCAGATGGTGAAGATGCACTTTGACGCAGCCAGTATCAACTTTCTTCAGTCGTAGATATATTGCTGTAGTAGTTCTTAATTTTCTTCAATGTTATAATCTAAATGTCATTTATACTTCTAATGATGGTTGCGTAGTTGTGGGAGCAGAGAGACTCATGGCCTAAGTCAGAGGTCGAAGGGCGAGAGTGGTGCCGGTTTTGCTGCAATCACTTTTTCGCCAGTCTGGAGACTGTAATCAGTTGATTGTCAGTCTGGTGCTGCTTGTTTCAACAGGCATCTGATTGGTTAAACTGAGTGTACGTGTGTGGCATCGAACAAAAACCTCCACCCACCGCGGCCCCTTTGTGGTTCAGTTTGAGATCCCTGGTCTGAGTATTTGATATGAATGTACAAGTGCTGCTTTAGCACTAGTAGTTGTAAATGCTGCTCTAAGAGTTTCAGCTGTGGCTGGGGAAAACATACTCGAGGATAGATCAGAAGTATTCTGTGGAAGGAGTTGTATTTGCACTGAAGTTAGAGTAGCTGAAGTTGTTGCTGAGTTTAAACCAGCAATTCAGATCATCACATTTCTAAAAATTATTCTTGAAGGACCATCACAGTTCAACTACAAGTTAATATCTTTGACTCAAGCAGATGCACAGGAAGTACGATCTGGTTGTTTGTCTTTCCATACATCGATGAAACTGGCGTTGATGTAGTCACATCCTGTCTCTCCGTTTCCTGTAGTCAGTTGCACGCGGTTGTAGTCATCTGTTGCAAGAGAAACGGATACAGCTCAGTTTGGTACAGTGTTTCCGTTCACTTTTGTCATTTGTTCATTCCTTCTGCTTCTCCCTGAATGGGTTCAGAAATCATTATTTGTGATAGTTTGTTCCACTGAATGCACAGACTTTGACTCCTGTTAAACCGAAGTGCCTGTCATAAATCAGAGGTGGGGGGGCCACCTGGTACGGGTCACAAAGACAATGTAGAGTCATCCAGGTATCACCTGTATGTCTTAGTGGCGGTGGAAACCAGGCACAAGTGTAGAGAGACCCTGGAGTTGGCTTGAGATCAATTCAAAGTCAAGGTGTTCCGTCCGTAACACGGCTGATATTCAAATTAACAACATCAGTGAAGGATTTGGCTTCAACTCATTCATGTTGGTGTAATTGTGCAGGACTTGAACCCCTCTCAGGCAAGCAATATTGCAACTACAGCCAAAACAAGAGCAACTTTCTCGAGGGAACCAGTCTCAGGGTGAGAGGAGACTGCAATAAAGGGTCAAACCAAAAACAAAGGATATCTTGTGTACATTTGTCAGTCCCAGTACTCATTGCATGCCTAAGGAAAATAGATTGCTATGACTATGAATAACATTTGAGCTGAAGAAATCACAGGAGACTGACTCACATGGCAGGATGTCAATGTAGCGGTTCTTGGGAACATTAACACTCTTTTTGGCTTCCTTCACGTGGTACCTAGAGAAGATTCGTGGGATGCTCTGAAAGAGTTTGAAACAGCAACAGAGAACAGTGAACGTCGACCAATCTTTTCCCCAAAAATAACATAAAATATTTTGAAAATGTCACATTTCAATGTTGTCACATTTATATAGTGTCATGTCATGTCGGTTTTGTTTCAAATGATCATGTTTCATATCAAAAGGTTTGTAACAAATGACAAAGGAAGATTCCTCAGAAGACACAAGAATCACCTGAAACTCAGCCAGGAAGAGACGCGCTTCATCGGCAGCTTTCAGTTTGTATGTTTCCAGTAACAACTCAGCTGGAATGGGATCGATTAGCCGTAGGTTTTCCTCTTCATCTGTTAAGAGGCAAAAATAACTTCAAAATCCCTCATGATTCAATTCAATCATGAACAGGGAATAAAAAGTATAACAAAGCAATCTATCAACAGGTGAAAATGGCCTGTGTCACTCAGTTGGTTTTCTTGATGACATCAACATGTGAGTATACATAGTGGAAAAAAATCAATAGTTGTGAACAAAATTGAACAATGAATTGGGAAGCATGTTAAAATAGGAAAGAAAATGAAAGGACAAGGAGGCCATTAAATCCCAATGACTACAGCTGAGCAGAGAAAATAATGCCAGTAGCACAAAGCATGATGGTTGATGGTTCATACATGAGACATGAAGCAAGCAAATGTGTTAATTGTTCACAGACAGTGGAACAGGTAAGAGAAGCTCTCACTCACTTGCCACTGGAATAAGACCGATCTTTTCATTCAGGTCTCTGGAACAACAGGTCAGAATTTTAATGTGAAATATGACTCCTTCTATTCTTTTCCTAGTTCGTATTGCTACAGTTTGTGAAGGTGTTCTGACACCAACACTAGCTCACTGCACTTCAAAAATGAAAGCCATGGTAATGGAGACAAACCCGGAAAGACGACCTACACTTGGAAGGTGAGTTGTCCTCACTATTGGCATGATGAAGAGTAAATCCACAAATAGATGAGAATGGATGAGAGACTCTCACCTGGACTTCGTGCGTTTCAGACGGTAGATCTTGTACGAGACAAACAGCAGTGCTAGCAATATCAGGATGATGAAAAAGACCAGGACACCAATGATGGCTTTGTCGTTGTCTGCAAAGAAGAATGACGCACAAGTGATGCATAATCGAGAGCTTGAACACAAATCAACCAGTTTGTGCTTAACTGAACAGGTACATACAGAGAGTTGGAATTGTCTTCAGCCACACGTGACCACTAAGGTTCCCATTGAAAGTGTACAGCTGTGGAGAGACAAACACTCAACATATGCCTGGGAAAAAAAACAACTTAGAATAGCCAAAAACGAGTGCAAACCTTCAGTTCGTATGTTGTGGAGTACTTCAGGTCTTTAAATGTTAAAGCACAATTTCCTTTCTGTTGGTGAAAATCTTGGGAACCATCAGAGAGATTTGCCATGTAAATCTGTTTCTCCCCATAAAAGGATGATGGACCTTTGCAGGTTATTTCAATCTGATTGTGCTTTGTGAGGGTAATTTTGACGTGGGTCACGTTGCCTGGAACTGCGATGAATAAAAGGAAGCACCCAATTAAAGTTCTGCCACATTCAGTTTGCCATCCACACTGAAGAAAAGATACTGAGACTCTGTGAGAAAAGTACACAATACGTGTGCCAGAGTAGAGAAAGTACGTGCGGGTGGAACGTGGAAGATGACAGCAGAATTAGGTGAGGGCAGGGCATGTATGAGGGCAGTGAGACAGTGGTGAGCTGTGCTAGAGAGGAGTTTTGAACAATGATATTTGTTCATTATACAAGTTGAGGTAGAAGACTTGCATCGCTAGAACAAAAAATGCAGCTACTCTCCAGGGCTAGATTGATATTTCTTGCTTCTACATTTCCCCCCAAAAGCAACAGTGGAGGAAAAACTTGGCGACGGAATTATGGTTAATATACTGTAGGTTACATTGTGAAGTGTAACACATTACCTCTGGTTTAAGAACTTTAGCAAGATTTCATGTGAGATATTCTGAAAATGGTCACTTACCTCCCGCCTTAGTTGTCACTCGGGTCACCTTTTGTGGGACGAACAATTGCTTCCCATCATACAAAGGTTGGATTTCACATGTATAATTTGTGAACGGAGTCAGACCGGTAATGTTACATTTATTTCCAAGAACTGGGAGAATATGCAGAGGTTTTTGATCTGTGGGTATTATTGACCAAAAATATTTCTCTAAATAAATAATAATTTCACAATTGAAAGAGGATGTATCTTCAAATGTACTCACCAGGGTCACCCTTTTTAATCTTCTGGCAGCTGCACTGGTAGGAAATCCTGGTCATGTTGAGCTTTTCTTCACATTTCTTACTTTTTGAGCTCCAAGAGAAATTAATAGAGTTGTTGCTTATCTTGTCAATGCGGTCAACCAATACCAAATCTGTGGGGGGAAATGACCACAAGTTATGACTCAGGGTGCATTGTTTGTTTTCACTTTTTTTTCCCTAAAAAAATAAATGCTGAGATGAGTAATCTTACTGCATATTGGAATACAAACTAGAAAAGCACTCAGAGAGAGCAACCCTTTGCCAAGCTGCTTCAGTCCACCTCTGACACAATATCCCAAAGTATGCTTTTAAAAAAGATTCCTGGATTCAAATGCCTTTCTGCCACTAATGTCAAAAATGGTCCTGGCTGCTGCGATGGACAGGACCCTCTTGGAAAGAGAGCAGGTGGAAGGTGAGGAGCTGTGACTAGCCCAAGAAAGAAGATGGCGCTAGCCGCATCTGTGGCTGGAGCAAAGATTTGCACGCTATCCCAGATGGCAGCGCGTCACCTGTAGCTCGGCAAGACAAGGGGAAGGAGTCAGAGAAGAGGAGCCTGATTGGGGATCCCATCACGGACGACTCGCGTTTTGGTCCTAACATTTCCAATTACCTGGAGAAGTTGGAGACGAAGAAATCGTCAGCCCAGCTACCTGACCACTTCAAAGACGCACAGGCAAGTTCCCCCCGTCCCCAGTTCCTCCCTCTCCATAGAACGCTTTGGTCACAGGGAGGTCTGGGTTGAGCCACCAATGCTACCAGCCCTCCACGTCCAGCCCCAAGAGGCAAATTGCTGGTGCTTCTTTTTTTCAATAAATCTGCTAAAAAATATTTTCTGTCTCCCATTGATGTTTCATGCGGCAGTCATATATGTGCTTATGAACATGTTTACCCAACCCAACCCCAACGCCAGTCACGCTGCTCTGTGAGCAAGCAAACTGCGACAGAACCAATGGGAGAGGATGGAGCAATGAGGGAGGTAAGTGTTCGCTGCCTGCTGTCTGGCGGCAAGAGGTTGTATTTTCTGGCCTGCTTGGGACTACAAGCTAAGAAGGCTAAGCTAATTCTTGCTCCATTGCCCGGCACCCAACCGTTCGTGTGATGGCAGAGTCGGATGGCAGACCCATCAGCCCCTGTTGTCACAGCTGTTTATGGAAGTGCGTCCACTGTGAATACGGTGAGGCTGAGGGTGCCGAACATCTTACTCCCCAAATACGTTGACCCCTCACAGATTTTCACTTGGTTTGGGTAGATTTGTATGGCCCCCTCTCCATGTGGCTGAACAAAACACTGACCAGGTGTTATGCACTTCAGTTGTGCCACTGCCATCGTGCTTTAATGGGAACCTGCATAACCTGTTTCCATGCTCTCACACAGTCTGGAGCAGGAGATAACGTCCCTTCTCCCACAGGTCCCACAGGGAGCATGCAAGAGCACGTCTTATTTTGTTTCCTTCCTGGTTCTGGATCTTTGCACGCTGAACACTCACTTTGTCAGAATGTTGACAATCAGACAGCTGTTCGATTGTGTCAGACCAGGCGATTGGATGACGTCAGTGGATCTGACAGATGCATACTTTCACGTCCCCATCCCATTGCGTCACAACAGATTTGTGTGGGAAACGATCAGTTCCAGTTCGATCGACTCCTGACGATCTGTGCGACTTGCCCATTCTCGTGGCGTTGAGGGACGAGGGGTGTCGTGAAACAGTGATGGTGTTAGATCACATCAGCGCCTGCGCTTTGCCATTAAGTTCCAGAAAAGCAGGCTATAACCCAGCTGCTCAGTATCTGGGAGTCTTTCCCGACTCCCGCCTGATGACAGCTTGGCTGTCCGATGAGAGACATTGTCGGACTGAAGGTGTCCTTATGGTTCGCTGATGATGTGAGTGATTCTTTCTTAGCGGAAGCAATACTCGTGTTTGTCTTGTGACACAGCATGCCAGTACTTACCACATTCAAAATGGAAATTCATGGGAGGCAAGAGAAGCTCAGCGCCTGTGCTGTCCTTGATTTGTCCGAAGCAGTTGTAATTGGTGAACGGTTCCAGTTCTGACAAAGTCTTCCACTCTCCATGATGACCTGGGAAAAGTGAGTCAGTGTAATACCAGGTTTAATTATCCGGTCTGCTATGTCTACATTGATTCTATGTGTATGCTGCTAAACATTTCATGTGTCTGAAAATTGTAATTTTAAAGTCCAAGATGGTGTTTTATTGAAAATGAATGAATGCCAACCACTGCAAGTGTAGATTTGTGTGATGTTGCACTTCGGGGCTTCAGGAAGCTGAGCAATAATCTTCGCAGGAAAATCGTATTTGGTCTGCGTAACCTCGGTAGGAGGATAGAAGTCTGAAAACAGAGGATGAAACATTAACATTGGAAACGTTTAAAATAAAGCCCACGTCTATACCTACCCACACCGAGGTAATTGGTGACTGGAAAGCTGCTGGTGCAGTTTTCTGAGGGGAATGATTCAGTCATATTGGTGCAGGTGTCGTTCAAACTTGGATTTCGCACTATGCCTGTGATATTCCATGGTGTATCAAAGCAGCGATGTATTTCGTTGCACATTTTAACATCAAAACGGATCTGGTCGAGGGCTAAAACACAAAAGAGTCACACAGACACATCGGGATTATTTTTCTTATTCTGACCACACAAAAGAAATGTGCTACTTTACTCACTCATTCCTTTGGTCTTGACTGCTCTGTGGTAACAAACTGTCTCAGGGAAGCGGTCATCAAACGCACTCAGGGTATAGTTGGTGCAGGGCTTCAGAATCAGTATCTCATCCAATCCAATATCATAAGTCATATTGTAAGATTCTCCGTCCATCTCGCTAATGGTGATGATGAAACTGCTGCCATTGTGTGAGCTGGAGAAATGTAACTTGTATCCAGAATCCACCGCTGTAACAGTGAAGTTACCTGATCGTAAGACACAAGTATAATATGTTGTTGTCAGTTACTGAAAACCACATTCCAGCTAGTCATTTTGCTGCTTGTCATTATTTTTAACAAAATAATCCTTGTTGGGTGACCACACTAGTGAGTAGCCCTATTAGTGAGTGTGCCCTGCGGTGGACTGGCGACCTGTTCAGGGTTACAGTGAGTGCTGCAGCCTATCGCAGTCGTCATTGGGCGAGAATTGATGATGCATGTACGTATGTATGTATCTATGTGTGTGTGCATGCATGTATGTATGTATGTATGTACGTACATATTAATCGTCGCTTTTTCAAAGTGATCGTTCGTTTGCTTATTTGTATTATTATTATTTTAAATCATATGAATTATCACTTCCCTAATTTCTAGATCCATCTATCTATAATTATCCTATGTTTCATGGTACTAGAAGCTGACGTCGTAACTGAGGACTCAGTGAACGCGCGGCTGTGGTACTTACACTGGACAACGGGGACACCTGCTGGATGCATTCGGATAGCAGCAAAGACAAAAAAGGACATCATTATGACATGGTGAAGATGGCGAATGAAAGGTATAATTATTTGACTTGTAAAGATCTGACCTTCACCGGAGACGTTTGCACCTGCAGAAAAACGACAGTCAACCTCACGGCACGAAGTGAAGTCATTAGGAAAGGTGAAAAGTGAGTCCATGATTACCTGTGGGCTGAACAGGGTTGGAGGCCGCACTCCAGTCTGGATCGAGGGCAGAGACAAAGACAAGACATTCAAGAGAAGCATTTCATAAAGTAAACATGGCGGGGATTTAAAACTGCTGTTTCCAATGGTTATTTTTGTCATGAAAAAAAAAACAAAGTAGTAAAAATTTCATTCTATATTTGAATTATAATATTACACTGCAAAAACCTCCCTCAGAGGGATTGGTGAAAATACAGTGTGCCCTGCTCATTGATAGGTCAGACAGGGTTGCCCATTGGGCAAGTTCAGAGTGTTTTTTTTTTGTTTGTTTGTTTTTTTGAATGGCTGAATTCCTCAGGTAATGACAATGACACATTTACAAATGAAGAAGAAACGCTAATTATTGCCCACAGAGTTGTCAGTGTGGACTAAGGGTCTTTTGACCCTTCTCCAGTACTTTAGGGGGGCTGTCAAAATTCCCGGGACGTCTAGTGTTGAGTTCAGTTGTTGACAAGCCCTCTACAATGTTTGTGCTAGAACAAATGAGCAAAGTTCTGACCTGTTGGGATCGCGGTGGTGTTGGCGCCAGGTGCAGGCTGCATCAGGGCAGAGACTTCAGGAGAAGAGCCAGAATCAGTCAGTCATTGAACTAATCTATGTACTGTTGTATCTATCTATTTATCCATCTATGTATGTATGTATGTATGTATGTATGTATGTATGTATGTATGTATGTATGTATGTACGTATGTATGTACGTATGTATCTATCTATCTAGCTGTCATTTATGGAATTAAACAAACAAATGCACCTTTGTTGATAAGAATGAATGACCCCAACCCTGCTTGACAGTGTTCATTCTTTTTAAAATTGACAAATAAAAATTCTTGAACTGACTGAATTGAGATCACTTATGATGAAGGAAGAATCAGAAAAGGTAGTGTAATTTTTGTTTTTGTTTTACCAAATAATATAAAACAGGAAATACAAAAAGCAGGTCCAGCACAGAATTGAACAAATTAGAATCACACAAGACAAAATAAAAGTTCTATTTTTTAAAAAAACGAAGCAAAAAGAAGATGAAAAAGAATTAGAAGCTGGAACAAGCAGCAGAAGATAAATTGATGAATAAAAATTGTGATAAGCGGTAATAATACTGCAAAACAAGGGAGAAAACAGTGATAAAAATATGTACCTTGGGACACGTTGGCACAAGACACAGACCATAGTCATTCATGCATACATACATTCATCAGTTAACCACCACTTAGTTCTGTTTAGGGTTGCGGGGAGTACTGGAGATCACAGGCTGCACCTAAAAGCTGTCACCATGACAACGCTGCACACGGAGACAGCAAACCACAACTTCCTGTGTTGAAGTAAAATGAAGAACCAATGTTTTTTCAGTGTCTCACTCATTGAGCAGGATTTACAAGAAATGACTAGTGTTTCCAGAAGATGGCAAATAGTTTGAAAACCAGAATTTTCAGGGAAACCCACACTGCTGCTGCTCAACATACACAACTTTAACAGCTGATGGCTCGAATTGTCAGACATTTTGATGAGTGCAGAGAATCGGCTGCAAACAAGTTCTAGCAGAGACGCTCCGGATGTGGTCTCAATGTGAGAAGTGAAGATGGTCCCTTCTGCAGTTCTGATTGGTTCGGATGACGGTGACTAGAAGCAGCAAATACAGCCACTTAATCTGTGGCCAAACTTATTTGTTATATTTAGTTTATTTCAATGTTCCAGCAAAATATCTTTGTTGTCTTTCTTTAAAATGAAATTTATTTCACTAATTATTTCCAATGAGCAGCAATTCACATTTAGATTCAACAGCTGGAGTGAAAAAGCATGCAATTCAAAAACGATTTAATAGATGACATTAGAAAGATAATTCAGACTGATTCTTTGGTGTAAGACGCAGAGCTACGGAGGAAAGATAAACTCATTAAATTAAAATAAATAAAATAAATAAATCAGACTAATATTTTTTGTTGTTCAGACTTGTGTGCGGTCCAAGATACAAGTGCCAGAATAACACAAATCAGCTATTCTACTCGTGACTCTGGACTGAAGGACAGCAGAGCCAGTCCTACAGCCCATATGTTTGAAAATGGTACTTAAAGCAACAATGTGTAACATTTTGACACACATTATTTTCATATTTCCTGAGATGACAGGTTTCAGTTTGAACAGTCAAAAATCCCGGAGTCAGACACTCCAGCTCGCTGGCCAAACGTCATAGTGAAAAACAGTGTTTGCACCGGACTTGTACTCATGCTGAGTCATGACGTAAAGCTGCACCTTTGTTTTTATTATTTCACAGCTTAAATGAGAGCCACCAAGGGCATCAGAACAATGATCTCTTATGGGAGATGTACTCTCATGTGAGCTTATAAAAACAATAACAACTGAGAAGGGATGAACAAAAACAGCACCGAAAAAAAAAAAATCATATTCTGCAGATTACAAGCTGTAAGTAGTGAAATATGCAGCCAAAACGGTAATCGATCTGCTGAAAGAACATTTGGAGATAGCGAGAAACTTGTAAGGCACTGGCGGAGAAGCAGAGGTTACTGAAATGAAGAAAACAAAAAAAGCTTATCGCGGGCTACAAGCTAGGTGGCCACAGCTAGGATTCAGAAATGTTATAATTTGGAATAATTTGGAACTGCAACTGCAACTGACAATGAGTGTGGAGTTGTTTAAAAGTGACACAGTGGATGAAGATTTCATTGGATTTTCATTGGATTTGGGGTGACTCTGATGGTTTGGTAAACTTGTTAGCATGTTCTTTATGCTATAGTTAGCTGAATAACTCTTAATATGTTATGTTAACATACCAGGCACTTTCTCAGTTCGTTGTTTATGCGTCATGTAGCGTTAACATACCTTACACTTATTCAGCCTGTTTTTTTTTTTTTTTTAATTGCCTTTTAAGATGACATGTCTGTTCTTGGTGTTGTGTTTTATCAAATAAATTTCCCCCCAAAAGTGTTATGCATTTTACAGCTGGTGCGATTTGTACAATTTATAATCCGGAAAATATGGTAATGTTCACCTCTTAAACAGTTTGGCCCATTGGTCCCAAAACTGAAGGGACACGTTCATATAATTTATCTTGAGAAGAGAAGTTTTAAATTCAAAGATGAAAACGGATGCACTCTTTTTACTTCGATATAATTTCATCCAATCAAGTGGGTTACTTTATGACCTTTATGACTTTCAGATTGATATTACGAAGCTTGTGAGTCTCATCATTCTGTTGTTTTAACACCACACCCACAGCTGTAGATGGAATGGGAATTTAATTAATGGCATGTTAATAATACTAGAAGCAAACATGAATGTCCTGTCAAAGTTTGAATGAAGAATGTCGCAGTTTGTCTCAATGGCAGGAACAATGTTAATGGACTTCACAGTTCAAAAATCATATTTTTGAATTTATTAAGGAGACAGCTGATTTGACAAAGTTATGTTGTAGTACTGTCCTCTTTTATCCTGTATTGCCTATTTGAATTTTTTTTTTTTTTTTTACTCAAATACTTCAGAGCACCTCCTAAGGAAATGAAATAAAGAAGATTTTAAATACAAAAAACATAAATACAAAAACATGAGCTAAATAAGTTTTTTTTCTCCACAGAATGATGCATTAAATATAAAATATATAAAATGGCTTGCCTATTTTCTCACATTTCCCACAAGAAAAAATATTGGTGGTTTTACCACTTAAGCAATTTGTTAGCCCTTCTGTGGTTAAAGTTCTATTTCAATTAGTTTTCTGTTTGGCTTTGCTTTAAGTTCATTATTTCCCCTTCTTTTTTTATTTCTTTTTCCCCACTTCAGTTGTGACTTAAAATAGCTTCATGGCACTTAAATGTTACTCCCTTACAGTCACGTAGTCTCA
Source organism: Synchiropus splendidus (assembly GCF_027744825.2). NCBI lineage: Eukaryota > Metazoa > Chordata > Actinopteri > Syngnathiformes > Callionymidae > Synchiropus > Synchiropus splendidus. The sequence goes on from NC_071334.1 coordinate 36,305,245, forward strand.
CTTCGCCGAGGGTGATACATAAAATAAAAGGTCCTCTACTCTGCTGTTTGATAAGGTGGAGTTGAGGTGTGCTACATTACAGGAATAAATCATATGTTATCCAACAGTGGTATGCCACAGACGAAGACCAAACTGAAAATGTTCTAATGTGCTGTTTGAATACCCTTAACGAGTCATTTAAGTTTATAAATCTAAATCCCCACAATGTTTGACAAGAATCGGTGCTCTCCTTATTTGACATAGATGAAACCGTATCAACCCATGCAAGAAAAAAAGGCCATCAGTACGATCAAAGACTTTGAGAATTTGAATATATATATATATATATATATATATGTGTGTGTGTGTGTGTATGGGTGTATTGGTATGTCAGTATTGTATGTCCTAGTTTACAGTTCATAATCAAAGATTTGATTATGGTATGACTGTGTGACTTTTGTTAAAAGCTGAATTCCTCAAGTCCATCCAACATAAATGCGCGACCAAAGCAAACCCACCAAGAGCCCTTCTGTAAACGTGTGAACCACTTTACCCACTGATGTGTACAAGATGGAAACTGTTACTTTTTGCTACTTCTGTTTTATAGATGAGCGAAAATGTCAGAAAGACAATGGTGGAAACTGTTACTATAAAAAAAACAACAACCTCAGTGACTCATTTTGACAGCAGCTTAGTCAGTGAGAGTGAGAGAGGTAAACGCCGACTGAAGATGAAGCGATACAAATGAAATGAATAAAGTCACAAAGTTTATTTCAGCTGCAGTGTACAGACGCTGAAAATAGCAGAGGAGATGTTTGATGTTGAATAGTAGAACGCGTGTGAGTGATGCTGCAGGCAGCATTCTGACTGACACACACACACATACACACACACACACACACACATATACACACACACACACACACACACACACACACACACACACACACACACACACACACACACACCATACAGACCCACTGTCACTTGAGTGCTGCGCTCGGAGGGACACACCCCACGCTGACACACAAAATGCTGAAGCAGAACAGAAACACTGAACCTTGTAGAAATAAGAATCTGATTAACATCTGTCTTTCATTGAACATAACTGTTTTTCATCTCCTTTGCCAAAGGGGCTCACAACCCTGCCACTTTTCAGGGGCTGCTCACATCACAAGCAGGAACTGTACTGCCTGCCAGACTCGAATTTAGAAAGTTGAAGATTCAAACTCAGAGTCTACATGGCAGACTGTCGTTTTTGCCCTCAGTTTTGACTAAATGATTAAAGTTTTGGGTGTTGCCACGGTTGATATATTCATGTCTCATTTTCACCTTTTCACCTCAGTGGCCAACAACAAAATGTTGCAGTTTCACTGGAGAATTTTGATTCAGACAGCTGGTTTGAAGATGACAGACCTGACTGATACTTACAGTTTGCTATGCAGAAAAAAGCCGACCAGAACAGCAGGATCTTGACCCCACAGACACAAGCCATATCCATCGATGCTGCGTATAAACCATAAAGTCAAATCCCAGGGTTTCTTCTTTTCTTCACATAAAAAAAAAAAAAAAATTATATATATATATATTCACACCAATATACTTTTTATGTCAACGCTGCTTCCTGGACTCGTCCCTCAACCATGAACCTCCACCGTGCAAGTGGCGATGATGTCACAGCAGCAGAAGCAACCTCGCCTTCATGTAGAGTGACAGGAAGTTTTATTTCAGCATTTGCTACCAAGAACAGGAAGTCTTCACTCACATCACTTTTCTCATCTATGTTGCCGCCTACATTCAGGCTCATTCCAAAATGCCTTTGTTTAATAGGCATCTGATGAACAATGGTTACTTCAAGGCGTTTTCAGGGTCTGCAACTGACAGACTATAATGGGGTGAATGACTCTCTCCATCTGTGCGTTCGACCTTTTCAGTCTTTTACTTAATCATTTTCTTCCCTCATCAATTGACTGTGGGAGGAAACCAGAGTGCCGTGGATAAACCCACACAAGCACAAGTCCAAATTTGCTCAGAGCTGAAATTGAACCCACAACTTGGTTGGATTGAAACTGCAGCACTGGGTTCAACCTTGCTGAGCTGTGGGGCCCTCACGAATACATGATACATAATAGTTTATGATTCTGTGTTGTTTTACATGATCATACTACTTCATTTTGCCTTGAGGCAATCTCTAATAAACCCAAAACCCAAAAAAGATGAAGACCAAACTCAAAATGTGCTGTTTGAATAGCCTTAACAAGTCATTTTACAGAGGGCTGGGAAGACCAGGGCAAACAGGTAGTGAGTTTGGGAGTTTTTTATGTTCTAAACATGACTCCTCTACAACTTAAAAGTTCTTCACATTGCCATTTTGGCAGAAGGGGAACTTTGTCTTGCACAAGCAGCTCTCTGTTACATCACTTCAGGTTGTTTTCAACTATCATGTCGCTGACTGACAATGAAGAAGATGTATACAGATGAAGAAACACATTTCTGATTCTTCCTTCATTTTCACAGAAATGTCTTATTCTAAATTTGCAGCAATGGATTCTGGGCCTGGAGAGGTGGCTAAGGTGCCCTGGAAGATTATCCTTTTCATCAATGTAATCAACACGCTCACTTAAATCAAAATATTTTTGAGCAACACAAAAGCCCAATGTGTGAGACACTGGAGAAAAGTAAATCACGTAGAATAAATGTCTAAATGTCAGCAGCTTCCACAAGAAGTCAGAAGAAGGCCTCTTCTTCCATCAACAGCATCCTTCATCCAACACTGTCTCTTGTCTCTCAGTGTCTTTACCTGTGTCTTGAACTGTGTCCCCAAACCTCTTCTCATGTCCTTCATTTCTGATCTTCTCCTTTCTAGTCACTTCAGCATTTTCATCATGGTGGTGACCACCACTGACCACCACTTTTGAAGCTTCCTCTCCACTGAAGCTGATGAGCTGTTTCCATCAGGTCAATCCTGCTAAATATACTTGAGCTTCCTTAACCCCCTCTATCTTCACTGGTCCCCCTCTCATTTAAACACCGGCATTCTGTCTTGCTTCAACTTTCTTTCCACTTCTCTCTCTACTGCAAATCTCATCGGCAAACATCATGGTTCTTGGAGACTCCCCTCAAACCTCAACTGCCAGCCTGTCCTACAACAGCATGTATACAAAAATGTTCATAAATAAAGCAAATAAAGTGCTTTTATACACCAAATAGTGTGGCAGGAATTAATGCATTACTTAAATTGCTATATTAGTGACTTTCAGGCCAAAATAATATGTCCTGTGGCCTCTTCAAGCCCTAAACTGACCAAAAGTTGGGTATCATCAGTTGTCAAACAGAAATGCTGTGAGCGTGTTAACACTGATCAACATGTGTCTTCGGCTATCAGATTTTAGAATCTTGTTAACATTTTGGTTCCGGCTGTGAAGCTACAAAATCAAGATACTTGCAATGTTCCCTCAAAGTTTTCATGTGTCGGCGCAAACACAAAAACAAAGTTTCCCAAGCTCACAGTGGTCCAACGAGCTGTTGGGCCACTGTGAGCGATCGGTCGTCGATGGCTGTGGTGACTGCTTAAAACAGAAATGGGAATTTAACAATTTGCATAATTCACATTGAGGAATGGAAGATGTGTGAAATTTCAGTGGGGATCCCACCAACTAGTAAAGTGTTTTGGAATAAAGTGCTGACAAGAAATAAAATAAAATAAAATAAAATAAAATAAAATAAAATAAAATAAAATAAAATAAAATAAAATAAAATAAAATAAAATAAAATAAAATAAACAAAGGCTCTTCAAGAATTCAACAGTCTGATGGCCGAGGGGAAGAAGCTGTTCCTGTGACGGGACCTGGATGGACCGTAGCCTCCTGACAGGGAGGGAAGAGGAACAGGCAGTCCATGTCCAGGATGAGAAGGGTCGGCTCTGATCTGACCTGCACGTCTCTGGGTCCTGGAGACATACAGGTCCTGAAGAAGTGGCAGACTGCAACCGATCACCTTCTCAGCAGAACGTACAATGCACTGCAGTCTACTCTTGTCACACGCTGGAGGTGGCGCTGTTGTTCCAGACAGTGATAGAGGTGGTGAGAATGGATGGAGGAGGATGTAGAACTCCACCAGCAACTTCGTCAGCAGTCAAAGTTTTCGTAGCTGCCTCAGGAAGAACATTCTCTGCTGGGCCTTCCTGATGAGGGACCTGATGGTTGGCTCCCATTTGAGGTCCTCAGTGATGGTGGTTCCCAGGAAGCAGAAGGAGTCCACAATAGGAATGGATAAACCAGCCAACATGAGAGGGGACGGAGAGGCTGTGAGTCTCCTGAAGTCTATAAAAGGATAGAAATGAAAGCCTTTCAACAGTGTTCGAAATGTATTGATTATTGGATATTTGTAAAACAGAATAATAATGAAGTGACATTACACCACTGAAGGCACCGGATATCAAAGAACTTGAAGCAGCTTTTGCAAATGTTTACCCTTTCCCTAACAGATTGACCTGTAACTTCAGTTCTATAAATAGGTGCAGAGCCCTTTAACAGGCTTCGCTATTGGTTTAACCGCATGGCTGCACAGATCCTATGAGCCAAGCGCGATGTGGTCACTGCCCTCCCAGCCGACTGACCATTATAACACATAAAAGGTCTCTCCGACTTATGTACCACTCTGGTACGATCCAGATAAGGCGCCCCAGAGCCCTCACTGGACAGAGCAGGTGCAAACGAGCCGCCGAAGACGATGTAATCACTTTTGGGATATAACACGGATTTGGGTGGAGCCTGACCAAATCTACATCTTCTCCGAAAGACATGCCGGGTAAATTGACAAGGCCGACAACTCTTTTGGCAGACACCAAGGCCAAAAGAAGTGCTGTCTTATATGTCACCATGTCAATGCGAGCAGATTGCAAGGGCTCAAAAGATGACACGTACAGTCCTTCCAGTACCACTTGCACAGTCCAGCGCAGGACAACAGCTGTCAGTCGGAGGCTGCACGAGATGGCTGACTGCTCTTTTTGAAACACCAGAATTAGTGGTCTGAGACGATAGTCGTAACTCCTGCCTGGCGAACGCATCGAAATTCAGGAACCACAGCAATAGGCCTCACAAAACAGGAGACAGGCGATGACAGAACCATGGAACCATGTGAAACCTCATCAAATAAAGAAACAGTATGTTTGACAGTACATGAATCACCAGACTGAGAATATTTCTGTTTTATTGTATTTAGATTTTTTATTGTAGCGAATGTCATTGGACGGAGCTGGAGCTGAAGAAGCCCAGCCAGGCACAAACAGGGCCTCTCACCTCCGCCTCCTCTCTTCGTGGGCCACCGGACCGGGCTTTGGCTCCCTCTTCTCCTGCTCGCTGGTCGGCGGCGGCGGCTCCTGTCTCCACTCCTCTCAACTCTCCTCCAGACGTGGATCTCTCCGTCCTCCTTGGACGTTGACCGAGAACTTTGGCGCTTCAACGGAGCAGGCAACTGCTTCCCCCCCGAGCCCATACAGAGAATGCCAGAGAGCTGCCCCACTGTCTTTCTGGAGCTCTCTCGTCTCTCCACATGTTCGGTTATACCTTCACCGAAGAAAAAGAAATAAAAACGAAAACTAATGAAAAATCCCAAATTATTATAACCTTGGTCCGGCGCTATTGTCGTTCGTCGACCTCACATACTGTATGTTTGCACCACGGGCCAGTGTCTGGCAGAGACGGGTTGGAGGGGGAAATTTTATTGATTCACAAGGTGTTTTGGCGTTTTAATGGAATAAGAAAAGTGTGCAATATGTTGAAATGAGAAGTTGTGCATTTATTGAAGATGCAACAGCAGCCATATCATTTCTGTGACATGCAGTGCCGTATCATCAATGACCGATTGGAACGGCACCCAACTAAAGTTCCAGCATTCTCATCTTGCCCAATGCAGATTCATGATACATCGCAGAATATAACTTTATTAATGGAGGTTTTTGCACATCTTTTCTGTATGTAAATCCCATTTCCTTTAGGCGGTGGCTTACAGTTAAGTCACAGACGCTGACTCCGGTTTCGTCCCATTTGTTCCTCATTTCTTTTGTTGTGCTTTTTCTGTTTTCAAGACATACTATATTGCTGCAATTTTTTTTTGCCTCAAAGCCTTGAAGTCTGCAGATATGCTTGCCTTGAACAAGGTTGTTCAAGGCTCATGTTGCTTGTACTTGTACTCAGCTGACTGTCAACACCCACCATCTTTTGCAATATTGCGTGATGTTTAATAACCCCCGGCGCCTGGCAGTAAGAAGGTTGTGCTGCATGGAGTTTGCATGTTCTTCCCATGTGCGCGTTTCTCCGGGCACTCCAGTTTCCTCCCACATAAACTAACCTATCTATCCATCCATCTATATATTTCAAAAGACAAGATGTTACAGCTACCACTACTGGGCTGAAACTTTTTTAGCATTTTTATTTTGCCACCTTCTAAAGGTCAACTATTCCTGTGTTCTTCAACTGTCCCGATTAGAGCGTGATCTCAGGTTTCTGCTCAGTCACAGCTGCGACCGCAGGGAGGAGGCCTGCACGCAATGTGTGAAGCTGCATTCTTCCGACAGCGTTGGAGGCATCATGCTTCATTTCAAGTTATCTCTCATGTTCTGCTTAACGTAACTGCAAACTGAGAGGAGTTACTCTGCTGGATACTTATGAGTGACGTTGCTAAAACAGAAATGGAACTGAAGTGCTTTAGATGTCAAGGCCATGCAGGCGGTTTTAACACTCCTCAAAGTGTGGCGTGTAATTTTGCAATATAACAATGCAATATGATGCAACAGGTAGGCATGTGCTATTACAAGTCAAACAGACTTCTTTTTGCTGCGAATCTGACTTTGAAAAGAGTGCAGCGGATCAGCGGCTGGAAAACCCCAAGTCATGTTGCGAGATCAGCCACAAAACGCGGTGCGCTTGGCTCACTTTCATACACATACGTTGGGGCTGTGAAAATGATTCTGTTGTACCCTCTGATCAAGTTGTGAAGGTGTTTACTGCAAGCAGCTGCTATTTGTATGGTTTCAGCAATGTATATTTGACTGATTCGATAATACAGGGGTTGAACAAAATAATGGAAACACCTTAAAGCCACCCTGTATGTGCCACAGTGAGGAAAGTAAGATCCACAGTTATTTCCACGCGTGCCTTGTCATGCGTGAGGCTTCACTGACTTTCCATTTCCCAGTTCCGACAACACCTGGAATGCACACTTATATTTGTCAGACAGCCAGTCATTATCTCGCTGCTCACATGTTCCGTGAGACCCGAGGCTCAGTACAATGTCAGGTCGCTGGAATGAAAGAAACTCTGAATCAGCATGTGAAATACACATGAGAGGAAACGGGTGTCCGCTCAGAGGAGCAAATTCCAACCACCAAGCGCAGGAAACGTGGTGCGTTGGAACTGCCAGTCCATACAGTAATTTGCTGAGCAATCGGCTCCCCAGCCCGCTGCAGTCAGGCATCCACCTGTAACGTGATATAAGATGCTGAGGGAAAAAAAAAATTGAAACAAATACCAACAACACAATATGAAGGCATTAACTTAAATAGACACGAAAACCGTGAAGCTAAAGCATTCTTTCTGTGGGCGGTGCCCACACAAGATGGACTTACCTGAATTACAGTCATTTTTTTTCATACCCCAGTCAACCGATGTGGCTATATATTCAAATCGTGCCAGTGAGGATTTGTCTATTCGCCCCAAAAGATGAAGAGCGTTATAAGAAAGGGGTGACGCAGCTTAAAAGAACAACAGACAAGTGGTGGCGTCGGTAGTCTGCAGTGGTCACGCTTAGCCTTAAAGTTCACATGAAATGGTTTCTGACATCGACTGCAGTACCCACGGTTTTCAAATGTAAACAAGCAGGAGCGTATCACTGAAGCAGAGGAGACAAGTAAACACACTCAGTCAAAAATAAGTCCCTTTGTTGAACCACTCGCATTTTACACACACTGTCGTCCCCTGGCAGAGTGTAAGGGAAGAACTTGGTTTGAATAAAATGGATGAAATGGAAATTAATTTTTCTATATTTTTTTGAGCCGATGATAGAAGGAAAAATTTACCTGATTCACTCAGACAATAAGGTTATAAAGGGAGATTATGGGAAAAATGTGACGATGAGGAAGGTAGGTTGAAAGTCAAGAAAAGGAAACAACAGTACAGTAAGGAAATAAAATGGAGGAAAGCCTCTCAGCAGAACTCATACCAGTGAAAAACAGGAACAAGGAGGCGAAAAACTGAAGAAGGAAATGAAGAGCCTGACAACCTCAAATACCTATTGAGCGGAAGCCACAAAGAACAAAATGAAGCAAACCTTGTTCGAGATAGAGGAGCCCATATAGTGACATATTCTGAGCCAGGAGACATCAGAGGTGGCACACAGAGAAACAGATCATCGACTGTCCACAGACCCTCAAAGAATGGACAGAAAAGTGGATGGTGAAAAACACTGATGATGCACTTACTAGATTTTTCTAGTAATTCGTGCTCTAATTGTATCTTACATACAAATACAAGTTGCCTTGGAGAATAGAATGAAAATCCACTATTTGACACCCCTTTCATAATTAAGACCAATTTTGAGCCACCATAACCAGCTTCTTTCAATGTATAGTTTACAGCTGCTACAGCTACTTTGAGTCTCCGCCAGATCTCCCTTCTCACCCTAGAGAGTCAAGAAACCCCACAGAGATATGAGAAGCAAAAGACAGTAGCTGCGTAGGGAGATAATACTTCACAACAAGTACCAACAAAATGGGAAGGCCAGGGTGGAATGGAGAGCTGAACCAATCTTGAGGTAGTGGAACTATTAGCATTGCCAAGTAGGATCTTGTTGAGAGAGACTACCTCAACAGACTATGTTGAAGCTTATAAAATGCTGTGATAATGTGCACCACTGGATCAAACAGGAGTTGGTTTTCCAGAAAGTGAGCTTGGGTTCCATGAAGCGGCAAACCACAGTGTCTCACTGAACCAAACCTGCTAGTGAACCCTGAGTTTCCCTTGCTGAAGCACAGATACTACGCACAAAATCCCAGTCTGGAGAGGATGAGCACCACCCGAATGAATACTGAATAGTGTTGCATTGTATCAGTTCATGTTTGACTGTGTCCTTCAGAAAATGCAGTTTTACACAGAAGGACCGACCAACCGAAAAAAGGCCAGGACTAGCTGTCATTGGATCACCTTTCTTCTTTTTGTCCAACGTTTGAACACTTTTCAACTCAAAGTTAAATATTGCATTTCAGATCACATTTTAGACAGTTGAACTAAAACCATAACTTTGCAGTGATCAAGCCACATTCATCACAGCTGCTTTAATAAATGTGTGCAGTGGTTATTATTCTATGATTGTTGAGGAGAGGTTGAACATCACTGCACTTTTAATCACGCTTTGTAATTCGATTATACCGCAGTATCTTTTTATATTTCAAGTCTGTTTTGTGTCTGTCGGATGTGCTCAAAAATGAAAATGAAACACTCCTTTTGTCGTTCACCTTCTCTCTCCAATTAACACGACCACGACCTGACACGACTCAGCCATCATTCTTTCTCTGACGTGTTAATGATTTCATGTGTGCTCAGGAGAAGTAGGAGGAGCCACTCTTTGTGTCACGTGTTGCCATGGTGAATCGTCTGGGTGCTATTGATGAGGGCTTCCAAACGTCCTCGTGCATGAGCTGTTTGCAGCTCTTCTTTGACTCATTAAACTAACCATTAACCCCGTTCTTGAAACGGGCCCCAAGTTTATCTCTTCTCAAAAATGTTTCTGATTGTCACTCATTGTTGTTGAGGTCTCCAAAGGCCACCAGAGGGCATATCTCAGTGACCAATCAGAATTAGATTCAATAAACGAAAAGCAGAATGATTTTTATTTCTTTTATTTCTTTTTATATCACATGCAAAAACCCAGCAATTGAAGTCGATACAAGTCATTTTCTGGAAAAGAACCCAGAGAACTGTCACAGCAGTGGCACACAATCTAATCTTTCCCAACCTAAGATTAGAAAAAGTTTCAGTGGTCAAAAAAAGTATCAAGCCAACAACCATTGATCAACATTAGTTCTGCAATGAGGAAGTGCCACTGGCTGATAACATGAATGTAAAACTTCAACAAGCATTTCATCCTACTTGTGTGTTTTTATTCAGGAAATGTAAATGATTCCATTTTTCAAGTTAATTCTGCAGTTAAGTAAAGTCTAATTATCCAGAGCTGAACTAAAATGACTTGTGAATTGCGTTAAACTTAGCTTGTGTGAATCAGACGGGCAGTGACAAGTGTGAGAGATGGTGGATCACACTTCCTCTTTCTCTTTCCTGTAACCTTCTCAGAAAACAGTGCTCTAGAACAAGACATGTCTCTGCGTTTATTCAATGCAAGTAACTTGTATCGCCACGGCTCTACCATTATATTAGACTAGATATTCTGTCCCACGGTGGGGAGCGTTAAAGACATTAGAGACATTAACGTGCATTGCCTTGTTGGTTCTGTTTTTCAATGATGCTCTCAATGTTGAGAAAACTGCCGACAGTATCTCCCTGTGAATCCTAATTTAAATATCTGAATCTCTGTTTTGTCTCACTGACTCATATAAACAGACCGCACGGCTTGTTTTTATGCACATAGTAAAATTGCCTCCTCTGAGAATGTTTTTCTTGTAATCATTGATTGAGGTGGCTCAGTGTAATTTCTGTTGAGCAAAATCATGGCAGGGCGCAAGTAAATAAAAGTGTGACTCCTTTGGCCGCTGGGGGGCAGTGTGGGTCCGTGTTGCAGCACGGCGGCTCACGCACGTCTCTCCTCTCGGAGGTATTTTGGGGGAATTGCCAAGCATATGAATGCATGTATTTGCCACACAAACACATGTACACACACATACCCACAAACAGTGCCGTAGTTGTGATTTGGACTCCTTGTGGTTTCTCTCTGCAGATGACTGACAGGTTCTTAATGAGAGCAGCCTGGAGCGTTTGCCCTGCAGGCCTGTACATCAAGCATCAACATACAATACACGCCTTCACACACTGCCTTATTCATACACACCTTCCACGGCACCTTCATTGCTTTGGCTCTCAGGGAGATGGTCACTTGTGTTTCCAGCGGACGGAAGTCCAGCTTTGTCCACCTGAGAGCATCACAAACAGGTTTTTGTTAGGGCCACAATGATGAGAGCACATAGCTGCTGAGGTGAGGAGGCAACCCAGAGCAACACACGTTTCCTCCACCTCTGTGTGATTCATCCCTCCTCTCACCTCTGTTCCCCTGCTCCCTTTTTTTCAGCCAATTAAAATACTCGGCGGATGGATACGACGAAGAAAGACATACCTCCTCCATGACATTCTCTCTACCCCCCTGTATGTTGACAGATCTGGTGCATTCAAACCCAGGTGAAAAAATGTGCCAGCTCCCGCCTCCTGCTGCTGTTAAATGTTCATGTATAAAATCAAAAATAAATGTCCACACGTACTCAACAACAGACGCATGTGAATGTACAAATCAGTCCTTCCCCTGAGCCTCCTCGTACACAAACTCAAATGCAATAAACAAAACATATATATATATAAATCTATATAATATAGATATATATATATTGAGTGGGCAATATATAATAATATAATACCTGATGCAGGTGAGGTGGAGTGTGCATCCATTTTTTACAGAACCAACACACAAGCACACCTCTCTGCAGGTATCGCTTCTCTTGTTTTCTTCTAGCCGCCCCAAGAGATCCTGCACAGGCCTGTAAACACACACACGGACAGTCAGTGGGTCTGCAACAGCAGTGTTGTGGGGGTCAGAGTCTCACTCAGTGTGTGAGCTCAGTCTGGTTCTCTCATCTGTTTGCATTATTTGTGCCTTCATTGGTTTGCTCAATAGTCAGTAATCACAGGAGACTAAGACACGCACATACATTTGCACACGCACACCAGCCTTTGATGCACGCCATGTATGTAACTCAAATTCATTAAATTGTCGGTTGGTTGGGTGGTTTAGTGGCTAATATGATACAGTTGGCACGGCAGCACTACAGCGTACACCAACAACACCGTCTGCAGACCTCTTTAAAGTTCTCTGTCATCACGCACAATTGTCGACCAAAGTTTTCATAATAATTTATCATCAAAGTAAAAAGCGGACAGTCATTTCGTGACTACTGACACACCACTGTTGTGCAGACGGTGAGCATAAAGTAGTATAAAATGAGCATAAAGAAGTAGGAGTGCCCTTTGAGCAACGTAACCACGGAAATGCTCTTACACCACCTAAGTGTTAAAATATTGGTGTAATAAATGGGTGGTCCAGGCTTCCACCTTCAGACGAGACTATGTGTTGCAGTTTTGCACAGGGTTTTTTTTTTCTTTTTCATTGTTATTACATTCAATTAAATAAATGTTTTATGCCCACGAAAGGAAGAACCGTGTGAATGAATCGAGCCTGAAAAAAAAATCCAGTCAGGCCAGGTATGGTTCATAGTCGTTGAGTTGAGTCAAAACAAACTCCACGAGCGTGCAGTCCCGAACATAGTTGGTGCATTGCTTGCACATTCCTTCACTGAGTTGACGGAAGTGATACCATGAGTCACAGAGTCGAGCTGTCCTGATGAAAGTCAGTAGATAGGCACTCCACAGTTCTTGATATATTTCTGTTTATGTAAATGAAGTCACACACTGAGGTCCACTGATATCCTCTTGGTCTTCTCCACAATGATGCTGCTTTTCTGCAACATTGGTCCAGGCGCGTCACCTCCTTTCTCAATTCAGACTTGTTGATGCATTGGTCCAGGACGAGTTATTTGGAAGTGTCGCTGGTTAGTTCATTTATGGATGAGTTGTTTGGATTGGACAATAATTGGAATTTACACTGAATTCTGATGGCTTATTCCCCTGGCTGGGTAGATGGGGGTGGGAACACCTCAGCGCACCATGGGGTTTGAGGCAGGGGACCTGTCACCAGTCCATGAGTGTGGACATACAGACAACAACCACTCTCACAAACACTCATGCCAACAGACAATTTTGAGCCTCCAATTAACATCTTCTTGCTGTTGTGGCCCGAAAATATGGAATCATCTTATTACCTTACAAAGTTTTAGTCTGGCAATGCATCTGATGGGTGTCTGATGTCATTGTTTGGTTTGTTCATCTGCTTATAGTTTAGGGTTAGTTTAGTTTATATTCAACATTATTATATTTAGTATCAAAGCATCGTGTCTAGCATTGCACTTCTTTGGTTCCGTGGTCAGTGTGCGCAATCATTAGCTGACACAATGAATCCTTCCTTTGTTGGAGGAGCGGAGGACAACCAGTGAGGCTCATGGATGCAGTAAAGGTGGACATAAAGAGCAAAGGAGGCCGACTTGCTGTGACAACTGCCATTCAGAATAACGCTGACTAAATAACATCTGAACATGAGCTATTTCAATTATTTGGAAATGCCTTGAGCTGAACAACTTTGTGTGGCTGTGTCTCGCAGTTTGGAAACACTTTGAAGGAACTTAACTACAGGAAACTGTGAACCCTGTGAGAAAGTCGGGAAAGGAAGGCAGTGGTTTCTCTCACACAGGACGGCACACACAGTGGTGGTCTGTGAGTGGCCATTTAAGAATCTGCCCGGCAGTTCACTGACCCAGGACTAACAAGGCAGCGGGCCGGTGTTGGAGGAGCAGTGGCTCTTATCTAGTGACCACACAGCGTTGGATATCTCTGACCACGTTTGACCAGTGGCTGAACTGATTAGCTCGACTCCAGGCCCAGTTTATGTAAGAGCGCGCGCGCAGACACACACACACACACCTTAGCCAAGATAGACATTTTTGACTAATTGGGAAGCATCTTCTTCTGTTTGCCTGCAAGTGCGGACCGGCAGCATGGTGTGGCAGCGCAGCAGAAACGCTCCACACAGGAAAAACAAAAACACAAGACAATTGCTCTGTTACGATCTGTCCTGTCCGATTGGACAAATAGTCTGCAGTGAAGAAACTGCAGAGTGGACATGTGATGGCCAAAGTGTCAAGGACTGTGGATTCACCCGTTTAATGAGAATCTATGGGCCGAGCTGATAAAGGGCCGGACTGAGCTGAGAGGTTGTGACAAGTCCTAATGCGCACATGTATAAATGATGTGGGTGAGGAAGAGGCGGTGTCCTGCTGGATGAGCCTGGACGGCATCAATCCATTTCCCATCCACACAGTCATCATCTCTGCATTTGTCTCTGCATCTACACGTTTATATAGCCTTTGTGATCGAGCTATATTCCGGGTGCAATGAGCTCAAATGGACAGCAGGTGACAATAGCATCACCGAGCTCCTATAAAATATCAGTGACTTGAAAAAGCGGCCAGCAACAACAAAATGAACAATGTTCATATGTAATCCCCACCACACCGTGATTGGCAGAAGTGCTAATCATTTACAGGATCAATAGCTGCGGAATTTTTTACCATGTTAGCAAACTCTACCCGACTATTTTAATGACAGCTACTGTCAGCAGTGGTGTTGAAGAAACAGCTAAAATGACAACAGCTATTAGGAACTCATTTCGGACCAGATCAGAAACTGCTTTTCAGAAAGTGCTTTTGAGGGACGGCTCACGGAAAGAAGTTTGGAAACAATGTCAGGGGAGGCCAGGTGGTTTGGCCAACAAGGATGTTGGCAATGAAGGAGAGCAAGGCAACCGATGAGACTCATGGATATGGTGTACACAAAAATACAAGCCAATTTTTGGAAAAGGGATTCCCATGGAGGTTTCAAACTACCAGCTACTAAGAGTTAGTGATTCAGAGGGTCTTGGAGGAAAATAAATTATTGTACGAATTAATGTTTTTTGTTTTTTTTGGGTGGCGGTGATGAAAGACATCTGATTTATAATCGACACACTGATGCAAAAACCACCGCATACACACACTCCCTCACTCGTGCACACACACACTCTTTGTTATGTTGAGCATGTGCATCTGTGCATGTCTCAGTCGGAGAGGGGTTAAAATCCGATTGAGTCGATACCACTGGAGAATAAGACATTCTGCATGCAGACTGTGCGTGTGTGTGTGTGGGGGGGGGCAACATGGGACTTACTCCCTCTCCGAAGCAGCCCTCAGTTGAAGTAGGATTGAAGTCTGAATCCTCGGTGGTGAATGTTCACAAAGTCAATAGCATCTGTTCAGTCCCCCCCTGCATCGGGGTTATGGTTATTATCATTTCTGAAACACTCTCACACAGTTACAGCACAAACACACATAATAAAGGATGCCCCATGATGATCATATATTTGCAAAAATACAATACATGCTGCTGCACAATTCCCGGCACTGTTTGTGGAGAGCTTGTTTTCATTTGTGCTCACTTATGTGTGAATAATCTGTCTGTCAGTTGCCTGGCGTTTTTTAAAGTGACAAAGTGCCTGAGGGACAAAGTTCCACTGATCTGCTCACGATTCGGTTAAATTCAACAAAGACATGATTCAGTTGAAGGTGCCAAGGAAACTAGATCAAAACTGAGAAAGTGCACAATTCCATCAAAGATCTGAGATGAGGTCAAGCACGTGTTACAGTCTTCCTGTTTACAAGAGGATTGGAAAGCTTGCAACCCCTAGATGAAGTCTCAAAAACAGTGAGGTTATCAGCCTGTCAGTGATCTTTCAAACAAAACTGTGTTTTTAGTTTCCACTCAGTACTAACAGGAATAAATGGTTAGAACTGAGCACATTCATCTTAAAATCAAGTGACCAGATCTACACCATGAATATGTCCTTCGGATCGGTCCAGCTTCATAGCACACCTGACATCACCCAGCTACTGGCAAACACATACATACACCTATGTGTTGTTGTTTGGCATTTGTAAGCTACATGAGTGTCATGTCTCGGGCTTGTTGGCTTTGCATGACGTTGTTCATAGTTCTCACCAGCCTCCATCTAGAATAGACGGAGTAAATCATAAAAAACAATGAGATCAACGGTCAGTTTGGTGTTGAAGATGAAGCCATTCAACCACATTGCCCAAACAATTGACAGAACACATTCTGACTTGGAGAGAAGGACACAAGTGCATCCTTACTGAGCACAGCAAATTTAATCAGACTAAAAGGATGTGAGGAGTCAAAGAGAGACGTAGGCACGGACACATGGATCTGGTACTAAAGAGGGTGACAACGGTGGGGTCTGTACAACCAGGGACACGGGAAAGAGCTTCTGTGTGTGTGTGAACATGATCAGGGGAAGAGCGTGTATGAGGCAGAATTCACGTTACTGGTTCAAACTAGGGTTTTTGAAGAGATAAGCATTGAGTTTAGTTACGCATTACACCGAGACACATTAGCAAGAGTATTAAGTAACTCAATCAAACAGATAACAGATAACTAACTAACAAATAATTCATCTTCTACTTATTCTCCTATAGGGCTCACGGGAGGCTGGAGCCGATCCCAGCTACTTTGGGTGAGAGGCAAGGGACACCCTGAAGTGGTTACCAGCCCATCAAAGGAGGGGCACGCACACACACACACACACACACACACACACACACACACACACACACACACACACACACACACACACACACACACACACACACACACACACACACACACACACACAGGAGAGCGAACAAACAATCTGGCTTAGTATCTAGCCAGGAAATGGGACGGTGATACGTTCAAACTGTAAGGTCAGATATTAGCACAATAGTAACACTCAACAGCATGACTTGTGACTCTCAATGTGTGTGTGTGCCTTTCTCTGATTTTAATTCACTGAATGGTAATTATACCATATGTTTAGCTTAAGCTTAAAGTGACCAAAGGTTTAGTAAAACAAAGATGTTATCTAAATCAATGTATGTATATCATCCATAGTCATCATCACAAGGGATGGAAGTGTTTATAATATCAGGTTTCATGCTGTAATACCATAGATTGATTTATGGCTCGGTTTGCTGGAAGAAAAAGCTAAATCGCAATTCATTTTCTTTTTAAACCAAACTTGTCCAGCCCTATTTATAAGTTTTCCAAATCTGTAATTACTAGAAGAATGCGCAAATGTATGTATCTCTTTTCTTCTGAAGTGTTGCGGCAGTGCCACTGGACAGAGTTGAAATCTGTTTCTTTGCTGGCCCAGTGTGGTATCTGGCCTTTACGAGCATCGCCACCGCTTCCACTTCCTGCTGGTCATTTACGGAGGGCCAACACTTCATTTCTTCCAGCAAGGGGCAGAGTCTCATTTGGAGGAGCAGCAGTAAAAACCCCAGGCTCTGTCACACTGTCATTTAAACCAGGACTGATTGGAAGCACCACTGGCCTTTGCGTTCCCACCTTCCTTCCTTCCACGCTTGCATTCTTCCCTGGTCGGCTCATGAATAATGAATGAGGACGTTTGCGGGCTGAAGCTCAGATATTAATGGGGACGAAAAACAGAAAGAGCCCGATCCTTTTGTGCTACCAGGCGCTACCAAACTCCCTCTTCCCTGCCTTGTCGTCTGCTTGCCATTCCTCCTATAAAATGCGTCGTTCAGCGGTGGTTGTCATAGAGGAGGCAAAAGTTCAACTGTGAACTAAGTTTTACAGTACAGATGAATATAAAAAGCAAGGCTAATGCATGAAGAGGGTTTGGCTGCTTTAGTAAGTGCAGGACTGGGTCATTCAAGGGCAGGTCAGCATTGTTTGACCTCATCCTTGTCTTTGGTCCAGCCAGGATCTGTCTGGCCAGAAAAGCTGTGCCCGTCTGTGGCAGTCAAGGGCAATGAAGGAAAAAGTCCTTTTCAAACGGGAACATCCGGTGCCGTGGTGCCAGTCAGTCGCATACACCTCAGAAGTGAAATGAGGCAGTCTTTGATTCTGAGGTTAAAGGTCATGGCCTTTCAGCAAGCCAGGCTTCCTATACTACCTGCATACCAGGTCTGACTATGCCACCTCCACATTCAAGGTCATGACCAAGTCACCTAGGAGTGAAGGTCATGTCACCCCTACAGTATATACAGTATATAACTACATAAAACTATGACAAGGCAGACAAGACACCCATCTCCTTAGGGGCTGTAATGAAACATTTGTGTCAGTGTCAAAAGGGGCTAGAGGGCCACATTTAGCTGCTCATGTCATTTCACAAGAGCCTATGGTTGGCTTGCTATTATGAACTCAAACCATGTACTACAAGACTGCCAATGTTGATTTCATGAAAGGCTCAACTCAGTGATATTGAGCACTAGAATCGTCTTCCTTTTCATTCATTTTGTGGACCCAGTTCATCTCATGGTAGACGAAGGCACTCACACAGTCGTGAATTCATCCGCCCGAATGGTGATCCAGGTCCAAGTGACATCCTAGCAAACTGGGCCAACGAAGGACTTATGATGCCTCAAGTTCATAATTCTGAGTGGATACATGACAATCGCGTCAGGATCGACCGTCCAAATGATGAGGTGTTGGTATCGTGCAAAGCTAGGGTTGAGATGCGAGTGAATTAATTCAAGGGTGTGAGTTGTGACATGGTGATGCCACAGAGAGGAATAGAACAATGATTTTTAGCAAAATATTGAGTGCGGCTGCGCATGACCAAGACTTGAGTGACCCCTAATTTGACTGAAGAAGCCTGGGCAATCAACACTGTACAGAAAGTGCCCAGTGGATCTGCTAGTGTTGTGAATTCCATCAGTGTTTATTCCAGCAGGCTAGTTTGACTAGTTTCCTGTGGACTTGCACTTGTGGTTGAAGCCACTTATTAGTGTGTTGAAAGTTGTGGGTGCACTTTTTCTGTCCACAGACTCAAAGATTCAAATAAAGCAGATTTCTGCAGTGCAGCGAAGGTTTTGATCTTGGAAGTGAAGCAGTGTGTCAGTGAAAAAATGAGGAGAGTATAGTTCATGAAGTTTAAGATTGAACTTTTTGTGCTTTCTGGTGCGAGCGTTTCAGCTAATTACGCACAAATCCCTCACGCTTGCAGCTCCAATCCACCAGCGTCGTTTTCTCACAGAGGACAAAGAAAACAAAGCCCACTGACAAACAAACAGTGAGTGAAAAAATATAAAAGGGAGGAAGCTTTCTTTCCATACAGCAGCTGAGCTGTGGCGACAGCGGCGTTTAATCAGTCGCTTTTTTTTCCAGCGCCGGCAGAGTGAGCAGCCGTGATGCTGCAGCCCTCTGATCAGCGCCGGGAGAGGAGCCCCCCGCCGAGCTGCTGCCGCCCCTCAGCCACAGGTCAGTCCTTGGTGAGTAGGTTTCATTCTGCTGTCGCCCTCATTCTCTCATTAAGATACTGCATGTGTCTGTCTGAGTGCTCACATGTGTTTACTGCCTTGTGTTTGTTTCCCGGTGTGTGTGTGTGTGTGTGTGGTGAATGCACCCCAGGACTCGCCTAAAGGGGATGTGGATCCCCGGCCTCCACTGAGATCCGCCAGCACAACGAGGATTTCTGTCAACGAGGTGGGGGTGCGTGTGGGAGTGTGTGTTGCCAAGAAGTGCAAGGCGCATCAAGTGACTTGGTGCCTCGGGGTCAGACTCACACACATACACACACAGGGCGAGGAGGTACCGTGGCATCGTAAACAAATGCAGACTGTTAGATCTCATCAGCTTCATCACACTTTATTATGATGATTTTGGGGAATACTGTAACCTAAACCTCAGAGACCTGAGAGACACATGAGGCGTGGAGGTTAGAACACAAGTAAACGTCTTATTTTGCTCCTTCATGAGCCAGCATTGCGGTTGGAACGCTTTTGAAAACGGATCCCTCTCATAATCACATGGTAATGGCGTGGCAGATTCTCTTGGCTTTCATCCACATGAGAAATTCGAATGAAATTAATTTACTGGGCAGCACAATGGAATATTGGTTAATGCTGTGCCCTCAGCATGAACGTCAGCATTTAGGCTGAGGGAATTCTTGGAGTGAACCTGCTTCCCATGTAAGTTCTCCCCAGGCTCGGGGAATTTTTCTTCTTAAACACACACATCTATAAGAAATGAAAAAGCTTGGGTACCACAAAATACAAATGCAGCTTAACCGCCAGCAAATTACCAGCTATCTAGTCCCACTAGAGTACATGTATGTGCACTTCCTGTTCTTTGTGTGCATTGCAGTAGTCTTCAACTCGGCCCTCAAAGGCCGGGGTGAAGAAGGTTTTTGTTCCAGTCAATCAAGCAGGCATACTTGAACCTCTCAGGTGTCTTAAGAGTGACACTTTTTTGGTGATGCTTGACTGGTTAACTAATCTGAAGTCCAGTCTTTTGTCTTCTGTCACAGTTTCTAAACAGTTTTCTGTCTCACATGGTTCAGTGAAAATAGTTCCATCAGCTTCCAAAAACCAATTGAGTTCGTCTTCATCCTTCTGATGAACGGAAACCAATTGGAGCAAGAACCAAGCCTGCTGATGACAGGCAGGAAGCTACTACTTCCAAGCAGTAAAGGCCTGAAGTTATGTCCAACTGAACAATATGCATGAGGGCAAGTTGGGTTTGCCTCTCCACATACTACTGGAAGAAAAAAAGTTACAGAGCGTAGTCTCCAATGCCAAGGTTTTTAATCGTAATTTAGAAATGAGGTCATGAGAACAGTGAACTTTTTTTATTTTTTGTTTAAACAACAATTTTGAAATTGCTAATTGCTATTTCAAAAAGGAGCAAAGTGGCCCAGAAGAGCTGAAGCAGGGTGTGTGTCACTCAATCACACAAGGGGCCAAGATTTCAAACGCTGAGACAGTTGAGAGGGAAATAAATAATAAATAAATAAATAAAGAGCCATCTGTAAATGGCCGTGTCTATGTTAGTAAAAAAGGAGGTTTAAACAGAGTCATCCTTGAAGGCCATATTCAACACAAGGTTTCAAAACACAAATTGTCAATCTCCACCTCTGACTCACACAGGATATACGGTTTTGTACTTGAAATCCCAAATATTCATTTGCTTGCATCTTTTTTTTTTTTAAGAATTTCCCACATGATCTGCACTAGCTGGCCAGTCTCGAACTCTAATCTAGGCAGATTTTGATGCTTTGTTGGTGATCACGTTTTTCGTACACTTGACATGTCCTGAGCTCTTACTTGCCACATAAAATGACTTTGTGGCATTGGCGGCAGTTCAGCAGGGACGGTGGTGAACTTGTCCCCACTACACACAAATCCGATGAAACCATCGTAACCTGTTATTTTCATCAGTATAAAAAATTCCGATACTCCTGAACGCACCATCTGCACGCATCAGAGATGCGTAGATCAATGCTTCACCTGAGGCAGTGATCAAAATGAAGAAAATAAGAGTTGTGACGCGTGTACTCCCGCGGACCATCACATGTAAAAGAAACATATTCCTCATTTATTTCAGCCTGATCAGTTCAAGCACACAGTGCAAGACGCTTGATCAGCAGTGGCCTGGAGTGGACAAAAAGTCTCATGAAAGACAGATTCAAGAGAAAGGATAAATATTAACAGAAGTATAAACGGCAACATTTCACTTACAATATGTAATAAGCCTGTGTTGCAAATGCTTTCATAGTGGCCGAGTCCATTGTAAAAGCAATTATAATCACCATCCTGTCACCTTCAACACAAACTGATGGCCTTGCTTTGCCGGTCTAATTTTGAGATGGATTAATAAAATAAACAAGGCCACGACAACGATTTGATTGGCGTCTGGGAACTAAACTCATTCCACCACTATTCTATGAACAGTTTGCTGAAGCATGAGATTTCTAATCCGAGCTGAGTTACCGTGTGCATCCTGAGCTGCAACCACAGGGGAAGCCTGGCTTGCTGAAAGGCCATGACCTTTAACCTCAGAATCAAAGACAGCCTCATTTCACTTCTGAGGTGTCTGCGACTGACTGGCACCAAGGCACCCGAGCAATAAGCCATGATTTTTAAATAGACGTGCGCTAGTCTGTCGCTATATGCTAATATTGGCCTTTAAACAAATCCACCACTTCCTGCGTGTGTGTGTGTGTGTTCGCTTGCATAAATGCATATGATTCTGGTCCATGGACCCTCCTGGCAGAATGACCAAATCTAGCTTCAGTAAAGTTCACAAAGTCATTAATTTTGACACATTTGAAAAACAACTCTGTGTGGATTGTTTTCGGCCTGTCACAGATAACAAACAAGGTTGTAGATAACAATTTTTACACTAAAAGGGAGCCCACACAGTGACAGAGCGAGCTTAGGTTTCTGAGTGTTTAACAAGTCCACTGTACACACACATTCTGGCTTTCACACACAACTGAGGCGCAGTGCGAACTAGAAACCAGGTAGCAAACAAGCGAGAACAGAGCCTGAGTGGAAGTGTTAATTAAAAGTTTTGGGTACATGAATATGATGTGTTGCGCCCGTACACAAAGATGGAAACACACCTGTCACAAACATCCCCAAAGCCTCTTTGTAAGAGCGCAGAGATTCACTTAGCACAATAACAACCAAACCAATGCTTTAGTGACAGGAAAAAGGAAACGTGAGACAGAGGGAGGACGGTGTTTCCATTTTGGAGAGTTTCCCTCATCGCTTAAAACCATTGTGGCTCTTTGGGGGTGAATTTTCTATACTAACTGACTAAGTGGCTCACTGTCAATCTAAAATATTAAGTCTTCCATCCATCCAAGAATCCATTCATTTGTCCACCAAAAATCTCAGTCAATCAAAAAGTATCCCTCCATCCAAGCATTTCTCACACTATACTTCCATGTAGCCAAACCTTGAGCCACCCTGCTGATGTAGCTGAGATATCTCTCCATCCATCAGCCAGAACTATCAAAAGTGTGCATCCATACAAAGTGCATCCATCCGTCCCTCCGGTGAACCACTCATTTTACATTGTAGTCATTGTTATTATCTGCCGGCAGGATCCAACAGTACTGTACATCTATGAAGTATCCCTCCCTCCATCCAAAGCATCCACTCATCCACCAAATAACACTGTGAAAAACAGCAGTTAAAGAGAAGACGTGCAAGACAGGACGACTAAGAGAACAGGAGAGTCAAGAGTAAAAGAAGTCAACACTCTCATCAACTTTGTTGTTCTCGGTTCACAAAGATAGCATAAGAGGGAGAATAACTAATAAAGCATGAGAGAAATCCAAGACTCACTTGATTGAAGGTAAAAACATAACTTGACCTGATGTAACTTAGCATTCCTTCCCCTCTAGCGATTCCCACAACACCCTCTGGTTTCCTCCCACAGGCCAAACACATGCTTAATGGTAAATCAGTGTCCTCTCTGTCCTCCTTCTTTTTCTGTCTCCAGGTTTTGCAGAATAGTACCATCCAGGAATTGGAGACCAAGTCCATCATGCCTATCACACACAGTGACATATGACCACCGACTGACTGACTGACACGCTCTTTCCCAAGTCCAGTCGCTCGCTTGAGCAGATATAGCCAACTATATTGCTGCCTGAGTGTCCATAAAAACCCATCAATGACGCCAATGAAAGCATCACTTGTTCATCACCTGTATCCATCCATCCACGTTTCATGAGAATCCACCTATTCACTGAGTGATCCTCGCAAATAGGCCGCTCTGACAAATCTGCTTCTAGCGTCACACTCAAGATTCTTCTATTTGACAGTAGAGCTGTGTCTCTAACCCCTGTCTGACTGCGACCATTTGAAATTGTGATATAAAAGTAAAATAGAGGTAAAAATCTGCCCAAGGGGTTAAAACTTAGACTAACGCTGTCACGCTCTTAAAGCTTCTCAAAGAGCAAGTGAAATATTATAATCTAATCTTGTATTGTCATCGGTTAAGTTATGGGGCCTTTAATTTAAAACAAGTATGAGTTTGTTTATAAGAAAAGAAACATTGGCCTACGCAAAGCTCAGCCTTAATCTTGTGAAAAACTGAATGGGTGATCATCTCTGAAGCAGCAGCTCTACACCGAGTTTCTAAAGGATGATGCAAGTATCTTTTTTCAACTGCTTTAATCTTCAGTTCTTTTGCTCGCAACACAGAGATCATGATTAACTGAAGCTGGAGAGGAAGAGGAAGAGTTCACTTCCTTGAGAAAATTACTCATGCTGAACTAGAAGCAGTGGAAGGCTGATGCACAACAAGAGGGGAAAGTAAAGGTAAAGCACTGCTAGAAAGACAGATCTCCATACATGCACCATCACTGCAGCTAAAGAAAAAGAACAAAAAGTGCATTTTCTCTGCGACTCCATGACTATAAAAGGTGTTTTACGATAGTGAATGTGTAGAAAATATTTGGGTTTGCAAAGACACACACCTGAAGGTGGGGGAGGCGGTGGGAGGAAGGGTCTGTGTTTAGCTGTGGGCCCTGCAGACAGGCGATCAAAGACTCCTCATTCTTTGTCTGCTAACGTTGAATAGACAATAGTAAAGAGGGCCCGCTTTGATTTCGCCTCACTTTTATTGATCACACAAGAGCGGGGATTGAAATATGAGAGACGGGTCTGAACTGGATTCTTCTTTAGCTATTGATTATATCCAGAACAGACGGCATTTCAGAGCCATCCAAGTTTCGAGATTTTTTATGTTTCTTTTATTTTCACCCCACAAAAAAAGTGTGTCTGGCTCCTCGCCTGTCTTTCAGGTGGAGCCAGTGATGCACCATGTCAGCAGACATCGTCTCCTCTCAGCTTGCATTTTTAGTCTTCTTCTCCATGTTGGAAATAAATGTGAGATATGCCGACATAAACCTTTGAGCGCTTTGATCCGTCCTCACCTCCACGCTCACCCAACTTCAGGATGTATATCAGTGATCATTTTAGAGGAGGCGACACCTGTACACCACAACGCTGTGATGTAAATGTAAAAAAAGTAATGATGTTAAAAAAGGATAGCAGTGCCCTGAATACTATCTCCCCAAAAACCTTACGCTCTTCCAGGAGTGAGACCAAGACTTCTCCATGTCAAGTGCTAAAGCCACCTCAACTGGCCTCTCTCAATGTGCACCAGTATCTTTTGAAGAATCTCTCCTGGATGACTGCTGGTGATAGACGGACAGTCATCCAGGACGGACAGCCTGCAGACAAAATTCATTCAGGCCCCCTGCAATTTTGTTCACACTCCTTCGATGATAAGCACAATGATTAGCAGATCAAGAGCCGTACCAGAATAGCAAATGAAAGTCAGTAATCCATCTACAACATGCTACAATACTACACAATATTTCCAACTGTACGGTCTTAGATCAAAACACAAAACACAGAGCCTGAATTTACTGTCCCAGGCTTTACAATTACGAGGTGAGACACAGCACCCCACTGGTGCGTGACGGTTTCAATTAAATTAATACCAACTTTAATCCTCAGTGGATGAAATGAAAACTCACAACATGATCATCACTATTTGATCCTAAAATAAACATGCATTAATATTTAAACAAGCTGTTGTGAACCCACATGAAAAAATCTGCTCTTCATTATTAGCCGGCTGTGAACAGTTTGTCAGAGCAGCTGCTGCGGTCCCTTCATCTTTAAAAGTGACGCTTTAGGGTCCGTTTAAGTTGAGCTGACAGATGTGGTTATTTGGGGACAGCTCATTGGCAACTTTATGGTTAGAGTGCTTATTTTACTAGAGCTGGGCACATGTGCATGTGACAGCGAAGGAAATCCTTTCGGAAGTCTGGCAAAGGCTTGAAATACGGTGTTGACTTAAGAGGATGTTTAAGTTGGATAAGGCAGGAGAACAGTGATGTGAATGCTTTGGATCCGTTTTATTAAAAGACTGAGAGGATGTTACTTTACTGCTTCTGTTGGTCAGTGACATTGAGATTCACATCAAAGCAAAACTGAGCAGGTATTAAAAACTTGTAACCATTTCTGCCTGGATCATGTCCATGTACATGGTGGGATAGTGTAGTATAGTGTAGTAGCAGCACCATTTGGAGTGGTAGAAATATTAGCTGTTGAAGTATATGTAGTGAAGCAACATTGTGTTACAAGTTGTGACAGTAATAGTTAAGTAGTAAAGTAGAAATAGTATCAGTAGCAAGAGCATTTGCAGGAGAAGCAGTTCAAGTAGTAGGAAGATGAGTACAATAGTAATGGTTATAGTAGCAGCCATAACAGCAGTACTATGAGTGGTTAATTAACAGCAGTGAGGATATTAAGGTAGTAGAAGAATACTTTAGAATTAGAAAATATAATTAGTCGGAGATCAGCAGCTATATGGCCGTATCAGTAGTTGAGGGGAAATCATAGTGGAAATAACAATAGCAATCATGGCGGAGTTCGTAAGGAAAAAGACAGGGCCGCAGTTGAAGCATAGTTAAGTCTCAACAATAGCAGTAAGGATACCAACAGCACTAGTAATATTAGTCGCGTTGTAATAAAACTTTTCTATTGAAAATGTTACACACACCCCCTCCACAGCTACACCCCTAAACCTTCCCTCAGAGGATCCAGTTTCTTTTGAACATATTTCTGTCCAGCGTTTACAGTTTGTGAAACCACCAGTTCCGGAAGGTTGAACCAACGCGTCCCAGTTTAGTTCTGCTGGACTGTGTTTTACAAGTCTCCCATGGGACTGCTAGACTGACTGGGACAGCCACGGTGGAGCGGGGTTCCTGAGTGTGCCCCTGACCAGCATTAGGGTAGTCACTTTTCATGTCGGCCACGCTCGCTGCAGGCTGCTTGTTTTTATGCGCCCCCCCTGTGGCGAGCTGGTGGCGGCAGATGAAGAACATGCAGAACAGTCGTCTGACTTTTTCTGCGTTTCCACATTTATTAAAGCACCAATGTGTAGTTTAAGAATATTTACTTTTGGCAGCACCACTGGTAAATGAGTGTAATTGTAAGCAGTTGTCAAGAAGGGTCTCCAGTGCTGCCCCCATCCCACATTTGTTTATGAGGAAAGACATGAAAAAATGACTTGACTGCACGTTTCAGAATGAAGTTAATGGCAAAGTTTTGAAATCTAACAAATTGGTGACAACAAGCCACTATCTTTTCTTTATGAGAAATAAATCTGTAAGATGCAGCAGCATCACAGGTCTGGCTCCTTCACATGTCCAGCTGGAATGTAGTACTTGAGTTCTGCGAGCAACAGACATCAGTCAACGTGATGTTTCTTACAGGATTCTTCCGTGAAAAAGATGCTGAAAACATTCATGTTGTCGGAGCTAATCCGTTTTGCTGGCTATAGGTACACTATACTGAGATAGTATGAGTAACGCACACTTACACGTTTGTTACCAACTGAAGGAGTAAAAATAATAACATTTAACAGAGAGCTGGAGAGTCTGGCTATGATTTTTGACTGTTCATATTGAAACCTGTCATCTCAGGAAAATGTGAAAATAATGTATTTATGTCTAAATGTAATGCATTGTTGCTTTAAGTGTGGTGCTTACTGTTTTTATGCGAGGGACTCAGGAGGATGAGGAGCCATGATCTTTCTGAATGCACAGATATCCTATGTACAGCCATCTTAGAAGGTCCATGTTAAGCTTTTATCCCATCACAATGGGGCAGTTAACACTTGCTGACACTTCTGCTTGGTGCTTCCAAAAGTTAAAAATATTACTTAGTCCTCAAAAGAATCACGCAAGCGTGTTCTCTCTAAACTTAAAAAATAAATAAATAAATTGAAGTAGCTTTGGCAACAAAAAAGTGTGCTCAGGATAAACAGTTCTGTTCTAATTTCCAGAGACGTCCAGTATCTTACCATAATTATTTTACATGACCAATGACAGTTTCATGTAATTATCGTGTCACTCTTGATTTAAGTGTCATCTATTCATCTCCTATTTCATGGAAGGAGGACATGAGATAATCTTCGCTCATTGGGAAACCTCACAGTCTTTCTTCTTCATCCTTTCACCGTCTTGAGACACGCAGCATTGCCACCTTTCACTCTTTCACTTGGCGAGACAAGTTTGACCATTTCTGCTCAACGGTTGATCTTGATATGACTGAAAATTCGTCCTTCATCACTGCAGGAGCACATGAATGTGGTGATGGACCATCTGTCTTCAAAAGTTGAGCATGATTCCCCAGAGGACCGGCTGCTGACAAATATCCTAACCCCAAATCCTGCCATCTACAAGACGACTGTTTCCCTGTAAGTGTGAGTTTTAACCCATTTAAAGCAACTTAATTTCAAAACAATAGCAGCTTTCAAATGATGAGCAGGATTGCGCCGCAGGTCCCACTGGTGTTTGGAGCCCATCCCTGGTGAGCCTCCTCTCCCAGCAAACTAATATGTTTGAAGCTCAGACTGCCACTGCCAAGCATGCGCCACAAGCAATTTCAAATGCGAAAGAAATATTGATATTTCAGGCTTCTAAAAACAAAACAAACAAACCAGAGAATAAAAGAAAAAAGGATCAAGTCAATGTCCTCTGGAACGGCCCTATTTTTTTTCACAAGACGCCTGGGACCGACAGTGAGCACAGATTATAATGATTTCTCTCTTTTACAGGATTTAACTGAGGCAGCTCACCTGTAGACTGTGCCATTAAAAAAAAAAAAAAAAAAGTAGGATTTTTTCTATGCCTATGTGATGTCAGGCAGAATTTTGTTTCCTATTTTTCAACATACCCTAATAAGAATAGATGAACTCATATTTGACTTGACGACTGTTTCCATAGGACACCTTGTTCAGGCATACGACCCTGCACATCTGTGTCGACATGGCGCTGACTCACTCCACTGGTGCCACGGTTTGAAAAAATGTCAAACCTATTTTAAACAATAGAAATTATCAGTGTAATTTAATGTATTTAAAACCAAGCAACACCACATTTGTGACGGAGCAGCACGTGGTCCAGAAGGAAACGCATCTTACTACAAGCATATCTATATTTGTTGAGCGTCCCCATCCATTCCTCCAATATGTTAGCACAGTGTTATGTTATCACCACTAGAGGGACTGAGGGAAACTCCAGAACTAAGCTCATACTGTATTTGCTTCCATTATTCACTGTTGAACACGGCAGGCCATTTAAGTGAGTGTGATTTTGGAGACCTGCGTGATGGAGGGTTAAAGATGTAGGGGGGGTGCCTGATGACTTGTGTATCAATTCCAGATATTTACTTTTGTTTGTTTTCACTGTGCTCAAGGCTCCATGGGAGCAATTTCAGCAGTGATGAAACTGAACAGTCATCCCTGTGGAGTTCATTACAGCGAGGGCCAGTGCCCACCCCCACTGATCCCTGGCCAACTGGGAATCGCAGCACCCTTTGGTTGGAAAAAAGAATGAAATACACAAGGGAGGAAGAAGAGAGACTTCATAAACATTCGGCTAATGACCTCAGTTACACAACCAACACGAGTGTGAATTCCACAGTATCTTACACGAATGGGGTTTTAAACAATGACGTGTAAAACCTGAAAACAAACCCAGAAAACAGGTCACAACATAAAAACATATGAACCTTTTAGTAGTGAAAGACAGCTGAAAAGTCAGTGGTTTTTTTTTGTTTTTGTTTTTAGCATCTCACACCCCACCACTCCACACCAGGCAATCTTTTGACCACATGGATGTCAGAGTGAGGGGAGTGACAGAGTTGAAAAGTACTAGTACTACCAGGGATACATTTCCCTCAGGTTTTGTGAGGCATGCATAGGTTTACGCAAGCTGAAAATATTTCAGTAGACATAGTAGAAATACTGCTAAATCATAATTTTTCATCGTCGTTCAGTCATACCAGCTAAGATTGATGTAGCTAGTTACTATATCAATACACATGTGCTGGCTGCTATAATAGCAAAAGCATTTTTGTAATTCTTCCATCAGCGTTGGTAACACAGTTACTGGGGACATTAGTCTACAATAGTTGGCTTTCAAACGGAGCGAAAGTTGCTTGAAAAAAAAATACAGACAACATACAGAAAAATGTACTTTAGTACATTACTGTGTTTGTTGAATTCCTCTATAAGATTCTAAGAGAAGTAATGACTGTTATCTGGGGTGGTGCCAGGACCAGTTGTGAAAGAAAGTACCGGTATATAGGTACTATTTGTCAAGTAAGGTATGAGTTAATAATTCTTTAGCTGTAGCTGTTGTAGATTTTTTGTCCTGTAGTTATAGTACTGATTAAACTTGAATAGCTTTTGGTTGTTCATGTAGGCAATGGCAGCAGGATATGAAAAGGTGGTTATTATGTCTTGGGTAACGCATATATGCAGCAGATCTACAGACTTTACAGCTGAAACTGTTGATCTGAAATGAATCATAAAAACAAAAAGCAACCCAGGGCACTTTTTTTTTTAAATCAACTTTTATTACACCAAAATTTTAAACTGACAAAAGTATTTTCTTCACATCTGACAACAATGATGTGAAGACACTTGACAAGCCTTCAGTGCTGCTGGTGAGGAGGAGGAGTGATGCGTGAGGGTTAATGAAACACAACTTTATTACAGCAAGTACTTACAGAGTTTTGACAGGCAGGTTAATTTTGATGAGGCAATTGCCTCAGGGAAAAGAGGAAAACAAAAATATGCCTAAATGATCTGACTGAGAAATAGGTCACTGCTGTGAGTGAATTACGGCGTTGGAAGAACACTAAAATGATTCCAATCGGATTGGATGGCTTACGTTACCGTAGGTTGGCTGGTGGCCATGATCCCATTTTCATTATTGTTGAACATTTTGTCAATAATAACATGAAATTGTTATTAACCATTAGTTCTGCCAGACCACATCAGCAGAACCTATGTCATCAGGGAGTGTACAGTACGCACATCGCACAATATTTTTACATGGTGTCTCACCACCCACCCCCACTTCAGCTTCCCAGTCTTTTTAAATGAGAATACAGAGAATATATATATTTTTTAAAGTTATTATAATCTTATGATGTTCTTGACAGTGTGTGAAAACAGATGTAGGTAGAGAAAGGGATAAATAAAGACAATTGAGCATGATAGAGACACGAAACATTCACTATGGAGCAAACAGAGACAAGGTGTGCCAGACAAGAATAACTGACAGACCGAGAGAAGGGAAGACAGACAGGGAAGTCGATACTGTGACATACAGAAAAGACGGTACGAACATACAGCACGAAGGCATATAGTAGACAGAGACAGAGAGAGAGAGAGACAGAGACAGAGGGAGAGAAAAGGAGATGGAATGACAGTGAAACATGCTGAAATACAGGCAGTGACAGACATGTATTAAAAGAGCGTTGGCTGTAGTTAGGAGGAATGTCGACCACAATAAGGGTTTAACTGATTCTTCTTGGTAGACAAGGACTAGACTGGACTACCTTCATTCTTCCTCACAAGTTATTGCAGTAGTCCGAAAAACAGCACCGCCAAATACCAAGATCCTGCATCAATGTTCAAGAGATACAGCCACTACGTAGTACAATTACTCCTGACTTGTCAATGCATAAAAAAGAATTCAAATGGTTCCTGAGAGCAAAAAAAAATGGGAGCTCTACGATGACATGCATGCTGACATTACAAATTCAGCCAGTCAGAGAATGTAGCAGCTGCAGTGAGTTTCCAGAGAAAGAGTGAGATGAACAGAGCAGTGTTGCAGCTCAATTGATTCCAAAACAAAATGAGTAGGAAAGCAACAGTCCATGTCTCACTCGAGGTCATGCAGCCACTTTTGCTGGCGACAAGGCTGTTCAGTCCAACCCAGACTAGCTAAAAAGACCTGAACAACACTCTGATCAATTGGCAGAAAAACTGAATGATACGAGTCAGAGAGTGAAAGTTTAAACTCATCATCTCAGTTACTTTGAAATTTTCTGTTGCTCTTTAGTTCTGTTTTCCATCTAAACACAGTCAAAACTCACCTCAAAGTTGAATAACTGACGCATATTGAAAATGCACCTTTATACCGTATACATGGACTGTAATCATCAATTCAAAGAACAAGGTCAGGCAGGAAATGTTACACTCCATATTGGGGAGCACATTAACCACTATCCAACTAATGACTTGCTTATTTACAGGGATTAAACTTTAATTACGGTGTTGTTTTAAGTGAACGTTTGGCAACCGTTCCAGGATAAAATATATTCAGACTTCACAAGACACTACTGTAATTACAGGCTAACATGATATTAATACATGTATGGATAAATGGTTCAGCATGGGATCTCTCCATCAGCACAACACCCATGTGTTTAACAAGTCAGGAGGGTAGAGGCGTGATGAAGATTTATAGTTTGAAAGAGCATTGCTGTTTACTATTTGTTCTGTTGTTTTTTTAGGGCTGAAGTACTGCATGTCGACTGACCAACCTCAATGAATGTCACTTGGACTTGGAGATTAGGTTCTTCGTGGTTCTTTCCATTACATATCTCAGTGCAGCAGCGTTCTCCTCAGCTCTTCAGCACCACAGGAGCAGGAGAAACCGCCAGATGTTTCTGTTTCTGTGTCTCCCTCGTTGTCTGTTGAGCAAGATTCAGCCTTGAGAGGTAGACCGATTGAAAAATTAGAAATGATGTGTGAAGACAAATATTCCCCTGCTCCTGTCCACCAAAGCAGGGTCCTCTGCATGCGTTCATCTCAGAACAAACACGGACAAGACCACATATGAGCTCACCTGGAAGAGGACTTCAAGACTTGGCTCACTACGGGCCAAACGACAAAGACCCATTGACGCGCTCCGGTATGCAAGGAAGGAGACCGCCCGGAGCTCCACGACGCAGCACGCGTCACTCTCAGAAATAATTCAATAAAAAACATGACCAATTCAGCTGCTGTGTTCTTTGAAGGAGGTGTATTAGTCAGTGATAGTTCACAGCACATACTGAACGACGTTGGAGGAAGAGTAGTGTTTTACTGACAGCAGTCACAGAAAATAATGAGAAGCATGAGAACATTTTGTACATTTTAGAGCAGCAAAGAATGCAAATCATATTGTATATATTAATATTCAGACTTGTCAGCACCAGGTACTTTGATTTCTTAGACGACTTCTTTGGTCTGAATTCTACTTACATACTGGATAAGTTGCACTGTTGGGGGAACAGAAACGCCCTGGCACTGCCTATTCTCCACAGACTGCTGAACATACATTCGTTCTCACTTTGCTTTAGCATGAAAGTTATTTCCTTGTTGTTTGCTCAAAAGCAGAGGTGCCTGAAGCTTTAAAGATCTATCAAGACTTCCTCCGTTGTTTACTATCAGGTCATTGATTCTTTTTCGCACAGCATCAACTCAAACATGTAGTACATATCAGAACCCTCACAAACACAACAGAAGTTCTCTCTTCTGGGACAACAGATATCACTGCAGATGAGGACACCATTTTATTTGCTTAATGTAAAATGTGACAAGTACAATTGCAAACCGAAATATTGCAAACACAGACTCTGCAAGGCGCACAATAACTTACACAGGAAAAAAAAAAAAAACTGTTGGACAAGAAACTTTTCTAGCATTACTGTGAAAATATTTTCATGTATGTACAACAGTTTCATTGAAAGATAGACTGACTTGATACACTTTCAGCAATAAATGTTTACTTACCATTATTTTCCACAGCCACATCTGGAGAGTCTCAGTATGACAAACTGGTGCTAACCAATTCACCAGTCAAAGGACCAAAGTGTAAACTATGGAAACAATATTTACACATCGAGCAAATATTCACTTTGGTAATGCTTTTCAAAGGCATCAAACTATTCATGACGCTTCGCTTTTTATATATTGCTTGAAAACCAAAGGCACAATGTGATTCACACACACGGATGGGAACACAAGGCCTCTACAGGTCTGCTGCTTAACAAGACACTGCACGGCAAAATCAACAATCACACATAAAAAAACACAAAATAAGATGTGAGTGTTTCTGACAGTTAATGTCTGCTTCTCTCAGAGGATAAAGACTCACATATCTCTTAACTAATGATTTGTTTTGGGTTTTTTTAACCCAGCTGTTTTGAGGTTAATCACCCAGAAACTGTGTGGTTCTAACTCCAAATATGTCAGAGATAATACATAAATGTCAAGCACTCAAAATGTTGTAGAGACACTTTCTCCAGCTCGCTCCTTAACTTTCCCTGTGTTCTGTCAGGAATACATTCATCAGACGTGATCACCGTGCCACCCCTGCAGGAGCAAGGTAAAAAGTGCAAAATAACACGTCTCTCGATAACACTCTTCAATCTTTCATTTTAACTCCCTTTAAAATCTCATCACTGAAATCTTGTAAACACTTGGCCAAGCCTCATTTTCACTCACAGACCGTCCTGACCAGCCTGAGGTAGACTGTTAGATAACTAGGATCTCAGAAGCCAATTAAAAGTTACATGTATCATATCTAATCTGTATCATTATCTTATGTATCTTGACTTGAAGCTATGAGTGTGAAATCAGGAAAGTGTTTTGTGTGTGCGGCTGTCCGGAGCCAGAAGCAGATGGACAGCAGGATCACAATGCATTGCTAAAATGGGATGAATACGATAGAAAACACTGACTTTTGCTAGTTGCACAATAACTTACTCAGAAGACAAACATTTGAAGCAGTACAATGTAATGCAGACACTCCCATCCTTTTTATCTGGTTTACTAAATGTATCCTCTCAAATCTGAGACTTTGAGTATTACTTTTTGCAGTTTGAGATAGGACTTACTGAGAGTAATAACTAAGGACATAATTACAGTCTTGTAAGGACAGTTGTTTTGTGCAAAAGAAATGTCCTTGTTTGTGGACAATTATGAACAATGCTGTTATACTAAAATATATCAGATTCCATAACGTATAAAGCTTGAGACTTTAGTTGGAGACATAATGTATTAACATTAACACTCTTTCATGAAGTTGTAGTTTTACAAGAATATTGTATGTGCTAGTGTTCTTCCCGTCCTTTTCTCACTGAAATTACTGAAATGGTGCAGGCAGTGTCCTTCAATAGTGGCTAGTTGATCAACATTTTAAAACTAAAGATGTCATCTACAACATATAATGGATGGGGGACATAAGAGGTTAATGTGCTTTTTTCAGATATGGTACACTACGTTTCCAGAATACATTCAAAGTTCTGAGTAACAAAAATGTTTTAAGGACACACCAAAACCGTTTCATAGATTTCATGGCTTTCACTTCTGGCTTGCAAGTCTCCACCTATAAGGTTCTCGATGATTTCTAAACTTCCAAAAACGCTAAAACAATGTGGATCTATGACTTGAGTACTTGTGAGCAACTATCTACATCTGCACATTCATGCCTCAGTGCCTTTGCAAGAGAATGTGAAGTCCCAGAAAGAAGATGATATACAGTAACTATAACTGATCAATCCACGCCATTGGGACACTTGATGAAACACTTTTCAATTACTTTTGTCAGAAACCCTAGAATCTAAAAGTATATATCTGGCTTAATGTACAACAATACTTCATCTCCATTTTGAAACAGTCAGCTGAAAACACAGAGGATACGTCACAAACACTGAGTGACAAAGCTACTTAGCGTAACTTGGTAGACTTTAAAAACTAATATCCATTGTGGGGTGGAAATGATTTGGGCTGCAAGTCAACTCACACACCCGTGGTATCACCAAAAAGCTTTTATATGAAGCTATGCAAAGAAACAGTTGAGTAAAAGTTGTTAGATGTGCACAAGTCCAGCATGATAACAGAAGAAGAGGAGCTGTCCTGGTCGAACGGTGGCGCCAACTTAGCTGCCCTGTGTCATGTTCTGCATGCTTTTGGCGATGTCGTAGACGTAGGTGATGTCTGGCCTCTTCTCCGGGTCGGGGTTGATGCACATGTCTACCAATTTTCGCAGCTGGTGGACATGGAAAGAAGGTGGGTGATTGGAGAGGGTTGGAAAATAAAATCTTCACAGGAAAAAAAAAAAAAAAATCAAGTATTATATGCAGTAGTTTCCAAGGCCTCAAAGCAGTCACTGTTTCTCACTTCCCTAGGTTGACCTTTTCAGCTGAGTAGCATCAGAGGTGAACACCTTTCTAGGTGATCTTTCACTATTCTTTGCCAAAATTTCAGAAACAAGTGATGGAGACAGGAGGCTTCGTTAGCGCACCAGTCACTCACCGGTTAGCCGAAATCACT
Organism: Synchiropus splendidus; assembly: GCF_027744825.2. Lineage (NCBI taxonomy): Eukaryota > Metazoa > Chordata > Actinopteri > Syngnathiformes > Callionymidae > Synchiropus > Synchiropus splendidus. The sequence goes on from NC_071334.1 coordinate 36,341,163, forward strand.
TTTACCAGAACTGACTCCGACAGACTTGTGTCCTCGCGCGCACACACACACACACAGGCGCTGCTCCCACTCTGCTCCACAGCACTTACACATGAAGCCAAGCAAAGCGGCTGATTGGAGCAGATAGACAGGCTCGCAAGCAGAACAGCCACAGCCATCATTAAAAAAAGAAAAGAATATAGGATATGAGAGGAGAGGAGAAGCAAGAGGGGTAGGGGTTCCACACAGGGTCGCTATGGTAACCGACTGCCAAGTTTCTGGCCGCTGTTGCGTGGCATCAGCTCAGAGTTCTCGTCAGTCGTCGCATGTGGTAGAAAGATGTAAATTCTGACAGTCTTGAGAATTAGTCCCACTGAATGGAAATATGGGGAGAGGTGGAGCGCTAAAAAGATGCACATATGTAAAATATTCATGTGCTTTTTTGCATGGTGGGCTGGGAGGGGTGGGGGGGAGTGTCAGGTGCAAGGAGGAGGGGGCTATTAAAGGCAGACGTGGGGGGGGGGGGGGGCGGCAATGGTGAAATGACACAACAAAGATGAGCTGCTGACAGTTTGCTGCCGATCCTTCAGGAGCATTGTTTACATCCAGACAGGCGCTGTAGGCACCCCCCTCATATCCATCTCTCCATCAGCCTGTCTCTCACTCTATCACTTGCTTGCATTCACTTTGTCTCCCTTTTTCTTGCTGGATGGGGGTGAAATGTGGGGCAGCGCCAACGCGCCGAATAGGGGGCATGCGGAGGGAGCTACTGTTACAAAAATGCAGTCGCACAAATACCAAAACACAACAATGGAATATCACACAATTAGTGTTTTTTTTATTTTATGAAACAAATACAGCAGAAGGGAAAAACAAACGTCATCCACTTCACCAGCCCTAGACGAGACACATTTTCTGGCAGTCACTCTTACACTATAAAAACTTATTACATACAAGAAGAAGGACTTTGGTGAAGGTTTATCTAAGTGTTAGAACAATTAAGAACCTGAGGAATAGAGTTAAACTGAGGTACTATTAGTGGCATTATGAAAAACCTTCATATGCTTGGTGGAACTACTGCGGATACACGAGAATATAAATGTGATGGCATTTTTCAAAGGACACCTTAAGTATTGATAAGGTTGTAGATTGAAAAGAAAAAGGCAGCATGTTTTTCATAGACTGGCCTATGGGAAACTTTTAAAGGGGCCCGAAGCTGCAATTGGCTTCGAAAGCGTAACAAGGGCAACAAAAATGGCCATGATGTCGCCTTAAAAAACTACACCCATCCAGCCTTAGTAGAAGATCTATAGGAAAGGCAAATGCAAGATTTTTGCAGGTGTATTTCACCTGCAAAAAGTGCATCCAATTTGTTTAATCACTTCTTAAAAGAAATGTTTTGAGGAATCCAGATGATGCAATGAAAATCTCCTGGCAGTGGTTTGTGATTCCAAAACACGCCACTTACTTTCTAAGGACCTGTCATTGAGGACCAGATCACATGATGTGTGTCTTCTGTGAGTGAAAGCATTGTGTCAAGTGTATATATGATTATCACAAAATAACAATCAAACTGAAACTATTTTTGTAGATTTTGCCACTTCTGCATTCTCATATTTGATCCAGTTGACTGTTCAACAACCGGCTAGAAGCTGATGCGAGTGTATAGGATATGGATGTGACAGTGACTCCCAAAAGATATTTAGAAAAAGCCTCTGCTGTGATATGTCTCTGCTGTGGTGATAGTCTGGCTGCTGTTTCAGCAACCAAAAAAGGTTTAGTCAAGGATCAATAACTTTATTTCTAAAAAAAGTGTCTCTGTTAAACAGACACCAGGTAGATTACAGGGGGATTTGGTCATTGAAAACACCAAAACGGATGTCAGTGAAAGCAGACAAGGGTGCATGCAAATACAAGCCTGCACACTCACATGCGCACACAAACACACATCATAGCCAATCAGCAATAAGGTGATCACTAACCACAGAATGACTACATTAGGTTCAAGCCAACCAATAAGACGATTCAAAAATTCCAGTGGAGGACTGAACCGAAAAGAAACACGACACTCAGCCCATTTGCTTTCCCTCCCACTCCTTAGCATGGCCAGATGCTTTGGATATGTGCATTTAATTTTCAAATGGGTAAAATCATAGCTGCGCTTTTGATCACAGAGTAATACCATACGGACCCAAAGTCAGTGGGGTAGATTTTCCTTACATGAAAAAAATCAAAAGTTGCATTCAACACAAGTAATCAGTGCTCTGGCACAGACAGGAGACAATAGTCATCGCAGTTTAGATTTGACGTTCAATAATTTGACCTGAAGGTGTTCAGACAGTCATGAGTTTTAAACAGACTTACCTCCTCTGAGTAGTGGTCAGAGGGAAGAGGGGGGTAGTCACACTGCTCAATCTTCTTACAAAGAGAGTAGAGGTTCATCTTATCACCATAGAAGGGACTCTGAAGGGCTGCCATCTAAACACAAAAGTGACAATTTTATTCGATTGTTTAAGGATCAAATAGCTGAATGTGATAAAGGAGGATATGAAGAACAAAGCACATGGATGGTAGAGATGGAGAAGAAGGTTGGTCTAGACTAAATAGTCTATGAAAAGTGATCTTCCTTTTGCTTTGTTGGTGTATATATTCAGCAGGCACATCATAGCGGCTTCTATTCAGTAAAAGGCCAGTTATCGTTCAAAATATTAGCAGTATTAGTTACAGTTCAGAGCATAAGAAAGACCAAGACCAACACAATTATTGGCATCAAAGTGGTAAATGCTACTGTCACTGAGAAGAATTATGATCTATCTATACACATACAAAAAATACAAAACTGTAACTTTGGAAAATTAATGGGAATTCACTTACAAGTGCTTACACTGCAGCCAAATTTGAGTTAGACGCACTGACGGCCATATCAACAAGTTGGTTCATCGTGTGTCAACTGTCAGAGTCTGTCTCTAAAGTCATAAACAAATGGTGGCCAACGTGGCAAAGCCTTTACTGAAAGACCAGAAGATGGTGTCAAACGACATGAAAGGTCCAGTGACGGACAGATCTTGTAAATTGGTGTCATCTAAATTGAAAACAGTGACAGGAGGTTCAGTTGCAGCAGAGGTGAAGATAAAACTGACCAATGTGGTCAGAACACCAGGATGTGTTTGAATGGTTGGGTACAAGAAATAGGAGTTTATATAATAGTGATGTAAATGTATCCTCAAAAGTTGTGGAGACAACAGAGATGTTCAGAGTCCATTGAATTCTCATCTAGATACAAAATCCTTCATTTTTGTCCATAGTGTAGAAATGTATTTATGTGGTTTGTTTCTATGGAGTTCCAAAATCAGAAATTAAGCAACAGCAGAGAAAAACAGGAAAGTACTAGACTCCGAAAAAAATCCAAGCAGACACCAGGAGGCAAAGGGTTAAACAAGACCCCGATGTATTTTCATGCATCTTCTGCTTTTGACAGATGAAAAATGTCAACTGTCCTGTTTGTATTTGGGAGTTTTTGCACTATTCATCTGCTTCATTAGTGCCTGCTGCTCCTAGCCCCTGACAGCTGCCGGCCCCCTGCTCTGGCTACACACTGCTAGACACACGCACAGGCATATAAACACACACACACGCACACACACACGCACACGCACGCACGCACGCATGCAACATACACTCCTAAACACATTCTCATTTTTTTTTCAGACTGTGTCGTCGCAAAGGGTTAGATGATTGACTCCCTCTCTGACCTCTGAGGCCAACTGTGTGTGTGTGTGTGTGTGCACGCACGTGCGTGCGTGTCCGCATGTGTGGGGTTCATTGATATTCGAGAGACATTCAATGAACACGCATGCCTGCTGTCTGTCTAAGGGGTGTGAGCTGCTGGTGGCAGAACACGCACAAGCACAGCCACACATGTGGACAGGCTCCTTTGTTCCCCTGCTCTTCCTCAGCTGGGCAGGTCTTGCACTCCAGTCCAGGCATGTGCAGCCAGAATCTCTGTCCCTGTTAAAGGTCTAAATGGGACCTTGCAGTTTAATTATCAGTGTTTCCAGGCTTCAGATTCACTCCCTGTATGCCAATTAAAAGAAGCCCTGAGATGTTTCTATCTTCTCCCCGAGAGCCGGACCAGCCAAGGACTAAAGGGATCCAACTAATTAATGCAAAAAAGATCAAAATATCAAATGTGATCTTGGCATTGTGTGGCAACCATAGTTGGGACATAAAATTCACAATATTGACATATTCACGATCTCAGAAGGTAGCAGCTTTTCTACCAAAAAATAAAATAAAATAGAAATTAGTACAACAGAATGCTATCGCTATAATGTTAAGCATCTGTCTACCAATGTCAAGGAACTCATTGTGTGCTTGGAAGGAACAGATTGATCAGACTTAGAGTCCTAATTTCTCTCTTTTTTTCTGAAGATAATACTCAATTTATTTCAGATGCAGCAAAATTATGCAGCATATTACACAAAGAAACTGCATTGTTTCTCATATACCAATACCACTAATAAATAATACTCATTTGTTCTTTTCTTCCTTTTTTTATAATCTTATTGTTGCAGTTTTCACATGATTGCTCTATGGAAAATCTGCAATCCCCCAAAAACTATCTCACAAGAATGCACAAAAAGCTTCCATGCGGTCAGTGGCAGTTCGAATAAATCCATGGCAGTCAGTGTATTTACTTCCTGCGTTCAACTACACCAGGAGTTGAAGTTAAACAAATCACACTAAAACAACAACGCTAATATAGTTCTGTTTAGAAGGAACCCACTGTCTCAGGCTCAATGACAGTAATTCTTACTTAATTCATCAGTATGACCAGTAGTGCAACTAGTCGGGTAAATCTACAGGCAAGTGCCTAATACTAGGATGCTGAGGTGTACAATAAGCAATACATAATGATAGGGTTGTCGAGTGGGAGGTTTCTTGGGATTATTTCGATCACAGTAGGATTTACTTGTCACCAAGATACAATTGGACACAAGCTTACCAGATACCAAACAGTTACAAAAAACAAACAAACTTTCAGCTTGGCCTGTCATATCACATTGGTGAATATTTTGTGAGATTGAAGCACAGTCAAAATACAAGCAAGCAATAAAAATACACATAATGTAGAAAAACGGAGACTGGTTGTATTTGAAGAAACCACGGTAACAAAAACATATACAGACTAGCCCTGGGGCAGATCATCACATGCAAACGCCAGCTGCTGGGAACTGAGCATTTTGGCCTCATAAAACCAACATCAATACAAGAGGAGAGGGAGTGGAATGAGACATGGGCACAGTGAGAGGTATGGATGGCAAGGCTCCACACAGGATGGCGGCACATGCCCGTAAAGCTTTTCAAGATATTTCTTGAAACAAAACACAGAGGCCACAACACATTCAGTTGGAGCACAAAAACATGTTGTGCATGTGTGTGTGTATTTATACTTCTACCTTTGTGAGAACCTGTATGAGTTTTTAATCAACCGAGTGAGGACATTTTTGCAAAGTGAGGACATTTTGGTCGGTCCTCACTTTGTCAAGCCTCATTTTGAGGATTAAAACTACAAAATAGCTGGGTTATTATAAATGGGTTTTAGTTTGGTTAAGCATAAACGTTAAGTTTAGCCATTTGTTTTAGATGGTAAGGTTTAGGGGCAGAGGCTGGGGAAAGCAATATATCAATGTATGTCAATAACGGTCCTCACTAAGACCGGAAGACAAACGTACGTGTGCGTGTGTGTGTGCGCATTAGTAACCAGACTCACTAAGTGGTTACTAATCCAAATATCAGGTGGTTTTGACTGAACACAAAGAAGGAAACTGCTAACTCATTAACTGGTGTGTGACCCTGTCGCCTGGGAAACAACACTGACAAATTTTGATACTATAGGTGAAGGAGGTTTGAATGAGGGGGACGGGTAGGGTCATGTGATGTAATCAATTTGGACACGGGGAAAAAGGGATCAAACAGAATGGGAGATGAAGATAGACGCAGATACAATGACCAAGTATTGACAGAGACACCCATCCAACCCTTCCCAACCCGCGGGGGAAGGAATGAAAAAGGGAGGCTATCCCGAAAGGAGCCATTACACAGACACACACAGATACCTATTCGCGTATAGAGTGAAATCAATGCAGACCAAGGGGATCAGCAGGGATTTCTATATGAACTCCTTATGCCCCAAGGTTACGTGAAAAATACGCAGAGAGGGAAATGTGCAAACTAGGAAAAGAAACCAGGGCTGAGAAAAGATGACTTGGACAGTCAGCTTCCAATTTTGTAGCTGCAGTGTGAAGGACTCTGAGTAAGCAGAGCGCTATTAAATGTGAATATGCACGGAGAGCCTTGCATGACCTACCTGATGGCTGCAGCTCTCCACTGTATAAACTTAATGTTTACATTAACCAATCAAGACACTCCTTTTTTAACACTGTGGACTGTTCTCTTCATGATTGTCAACTTGTCTGTGACTATTCTCCCCACTTGTTTTGTTGTCTCTGGCCCAGGTAGTGGGGATGGAAAACCATGGAATACAAAGAAGGTATAAGGATGTGCTGCATTGTTTGAAATCACTCACAAGACATTAGAAAAGCAATGACATCAAACGGGTCACCATTGTGGGATTTACTACATAATGTAGATGAAGAGTTCAACATTTGAGACATAACAGAAAATTAGTCAGAAAAGCTGGCCGTGCATGATAGGCCCCCTTTAAGTACAGGAGACAGTGGAATAGGAATAAGACATTTACAGGCACAGACTTACTCCTCATTAGGGCACGGATGCACATCCCTGCCGCTGAACACTGAAAATGTATACTAGCTCAGCAGCTTCAGTACAAGCTGAAGAGAAAGGGGAAGGTGTGGTCTCACCTGCTGAAGGGCGGAAGAAAATGAAAAGTTGCACAACAGCCACAACTGTGAAGGGAAGTTAGTCTAGAATAGAAATTTTCAGTTTCAGAACAACCCTGACCAGCAAACCAAGATCAAATGCCTTCCTTGCATGCTCACCACCTCCATGTCTGCATAGTAGAGAAGGTAAAGCCACTGGGGCGATTAAAAAGAAAGGGGGCACAATGGAAGGAAAAGATGGGTGTATCCCTGGCTGACAGCATGTCTCACATAATATTACGAATTGAGTTCAAAGGTGGACAAGTTGAAATGTCTTATTGACTGCCATTATCCATGTGTATCGCTGTATTTCTCCAGTTACCCCTTCTCTGGGTTCCTCTCCGCTCCAGTGGTCGACAGCCAAGTCTTGCAGTTTGGGGATTTCTGACTAATCAAACTAGTCAGTGTCACAGGGTGGTCAGAATATAAAACACATGGGCATGTCATTTCTCTTTTGTCTGCAGCTTTTGAACATTCAAAAGGTCCCACAGCAACTTTTCTTTTTTCCAAGTTTTAGCTCATCCAGAAAAAAAACAGGGAAGTAGATGAATTAGTTGTAGAGGTGATATCAGGGAGTGGTATCTCAGCAAGAATGCTGAAACCCTGAGAATCGGTAACCCTGAGACTCTGTTCTCAATCAATAATGATAATGATTACATGTCATTATTAATGTCACTACTGAATAATTGAAAATATGGTTACAGTTTCACAGGCTTCACACATTTGGGGAGCAAGCATGGATCAGTTATGCAGATCGCGAGGACATTAGACATCAGACAAAGGATGCTTCATTGATCCTTGTTGGATCATATAATCACAGTCTATGCTCCTTTTATCTCCCTAAAGTGTGGAAGTCGTCAGTTCACAGCAGAGAGTTGTCATATCTCACCAATGCCGTTGTGCTTCTTTATAGCACCAGGTATAAAGACATAAAACGTTCATGGCTGAACATTGAATTGATATTACATAACGTTTGTGCAATTATCACTAGCTTGTGACAATGTTATCATGGAAAATAATACTAAGGATGAAAAGAACAGACCATTATGCATTGAAATATTCAAAAAGATTTGATGACAACATCTTTGATGTCTTTAGTACTCCCAAAGGAATACAAGAATAAAGTAGACAAAAGACTGTGCAATGACATTCGAAAGGGCCTTTGCAATGGTAGGAATAGGTGCAGCATGGGCTTAAAACAACAAAATAATGAAATGCTGCCCTCCTTTTTTTGGACAATGAGGAGAAGAACAGCAGTAAATAACAGTATCATATTTTGCCAACCAAAACATACTGAGCATCCAACAGCCTGCTGCCTTCATGTGGACATTTTTTTCTGGTTTTGCACTTAAAGGGACTTAAAATTAAACATACTGGCAGAATTTCATGGTCATCTTTTGGAAGACAAGCTATAAGTTGGCTGCCTATTCATTTGACAGTCCAAAATATTGGAAGACCCCACTGTAATTCAAATCAAGTATTTTGTTACTTTATGGAACAGTCTTGTTTCTTTTTTTTTTTTGTTTACATGTTTTTACCAATGCAGTTTACTTTTTATACAGGCAAACATCCTCAGGACCATCTAATAATTTCATTTATTGGTGAGGCAAAAACATGGCTCATTGCCCATGTTACAAAACGGTACAGTATGGTGATTTGGATCCCTCCCAATCATTTGTACCTTATCCCATTTCATAGATTTCATCTAAATCTGTCCAGAACTTTTCAAATTATTTTTAACACAGAGAAAGCAATGACTCCGAAAACATAACCTTGTTTGACCTTGAAAAAAACTGAAAAATTTGTTGCTTATACTGTACATGCACTGCAGTAGAGTAACAGAGCTGAAAGAGAGTGACATAAACATGTGACTAAATAGCTGCAGTAATTCAATCATAAGCCAATTTAACAAATAAGGAGATGACTTTGTATAAACAGGCAGAAATTACCATAAAGGGTGTAATGACCAGAGCACCAACAACTTTCCCCAGCATCTTACCCTAAACCGAACCATCCAAAACACATGGCTTCATCTTAAAAAGGACTCTGAACCAAACCTAAACCTAATTATAATGAGGGACACCAGCAAAAGGTCCCCACAAGGACAGTGTTTTGTCAGGAATTGGTTCCCACGAGGCAGTACACACACACACACACACACACACACACACACACACACACACACACACACACACACACACACACACACACACACACACACACACACACACACACACACACACACACACACACAGTACCTCGTACAGCAGGCATCCTAGTGACCAGATGTCAGATTTGAAGTTGTATCCGTTTTCATGTATCCGCTCCGGTGACATGTAGTAAGGGGTTCCCACTAGATCGCAGACAGAGGAAAGAAAAGAATGAGACATAAAAAACAGACACCACAGAGAGATCAGGACACAGAGAGAGTGAACATTAGCATTTTGCCTTGGAAAGATACACTTTCTTCAGCTGCTGACACAGCTCACAGTGTGGTGGGAAAAAAAATGCAAGGACCTGAGGTGTCTCTCCAGCCTGTGACAAGTTCAGAGGTTGGGAGGAAAGTTCTAGAAATATCTTTTTTTTTTCATCTAAATTCACTTCAGATGATATCTAATGTAGTTAACGTGCACCAGAGTGTTCCCATGTGATTCGTTCAAATATGGAGGGAATAAAAAAAGATGCATGCACATTTCAAAGCAGACATACATGCAGAGTCAAAACATACATAAATCACTTTTGATTACATTGACTTGGTAATGATCTAGAACAGTAGGCAGTGAAAACGCTCAACAAGCCACAGTAAAACCTGGTTCTGGTTTAGAAACGCAAGAATCCCAAAAGAGCCCTGCTGACTGGAAGCTCCAAAGAATCCAACCTTCACTGCTCAGAATCAGAGCAGTATTTAACGTCACGTCCAGAACGCATGGCTGGCAGTATTCTATGTTGTTATGTTGAGCAGTTTCTCCCCATTTAGCTGCAAATTTTGAAATAAAAGTCATTTGGGTACGTCTAAGTGCAGTCTCTCGTTAATCAAAAATGGTTAGAGGGTTGATATTTTACCAGCATGCTTTGGCTATACTGAGTGGTGTTCACTCTCAAGTATGGAAGGTTCGTGGGAAGCATGACATTTACACACGAGTTGTTTATGGAGCCAGCACATCAGAGAGTAGTATTACCTACCAGAGAATACCTGCAACGCCTTTGTTAAAATAATGACTGATGGTTTTGCTTCAGGATTGTATGTTGCGTTTCCCAACACAAAAGATTGTTTTGTATATGCAATACACAAAGCAATGGAGTCACAAGCAGATTATTTGGAACCCATGTCACCTTTTTTTGACACATAAATAAATGGCCGTACTAACGGTGCTGTTGTTTTTTGACAGGTACAATTACTTTACGGTATCAACAGAAGGGGGAGAGAGGACCAGCATTCAAATAGAGGGCTTAGGTCACAGAGTTCACCTTACATACACACTGCAGCATCATACAGCTCCTACTACATTCTACTGGAAGTATAAGCAAACAATGTGCATGTGAAGGACTAATTATGTTCAAGAGCAAACCATTCGTCCACCTCTGCAGTAACTACTGATGGCCTTATATAACCACTTAATTGTTAACCTGCTGTTACTTCCAAAAATACCCCAAATGAATAGGCGTCCAATTAGCCATTATCCCTCCCCGGTGTCGTCCGGCTTGACAGTCTGACGTGTGAACACAAGCAAGCAAGTTTTGGCTGCAGACTTGATCCCACTTCTCTCAAGAAGCTCTCCGCAGGGGGTGAGCTTCTCACCTCAGGGGACTTGGCGCTAGATGCCAGAAACTATGTGTAAAGCGCAACTCCACACATGATAAATGCAGGGCAGTAAAGGGTGTGATCTCTGTTTGGGAGGACAAGGTTGTTCAAAAACAACTTTGCAAACTCCCAGAACACTGAGGTGTGCACCCGCATCAGTGGTAGACTGGTGCTGGGGAGGAGTGCAGCACAGCGGTCCAGGACTGGCTATGCGTGCGGGTGTTTGCTTTGGCCTTTATTAGACTGACATCTGATTTTATTGACAGATTTACTGAAATTAATAATGTTGTGATCTAACTGTTGCTGTGCTGTTGAAACTGCTGTGATCTCAAAGCTGTCCGAATGAGGAGAACAGCGAGGAGGAAGAGAGCCACACACGAAAATGAAATTGCAGCACGGTGGCCAAAACCATACAGTGATTTAAGGACAGGTTCCATTCAAAACAGGCCTAACCATGGGCCACCAAAGAGAGTGAGTGCACATGGTCAGTGCCATATCCAAAGGTTGTATTTGGAAAACAGACGAATGAGTGCTGCCAGTATTGCTGCAGAGAATGAAGGGGAGGGGCATCAGCCTGCCAGTGCTCAGACCATACGCTGCACACTACATCAAATTGGTCTGCATGGCTGTTGTCCCTTCTTCTACAGATGATGTACAAGAAAGCGCTCAAACAGATAAACGCTAAAGACAAGTCAAATACGGACATGGAATACTAGAACCATGTCCTGTAGTATGATGAGACCAAAATAAACTTATTTGGTTCCGATGGTGTCAAGTGTGTGGCGGCACCCGGACGAGGAAGACAAAGATGACTGTCTGTCTACAGTCAAGCATGGTGGTTGATCTGGGGCTGCATGAGTGCTGGCGGCACTGTTGAGCTCCTCGAGGGAACCCTGAATGCCAACGTGTTCTGTGACTTACTGAAGAAGAGCATGATACCCTCCCTTCGGATATTTGGGGTGCAGGGTGCATCATTACAATGACCCCAAACAAAACAACACATTCTTACACTTTGGCCCAATTTAAACATTTTCATTTAGGGTGTAATCACTTGTGTTGTTCAAACTGTACAGACTATTCTACATTTTATCAAAGTGGCATTTCAATCGTGTCTATCATGCCAAAAATCCAAGTTATATACAAACAATAACAGGAGGAAAGATGCGCATTTTCCAGGTGGTAATGCATTACCATTTTAAGTTTGCATCTGCTACGAACAACAACATTAACTATAGGGCGTCTACGGACGCACAGAAATGGCTGATTACTCAACACTTATTTTTATATCAAATCACAGCCTCAAAGGTGACCAACAGGAGACATGTCGCACACTGACACTGAGGGTGTGCGCTCATGTATCTCATGGTAGACAGGAAGCACATAGTATAGGTAGCATATTTGTGATTTTCACAGTAAGAGAATCTGTTTTTTGTAAGGAGCGGCCGGTCTTCCTCACACACCTAAAGATTTTTGGTTATAAATATTGAACAAGTTTAACCTCTTGTCGACTGTTTTGAAAGCCAATTAACGGAACGGCAGACATAAGGGTTCTCCTACAGAAAAATATAAAACAAGTGCAATAATCAAGCGTTGACCATCCTTGAAGGGGGGAGGAGAAAAATCAGGTCAAAAACAGAATGTGTGTTGGGGTTTACAGCAGTGACGACAGGGGTGAGTCCGTTTAGTTTAAAAGATCACCATCAATTCACTTCTCATGGGGGATGATGAAGGTGTGAAGGGACTTTTAAGCAATACAGTGAAAATGCTGCAAGAAAACACCCATGTTTTTACTCTTGAAAAAGGATCACCGACATACTGAACAAAAAATTTCCCAAAGAAACATAACTCGCAGTGATTGTTTTTTTTTGTTTGGTCTTGACAATTTTCATTTTATTAAGACAAAAATACATGATCATTTGGAATAATTTTTACATTGAAAAGAAAAAAAAAGTTAATTAGATGAGCAAGACCTTCAATATGAGGGTGTTTGTTTTATGAGTAAAGTAATTGACAATAAAATAAACAACACAAACATGCAGGCTATGTGTAATATAAATTTCAATACCACACAGTGACTTACAGTCAAGTGGGTAACATGGCTGTCATGTCACACTTTAAATTGAATCATTTTTTAATTTAATTTTTTATTTTATTTTAAGTAAGCCCAATTGATTCAACTTCTTTTTAACAACTCTGGGCTCATCGAACTAAGGATCTAAATAAAAAAATGAAATAGATACAAATAAAAGGACCCTATAGGGAAACGTGAAAACCCCACTAAAATGCCCAGCTGTGGTTTAAATCAATAAAACTAAATCAGCCTCCTCCAACTGTTATCAACAAAGTAACAGAAATAGAAGTGTGCGCAATTAATCTTGGTGCTGTGGGTTATTTAACTGGGTTGAAACAACAGGCTTTCATTGTGATTTAGATAATGAACTGAAGCCTCACATTCCAAAAATAATAAGCTTCTATGCAGTGCAGAGGAAAGAAAAAGAGCACAGGGTGAAGATAAACAGCGAAACAGAGATTGCATTTTTAATTGGTCATCAGGTTGATGTTGTGCATTTACCAATTCTACACGCTGGTGTGTGCGCACTTGCATGCAGGCATGTGCATGTGGTCTCATGGTGCAGCAGGAACAAGCTCCCCCAACGTTCATTATTAGTTGATTAAAAAGAATCAGCGTCTCTTATGCAAATAGTTGCTGGGAAAAGGCAGCATTGATGGCTCAGGCTCTGTACGCATGCTAAATCAGAGTCACATTACTTATTCATGCAAATAAATTGAGAAGTCATGTTGGGATTGATTTCTATTATAGCAAATAGTCATGACGACACCATTTCTAAGAAAGCAGTGTTAACATGATCATATAGGAGGTGAGATGCCAGCCTGTATGAATCAGTCCCTGATGAAAGGCTGATGTGCCACAAGCTGCTGTGGATTTTACGTAAAGGCTGAGGAGTTTCTGCGAGCTCTCGTGCATGGTTTGTGCTGGCGCGTAATAAATAACATGACGAAAGCAAATACGACTTTATTTCTCAAGTTTTAAACCAATAAAAGTCAGTCCAACAATGTGTCCCCATACAATTTTTCACTTTGCGTGAGAAAAACCAGCCTACGCTGGTGCGTATTGAACACCTCCACACACACGAGCAGGAGATCACAAATATGATCACCTCTTGTTGTACACGGTTAGGGTTAGTGCACTATCATTCCATACAAGTTACAAGAATGAAATAAGTTGACTTATCAAGCAACATTTCAAACTACATAAGTCTACCCTTCTACATCTCGTATAAATCATTAATTGTACATCAGCGTGGTCGTATATTTACAGTCATAAGACTCCATTGTATTCCATAAATACCCATGACTCCTGTTACATGTCCTGCTGAGCTCTGAGCTCCATGTTGGCTTGCTGCCTGTCGTTTAGCGTTTCACGACTCACTATAGCGCTGCTTTTAAAGGTAGCCAGGTATTTATACATCCACATACCAGTATTGTTATAATTATTTCCAACATCAGCTTCTCTGAAGAACTTGAATTCCCCCTCCAGTCTTCTTCTTTAATATTATTAGTTTTGTACCACTTCATTTTGCAGCATCCTATTAGTAAAAGTTGAGCGCTATGTATTGGGCAACAGCGTTAGCAAAGGTCCAAGACGGTGTGTGGTTGCAGGTGCAAATGACAGGGATTGCTCAGCTTGGATCAAGTCATTTGGAAGCCTTAGCAAGGGATAGTGAGGCAAGTGAAGCTAAAGTACAGTCCTCATTTGTCCCAACTCAAATCTAGTGGACAATGATTTACTTCGTGTACTTTTGATTGTCATTTTCATACTTTAATCTTGCAAGGCAATCGTTGTATGTCTTTGCAGTTTGCGCTGTGTACACCCTGCTTGTGTCTGTTTTATTTAAGCACTTGTCTGATGAAGTTTCTGTGGATGCATATACATGCAGTATACAACTATGATTCGGACTACATTGCTTGCCAAATATATCAGAGTACATCATTCTTTCTTTGCATTTGTGTCATTCTACAAGCAATATTTGTTAACCGCACATTCAATTTACACTGTTAGCATGTGTGTTGCGTACTTTTCCAGTGACTGCGTATACATTATGTGTTCTGAATAAAATATAAGCTTAACTTCAATAGCTAAGAGCAACCACAGTGGAAATACAGAAACTCCACTGATCAACCTTAATTAAGGACAAGCAGAACGAAATAAACAGTGGGCCAATTGAAATATTTGTTTTTAATGTTACTAAATGAAAAATAGAATCAATTACATTGAAGCAATATCAACTCTGCTTGTTTCAGTCCGTATAGATGAGCACGTATGTCTATATAGGAGACAAAGAGTGGGTCTGCCGCGTGTACACGTGCGAGTGTGTGTGAGAAGGCTGTGGGGTGCATCGCGGCTGAGTTGAAAGCCTACTGGCTGACAGGCTGTATGCCTGGACTTCCATCTCAGCTCCAGCACCCTGTTCTACTGCACTGGGCGGCTGGGCTCATTACAGATCTGCGTTGGCACACACACACACACACAGCTCTTCCTCACATTCTTTCATTCCATCCCTTCCCCTGCCTCACTCCTGCTCTCCCTCTTCCTCTGTTTTTATGTCACATTGTCAACTGCGTCGCTGCTGCCACTCTGCACATTCCATCTTTCTCCTTTACTCCATTTTATTTAATTCTGTGTCTCAGATTGTCTTCTTCCACACTGGTCACATTCTACCCCTTTCCGCTGTCACTTGCTTCTCTCCTTCTTGTGCCATTTCACCCCCAAACTCACAGCCTTTCTCACCTATCTCACTGTTCTCTCACACCCACTGCATCTCCAAACCCGTGACCCGTCATCTATGTCTGGTTTAAAGACGACCCTCCTGTTGCAGGGAGGAGAGAAATGAGTCTGAATCGAAGAATATTGGCAAGCACGAGTTCCTCTGGTGAAAAAGAACATGGTGTGCCACCACAAAATAGTGGGAGAAATGCAGAGTGAATGATTTATAAGGTCAGGCAAACCTGGACCAAGCCGCACTAAAGAAGCCTTGGTGAAAACTTGATAGTCACTTAGTCATTCATAACATGGATAAAATTAGAATGAATACATTTTCTGATCATTAAAAACAAATATAAACAGAACTCAAACAGAATTAACTTGAGGCCATGATCAACGCCTGTTAATAAATTCACATGTAATTTTTCATCAAGTACATGTTACAAAAACCATGACTATCAAACAATGTTGAGAGTTGGAGTGTTCAATTTATATATATATATATATACAGCTCTTTTTAACAACCAGGGGCCACTTAATTGAAGCAATAGTCATTAATAGAAGGAACGAGAAATTTTGTGTCAAAGCAAGAAATAAGCTGCTCATAAGATGATCAGATGACCAGAAATAAGTAGTTTGGAGCGACGGCTGTATGAAAAATTTGGGGATAAGTTAGTTAAGAGTCCTCTGTGTGAAGAGGAGGGATGGCGTTTAACCAAGAATGTTGGAGATGAAGGGACAAGCTATGATATTGTTTGAATCTGAAATACCAGTAAATAATCATCTAATAAATCATTAGGCTGAAAGCAAATCAAACAGAACAAACAACAATTAATAATAAAATAATCATCGAACAACAACACAATACTGATGAGCTAAAGCCAAGACTATTAATCTTACCAATATTTCTGCAGTCTTCTCTACGACTGGAAACTAACAAAACATTGATGTTTAAAGTAGTTTCAACGTGTAGCTTATACATTATATATTATTATTATTATTATATTATATATATTATTTCAAATCGACATGCATTGTCCATGTGTTCATTTGTGCCACATCCCCTTGTAAATCTAAAACATCTTCTATACCTTCTTGAAAACCCTGTAAACACACTGAACTAACTTTTAACTACAATAAAGCAAACCACGCATTTTTCAAACAGGATCAGTATTCCAGTGGAGTGCTGCCTCCCAATGTTGCTGATCCTCTGTTTGCCTAAAGAGGGAGCTGTGGACTCGACGTTTAATGAGCAATCACAGACGCTGCCAGGCACTCTGCCTCTGCCGCCACAGCAAGCTGCTTACTTTATAGGTTTTGGGTTGAAGACGTGATTCACACTTTTTCAAAGGGCAGGCTGCTGCGCCACAGAGGCTGAGAATAGCAAACCGTTTGTGGTAAAAACAGTTTGACATGAGGAAGAGAGACGGTGCCAAGGAAACCCGTTTTTACCACTTATTGCCATATATGAAGCTGCAGAAAAAACATCAGCAAGATCTTTTATTCTTTGAAGTGGGTTTCATGAAATCACGCACTGTGATATTAACATTCATAATAACAAACCTGAATCTCTTAACGACAATGACATGCACAGGCAACTTTATAATAACTGTAATTTAACAAGCACGTGAATTAGTTTCATTATCTTCTTCTTGTTTTCGATCAGTGTGTATGCGTGCATGCATAAACGTATATAAGCATATTTAGACTCAGCAGTCAAATAAAATAAAACATCCATAAATCCATAATTTCTTAACTCCCCCCAAAATATGTGGAAAATAATAATCACTTCAACTTATCCAAAAAATTGATAATGAACAGGCAAAAATATAGAATTCTCTCATGTTCGTTGCGCAGAACTGTGTTGTTAACTGTTAATAGGAGTGACTTTCACAATACAGTGATGAAGGCCAGTGTCTTCAGGAAGTTAACAAATTGTTAAGTGGTCAGCTACTCTTTCAAACAGTGGGACATCTTTGAAGTAAGGTTGTGCTTTTTTTCAGGGTATGTGTTTCAGTAGAAACTACACTCTCCTTTAAAGTGAAACAGTGCCAGTTCCTTGAACCATCATCACTGGAACGGTCTTGATCTCCAGTCATCTGAATATTTGGATGTAGCTGTAAAGAGTATTAAGGTAGTTTAATTTTCTCACTTTGTCTCAGCCTTTACACTGCTTATTTTAGTGTGAAGTCTTAAACCAAGATCCGGCAATAACAGCAGGGTTTTAATGTTACTTCTCCAGGAGAGATATATGGCTGTGTGATTTTACTTCCTACGATAAAGAGACCGGTAATAACTCCTGTTGTAGCATTTGCCCATTTTATGGCACATACTCGCAATCGGAGCAGTGTGTCAAATGTTTCTGCCAAGTCTTAGTCAGAACCAGGGTTAGAAGTCAAGGAAACAGGAAATGGCTAAGTGGCCGAGGAGCCATGCACAGTCGCGGTTTCAACACACACGGCTCTGGTCTCACTATAGCTAATGAAACACATCTAACTGCAGGTGATTACTGGTGCTCGCTGTGCGTCTCAGGGCACTTCTGTCTTCAAAAGTCAAGCGTGGGTTATTTAGTGCAGCCTTCCAAGTAAGAATGTAGTAAATTACCTAAGGAGTGAGCTGCTGTGGTTTTGGAGCTGAAGAATCGTCCCAGTCCCAGGTCTCCAAGTTTTACTACTCCCGTCGCTGTGATGAAAACGTTGGCTGGCTTGATATCTGGGAGAAAAAAACAACAAAATCTTTTCATTCTAGAAAAAATATCAGATTTCTATCAAGCACATTTGAAGTTTCCACTGACGTATCTATGCATTATGTATTATTACAATGCTTCACATTACACAGATTCATGATAAATGGCCTTCATGAGGCAATGGCCTCTGAAATGAACTTGGGGTTCCCACCAAAGAACATTGATTAAAGTTGCGAAGTCTTTGGGACCAAAAGGGTGAGATGCACAGCCATCTGCCGAGAAAGTAGAAATAGATGGTCTTGTGGAGGTTGCTGTGATTCGTACCTCCCATGGGGAGTAAAAACTTCAACAGATTATCAGGGAGATTAGGCAAAGTATGACTACTACTAAACAAATTAATTTCTTATTCTTAAATAGGGAGTTGTTGTGACTGAGCCACCCTAAAATAGAATATATCCCCCTGAGTAGGATTACTATACAATGATTAAGCACCTAGTATGCTGTGAATACACATATGAATGAGCAGTTTATAAATGATTAACAGACCCCAGTGATTTTATTCCAGTTTTTTCAAATAAAAGACATATAGAACAAACAAACTCCAATTCAGATTCACGATAATTCAGAGGTCTTTCTGAAAAATATAAAAATGGACAATCTGCAAGCAGTTCCCCTCCTCTCACTTGAACTGACTCCAGAAGAGTAGAGTGAACTTTCGCTGACCATCCCCGGGCAAAATTAGTCCATTTTGAGAAAACGTTAATCTGTATTTTATAATGATTCATTGCAGGCCAGTGTGTTGCGAATATGAATGAGTACTTACAAGCAATGAGACACGTGACTCAGGTAAACATCTAATGTTTTGTATTACACAATGCAAACAAGGTATTGGCCAGTTAATATGACGCTAAAACATCTTAGCATTACTGTGGTGCCACAGACACAGAGAAAAAAAGTCAAGACGGTCGAGAATCAGTATGTACACACGATTGGCCTTTTTTTTCTCGATGTTTGTGGTTGCGGTACTTGTTTTATTTAATGTTATTTTCTTCAATTTGTCACACACTGAAGCTTCTTCCTCCAGAAGTTTTAGCATACTTTTGTTGTTTTTCCATGTTTTGTAATGCGACAATAACCTTGTAAAAGACCACTCAGCCGATGTGGGTGCTGGCAGACTTACTCCTATAGGTTTTTTGGTAGATATGTTAATATGACAGCATCAGTCTTTCAAATCAACTGCCTCCATGAAACTGAAAGCCACTTTTGCTAATTGGACGTTTAAGATTAGGGTGTAGGGGTCATTTAGTGCCCCTCTCCACTAATCAGAGACACTCCAACGGAAATGCATCACCTGTAACTCTGAGTGTGTTAGTGAGCCGGAGTGATGCCAGTGACCCAGGACCAGGTCTGACTGGACCAATTAAAAGCATGTGAAGCCATAAACACAGAGGACCCCGGATTGTTTAACGCCTTAAGCTTAGGAGTCTGTCATACGCCACAAAAGAGTCGGACATGACACGTGGATATTACAGTATGGCAAGTCCTGGACATAGACGTAGGATTTGGGAATAACTGTCCAATCAAGCATGACAACTTCAACGCAGCATACAAAAGGCAGACTTAAGATGCTAGTATTATAACTCTCATGCAGATTAAAGCAAAGCATAACATTCCGCGATGATGATCACTGAGTAGATCATTCATCCACAACACAGCTCCCACATTTTTGGGTTAACCTTCACACTCAGTACAGAGTACACGTAATCACACAAGTCACCTTCTCAATATTTGGCTTCTAAACCTAAATTTACAAGAACGTTCAACAACTTGCGAGGCGATCAATTTAAATAAAAGGTTTAAAATGTCCGCTCGTGTCAGCGAGGCCAAAGTGCAGTTATACTTAAAATTTGACAGTGTGTTTACTGCCTTAGGCAAGTTCTTTGACACAAAGCCGTTGAACATAACCATTACATTGGTTTTGTTACCCTTCAATAATTTAAAAACGTTTGACTTCACAGGAAAGAGGAGGTTTTGTAACAGTTAATACCAGATCATACAGGAGATAAACTGACCACTACATACATATTGTTGTGACCAACTCCTGAACAATTATTTCAAGTGGGGGAAAAAAAAAACATGATGTCTTGCAGAAAGCTGACAGCAATCAAGAAGGCACAGAATTTACGCATAAATGTACTTTGTGTGTGCTACCTCTATGCATGACCCGCCGAGAGTGCATGTGCTCCAGAGCGCTGCAGAGTTGGACAAAGTACTTCCACACTGTTCTCTCCGGGATCAGTCGCCTCTGTTTCTTGAAGTGCTGAACAAAGTTGACAAGCAAGAAAAGACAACAGATCTTTTTAATACCCCTTTTATGCACATATTCCGAAAGAGTTCAGCAGTAATTCATGTAGTAAACACGTTCAATGTAAAATGTGTGTCTACAGTCTGAGTGACTCCGGTTTGATTTTAATAGAACCCAGACCCCTCAACTCTGGTTCTGTCTCGTACTTTTACAAAGCCTCATCTCATTTTCACTACGACCCGCAATGGAAAGCACATGCACCAGCAGGAACAAAGCAGTGGGGAAAAAATGGTGGTACCTTGCAAAAATCTCCCATCTGGCACACAGCGCTGAAAGTTCAACTCTCAGAGCCAAATACATTTTATTTGGTTTTCGGTTTACTCATTCATGTATTTGTTTTATAGAGGTTGAGCTAAAGTGGAATATACATAAAACTGGCATGAAAAGCCACAGCGATGACAGAGCTCTTACCCAAGCAAGATGATTTTCTCATTAATATTACATGTCACTTCTGTTCACGGTGGATCTTCAGTACTTTATAAGGACATTCATTCGATCTTGTGCCAGAGACTTCAGCAATTCAGCTGCATTACACAACAGCAGCTCTGTACCAAGCGTCCGTATGAAGAAGCAACGCCTTCTTGGTCACTCACCCCACCTTGTGACATCAGGCGATGATAGGAACATGGGTAAATGTGTAAAGCAACATTTTATGCGACATTACGTAGAGATAATGTACATAATACACTATGTAAACTCATCAACATTTATACATGACATACATATACATCAATAAGGGCAGTTCATAACTGGAATATAAATGTGCTTTCAGCAAAATCACTCATTAGCGAAACCAGCTGTGATTACAGTACATCTATGCTCTGGGAGGCCAAATTCTGTTACATGGCTCTACTTGATTCGGTCCAACACAGTCAGCAACTACAGTAAAATCAGTTCGCCGTCATGCCTCCATTCACCAGTCGTGGAAAGGATCCAAAATCTTTCTGACAATGTTTGAGGGAGTACATGGAGAACTTGGTTGACAGCAAAAGATGGCGCAAGAGGAATAAGGAAAGGAGGAAAGTGCAAGAGGAGGAAATAGAAAGAGATAGGTGGGATGAGGGAGAGATAGACCTTGGCCTACATCCAAACAAAGCCTCAGTGAGGAGCCATTCTTCCTTGCCCTCCCATTTCCATATCAGAGGACTGTTTGATGTCAATGGGGGAGCACATAGACGCCCACCACCATCACCACCCTCTTTTCCGTGCCTTTAACAGAAAACACTGCACGTGCAATATTCCGTAAGTGCATGCAAATCAAGGACCATTTGATTTCATTTGAATTCTGAGATGGTCAGGGAGAGAGAAGAAGACAGAGGTAAAGCGTGGCAAGAGGGAAGAGAAGTAAGAAAGAATTAAAAAAGAAAAGTGATTTCATGCAAAGAGGGTAGCACTATTTTATATATGGCATTTGAACAACTGCACATTATGTCTAAAGAGTGGAGGGTTAACATCTACAACCCACGACAGTCGGTAATAGAGAGCAGTGTGTACACTGAGTTCTGTGAGACCTGTGCGTTCAATGTTTAATAATAATAATAATAATAATAATAACAGACCAGTATTACTGTGGTTATCCAAGTCCTGACTCTGAAAAATATTCATGTTCTCCATCATAGCAATCATTGATGTGCAACCAGAAAACTGGCAGTCGTAACTTATGAAATGGACACATAAAGATTTGTTCTGCTCAGTGCTTGCTGTGCATTTGTTTTTCAAAGTTGTTAGCAAGACAACAAGCAAACCTGCCACACTCTGCACTCACCACGCAAGTTCTGAAATGAACTGTATATTGTCAAGTAAGTTGTATGAACATGGACTTGTAATACAAGGTATAATAATAAAAAGATCGCTATGCAAAAGTCTCGCTTTTTATTCAACTTGGACTTAAGTGGACTTCATGCAATATCTTTACTATAACAAGAATCAATAAAATGCATTTAGGGCAATCATTTTGGGCTAAAAATACCAGTGCTGTTAGAAATGACAGGGCTGGTGGAGGCATGCACTGTTCCAATACCATTCTGGTATCTTTCACAACTTATATTGCGACTGTATTTCATGAATTTGTCAAGCATTTTACTGATAAATCATGAAACACTGACAGCTCTAATCAGTGCTTATAAATGCTTTCATCAAATTTCTAACATCTGATGTGTGTAATTTAACATCTTGACACACATTAATAACTTGAATAATGGTTTTCAGAAACATACAGGTAATATGTTTTTGAAGTTTATGAGTCTCTCCGGTTGAGTCTGCACATATCTTCGCCTCTGCATACTTCCATATTAAATTCAGTGTGAGACGTGTGTGTTCCACCTGCCATGTTCACTCTCTTGTATCACTAATCTTCGCCTCTCCTAATTTGCTGTGTTGAGCTGCGCGGATGTGAAGCTGCTGAGTATGACTGCAAACAGCTTGTCGAGCTGCGCTGATATAATGCAGGAGCATCATTTATGCATGGCAGAAGACCGGGGCTTTGTACATTCACACCACTAATTTGCTTCGCTGGCAGGGTTTTATAAGAATTGAGGTTTTGCTCCAACTCCAAGAATAAAAACAGGTTGAGCCTGGGATGCATGATGCTGCCACTTTTGTATCACTTTTCCTCTGCTGCCATTATAGATATATCAGCCCACAGAAAAAGAAGATCAAGAGGTCTGATGTCATTTGAAGGTCTCACCATGTCAAGTAAAATTTGTGAATGTATACTGTACAGTTTTATTGATTCGCTGCCTACAACAACAATTCAAAACCCATACCAGTCACACTTTCAACTGGTTAAATATATTTTATAGGTATGAGAAATGCCCTTAGCATGATTTTTTTTTCCGGAAAAAAATAATTTCTGAAATGAAAAGTTGCAAAAGTCAAAGGCTGCATGCAGCAAAGACAAGAGATATTGAGTACAGTAATAATTCATGACTTTTTATTTTCACTGTGAGGTCATTGCGCACCTCACCCGGCTACCTCTCTAGAGAAATGGGGACAGGACCACTTGTCAGTCCATCACACAGAACACTATTGATTCATGTACTTACACATCAAAGATATCCATACACTGTCAACATCTGCAGCCTTTTATATGGAAGGTATTTCAGTATTTCTATTAAATGCTTCACACACAGGATTCATTCAAGTATCCCAAGATCACATACTGGATGACATCATCACAGCAGTTATTTATCCACCTTTTACTTAGTTTTGGGAAAAAATAGGAGCAACTACCTCCATTCCTGTCGACCAGCTGTCATTTACTGGGGGGTTCTGGTTTTGTCATGAAAGTGATGATTCACCTTGGCAGCCCCACGTCTACTGACCAAGGTTTTAAGTCTATAGGGACGATGCTCAACAACAGATTATTTCCAGACAAAACACCATTTAGTGTTTTGATATAATTTTGATGCATTCTGAATTGACAGGACCATTACTTGAGAGAACAAACACAACCCCAAAAGTCTATTCTTAGCTGTCCAACCGCAGGCCAATCCCTCTGAATTTCTCACTTATAATCTTGTCCTTTCGGTCCATTTCCAAAGATCTCAGTATCTTCATCTTCGTTTTTTTATAACTCTGCTTCATACATCTCTAAAACAATGCATCACGGTAGCCAGTAATCGAGGTGCGGGGCATTGGAGGCTGACTTTTTGTCACCCTAAATCATTTTGGAAGTAGTATAACGTGGCAATATTTTAAGCTAAAAAAAAAAAAAATAAACCATTTCACACAAGCTAGAAAACAGAAAACTTTCCCAGAACATGTAATTCAGTGTAAACAGCATTGAAAAGATAAATGTTGGTGATGCCTCTCCACTTCCTTGAAAACAGCTTCTTAGTAAGGTACACATTTGCAAGCATAGATGTTTGATAGCACAATATTCTTGTTTTTTTCTGAAGTCCAGCTAAAAGAAGAATAAAGTCCAGTACCTTGATCATACGAGAAAGGTCCCCAGCATCAGCAAGCTCCAATACTATGTTCAGCTCGTTGTCCTCAATAAAAGATGCGTGGTACTTTATTACATTTGGATGATTTAGTTGCTGTGGATGCAAAACGTAAATACATTAAAAAAGAATTCCAACAGAAAAAAAAAAATCAATACAAATGAAATAAAACAGTGAGTCATATTTAGACCCACGGAAGAATGAACTATGCATTTTAAAAAGTTCCTCTTGTTCATGTCTCCTAATGAGACAGTTTTGTGATAAAGCAGGGTGACATCACAACAACCCCAAGTGTCTGTGGTGACAACCCTTCGTGTGCTACACAGGCGCTTAGATATCAACACTTGACAAGCTGACATGTCTGACAGTGAGAATACAAGCATGCTGGGCTCAGATTCTTTCCTGTCGGTCGGTCAATAAGGCAGGAAGAACATTTGCTGTGGTAAACAGAAAAGTGGGGAGTGAATATGACACACTGACACAGAAAAAGAATGATGAGAGGGGGAGAGGCAGGTTTAACCAGGCCTGGTAGAGAACATAGGTGAGGGAGATAAAGACGGTAGATGATGCAGAGTAGAGCCCACATAAAGCCTGAGACATGGAGATGCGTGGCTTGGCAATGTGATCGGGAGGTCTGTGATGCGAGCAGATGGAGCGGTGTGACACACGTCCTCCGCTCAGCTGCATTTTCTGCTGTGATTAAAGAAATGTTCATGCGATGGCTGACGTAGGGAAGCAGTGGAAGAAGAGCACAGTACAGTACACTTCGCAACACGACACTCTCCGATCCATCCCTCCTCCATTCTCACTCGTTCTCGCTTTTCCCCATATCTTTTGCTCCCGCCCTATTCATTGCTGTCTTGCCAGATGTATTTTTGGCTCGTAGGGCCAGTTCGACATGACTCCACACTGAATCTCAGCCAGAGAGTGATGACAAGCCTCCTTCCGTCCACCAAACTCTTCCTCCTCCTTAAATTCAACCGCAGGCAAAGAATGCGGGGGGAAAATAAAGATAATGTTTACAGATGTATCAGTAAATGACGGACGGAACACAGCTGCACACAGCAAATTCAGTCACTGGAAATATCTTGGAGCTTTGCATGATTATGTCATTAAACACGCTGGCTGAGACTCACCAGCCTATGTAATGACTTAATCATGCAAGACTGTGCAGTACAGTGTGAGCTGGTGAGGTGTTGAGAAAGGATGACAAATACATTCTGATGGTGTGACAATGATTGGTGGATTTAAATTAGAATCTAACTGGTTTTAATCAATCTTTGGACCTCTATATGCCAGGGATCACAACACCTACATGTTCTAGGCTTCATACCCAAGTAGGCTAAGGAACATGCTTACTTGTAGTGAGTGTGAGTCCCTGAAACTAAATAGGAAGGAGCACTTGGAGACATTTTTTTAGGTGAGGGCACAGATGTCTGCACAACAGGAACACTGTGTTCAACAATGCCAGTGAGGAGAACAGAGAAATTATCAATTATTTGAGTACTGGATTCTGACTTGGCCTAAGAAGCATCCATTTGGCTAATGGTAATCATACACAGAACAAAATCATCTGGCTGAGACTCAGAGTCGCTCCTGAGCCTGTTGCAGGGATTTGGGCATCTCATCAGGATATTGCAGCCTCATCTCAAACAGAAATTGGTTACGCGGTCAGCTAAAGGAATATCTCCAAGAATCACTGAATGACCAACATTGTGGAAAACTGCGGTACAAAAAGATCCAAAGGTTTTCACTATGCTGCACTTCGTAGCGTTTTTGCTTAAATGTTATCTGACAAAACACTCAAATTGCATTATATTCTAATATATAATATTTTCATGTTTTATAATGTGATCTTGTGCATGCCAATACATGCAGGAATCAGTAGTAATGAACTCCAGAGTTATAGGTGAGAAAGTGTTTTGCAGTTTAACTGTTTGCTATTACTATTCTTTTTGTACAAATAGGACAAAGCACTTCAAGTAAGCAACAATATATTTCTAAATCTACGGGTCATACTGGAACCTCTCGTACATGAAGAACCATGGAGACCACAGCATATACAGAGTATGTGGATCAAGTTAAAGGAGGCTGGTTCCTGCCAGTCCTCAGGCTTGTCAGTAAACCACTGGTATGATCTAATTAGATGCAGAACCAAGGCACACATGCACATACAACACACAAACGCTCAGACACACAAGAAACAAACACCGGCATCATTACAGTCTTTCACTGCTGATTAGGGCAGATGATTAGTCTTTTGAATAGATTCCAGCTATGATAGTAGACACAAGGAAGAGGATCACATAGCTACGGGATTTCAAGAATTGTGAAAATAGAGAGCATGCAAGTTCTCAAAACAGCATCCACATCAGCAAGGATCTACACAAAAAGAAAGAAGCGGGATTCTGAAGTTGAAATCATCATGCCAGAACAAGAAAACTACAGATGAATAAGCACACACAAACACGGACAGACAAACAAATAGGCGGACTGTTGCGAGGCTGTGAGAGTGTCAGTGTGTGCGTTTGTGTGTGTGTGTGTGTTTGTGAGAGAGAGAGAGAGAGGGATTGTGTAAGAGTATGTGTGTCATTCCAGTCGGTCCATGCCAGTGTGCCTCTCATTATTCTGATTTGGCTGCGTCTCCTGTTGGCTTGTCTAGTCTGGGGATAAGGCAGAGGCCTGTCTCTCCCTCACACTCCGCCTTTTATTATGAGGCTGGCTGGGCAACGAGGGACGCAGCATAACTTCCATGTTCAGGAACAATCATCTTACAGCAGAGTAAGAAAGGGAACAAAAAGCTTGAAGGAAGGAAAGGCTAAAGGACATGTGGTCACGCTGCCAAAGGTGCCCTGGAGGGGTGAAAAATAAAATCCCAGCAGATAGATATCAAAATGGTTTGAAGAACAATATGCATATTACAAGTTAAAACACAAGCTTATAGAACAGAGAGACCATGTCTAATCGTCTTTTTTTAAGTGAGGCATCTTCAATATGCTTCACAGTCCCCCCCAGTTCCCACTTGTTTAATTTTTAATTCAATATGTCCATGGTTCCCACAGATATAGTCACCTCACTGCATCACAGGTCCAGCCCGAGGACGACTATTGGACGCTACTGAATAATACCAGCATGGAACAGACTAGTTTGTATAGAGACCAAATGCCTCCGATCGTGTCAAAACCTCTATCAAGACCAGACAGAAGCTTGTGAGCACGCAAACCTCGATGTTTTTGTCAATGCCAGAACCAAAGCTGCATCATGTTTGGTCCATCCACTATGTCACGAACATACTTAATTCATCAAAGTAGTGACCTTATTCTAATGCTTTGACACAGGAGTTGCTCTCTTTTTTGAGGCAGTAAATAATAAGCTATCACTTGACAGCTGTCAAAAAGTATTCTCAACATCCACACAAATATACAGCATTGTTTTTGCAATAAATGTTGGACGACAGCTATATTTTGGAACTCATATTTAATCTTCAGTAGGACAAAATCATGTTGCCTGAATCTGATGTCACGGTGACATCAGAATACATTTTGAGACAAACATTATTTTGAAAGCCACAAGACGTGCAGCAAAAAACAAATGTTTCCAGGGAAAACCTAAACAAGTGAAACATCACATAAAAAATATTACATTTAGTATGAAAGCAAGAACCAGTTCTTGCAATATCAAAATAGAAATGCCTCCAATTTCTTTTCAACTCTTCTTCTTTCAACTCTGAACCCACTCATTTTCTCTTAAACAGGGTCAGGCAAACCATGTCATCTTGAGTAATCAAATCAATGATCTGCCATCCAGATTACAGGGCTCTAGAGGGCCTTGTCTGCATCCTAGTATTGCTGTCTCTGATTGGTCCAAGGAGCCCCAGGAGCATTGCTGAAATGTCTGAGTGGCACTAATTCAATTTGTTTTTTTGTTCTCCCCGTTGTACACGTGCAAGTGTGTGTGCATGAACAAACAGCCTGCAGTGCTCACACAGAAGATGATATGATCTGCATATACGAAAGGAAACACAAGCAACTCGGCACGGATTCACACAAGCATACGCAAGTTTGACAAACATCTTGCATCTTGTAGACAGGAGACGATATTGAGGATGTCATTAATTTGTTCATCACTTTCTGAAAAGAGGCTGGCTGACAAGTATTAAAGGAAGTGTGATCAATGAAAGCACTTTGTTTAAAAAAAAACTTGAAATATGAAAGATGAGAGAAGAAAGACAGTAAAGTATGAAACAAGCCCATTAGACACATTTAAGTCCCATGTTGAGGAAATATTGCCCATTTTATACCTCCATAAGCAACAATGCTCTAACACAAAGGAACAGCAGCATGAAAGGTTTTAAAACACGCACATACATATCTGTATTCATTTACATCAGGAGTGTGCAAACCAGTCCTCATTGGCCAGGTGGTGCAGGTTTCTGTTTCAACCCAACAAGAACACACATCTTCGGGAGTCTGAAGACTGTAATCAGTAGATTGACAGTCAGGTGCTGCTTATTTCAGCTGACGCCTGATTGGTTAAACTGTGTGCTTGAACAAAACCCTGCACCTACATTTTCTGGAACAGTTTAGACAGCCCTGGTTTAGACCAACACAAAACCCAACATTCTGCATTAAGAGAGAGAGAGAGAACCACAGACACACAGAGACATACAAACTCTAGCACAGATCAGCTGTTATCTTGTGGGTCCCAGCTGAGGCACCGTGAGAGAATAGAGCAGAGCAAATGACGGAGTCTCTCTCCACTATTGTTCTTTACCTTCAGGAGATCAATCTCTTTGATGCAATCTTGCCGAGCCTTGGCATCCATCAAATCAAATATCTGTCAGCAGATCAAAAGGAAAATGGAAAGACGATATATTTATAACAATTTCAAGAAAGGATGAGAATGAGTCTACTGGTGTTGCAGTGAGTACTGTAGTATGAAAGATACCAGAGGAATCTAGAAAACTTCACCTGCACTCGTCTAGTATCCCAGTCATTATTTCACAGTTACACAGGTTAGACTTCACACCTTAGAGGCTACTTTCAAGTCACTGAATCATTCCACATTGTTTTGTAAGAAATTAACCAATATCGTATCGGCAATATGTTAGTTATTTAGGGACTCTATATATATATATATATTTTATATATATATATATTTTTCATACCATTTTTTTACACCGAATGACAATGAAATAATAATCAGACAATTTAGGCCTTAGGTGTTTTGGCAAAAAAATGACGAAGAGGGTTTTTTTTCTTTTGCAATTTGTTCCTTGAAGGTTTCTGTTAGCTGTCATAAAGCTGTCAGTAATGTGTAATAGTTCGGTATACATTGGTCCGCATGCAATAGAAAGATGAATGTTGCTGTGTGTAATGTTTATTAATTAATAAAAATAAGTGAATATGGCCCATTATTCAATCAAAGCAGAATAGTTCAAGTTTGCATCATGCTGCATTGAGAGAATATTTATTTCTAAAGGCCCAAAGTACAATATTTTAAAGTGTCCGCTTCATAGATCGCTCTCCACTGTGCCCCATTCTTCTCATACCTGTTCCCTTGGCGGAATGATTCCTCCACAGTAAGGTGATATTTAGAGGGAGTGTATTGTTTGAGTAAGTTGGTTGTGCAACAATCTTTCGTTGCAATTGGCAACAGACAAGGCTTGCATCGCACAGTCACTTCCTCCATGCCTGTTGCCACAAACCCAAACCCGTTCCAAACTACAGGGGACACTATTCTTATCTTGGGAACAAACTTCCCACTCTTGTTAGTGACAGCCTGTCACTGTCACTCTGTGAAAGAAACAGGGGGCGGGAAATCAGTGGTAGCTGCGGCAGGCAAAAGATGCAATTAAAAAATTGTCTGCAAAACAAAAAATGAATTTAATTCACTGATAAAAATTGATATATTAATCAGATCTACCTTTAAAAAAACGGAATGACTTAAATGTAGAATGCACAACTAACTTTTTTGGTCTCTTTGCAAAACCTACTCACACACTTTCTGTAATTAGACTTCTTACATAATTTGCTATTTTTTTCTCTACTCTTGTTTTCGTTTTTATATCACATCATCATGCAGTCAGACTAATTGTTCCCCACCTGGACTGTCTTCAGGGCCACTGACGTGTTGTCCAGCAGATACCTTGCACGGTAGACCTCACTGAATTGACCGCGACCAATTTTCTTTTCAATCTGGAAATTAGCAAGTGCATTGTGGCCCATGTCTGGCTGCAAAGGTTTCTGAAAAACAAAGAGGAGGAGAAGTGTATCAGTTACAGTTTATGAAACCTTTTAGACTTTTTCTTAAAGGTTAAAAAAGGTTTACTAGTGGCAACTCTTGAATCTTAGCGATATGTACTCAGCCAAATAGTGCAAAATAAATTGCCGAATCGTGGCATGACACGCAATTACACAATCAAACCGCGTGCAGAGCAGCCTGAACAATGATTTTTGCTTTCATTCGACAATGTACTGTAATAGAATGTGTTTTTTCAAATACAAAAATGTGCTACAGAGATGAAATGAGTTCTGCAAGACCTCTGCTGAAATTCTGGCAACCCACTCAACCATTCTTGGAAGTGCCGTGCTAGAAATCCGCCAACATGATCCTCCATTTCAGTGGTGACAGCAACGACTCTCCGCATCACTGCCCGGTAAAAAAAAGGTAACCATATTGGATATTCGGTACTATGCAGTTATTGGTCAAGCATCTTAAATTCTATTAGGCTTTGGCTGCAAATGTTCATTTTGGGGCATCCCTACAAAATCTGGTACCAGAATACAGCTCGTATGTCCTACTAACTGAGAAAAACTCAAGGATCAGCTCCCACAATTAGACAACGATTGTAAACTACTATAAACCATGATGGGGCCTCTGGGGCTCAAAGAGTGACACAAGCAGGGCGCGAAAGGATTGGAACTTTTGGTAAACTTGAGGAAGGCGTCTGCAAGGGGACACAGAAAGTTAAAGGAAGAATGGCACATATCACCAGACCCTCCGCCAATGAGGCCGTGGGAGCAGCTCCAGGCCGAGTGACGTCGGACTGAGAGAGGGGTGACACAGCATGGCAGAAGGTCGAAGATGTATCTCCTGACCACTAAAGCACAGGGTTAAGAAGAGCAGGGACTAGAGGCAACTGAGATTACATGAGTAACAATGGCTTTATTATTTTAATTTAAAACGGTGAAGGCCAAACGAATTACGATAACAAGTCATTGTGTAGGATCAGACTTCGGCAAATTTGAACCTGCTTTCTCAACAAATACAGAACCTGACCATTGTATGCAACAACACTGCTACATAATTAATATTGCCCAAGATGAGAAAATTGATGGCAAAAGTGAGCAATTATGAAAAGCACTGTGACATTTCAACACTCTGAGAGACATATGTGCTCGTTGGCAAAGGATTTGCAGAAAAGGTTTTTCAACACATTTTTAATTTCAGCTCCCCCTCGGGTGCTGAGTGGGGGAGTGAGAGGAAAGAGGGTGGAAAAAAAAAAGAGTTTGGGTGGACAACAGGGCATAGCTTTCATTCGCTGTGTGGTAGCTTGACAAATGTTAGCATGAGCCTCTAAAGCGCTGTGACAACCGCCTGCTGAGAGCACAGTCTTACTAATGTGTTCTGGCGTGCTGGCCCCGTAATCACACATTTACATATGCAATGACCTACATTTGCATGTCAGATCGCACACTGTCCGGCATGATTAACAGTGGGCACCTCCCCGTGTGGAGTCGCCCTGGGTGGCAGCAGAGGCCGTGTGAGGGCGGAAGAGAGGGCTGGAGGGAGGGCGTCTTTTTTGGCAGCCAAGGGGCCGGGCTGCCAGGCAAGATTATGTCAGCCGGCAGCCCCGGCATTAGACACTTCATTAGAGCTAATCTGTTTAGCAGTGGGCAGTGTATGTAAACTTCACAGGCCATTTGCGGAATCGCTTCGCCCCCTGGCCTGGTCTTCAAAGGGCAGCCAGGTCACGGCTGACTGACAGGCCGTCTCATCTGCTGCACATGGGTGTCACACAATCAGGAGCTCCCAGCTGAAGAACAATCCCATGACACACACGCACTAACACAGAGACATAAGGAGAAGTCACAGAGAAATGCACCTAGGAAGATGCAGAGGTTTGTCTTTCATTAGAGAACTAAGACAACTTTAGAGGAGTACTCTTAATATGACTCCTCATGTAACAGTTGGTTCCTAAAACCTTTGAGGGGCAACTGCGTTGTGTGTTTTAATCTAATGGCAGAGATAACTTGCTGTTTCCTTTTGTCAATACAAGTCAATGTGCAGACGTTTTACAGGATTTAACACACATTTGTGGAATGACAAAGGAATAACACCAGCAGAGAGAAATACAAATCTGCCATAAAAAATAAAAAGGGTAAATATTTATGTGACATTAGATCATCACAGCTAACCTGATCAGAGGGGGCAGGGCAAAAAATGGGGACACAAGGAGGATGAGGAGAGGAATTTCCAGACAGAAAGCGCAACGGAAAAATTGTGATACTGGATGTCCCACAATGGTGAGATTGTCCGACACAACTGACAACGTGTGGAAAGAGGGAATAGAAAATGTGGTAGACACAGAGAGGAAGACGGGGTGGTGACAAGCAGCAGAGGGAAGAGGGTGTGATGTGACAGCCCAGGGGTGCCAGCGGCTGCCACTGAAAGGCCAATGGCAGTGGAGAGGTGATGTCTACCAAAGACTGACAGAGTAAAAGTTACAGAAAGGAAGACACAACCTGACTTAAGAATTAAGCCTGAAAATTTCAGTAATAAAATTGCTACAGATGAATTTGTAATTTAGACACTAAAAAGGAGCTTCCAATTTTGGAGTACATGTCACTTCTAGCGTATAAGTGATGATGAAGAAGTTATCATTTCTTCACCATCATGCTCTGTAGGTATAATTCTTAGTTATTGTAATTTTTTATAATTATTATCACAAAATAAAATTACAATAAAAAATTGTGAACAAATTACTACAGCACTGGTGCCTGCCTCGACGATAAAAATAAATAAAAAAGTCATCACAACAGTAATGCTGCTGGGTAAAGGAGGGACCCACCTTGATGCAATATCAAAATTAGTCTTTATAATAGTTTTGCCCCCAAAAATACATAATTTAACTATTTTGCTAACGTTCATATCATGGTATTTTCACTCAAATGGGTGCAAAGCTAAAATACGAATCATCATGGCACCGAAGAAATGTCCTGTCCATGTCTCAGGAGGTTAAACAAAGAGTATTTCTGATTTATTTGCTAAACTGTCAAATGGCTGACATCAACTATAGTGACCATACTGAAGAAATTAAATTTGAACAACTTCATCACATCACCCTGAGCAGTTAGATAACTTGCCGTCACCTTGAACTGATCAAACCAAGATAAACTGTAAACTGAAAGCTGTTTGTATGTGCTCGGCTATACTCAGTCTTTTAGTTTGGGGGGCATCTGGGTGTCCTGGAGACACAATGAACAGCAAAACATGAAAAAAATAAGACTTAGACTTTCTTTATTGTCATTGCACAAAAACATATCACTATATTATGGCAACAAAATTTCAGTCTGAGGCCTCCGGTTTCCAAAAACAAAACTATATGTCCAAAAATATATAAATATTAGATAAATACTAGTCCAGAAGATGAACAAATAAACAGTATTGCAGCGAATATGATTCTCAGAATCTCAACCCTTTTGCAGCCACAGCTTGGCCATCACGGTCACCATATTTGTTTACTGGCGTAATCTCACGGTCATCCACATTTTGCGAGTCAGGGTATGGAAGCGCTGTTATTGATGGGATGTCTGACGCTGATGACAGGCGCAAACGCTGATAAGTACAAATAGCCGTTTACAGCTTCTTTTTTACAAACCAAGTTGAGTAGAATGGGCAGTGGGAGGGGTTATGGGCTGTGGCCAGGGCTTTGGACTTCCTGTTTCAAAATCCCAGCTAAAAGCCTGGCCATACTTGAACCACAATAATTTCATATCGTTGAGAAGAAGAACAATGCATTTGGAAACCGTTTTTTTTTTTCATTTGCCATATTAGAGAGCATCTTGTCTCCTGGAGAGGCATGGAGAGCTACAGGAGGAGACAGCCAGTGGCAAGTGGGGGGGTGACTCCCACGCTCACCAGTCACCAACCCCCTTGAGCATGGCACCATGCAATATTCATCCTGACCCAGTCAGCCAGAGAGCTATCCTGGCAGCCAAACACCAAGATTCACCCCAAAGGTGCTTCTTCTCAATCTGCTCCACAACTGCAGTACCTTGTCTTGGCTTGTCTGTCAAACTCAGCAGTGACGATAAGGATCACATCCGATGGGTGGCCGTGCACCAACCCGCCTACACGCTCAAAGAGCAAATGCACCATTAAAAATGCACATCTTACCAGCTCATCGCGTTTACCTAATACATATGCATCATACCTCCGGGACCAAGAGAAGTGATATTGCAAGCAACACAGAATATCCTCGTCACATATACAATTCAGATTTCTTTCCCCTGTGCTGCCAACACACTGGAGCCTGGGAAAGTGTGAAACAGACACAGGACTTGTTGAAAGACGCCCATCTGGATGCAGGTTAGACAGCGATCTGCATACTGTGACTGACTGTCTTCGCTCTCCCACTAAATCAGTTAAGACGTGCTCAGTGAGAGAGAAAATACATGATGCAATTTACAGTGCAGCAAAAAACATTGGCAGAGACCATAGGTCTGGAATTAACACTGATGAAAACTGTGAGAAATAGATTCAAAAACAGCTAAACAATTATGGAGCTGGAACAGAGTATTTATGGAGAAGCAGATAAGTGTTTCGTGTGCATACAGTGAGTTATTTTAAGTCAAATTAACCATTACAACTTTTGTCAGAGATTCTGCAGTGTGCAGCTCAATTATCCTTAATTTCCCAATTACTAATACTAAGAATAAATGAACCCGTTGGCAATTCATGTGTTAATGTTACAGTGCCCTTGCATGGCGGAGAACAACAGCCCTATTTTTAGCCTACTGAAAAAAACAACATGTACTCAAGGGCATGTGTTTTAAGTCTATTCAATAGTTATGAGGCAAAAACAGCCTTCTGGAAAGAAATCAATTGGCCTAATGTTGGAGGGCGGTAAAAAAAAATCCAACAGTGACCAGATCTGCAGAATAAACCTGAGATGTATCGAACCAAGAATCATGGCAGCCTCTCGAGCACAATGGGAACAGTTCAGCATTCACACCAGTCTTCAACACACAGACCATGGAAGAGACAGACGAATGGCCGGAAAAGTAGAAAAGATTAGATCTAATACACACCACATTATGTTGAGGACAATATTTGGTACAAATATGCTATATTACCAAAAGTATTTGCTCACCTGCCTCGACTACACACACTCCCATTCCTAATCGGCACGTTGCATTGCACGTGGTGATGTATGGCTTGGATGCAGCTGCTCGGCCATGGAAACCCATTCCATGAAGCTCTCTGCGTACTGTTCTTGGGCTAATCTGAAGGCCACATGAAGTTTGGAGCCTTTTGCACTATGCACCTCAGCATCCACTGCCACCTCTCCACCAGTTTACATGGCCTACCACGTTGTGGCCGAGTTGCTGTTGTTCCAAAACTTTGATAATAAAGCAGACAGATGACTGTGGAATATTTAGGAGTGAGGAAATTGGATTTGTTGCACAGGCGGCATCCGACAACAGTTCCATGCTGGAATTCACTGAGCTCCTGAGAGCGTCTCATTCTTTCACAAATGTTTGTCAAAACAGTCTGCAGGCCTAGGTGCTTGATTTCATACACCTGTGGCCAGGCCAAGTGATTTGGACACCTGATTCTGACCATTTGGATGGGGGAGCAAATACTTATAGTATATAGTATATAGTATATATAGTGTACTCACTTGCCATTTTTAAAAGGTCTATTGGGAATAAATATCACGTTCAGTCTCTCACAACAATTATTATAAAAAAATAAAAATCACCTGAGGTCGAAACACTGGCACTGCTGCTTGCTGTCCTTGCGGCTGCATGTCCATATCCATGGTTGGAGCTTGGTTTCTTCTCAGCCCTGTGAATAGGTGAAAGTAGAAATTTACTTCAACAACTTGGGGAAAACCCCCACACTACTGCTTGTCATAAATTCAACAAAATTCATTCCTAAACCATCACTGGCAAACTGGTAATAGCATTAAAGGTGCACTGAACTCTACAGGGTTTCCTGTTTCAGCAATACTAGATCTCATGTTGAGCCTTTGTGCTGGTCCCTCTCAGGTTGCAACATGACTTTGCTACACTCACCACCAATATTAATCTGGACAAAGACTTAAGAAAATCACTGTATTTCCTTGGCATTCATCCAAGCAATCTGTCCTGGGAATTTGTAGCTAACACCACTTCATAGTGGACCCATTTAATTTCATGTTTTCTCAGGAAATGGGTCATGCAGAGGTGATTGTGGTGGATATGAGATCATGCTGCGGTGCTTTATAATTGCATGTTCTGGCTCACTGCCTAGAAAGACACTAATTGCAAAAGAAACTCCATGGATGGTCCTTGGCCCGTTGCCCATTATAAAATGATTTCTATATATATGAAATTTGAAGAAAATTAAAAATGAAAGTTATAAACAATTAAAATCTGTGATCACATAATGCAATGTATTAATTCTTGCATGTCATTAGCTGGTGACTCCTAGTGGGTGCATTTGACGTACACTGGACGTATGTAAATTACAACAACCAATGTTCCCGGATCATCTCTGCTACAAAATTATTCACACCAAAGGCAGTGTATGTAAACAGAAGGTCTGGCCACATGTAGAGGTTTGCAATGCATTCAAATAAGGTATGAAAGTATATACTAAAGCAAGTCTCTTGACTCCAAAAAGGGTATCATATTCACTTTTCGCGAATAAATCAAAAGTAATCTTCTAGTCTTTCAGCATTTCCAGTCAAGGGTTGCCACAGCACATCAGCCATTTCTTATAACATCGCTAGAGGTACGCCAATTTATTGTCCACCGATTATTATAGGCACTTTTCCGTGGAGAAACTATGTGATTTGTAAATGCTTACACATTTAATCACCTCTGGCAAGAAGTCCCATGTGTCGTGTAGTATCGCCTTTTCCTACTCACTGCAAAGACAAGTCGCAAAGAGCAGCAACAAGTCTGCTGTGGAACTTTTAGCAGTCTGTGATGTAAAGAGGGCAGCCGAAACTTTCACAATGAATTGACTCATCAATAGTAGTTAATGACACCACCATGCAGCTGCTTGCATATAACCATCATTAGCTTGTAGCTAATTAAGATAGGGAAGCAACAACAAATCGTTAAAAAAAAAAAAAGAAATCAATAAAAAACTACTCTTAAAAGGGTCATTGATTCATGGTGTCGTGCAATTGTTATTCTGCGCATTAAGTTAGCGTTAATAAAAAAGCTGAGTTCAGCACAAGGTTGAGGAAAGACTGTTGCAGAGATGTAGTCTGAAAAGTGGCAGCTGGTTTGCCAATAACAGTGGCAGTCCTTGGCTGAATCACTCCCCGGGCGAACCTACCTCACACCTGTGCCCCCACCAGGTAGAGTTTGGCGATATGATGACATGAAATAGTCAACAATTAGAACCTACGCAAGGAGATGACACGGATTCAGTCACATTCTTTCTATGCACTATAAATATATGCTGACCCCCGCTTCCTACTCACTCACAGCAAAGAAGCCGGTCAAATGCACAACTTTGAGTTGTTTTTGAACCTGATGTGCCTCTAACATTAACACACATCTTCACAACAGAATGATGGATTGTTCCTTGGCAGAACAATTTCAATGAACCAAGTGTGTCATGGCTTAAAAAAAGGTTGAAAAACACTGGTACTGTAGTGAAAGCACACCGCCGTGATTCACAAGGTTACCAGTTCCCATCCGGCGTACGTCTCTTGCAAATTTACATTTAAAATTAATGTCATTTTCTGTGATCCTGTTCGAAAAAATAAAACTAAATAACAAGGCCATTCACTGTGTTTTTAACAACCCATCGATAATCCCTACTATTACTTAT
This sequence comes from Synchiropus splendidus, assembly GCF_027744825.2. Classification (NCBI taxonomy): domain Eukaryota; kingdom Metazoa; phylum Chordata; class Actinopteri; order Syngnathiformes; family Callionymidae; genus Synchiropus; species Synchiropus splendidus. The sequence goes on from NC_071334.1 coordinate 36,379,685, forward strand.
AAAACATTTGAATTTCTCTCAATACCAGTTTCATGAACGACGTGAACAATGTGAATCCTGGTCCTCCTCCCTCCGCCGCTGGGGCAACATTGGACCAATCATCTGTTTCTTGGATGAAAAATTAATCCAAAGTCCACTGCTGCTTCCTTCTCATTGTTTGGTAATTAGCTTAGCAAAACAAATAGTGCTAATAACAAATAATGACCGAGCTCTGGCCTCCGTCATTGTGTCAGGGAGGAAACCATTCATTTAATAGCATTCACTTTACTTTGAATGTTTTTCAGGCTAAGAATGTGTATAGGAATTTCTCACCATGTATATTTTATGGAAACTATTAAGAAGATACTGATCAGTAATGTATGCTGAAGCAGACAGAACTTTAATAATCAGGTTCAATAATCATACAGTGTGGTTTCATCTTTTTTTGTTTAAAACTGCTCCGCTAAAAGACATAACATCTGTTACTTAGTTTGCCTAAGTAGAATGAAAAAAGCAACAAGTTTATGCTATTTGTAAAAAACCTTTATTAGCAGTGATCACTGCACAATATTGATACTTGACTGTATTAGTCACACTCGGTTTTAATTGAAGGTAGAAATCAATCACTAAATTGACGAGCTCAAGAGCTAGTTATCACCAATTTGTTTGTCGTCCTGAAGGAGAGGACATGTTGAGCCCCAGACTACATAACATGGTATCGAGGACTTCTTTATCCCTACTTCCTTCCTTCTACATTATTGATGTCAATCAGGAGAAGAGCAAAAACTACGCAGAGAAAAGCTGACTATAAAAAGGTGGATCAAGGAAAAGTGGCAGGGAAGGCATTTGTGATTGGAAAACGGGATCCTGGAAACACGCCGAGGGAGAAGAATGCATCGTATCAGAGCTTGAACAGAGAAAGAGTATGAACCCCCCACTGATGACTTTGACGAAAAGATGGGACAGGATGAGGGATTGTTTCCAAAAAAAGAGGGGAAAATATCATGCGACATTATCTGGCCCGAGTGGAGAATGTAAAGGAATCAAAGGCACCTTTGAGGAGCCAGAAGACGACAGTGAAAGAGCTGCAAGAGTGATGTCCATGATTACAAGAAGGAGCCAAAGCTTTGAGTCTGTGCACATAAAAGGCCACCCCGGGCCTTGTGTGAAACCTCTGCTCGACTAACACTGATGATCCGAAAAGAAAAAAGAGGGAGAGAGCTGCTAATGATGGAGAGTTCCGGATACTACAGAAGCAGCGTACTCTCCTATTCATTTTAATCACTATTCAAAATCATTAACCCAAATGTGCGAACACATACTCGCATTGGATCATGAGCGAGAGCACAGTGAGAAAAAAAAAAAACTATTACACATCTGCATGTTAGTCACCCTTTGAGGCCTTTGAGTGTGTTGTACTAAGACTTGGGGGAACACGAAATTAGTGAGAAACTTCATTGTCACAAAGATGACAGAGGAAAACTTTCTTCACAAACACAGCAGATGCTTGACTTACCAAAATATAGCATCAAAAAAAGACATTTTAGTCAGTTTGAATGAGACAAACATGTAACTTCAAAACATAAAAGGAATTCATCAAAACAACACAGGATTGAAAAAATTTGAGTAGAGACACTGAAAAAAATTAACAAATAAATAAAAGAACTTGACTCAAGTAATGGATAATTTAACATAAAATTACCGAAAACGCGCACTCCACTTTTAATGTGACACAAAAGGCCTACGTCACCCATGCAGCAGCTGAAGTAGAAGACTTAAAGATGGTGGACAGCAGACTTAGTAGTGTGAAATGTCATGTTTTTCCTTGTATATTCGTAATTGCGCTTTAACATCTGATTACTCAATTAATCGAAAAATAATTATTTTGTTGACTTAAGGGAAATGGTTTGGCTTTGCCCTTTCAGGTGAGGAGGAAACTACTCCCTGATGCAAAAAAAAAAAAGTAAATACATTTTCTCAATAAATAATAAATCAGAAACAGTTATGTCTGACAAATTATCTAGGATTTTGAAACAGGGTGTCCAAAGCACCGGTCCCAGGCCATTCCCCTCCAGACACACCAGGTCACGAGTCGCTTTGTATCTACTTGTACAAAAATAACTTTTTATAAGCATCTGAGTCAAATAATCAATAAGAGCCATGAAACTCAGTAGCTGCTGCCACAATAACACTTCTTCTCCTGGGCAATTGTTTTACTTGGCAGACCCTGACTAATTAAAAATATACTTTTTTAATAATAATTCCTCACCTTACTACAATGTGTCAAGTGTCTACAGCTTGGTTCATCTTCATCAGTTAAGCAAGATAAGCAAATAGTTGTATCAGCTGTGTATCTGTGATGGTTTGTGATGTGATGATGACTAAACTTTCACACCTTTAAACAATCATTCATTGAAATAGTATATATACACATCAAAGCTTGCCACTTGATTAAATAAATAGAACCATGTGAATCATGATCCCTGTTAAAGAAACAACGCGTTAAAATTTAGACATAAATACAATACAGTATTTTCATATTTCTTGAGATGAAAGGTTTAAGTCACAGTCAAAAATCCCGGAGTCAGAATCTCCTGCTCTCAGTTAAACACTCCCTTGGACTGTGCAACTTTCTTTGGGCAAGTCACCCGGGGGCGTTTTCAGAGAGTGGCATCACAGCCCCAACTCCAGCCCCACACTGACACTTTACAGCAGAACGGCAGAGCAACCTTGGAAGCGAGGGGAGTTCCTTTAGATCATGGCAAAAGCGAGAGTTCATAGTGAGGAGTCCAAGAAGAAAATGCCTGAAACCGACAGAGCTAGGTCTCAGACAAGAGTCGATATAGGAGACGCATTTACAGCCTGGCAATAACGGAGAGCTACGAAAGGCTTTTCTTCATATCCTGTAGAGGCAATGTTTCTACTCGATTCTAAGTAATTTTTGTGTTCACTGCCATCTCTGCTGTTCGCAAATCATTTACAAAGAAAACAAATGTGTATATGCTTGTTTGTATAAGTGTAGCATTTATGTTAGCAAGCGAAACAGATGAAATGCGGTGCTGAAACGGTTGCTAGATATGCTTTGTGTATGGCGTGTATGTAAGTTTTTCAATGAATTCATTGCCGGCAAAAATGACTTGTCGAATTGTACTGTCGAAGCGTACAGTGACCATATAGGTGGCCAAACCGATATAACCGAACGTCAATATATTGAAGCAAAAAACAATGTTTGTACCGTATGTTTACTGCGTGTCCTGGTTGTGTCATCAAATGTGGGGAACTTATTTTTGAGATGCTCACTAACGTGTAAGTGTTTATGTATAGCCAGCAAAACGGATAAGCATCGACATTACCCGCTAACGGATAACATAGCATTTATCAGAAAGAAAAAAATGTTGATTCATGGTTTATGGTCCACCTGGTTTGGACAAGTGTAACATGCTGTATCTCATGTTCTATCTGTAGATGATGAAGCTGAGTCCTCTGTTGTGCAGGCGGAGCTGGTGAGACACACGACCAGCGCCAAATTTCATTATCCCTGGCGATTGTTCTGGAACTTATTGAAGAAGACAAGTTTCTAACTCTGACGTCAACTCAAAATAAAAAGTGTGAACGGACGTTTTGATGCTCACACTCTGATCGCTGTATGCTCCTTATTGAAACATGCTTGGCAATAACGTGTAAGATGTTATAACAATAACATGTAAGAAAGCTAGACAGGAAAAAAGTTGCACCATCATCTTTATTATTCTACAGCACTGTAAACGATGGTGGTGCATCACTACGGCTGAAATGAGAGCCACCAGGCCATCAGCAAAATGATCTCTTTTGGAGATGTAGTCTCACGTGATCAAACGTATATAAACCGTAGAAACATTGAAACAAACAGATAGCACATAACACATCATGGAGGTGGAGATGAACATGACGGTGTTCGGCATGTTTTCAGCTCCTCCAATTCAAAATCTATGTTTGTGTGAAGAACAAAATGTTTTTCTTTAGTTATCAAATCTCACAGACAGAGGAGTGGGTCACGCCTGACTCACTCAGATGTAGCAAAAGAACAGAGAGATGCAATTAAAAACTGCCAGATGCATCTGCCTTGACTATTCATCCGCCTTGGTTATTCACCTGCCTCATCTTGATTACTCATTTGAATGTTATCTGATAAGAAATGCTGTGTAATTGATCCTGTGACTTGTTATACAACCCTTTTCTAACAAAAAGAGAGGTACTGCGGTGAGCTCTTCAGTGCGCCAACAGCCCCCTATGGTGTTTGTGAGAAGGAGCCTCACAGCACTCCTCGCGAGAAAGACCATATTCTTGGTGTGATGACTGTCCCATCAGAGTGCTTGTTGGTGAAGGTAAAACTTCCCTGACAGTGTATACAATTGTTTAAAGTTTGGAACTTATCTGCGGTCCCATGCCATCAATCACAGCCTCCCTGCGAGTGTCACGACTCGCCGGGATGCAAATATGGCGACCACAATGGCCAAGCAACAGCTGCAAAAGGATTTACAGTTCAATAATATTCAGCGAAATTATCAGGCGAAAACACTTTCTTCATACCTGTATGATGACTCTGCATTGGGCATAGGACATTATACAGGCACTAAAAACCAGACATTTAGGGTGTTATGCAGTGAATGCAGGCGGGTGTTTTGCAATTTAGGGCGTCCACAGGTCACCCAGGCGTCAGAGGAGACGAAACAAAATATGTTCATCAACCCCCCTTTTACCCAGGACAAAGACGAGACAATGACGGCAACAATGTTATAATAACACAAATAAAGACAAGACTACAATGTTTTGCAAGAAATTAAAAAATAGAGAAATACTCCCTCCTTGTTTTCGTTTACCACATGTTTATTCCAGCAGAAGTATTCATTAATTACGTGCCCCCATGGCTTCAAACAAAAGTGCATGCAGGAGGATTACCACGAACGTTGGATAGTAGGTCTGCCATTTCATGGTTTTGGCAACAAAGAAACAATGAAGTTGAACTCTCATTTGACCAAATCAACAAAACATCAAAACAAGCCAAAAACACATAACGCATCATGGAGATGGACACAACGACAGTGTTTTTCAGCGTGTTTCTAATTGAAAATCCCTATAGAAACACCATAATAACTGATTTTAATTGCTCTCAGAACTCAAGTCTCGCATCCAGCCGGACAAATGAAGAGACAGACTGGGTGAAGACAGCAGCAAAATGAAGCTTTGCTTCTTGATTGGCTGCTTTCCATTTCTGTTTTACTTATTTGGGGGAGCCGAACAATCGAAACACTGCAAATTATTCCAGATTTTTAGTCAATATTTTAGTAGAACATAAGTCAACTGGAACAAATAATAAGCATCTCTGGAATGAGTACATTGTTTTGACTAAAACGTGACTATAACACATTGAGTTTTCGTTCGAATAAAACAAAATTGTTGTGACGTTTAGTCGACGAAAATATGCCGAACAAAAATGATTTGTGAATGACTAAATGACTAAGACTAAGAATTAACTTTGGCACAAGAAAAAGACTAAGACTAAATTGAAAAATGGGTGACAAAATAAAAACTAGATGGGATACAGCAATATCAATAAGCACCACTTAACACATTTTTTTCCATCCTTCTCCAGCTGTATGATTTTGTTTATAGAGTGAAAGATAACCACCATTGTGAGAAACCTCAAGCACATGCAGGTGTCACTCTTCACCCCCACCTCCTTTACAAATGCTATTGTCCATTAAACCATCTCCCTTTCTTAAGTCTCTGGGCTTCGCTCCCTCGTGTTTTCAGCATGAGTTGGCACGTGGCTAAAGGACCGGTCCACATCTATACTATATTGTTCTGCCCACTCCACCATCGGTCTGACGACTCTCTCGTGGAGAGACCCATTGTTGGCAGCTCGTCACTCCAGCAGGTGCCTTACAGCGAAAGGCAGGAGCCAGCCTGCCCACACCGCTTCGTTAGTGCAGAGAGCCGTTTGATGTGCTGATTTTATGAGCAGACGATGGCAGCCAAGGAGAATGCTAATAATCACTTGAAAAACAAAAACATTCCACTCAAGCATGTAAAAGATAAACTCCAATTTCAATGATAAAAGAAAACTGACAGACAGCCATGGTACCAGTTTCAAAAAAGACCGGCAGCCACAATGCCCTCTGTTTATTTATTTCTTTTTTTAACTCATCACCATCTTTTTCGATGTGAGTCTAATTCCTACTGTCAATCACAGGCGGAAAAACTAAAGACTATTGACAAATTTGGGAGCAAGAAAAAAGAAGAGATATATTTTAGTAGTGCACTGTTCTCCATCAGAAAGCATTTGTCAGAGAGAGAATGCCATCCCTTTTGGTGTTCAGCTGAGGGAACCTAGGGGTTTTGGGCAACGCCAGCACACCCTCAGAAAACATGCACCCATTTCAAATGTTGCAATCATCTTTGCAACTCAAGAGAAAGAGAAGAAAATCAATTATATACCTGGGAGAATGACAATAAACAAGAACAGTAGAACTGTCATTGATGTTGGAAACTATCCACAATCATAAAAGGTTTATGCTTCCCAGTACATGTTTCGGAGCTCGACCAATTATACTGTTGATGACAAAATGGACACGAATTGAACACGGCATGTTTCTCCTTCTTTCTCTTTCGGCTTCTCCCTTCACGAGTCGCCACAGTGGATCATCGTCCCCCATCTCACCCTGTCCCCTGCTTCCTCTTCACACAAACCTACAAACTTCATGTCCTCCTTAAACACCTCCCACCTGGTACAGTCCCACCTCCACCCTGAACTCCTGTGTTGCACATGCAGCACACCTCACCACTGTCTTACAACTGGCATACATGTCTTGCACCACTCGAACACACTTCTCTGCCACTCCAGACTTCCTCATACAATACCACAAGTCTTCTCTTGGCACTCTGTCGTTCGCTTTCTCCAGGTCCACAAAGGCACAATGGAGCTCCTTCTGACCTTCTCTGTACTTCTCAATGATCATCCTCAAAGCAAACACTGCATCTGTGGTGCCCTTTTTTGACTTGAAGCCAAACTGTTGCTCACATATGCTAACATCTGCCTTTAGTCAGATGTTAGCCAAAAAGTCCACTGCCACCTCTCCTAAATACTTCCAGACCTCCACAGGTATATCATCAGGTCCCACTGCCTGTCCACTCTTCATCCTCTTCAATGCCCTTCCGCCTTCAGCCTTACTAATCTTTGCCACTCCTTCTACTCTTTGGTCTCTCATTTTCCTCATTCATCAGCTCATCAAAGTACTCTTTCCATCTTCCCAACACTTCTGTTATCGGTCAAAACATTTCCCTCTCTATCCTTGATCACCCTAACTTGCTGCACGTCCTTCCCATCTCCATCTCTCTGCCATGCAATCCTGTACAAATCTCTCTCAACCTCCTTACTGTCCAACCTCGCATCCAAGTCCTTTGTCTTACCTTTGGCTGGGCCTCCCTGTACTCCTGTCTACTCCCTTCTGTCCTCTCAACGTACCAATTTTTCTTAGCTAACCTATGTGCTTCTGTTTGCACAAAATTCTGAGTACAGTTACATGAGGAGCGTAGCCCGACTATGGCAATAGATTGATAAACCCGGTGGTCCGATTGCGACAGCATCTCCTGGTTAACGTGAAGTGCTGGGAAAACCGAACATTTGACTAATAACATCTCAATGACGAGGGGTGCAGCCATGAGCTCTTTAGTCTTTCCGGTTCAGCATTCAGTAAAGCAAGAAGGAGACAAAGGCTGTGTCCCATTTCTCACCCCAACACGTTTTTGGCTCCAACACTCAGTTTTGCGAATTCATGTGAAAGTGTAGTGTGTCCCAATACTCCTAAGACAGAGGGCACTTGCTTTTCATCACTTGAAATTATCTCTTCAAATCGAGGACTACTCGAACTACTCAATGAATAGCAATATGGCGTTTGATCCGGTAAAGAGTTGCACAAATTTAAGTCGATTTTTACAGTTGAGCATTTAAAAAAAAAGGTTGGGATCTCGCAGACGTAAATACAACTAAATTCCGTAATTCTGAGTTAAAAATGAATATTGCAAATTCGTAAATTTATTGCAACACAAATTTAGCGAGAGTGCATCGCAGGCTTTTAGCTTGGATTTTGAAACAGGGCGTCCATAGCCACGGCCACATGTCCCGCCCCAACCGATAACTCCACACCCAGCCCATTCCCCTCCACGACACACCAGGACGAATGTTGTCCACTAACATAACTTGCTGTGTAAAAAAAAATAAAAAAAGACTCTGTACTGTACACATATATTTGTACAAAAGTAACTTAGAATTTTATAAAAACCAAACATATTCCGTCAAATATCATAAATGTTGCTACAATAACAAATTCATAATGCAGAAACGCCTGGGTGTCTGGAGGTATATTTCTCGAGCAGCTGCAATGCAAAATCAGCAAATCCACTTGTTCTTCTTTCGTGGTGATGGAGCCTCTTCCTCGCTCTCCTGATCTGATGAAGGGATGGACTCTCTCCTTCAGATAACTGACCCTGATGAATTCAAAATAATTATTATTTCCCTTACTACATGCTGTCTCATCAACGGTTTTGTTCATCTTCCATCAGTGGATGCGGATAGTGATGCAAGACAGGCACAGAGTTGTATCAGCTGTCAATTTGTGATGGTTTTCTGAACTTTCACACATTTAAACATTCAAACAAGGAAACAATTCTGACCTGTTTTTATTTCAGGAAGAAGCTGAATGTTGTCTTGTCTTTTTCATTTGTCAGACAAAGATTTGGCTTGGAAAACGTTTTACAGCCTTTACATGAAAAAGGACAGCAACAACTGTAAATATTTCTATATAAAATATGTACATGCTGTTCATGCGTTCAAATGCTGCATGCAGTTCTCACGGAAGTTCATGCAGCACTGTCGCCATGTGGCTCGTCCGATTAAAACACTTTCAGTTCGTTTTGTAAACAATTGTTTAAAGTTTTTAACTTACCTGGCTTTTCCTCTTGCAATCAGCGTCAAACAGCCAACTGATAGCGTCGCTCTTCCTTGCCGCGTCGACCAATGAAAATGCGAGTGTCGCAAATCTGTGGTGAATAACCACAATATTTGGCCCGTAAACAAACATGGCGACCACAGTGGCCAAGGTTCCGGTGCAGGGTTGAGACGCAGAGAATTTATCACATTCAACGAAAATACTGAGCGGAAACGTCCTTTACACGGAAATATGATGAGACTATGATTGGGGCATTATGCAAGCACTGATTAAAAAATTAGGGAGTCCGTCTGTACGAGAAACGGGCGTCCAATTTTTCACGTTTTCAGTTCCATGGGGCGCCCAGACGCGTGAAGTTGGCTGATTTATGCATGGCAACTTTTGTCAAGATCACGGTTTAACCCAATTTCTCTCATGTGACAAAAGTGAATACGTCACGCACAAGTGAAGTGCTGTCCCAAATACTAAGGAACGCAATCACTTCTTACTTTGTCGTCGGAGGGCCCTTCATAGTGGAGAGCAAGGAGCCATTTTAATCTGCTATATTGTACTCAGTACATAGCCATAGTACTGACTTATCAAATAGTATAACTGAAAATCAGAGAATAAGAGAACCATTGGTATTGTTCAACACCGTCACCTTCATGGAGCCGACAACATCAACAGGCTTCCTTCTGTAGATTGATGGATTACAGTTGCAAGTTTCTGAATAAAATGTAATATTCAGGAGGCTCTGTGCATTACATATTCAACATCTTTCATTCTTGCAATACAAAGAAAAACAACAAATTATGTTTTTTAATCTTCTTATGAGAAATAACAGCCAAAACGACGTGATTGAAGGTAATGGAGTTGCGGATGAAGTTGACAGATAGAGAAGAGCCATTTCAGACTGTTATACTCAACGCCATGTTTTGAACCCTGGTGATACAGTAAAAATGTGTTTGTATTGTCACCTCAAGAATACATTTTAGCCGTTCAGAATAATAATAAAAAAAACATATGGGTACTGAGATAAGCGGTAAGAGTTATAAAAACTGGATTTTTACAGAAGAAAATGGGGAAAAAACTAAAAGCCTAAAATAAAACCATACTTCCTACATTTTTGGCCACCATGGTCATTTCCATTTACTGTGGATTGTGCACAGAAAACAATGACAACCCATGCCCAGTCTGCTGTGATTGGTCAGGAAGAACCATCAGCTCACCTCTACAGCCGCTGTCAGACACGCACCCTAAATGTGAATTCTACAGGGACAATGAGCACAGATGGTGGGCAAATGACGACACTGTTGGGGATCAGGAGAGTATAATAATAACCTACATTACAATTAGGGGTGTGTAACAAAAAAAAAACAATCGATTAATGTAAAAAATATATGTATATATATCGCGATATTCATTTGTAACGATTCAGAATCTATGTAAAAATATAGAAAACGTTTAAAAAGTAAAAATAAAAATCTGCAGGCTGTCCTGCAGAACGCACGCACACACACCCCGAAAATACCCAAACACGGCAGTACATCCGCCTTTACCAGCTCAGTCTTTGCTGAAGTCCAGCGTTTGGCGTCATTTGGAAACGACTTATAAGCATTGCAAAACTAAGACCAAGTTCCTCAAGACTTATTCCTTGCACTTATTGCGAGGCATCACACAGAAACCACAGACACTGAGTTGTCAGCCATGCACCGCCATGCTTCACAGACAGTGGAGCCCATAAGTTTTTCCCTAAGACAGCTGTACCACAGCTTCACCTAGAGACGAAAAGAACCGTCGCAAGCAAAGACACTTTCCTCAGAGTTTAAAAGGCGGAATGTTTAATGGATGACTTTCAGGGTCAAAAGGCACTCTTGAATTACTCAAGCAGTGTGTCATATTGCTTTAATGTTAACAGCCCGAACAATTCAATCTTAAGCAAAGATATGTGATAATAAGTGTGTGTGACAGAAGTGGAGAGTTTGATGTACTTTGGTTAACACAGGAAACCCTTGATAATGACATCGGTCAACTCTGGATCTGTGTTTGTTTTATTAGATGGTGTGGTACTAATAGGTTCTCTGACATGGACGTCTGCCTTGGTTCATATCAACACATGCAGGTCTCCCGCTGCACTGGTGCCTCAGTGAAACACCGCTCCAGTATTGGCGTCTGCGCACCCATTAGGATTCACTGATCGCGGACACACTCTCGCAGGCAGCGCTAATGCTACAGCCCAGCATCAGTTAGGGACCATGAACAAATTCTAATTGCTCAACACAAACACAAACAAATAATGAGATTATAAGTTTCAGCATGAAACATTTAAGGTAGACTGTAACAAATGGAATACAATAAAAATGTATTTATTGTGATAATTATTAAATATTATCGTCATCGCCGAAATGACAGCATTAATTGTGATTTTTTTTTGTCCATAGCATCCATCACTAATGCATAACAAAAAATTGGGTTAAATAACAACTATAAATAATGAGTGTTATAACGTAGTATTTACTGTTCCTTAAAATACGCAAAGCTGTTTCTTGTTATTACCCCTTTGACCAGTTTTGGGCTAAATTGTTTCAGTGATGGAGAGCCTCAATCATATAGAAACATCTGTTCAGATGCTGCAGAAAAAAATGGATTAAAGAATCAATGTCCAACTAATTCCACTGTTGTTCTAAATCCTAGGACAATTCTAAGCAGCTCCGACTTTGTTAGCATAGACCGGCTTTTCTGATTCGGGTTTGATAATGAGTGTGCGCCTCAAAAATGAACTTATATTTTTGATTGACTGCTGAGCATGTTTCTGAACCCATCAATGACACCTTGGTGAAACCTGTTCCCGAAAGTAACAGTGATGCAACTTATTGCCTGGATATAGCCGCAAGACTTCAAAACATTACCTCGTCATTACCTGGCGTGTTTTGACTGGAAAGGTTAATAAACAAGCTCTGAATCAAAGCACACGCGTAGCCGTTACATAAGTAAGCATTAGACTCAGCTTTATTGCCATGGTCAGTGAGGAGGACCCCACCAACTAGGAAAGTGTTTTGGAATAACGTGCAGTCATGAACAAAAACATCGCAAAGCCAACGTCAAAGTAGCTCACATCTCTTCACTTGAGGCTTGATTGAGTTTGTTGAAGGTTTTAAGACAGTAGGTTTTTCATGTTCACAACATGCTCTAACCAAATAATGAATCAAATCGTGCTGCACTGCTTCACAAGTCACATAGCAGCAGCACTCGGGTTAGCTTATGTGCATTAAGGCAACAAAGAGGCAGATGTCAGATCTTAATGTAATTTTAATTGAATTCTTTTTTTAACATCTCGAGTCCATGGCATGAGTTCATCAAATTCTATCTATCAGTCTGTGTTCTTGATTGAATCCCAGTCTCTTGCTCTTTTTATAACCCTTCATGTTTCCTTCTCGAATATGATCAAAATTCGCAGATTCTCGAACCTTTTGGCACCATGCTTTGTCCGTCGCGGTCACCATATTTGTTTACCACCGTAATCTCACGGTGATCCACATCTCGTGAGTCGCGACACTCGTGGCATGGACGTGCGCAGCTATTGATGGGATGTCTGACGCTGATAACAAGAGGAAACCGCAGATAAGTTCCAAACTTTAAACAATCATTCACACAACAAACTCATTGCTTTCTAAACAGAGGAATATGTGGTGCTCCCTTCCCTTCCCCCCCATCAGAGTGGTAAGCGGACAAAAACAGACCTTTCAGAATGAGAGCAAAATATCTTAAACAAAATTCGAGTAGTTCTATTTATTTAATCAAGCGACAAGCCTTATATAAGTATTTTTTGAACGCTTATCTTGCATGAGTATATGAAAATGTAGACTCTAGACAAGGCTGTACACACGATGGCTTGTAGTAAGGGAAAGAATCACTATGAAAATGTTATTATTTTTATTATTATTTTAATTAATCAGGGTCAGCCAACGATTGCCTAGTGGATTAATGCATCTTAAAGTGTTACTGTGGCCACAGTTACTGTTCATGTCTGTTAACATTTGTTATTTAAAGATGCTTGTTTATTTGTTGTTTATCAAGCTTTTTTAAATAGATGTTTCCAGCTTTGTTTTATACAAAGCAGGTTGTGAGACGTTGACATGGTGTCAGGGGGTGGTTGGGGTTAGGGGTGGGTTTATGGGTTGGGGGCGGGGTTTTGGACATCATGTTTCAAAATCCTAGCTAAAAGCCTGATGTGAACGCAGTGGACGAATTAGAGTACGACGAGTCTGTTCTACATCACTCGTCGGTGGGAAATGGATTTATTTATGCTCCAAGAGCAAGTATATGATGTTTCAGTGATCAAATGAAGCAGCGTCTTGTAGCCATCTACATATGTCTGTCTTGGATTTAACAAATATCAAATGTGAAACCTTCCAAGTTGCACATTTGTTTTCAGGATAATGTTCTTGCTGTTAGGATTTGATGTTGTCCTGACTTCCTCTGTGGTCTTACACAGACCTATAGTTGCCTTCTCTAATTAATGCACAATCCACACATCCACATGGCGGATAGAACAGCAAACTGAGCTCTGGTATCGGATGGGAGGAATATCGGTATCGGCAAATTCAAGATCAATGCATCCCTAGTTGAAGACATATTCAACAATACTTAAAAGCTTAACTTCGTCAACAACAGACATAAAAGTGGTCAAAAGCAAATTGCGAACATGAAAACAAAATGAGTATTGCAGGGACTAGTTTGCAAAAGAGTGGAACTTCCAGTGCTGCAGGATTAATAAGACTTGTGTTTGTTACAATGTCAGTGACTGACCACCAAATTAGCTTCATTACCTCTGGCATCAGGATATCCAATATGACATTTGGTACCATGGGGCAAGCAGACTGTTTGTCTCACTATGCTGCAGGATTGAGAGAAATGCAAACAATTTGATGGTTCAATAGTTAAATCAGACTTTTTTCAATTAATAATCAGTTATAAAGTTCAGTCTTACTTGACGCTAGACTCGAAACAATAATGAATGAAGTCATTTGCGAGTCACATTCTAAAATACTGTCCATGGAGCAAGCACACCGTCATAATGGCTGTGAATTTAAACTTAAAACATTAGATGTTAATATGTTTATACACACTCACACACGCACACACATATAAACACACAAACATGTGCGTGCGTGTGTGTGTGTAGAAGCAGTAGTCTATTACACCTCCTAAGAGAACATGTTTGCTTCTCTCTGGAATATGGTGCTGCCACACTGAGTCACCATCAGAGTTCATTCAAGAGGAAATGACAAGAGCAAGATGTTTAAATCATTAGTAACATAAGAAGAACTGCGCTAACATGAATGTTACAGACTCGTGCTGGCCATTTGCCAAGGTAAATAAAGAGCAAGATACAAGGATACAAGCATCTCTCTGGACTGTAATGGAAACAGTGAGCATCGTAAACCTCAACCAACCTTTCGTTGGACCATGAGGTAATATGCAAGACAGTAATGTTGTGCACATGGACGCAGCAGGGACCGTGCACACCATATCATGACCATATCACATTGACCTACCTACCACACACACATATATATATATATATATATATATATATATATATATATATATATATATATATACACAAATACAAATATCACTTTTTTGCTGATTTGCTGTCATGTTTCACATTCAGGTTTCACATTCAGGTGGCTAGCGAATGCTGCACCCGACAAACAAATCAGACTCCGTGTAAACGACACCTGAGAAACAGTGGTCATCAAGCTCTGTGAAATTAATGATTATTTCTTGCATAGTGTTCCGAATGCCATGCTCAAACCAGCTGGTGTTGCTAAGAGGTAAGTGCGCCTGCTGCAGAGGAACCAGCGGTCTCACCTCCATGAGCCCCTAAAGCTCAGCTCCGTCAAGTGCTGGTGCTTTAAATGCCGTATTTAATTTTAACACGCTTCCCTGATCACCCTTTTCCCCTGCATATGCTGCAGGATGCAAACTTTAAATGACAGACTGAAACAAACTCCACAGCGGGCATGCTGCTGCCGAGTGAGCAGTGAGTAGGGAGGAGACACATCAAAACCAGCGGGGATTCATCAGAGTGCCGGCTATCACACGTGATCAGTTGTTGTGATCGGGTAGTGATCGGCATTCACCGATCACGCTGAAATCAGCCGATCATGATCAGAGACAGATTGATCGGAGCATCCCTAGCTCTTTTACAGTAACACGTGAATAACGTCAGTACAGTCTCACGAAAGGTTTTCACACATACTTCACATAGGTACAAAGATAGAGAGAAAAGTCCAACTTTTTTTTTATCCTTTTTTTGCATGAGAGCATCACACCGACAAGCAGGCCAGGATGTGAGCGAGTGTGTATAAGGAACCGACGATCACAGAATAGCATTGCCCCTTAGGGGTCCACTTCTCTCCATCCTCGCCCTGCTCCTGAATTCCTGCTCGCTATTCAGTGCCCACAGGGATTTCCCTTCTCAGTCCAGGAAAGATGTCAGACTTGTTCTGCCATCCCTCACACAGAGTCTGTACTGCAGACGTCAACAAATCGGACCCATTTTCCAATATCCCAGAGATGTTTTATCAGACCAAACTTAGTATGAACAAATAATATAATTAATAACTTTACATTAGAAATCGAGCAAAAATTAAAAAAAAAAAACTCTGCACGGAATTGACCAGTGGGAGGAAATGAGAGTGGCCAGAAGAAACCAACACAACCATGAGAAGAACATCATAACTCTTAATGCTACATTTAAATTATGGAATACAGAAGCATCGTGTGTCACACAAAAGGCTAAGTTAAGAGAATCAAATTTTAACGGCTCTCTAAATGTGATTAAATATTATCCATGAAATAATAAGTCATAATATATCATAACAATCAATCAAAATCTGCAAAAAAGAGGAATAATGCTAATTTTACGATCACTTTCTGTTATTTAAATATACCACTAATTTTATAACCAACAACCATGATTAGGGATGTCCTAGCTTGATATTGCATGCCAAACATCGCAATATCACAGCGATGCACGCCAAGATTAGTTGACACTTTCCTATGACATTGACAAACTAAAGTGTCGACTATGGATTTAATTACTTAAGTTCAGTTTTTCTCTCAGAACTGCTACCTTACAGTCCACTGTCCTGTCAGCTATTCAGTTATGCATTAGGGAATGGATGATATGGACAAAAAAAAAACGATCACGATAAATACATTTTCATTCTATTCCATGTGTTGTACGCATCACAGTCTCACACTGTTTTATGGTGAACTTATTAGTGGAGTTTGTCTCCATCACCATTATTTGTTTATGTTAAAATATAATAGCTAACTAAGTGTAGAGATGAGAAATTCACTGTTTCAAGTCTCCTGTAGAACCTGCTCGTGCCTGACCCACTGCTTTGCCAGACTATTTTCGATATCAATAAAAAGAGCCAGAAAAAAAGGACTCACCAACAGGCCATAAAAACAGCTAAACGAGAGGTCTTCCCTGCTGCCTTCACATATTAGGATATTAATATTAATGACACTTCCCATTCCTGCCCCCCAATGTTTTCCCCTTTGGTCAATTTGGACATGAAAAACTTTAAAAGAGAGAAATTCCAGGAGTTGCTTATCTCAGTTTGACCCAAAGCCACACAGCAGACAGCATCCATGACAGACTCAAAGTAAGTAAGGTTCAAAGAAAGCAGGAGCTTCTTTCATCGCAGTTTTTTTTTCTCTTTACAGTGCAACACCATCAGGCTTTTTTCCAGAATTTCAACATAAAGACGCGCTTCCTGCTACTGTATTGTCTTCAGGTTTGTTTTGCAACAGCAGCATGGCTGCACACCGGCTTCGGCTTCTTGCTGACTGCTGTTTACAGGAAAGCCCTGCAGTGGGCCATGATGTTAAATATTCACTGTTAAATTGTCAAGCCAGCGCTCGTTCGGCATCTAGCCAAGCTTTTACTGTAAAATAGCATTGGATTGTCTTTTTTTATGCCAATGGATTACTAACAATCAGTCAATCCCCCCTTCCCTCTATATACCTACATCTTGAAATGAAATGGATTTCTGAGAACCACATCATTACTTTTTTCTCATCTCATTGTTTCGATCATAAATATTACAACCCAAGAAAGCGACTGCTAACTCACGATGTCCGCCTTCAGACATCTGTAAAATATTTTCCTTTGGTGCTCAAATCCTGCACTGGCAGAGGTCTCTCATCCTTGGCTTGGCAGGACTTCTGACGGAGACAGCCGGCAGCGCCACACAGGCATAACCCCTGCTGCTGCAGCTTCCTGCTGCTCAGGGGGAGTCAGGCTGCTGGCCTACCATTGACTGAGGGCCAGCCAGGGCAGGGAGGAGGCTCTCTGTGGGCTACGAGTAGAGAGGACCCCCAGGAGAGGAGGGCAAAGGCAAAAATGGCAGGACCTACGACTGATGAATGTGGTGAACATTGATGGAGAAATCAGGTTGCGAAGAAGAAACACTGGAAAGACACAAAGGGGCTGCAGGGTTGAGAATGGGAGCAAGGTTCAAGGGGCTCCTCATTATGACTCGTCTTCAATTTTTACGCCTTGGGCCTATGACCACATCCTCACAGCCGGCAGCCAAAGTCCAGAGACAGAGGAAGACCGTTGTGATTCAGGGCTGAATCACAGGGTGTGGGATTAGTGAAACACCCCAGCCTCAACCCTCATGGCATGTTGCTCACTGAAAATATATTACCAGGTTGTTCCATATGAGCTTCACTTTTAAATTCATTTGCACACAACGCAATCATCTTGTTAAAGAAATAATCCTGGGGTCAGCCTGACTGAGGACGCACCGAAATTGAACTCAAAAGCAAGCCATTGCCACCACATAAAGGAGCATTCATGCTTAAAATGAAGAATAAAGGACATATGATCTAATCTAAATTACAATAACAAAGTAACTATTTATGAAGGGTGAGAATCTTTCACCATCTCTGGATGGGATCTGGAATGGATTTCCTGTACATTGGAGAGAGGTATGAGGCATCCCTCAGTTAGGAAGTCCACTGCACAGTTTGCAGTGAGCTCACAGAGCAGCTGACTGGTAAGACTTCAGCTGTATGTAGCCATTTAGAATGCGAGCGTTCAGCAGAAAGAACTTCGCCATACAAATATGTCCGATGCATGGAATTACTTGAATACTGGGATGTGCGGTGTCTACTGTACATAAGAGTCAGTCAGAACCCTAAGTACACGTAAATTAAGTGGAGCTTTGGGGTTCGTTGACATGAAAGCTCGTCTGCGAGACGGTCAAACGAAGCTCCGCAGCATGCGGACACATAGCGCAAACATGCCGGATGTTTTCACTTCTCAAACGCAGTGTTATGTCCTTAAATTAATCATATATCTCCGATGTTGGACCTTAGTCCTACGTATTTGCCAGTGTGAAAATGGATTTATTTATGCTACAAGAGTGAGTGTATGATGTACTCTCCTGGATTTTAAAAACATCAAATGCCGATGTGAATTGCAAATTTGTTTTCAGGATGATATTTTTACTATTGTGAGTCACGTTTTCCGGGCATCCTTCTGTGGACTTATACCGACCTCTGGTTGCCTTTTCTAATTAATACACAGGAAACAATAATGGAGAAAAAATACAGCAAACTGAGCTCTGGTATTGTATCAGAAGAATGTCCCAATCTGCAGATAGCCAAATTTAGATATCGGTATGGAATCAGAATGTGGATCGGCGCATCCCTAGTTTTTTTCACACTCCGTAAATAAACAGATCTTGCACTCTCATTAAAGCCGAGGCAGTGCACCACGATTGTTTACATGTAGTGGAAACCCAGAACCCTAATTCCCAGTGTCACTCTCGTTCATCCCAGAACATGTACTGAAAATGATACATATTACCCAGACTCAGCTCATCGATCAAATCTCCGCCAGAAGGATCAGGAAATTCTTATCTGGCATTACATACAGATACTGGATTGGAGTTCTGCATCCCTATTTGTATTGGGGCTGTATTGGGCAAACATGGGCTTAATAACAGCCACAAGTATCAAACACTGATATAAAGCAGAATTCTGAACAATGAATGTCTCCTTTGAAAACAGCCTTGGAGTTGTGATAAATAACTGATATTATTTAGTCATGGCATAACCTGACCCAGGAGCACCAGGAGCTTTTCATAAACTTTAAGCAGGGTCCTAGGTCAGTAATTTTTTGTCTTTGTATGTCTTTCAAGTCTGCTTACCCCACAGCACTTTAGAGCCTGATGAGAAAAGGCATCAATGCCACAGTGAAATTGAGATCTTTCACGTGACACCATGAGCTGCGGGGCACCCTCGAAGAATATGTGAATGCTTGAAACACCAGTGACCCTTCATCAGATGGAAGAGAGATGGATATGAAAAATATTGACAGGACGGCTGTTTGAGGGGAGAAACAGAAGCTGCTTGAACCGCCTGCTCTCACTGCCAAAGACCTACATCTAAACTCTTAAACAGAGCCTCGGAAGATTACAGCCCTTCTGAAGTCATACATTTGCTGTGTTATTTGATAATCTTACAACAGAATGGAAAACTGGAACAGCAAAGATGCCCAAGTCCTGTGCTGTGATCTGCTACCTTTGCCAGAATCCTTTCAGCACATCACTTGGCCGAGGTCTTTGACATCATGCAAAAGACAGTGTTAAATGTAGCTCGAAAATCGCCCTAGGAAGCATTTTCCTTCCAATATGCTTTGTGATAGAAAAAAAGCTGTTTTCCTTTTTTGTTGTTCTCTGTGAAAACCCAGAGGCAAAATGACTGTTCAAGCGGTCAGATGACAAATGTCTCATCTGATCTTCAAGCCAGAGGAGCGGCCGGCTCCAGGGCAAAAATCAGAAAATCTCACAAGAGAGTGAATTTTTTTTACATTGGTAAATAACTGCTCTTGGTGTCCAAGATTTGGCCACACTGACCAACTGGAGAAGAAACATCCAGTGTTAAAATAAATCTAAAGAAATGTGTTTCTTGACACGTTCCAGCTCACGAAAGAGTCACCAATACAACGCAAAATGTTTTTAATCTAAGATAAATAACTTCTATGTCACACAACTGGATGCTCCAGTGTCTTAAGTCAGATATATATCTCAACCCTTCCTAAATTGTTTGTACAAAAGTCTCACGTTGGTCTTGAAAGTTGGTTTAACAGACAGACCTATGATTACCATTGCTTACCCTGGGCCCTATACAATCTGTTTTTTTTGTAGTACAAATTCTGTTCAATAACTTATCTCAGTAGTAAGACTACTTATTCTCTATGATCTTATATTCAAGTTTCACAGTTCACCAGACACAAAGGCATATACAGAAATTAAGACTCCATGTCTGCACTCAGCCAGCATCATCAACAATAATCAGGTGTTTCTAGCATTATACCAGTGATTTCACCTTTCAAGCTTTTTTTGAAACGCTTTTCGTGAGATCGTTCACAGAAGGAATCACTCCTTTGATTACAAAACTTCTATACCACAGCGCTGCTTCTGCAGTGTCCAGAGTTAGGTGCAGCATGTCAAATGATACAAGCGCTTGGTTTATCCCCAGTTGTTACAATTTGAGTGCAAGTAATTGTGGATAAGCACTTGAACAAATTGATTTTCAGAACATCACCAACAAGCAGTTATCACTCAGAATGCGGCATCAGTGTCTAATCCTGTGAGGTTGTGACACTGAAAATGCTGGCGTTGAAGTCATATAGAAGACCACATCGACACGAACCAGTGGCTAATGCTAGCATTCCCCACTCAGTGTAAACCAAAGATTGTGTTCTTCACAGACAGTGACAGACCAGTGCACAGCAGCCCCTTCACCATGGTTGGAACTTTTACGAAGGAGGTCAGTCTGAGTAGGAGGCTCGCTATGCCCTCCAGAGTAGCTTCCAGCTTGTCCGTATTACGCAGCTTGTTTCAGCTATTTTATATATATTTTTTTTTTTAATTAACATGATAACACTCACGTACTCTTTTGGCTGTGGCTCAGTTAATATCTGAGTTGAAGATGACTCGTAAGTCTTCTGTTAAGAAGCAACAGAGAAATAAGGTGGTCAAGCCGATGGTTGCAAATAAGTTTGGCTCGCCAGCCTCGTGTCGCCCAGCAGATCTGACTTCATCATGGGGCACAAACCAGCTATTTTGTGCCGAGTGCTGCCAGCTGAAAAGCAGAAAACGACATCGCCTGAGGCGCAGAGGTGCGAGGCTGCACAGCAGGGGGGGAATCCAACTCAGGCCACTGAGACAGAATCTGCAGTGTGAAAAATCCCCCCCCCCCACAAATGCAGTGGTGACACGTATATATGCGGTGGACATGCACATGCACAGGAGAGAAAGAAACGAGACAGACCCGGGCAAGACCGGTTTAAGAGACTACATGCTGGTCTGAAGGAATTGAGAATGAATTAACCGTGTGGTCTGCGAAAGAAACATTTTCGTCTTTCATTTCTTAGCCTCAACAATACCGGCAGGTAGCGCTACAGTGGCCTCAAGAGGACAAAATAAGTCTCACAATAGACAGATTCATGAGGTCCATCAATCAATTTGAGAAATAATAAATCACATAGATAAAATTGTAAATGTTGCTTCAAGTTCTTTGATATCCAGCATCTTCAACTGTGTAATGTGACTTCAATGTTAAAATGGGGATGGGGGGAGAGAGCAAACATGGTTAGGAGGCAATGCAACTCATGGTAGACTGTCTCACAAAGTCTATACTACCGAGAAGCAGATGGTGTTGTTGGGAGATGCCCAAACCACCTCAACTACCTTCTTAGTCACAATGATGCAAAGCTCTATTACTGTCTAAGAGAGACACAATCATCTTTTTCTTGTTTTACACTTGACTAGAGTCTTGTTTCCATACAAGAGAAAAAAAGCAATAGTGAGGGTCACAACTAAACCATATATGAAAATAAGGCCTTCCAGGTAAGCCCCATTTATTAAGATGAATACCTTTGTCAAACAAAATGTGTCCTCAATGCACAGCAATCCTGGTAACTGAAGGTGTTGAAGGAGAAAGTCTGTTAAAGTCAATAAGACCACAGCCGTTTAAATACCACTGTAATCTAAAAATTAAAAAAACATTGGAAACAATTATGTCCCTTTATTACTGTTGCCTCAATAATAAAAACAGAGTAGAGGCAGAGTAAAAGTTTTCCTTGCTACAATTAAATACCAGCAAACCTGCCAAAACCTGTCAAAACTCCTCACCTTTAATCAGATGAAATTCAAAGCTTTATATACTGGCAGAAATCCCTAACCACAGAGACTGATGCAAACATTTGGCAGCCATTTGCTGATCATGCGGTTCGTGACACATTCCTTGATAGTCAACTTCAGAGAGCCAGCCGGTGTTTGTCTCCCATCACCTGATGACGCTGGCAGACTCGCGCCTTTTGTCTTTGACAATCATCGATTGTGGCAACAGAGAAGTGAGTAATAATTGGGTCAACAAGGTATGTCAGCTCCCACTAACTCTCTTCTGAATCATCTCTCTGCCGCTGAGCCAAATGTGATAATATAACGCCTGAAATATTTGGCTTTAATTATTAGTGACAGCAACATGGCAGGAGCTAACATTTACCATGTATTCGTGACCGCATAAACAACACTGAGGCACTGCCAAAACAACCTGTTGGGTATTCACAGATGACAGGGCTGGGACATTATGCATTTGTCCTGATTCATTTTTTCAATTCAATTTCTATTTAAATTACAATTGTGGTTTATATTGCAACTCAACCCTTTTGCTGCTGTAGCTTGGCCAGCGTCATATTTGTTTACCTGCGTAATCTCACGGTTATGCAGGGTGTGGGAGTCGCAACCCTAGCGGCATTGAAGCGCACTGTGATTGAAGTGCCCAAGAAAATCTGGCAACACAACCCTCCACTTCAGCAGTGACAGTACCGACTCCGTGGCTCAGTGCCCGGTCGGCTAGTGACTGAACAGGAGCAGTCCACACAAGTGGAAATGATTCTGACTTTCTAAACCATGTGTTACACGTTTCCTCTTTATTTGATCATTTCTTTGTTGTTCATGGTGTGAAGAATCAGTAGTTTTGGAGAATCACAGTAGAATTGCAGTTTGCAATGAGCGTTCAACCAAACTATCTCGATTATATAAGGGGAAATTATGCTGCGTTTTTTAAATTATTATTGCTAAGCAAAGTCAGAAAAAATATCAAAAATACGGAATCATCAAAACATTAACTTTAACATTTTTTAAAAAGTTGAATTCGCAATGGAAATCTCCATGATAGTCTTCCATAACGATTATAGACATTGTAATAAAATGCAGGAAAATTATGTTTCATGATTTCACAATTGCTGAGCTGTTGGGACTTGCTATGTTTAAAAAATGGCATAACTGTTTCATATACATATCGATATTATCCATATTTTACTGGCAGTGTTGACTGTTGACAAGATATGTCATTTGTCACAGAATAATAACTATATTCGAAAACCTATTTAATATTAAGTGTGGCAAAGTTTACTTTTGCTAATAATCTATTTCTTATTACTACTTTGTGACCACCAAATTAACAATTGTACCGGACTCTGGTAAAACAAAGTGCCATTTAAATGCAGCAGTCAAGTGTTCATTGTTGACATTGGAATCCGATGAGTGCTTTGGCCAAGAATTGTACCGAAACACACTTAGACACTACTTTAGAGAAGTACAACATCGAAAACAAAAAGACCAGTGACAAAAGTGTCTTGTGAAATAATTGCGTGGCAGTGTTGTAACGTCAGCTTTTAATAAGGCATTCTATAAGGCGAACGCTTATAGAATGCTGTTTAACAACCACCTTTTGAGGGTGGGGAAATTGAGACGACTACTCCGCAAACAGCAATCGCGATGTCTGAATTGTAAACACAGGCACTTTATACCACTTGAAGTTGCCATGCTACATGCTAATGAAGGCTAGCTCGCTAACTTTGAATAACTTGCATTATCGTTAGTCATTGTCGAGTAGTTGAATTTCACGAGTTTCAGTTAAACATTAACCCCACTGTCGGAACTGTGACGTACAGAGAGGCAACAAGTAGCTCTCTAGCCTTCGGTGTACTTTGTGAAGTTCACGGGCAACTGTTGCTTAGCACTTACCAGGAAGTGTTGCTAAGCTATACCTCCTCACTCACCTTCTCTTTGGGAATGGCGCTGGCCTCGCTTCTCTAACGCTCCAACACCGCTTCAAAAATCCTGTCGGTTGTCCTGTCTTCTCTTACCGGCTGGAAGAGTTGTCAGGGTGGAAGGGTGCTGTGGATGTGTGTTCACAGAGAAACAGTAGCTGCCCCTAACACCATCACCACCGTGGTCCTGACCCGTCAGTCATGTAAACAAGAGAGTTCCCGGACAGATGTCAAATACCGCGAGATCCAACACCGCGACTCCAATATCCGCCCTCTTAGTTTACTCACCACCGCATTTTCCCAACAGAGAATGGCAGAAAGAAACCCTTCATCAGCGCAGACTTGTTGCTTGTAAAAACCTGTCAACTCGTGTGCAAGGTTTAAACACAAAATGCTAAAAGTTCATTTCAGTTCAGTTCAGGCAGACCTGAAGACTAGATGAGCTTCTGGTATAAGCAAGCAGACCAGTCATGAGTGACATGAAGTAGCGGAGATGAAAGATGACAAGAAGGGTTTGTGCCAGTTTTGGGACTGGTCCAACTTTTAAAGTTTAGCTTGAACCTAATGTACAAACTGGCACATATCTAATATCCTGCTCACTGATGGAAGTTTTGTATGCTCATATTTAAATCGTAATTTATATTTTTCCATTCCTGATGCTTGTTTTTACCAGTTATGTCCCAGACTTTTTGTTTGTTTGTGTTTTTACAATATCGATTCTTCTTTATCTTGAGCGATGAGTTGCCATTTACAAATGATGACCATTTTTGGAAAAATGTACATTGACCCCCTGTAACAGTGTTATTCATTTATTATTCATGTGTTCATTTAATCTTTTTTATCAATTTTATTTGCTTGTCGTTGTTTGGGAGACAGAATTAGTTGTTCTCATACATCAATGTAATTAATTATGAATAAGTTAAGCAAATCAAATAAAATGTATTTAAACTCCTTTTCATCACTTCAATCTATTTTCCATACTCATTTGAATTAGTGTTTACTTATAATCATTTTCCTCCGGAAGATTTGCATGTGTATTTACCAGTCAGCTGATGGCACATCACACTGTTGGTGTAATACAGCATGATTCGTGATCGGTCTAAATAGATTTCTTGAGTGATACAGACAAATTCCAGTGAATAGACACAACTATGGACATCTCCACACACTTATGTGCCATCATTTCAAGCTCTCAAACATCCAACGTCGCCCACATGGTCTGTAATTGGAAATATCATGAGAATTTATTGACAAAAATGGCATCGCAGTTCCAGTCGCTTGGACAGTGAGAGCTTGAGGAATTGATCATCTTACAGTTCTTTGATAAAAGCTTCTTTGCTGCATCCAGACTGACAATTCAAACACTCCTGGTGCACACCAAACACATCTGTCTTCCCATACCCGTTGTTAATAATCAACAGTTAGGTGGGATTGTGTTTCTTTTTTTTTTCTTCTTGTGACTTCAATCAGCTTTTTTGTTAACCTCACTGCAAATATGGAAAAGGGAGAGATGCCGGGAGTGTGGGGTTTTCTTCCTCCCTTTTTTTCTCCAACAACAGTGGAAGATTAAAAGAAACGTCTCGGAGAAATCTGTCAATTCTGTGTGTGAATAACGCTGCGTGGAATTTAATGGCACAAGTTATATTGGGTTTCCTCTACACCCACATTTCCTTCAATAACATCAATGGCGCTCAGTGACAGATAGGGACGGTCTTTTGTATCTTCAAATTTCAGGTTTCTGAGGGAATAATTAGATGGATGGATGAAAAGTAATGCATCAGCCCGCTAGCAGAGCTGCACCCAGAGATCTTCTAGTTCAACATGCACGTCTCCGCCATGTCTGCTTGGTAGAAAACGGTTAATAAATCGTGTTGAATTTCCATTGTTTAAAAAGTGGCTGATCTGCTGCTTTAAACCAACGCAAAACTTTTCGTGTTCTTATACTGTTTTGTGTATCAGTGTGAATTCTCTTTTGATTTAGATTTTTTTTTCATAGAGATGTCTACTGTATTCATGAAACTTCTTTGTGCCGCATGCAGGTTGCAAGGTTTAAGTGAGGTCTATGTTGTGGGTTCAGCAAGTTCAGAAATGCAAAAGTCCCCCCTTCACAATTGGCTTTCCTGCAAGCAACACTCAGACCTTGGCAGCTGACCACTTTCGGAGACACTTTCAAGATTCTGGACACTGGCGACTGCTGCTTTAGCTAGGTTCAAAGGTTCTTTATTTCGAACCTATATTGTTAAACATTGCTTCCTTACATTAATCAAACGATTCACCATCAGTTCATTTACCATATCACTACTTAAGCGTCAATGATGATGTTGCCTCTGTATTCTAAATCTCGACGACTGAAGGCCACACCTCTATGTCAAGTATGAGTAATTACCAGAAATATTGATTATATTTATATTATGCGCTGATGAAAATAAATTATTTTTATTTTGATTCTTCAATTATGGTTTTGAACTCCTGGAGGAAACCTTCTTTTCCCTCATATGGCACTCTCCAACTGCATCTTCCCGGTCAGCATCCACCATAGTCACAGCCACATGTCCTCATTCATCATGAACCTCAAGGGTTGTCTTTCGCTATCTCCAACATTATGGATTCAACACTCACCTCTCTACTCTATGCATTGGCCTCTTTAACTCAATCTCCAGCTGAGCTGTACCTCCGATGTGCTTTATAATTTGACTTTCTTTCCTCACTGCCATTCTATAGATATTGTGGCCACAAGAAATTCATTCATAACAAATGGTTACACAAAACTCATATCCCATTCTCTCCCGTTGATAGCAATATAGGAAGGCACATGAAGCAAACAAACTCAGTCCTATGGACAATTTAGAGTCACCAATTCTCCTGTTATTTGAACAAGAGGAAACCGGAGTAAACCTGCACGAGAAAGGGGAGAACAAATTCCACACCGACGGTATGCAGGTTAACTCCAACCTGTGAGTTGAGGTCGAACCTAAATGAACCACTACACCACCAGGGTGCCATCACACAAATGCGTCCATATGAATCATGGAAAAATTATGCAGCTTAAAATGCATTCACATTATATATTCTATTGTTTGCTGCTCCATGTACGGCAGAGTGAATTCCAGCCTGAGAATTTCTTTGCTAAATATGCAGAAATCGTGCACCCTCAGGGTGAAAGCACATTTTAAACACTTAAAAAGAGTGAAATGTTGATGTGTTCGCTCATGTCTTTTTTATTTCCCTCTGTGCTGTTGATCTGGCTCAGGGGTTATACGACGGCGGAGTGCAGGAGACAGAAGCTGCAGTCAAAGCTCCTGTGATCCGGTGCATACTTCATAGAGACCAGCAGATGGAGGGGAGAGGAGCTGCATGCGTCATGAAGGTTTAGCAAGAACTAAGAGGTTACACTCTGCCAGTACAAAGATGACCTGTCACACGTGTAAGCATGCCGGATCAATGCAGATGAACTTCCTGTTTATGTTGCTCTCAGCATTCAGAGGAAGAGAGAAGTGTTCACAGATGGAAATGCAGATGAAAACGGTGTCTGCGTCTTCATATACCCAGACGAACTCAGAGGCAGCATGCAACGGATGCCTGCATTTCCATTTTTATTCGCTAATTAATGTTGTTTTGTCTTCAAAGAGCAATTGCAACCCGTTGTTATCGGCCTTGATCGCTACATTCTCAAGGTTGTCTAGATGTGAGCCGTCACATAATAAATAAGTGTAAATATAGAATAACAGCACAACAGAGATATGAAGAATTTGTGTTTGTGCGGAGTGCATGCCGCAAATGAGGCACAGGAGAGATAGCTTGTGATAATGTGAAGGACAAAACTGGCAGATTATTTCTGTCGAGATCACTCAGAATAATGTGTGTTTCATATTCGTCTCTGTCTTGTGGTGAGAGAGTGTGTACCTGCCGATGCTTAAATGTTTTTGCCTGTGTGATCTGGCAAAGGCTCAGACAGCCAGTCTCGCAACAACCAGCAGGCCTCACACACTCAGTTGTGGCTAATCAACATCGTCACCTCTCTGACACCATCCTGTGTGTGCTTTCATGTGTGTCCCTCTGTGCGATTGGGTGGTTGGTGTGTGGGGTGAGTGTAAATACAAACTTAGCAATGAGACAAGGGTACCAGAGCAGAACTGGCGGGCTATCAAACACATGTAGAGTGACAACACAGTGGTGATGAAAACTACACGACACCTAAATTCAATGTGGCTTTAAGGAATCTCAGATGGTATTCGTGTGGGGTCCAGCAGCAGTTACAACTGTTTGAAAATGGGCAAAAAGTGTATTTTGGGTTTTTGGCCACAAGACGTCTACCCCCGAAACACGGCCAAAGCGAATGTTGTGTTAAGCTGAAATTACAAGAGGGAGCGCATCTTCGTTGCACTTACCAGATGCTGGAAATCCGCAAAAAGGAGGTCTTGGCCGTGTATTGCACTGATGGTGAGCTCTTGCAACAGACACATCACAACAGTGGGTCTTAAGGGAGGACAATATCTCTCTTCTGGCCTCTCCGCCGGTAACTGTAGAGAGCACTCCTCCTCTTACACAGACGCTATTCCTTTAATTGCAGCGGATCATGGATAGAAAACAATGACAAGTGCACTCTTTTTAGAGTCGGTCAACACCCGCTTCACTGAAATCTATTTGAATGTCATCGTGACTGTTCTTGATCCACATGCTAAAGATCACATTTGACTAAGGAAACAAAGCAACGTGCATGGCTGAAAAGAACCCACGAGAGGGAGAAGCACAGCGCTCAGAAAAATGCAGTAATGCAAAAACAGTATTTTTCAACAAAGAAAAATTGTTAGAAATAGTTCAAAGCCTGTCCATCATTCAACAATTTTGACAAGTCGTTTTATTTCAATTTCATTGCGTTTATACTGAATTGTACATTGCTGAAGTGTCCGTGCTACCTGACTTTTTATATAATTCTATTATTGATATATTATTTGACATTTGAATTAAGTGAGCAAAGTTTTCTCTTTCGAAGTGTCAAAACAGCACACATGCTGGAGGACATCTGCTGAAGTGACTTTGAGTGCAATTTGAGGCATTTATGTGTGAGTTCTGGGAGGAGAAAATGCTTATTAATTCATTCATCTGATTAAAAAAAGAGAAGCTATTCTTTCTTCATTTTGTATGTTGGTGGAACAGTGTGTTGTGTGTATTGACTTGTCCAGCATTCATTCTTTTCTCTGACCCAAGCAATGATCCTACGGACAATGAAGTCCTGTCTCTTATCCCAGGAAGGTTTTTTTTAAGTGGACTTCACTACCTTTTGCTTGTACAAACAAAAAAGTGTGTTTACAAACCATCAAATCCTATCGAAGGCAAGAAAACAATGAACAATCCTTAGAAATTGTTAGGTCTCCAACACTTGGCACCTGTTCTAAATCCAATCGAAGTAAATGACCTGCTGCATGTATTACTCGTTTTACACGATCAGAGATCTTACTCTATCAAACCTTGATGTGCGCGCTTGGGTTTGCATCATAGGTTGACATGGAAAAGTAGCAAAAATGTGAAACAACACACAGAAGACAAAGCAGATGACCACGGTGCCATTTGAACTAAGCTTGATGACAGTGCCAATGTTTTATTATGACTACAACCAAAAGGAAGCAAATAAAAAAGCAGCAACCGTGTTTGCGGAATGTTCCAAAATGCTTCCACTAAATGTGAAATACCTACTCTTAACTTGTTAAAAATAGATGCAAAGCAAAGGCAGAACAGCACAAACTTGAAACAGTTGCATTGTTGATTTGCAATGAAGTTTAGTTGCCCAACAAACATTTTAATGATAAGATGCTTCCAATCATCATCAGCTCAACAGCACCACCCCCTAAATTTTTGTCATCACAGAACCTCGATGTTTTCCAGCCTTACCGGAACTGTGCAAGGCTGAATGTGCTTGTGTGTGTTATGGCTTTGGCCCAAGCTTACTGCTGCTCTGCTTCTGTCAGACTTGGGGATCGCAGCCCTGCCGTCATGCTGCACATCCACACCACCAGTGACTGAGTTTTCCTTCTGGACCGACTCAAGTGTTTGCTGTTTCCCACATTGTTGGAATTTAACACCAGTCTGTTTACTGGTACCCATGTGGCTTCAGCCTCGCTCTCACTGGCTGCCTTTTTCCGTCCCACAACACGCCTTTTTTTCATGGCATGCAGTTCTCGTATCAACAAGACAGTACAGCCCCTCATTTTGGAGACATGTCCCAGGTGTGTTTCCATCAAAAGAGCCTCAGCTGCACAAGCGTATACGTTTTTTCTTTACATAAACACGATAAAGATGAGAAAAGATATTTTTCTTATCTCAACCCACAATTTCTCAAATGTGACCCCAAAGTCCCTGAAATTATAACCACAAACCAGAAGATGCTACATTGTTTTGAGAACATTTTCAACTTTAATAAGTGCAGTAACATAACAACACCTGATGCCAAGAAGAAAGTGAAAGACCATGAAAGAGGTTTTGGGACATCAAAAAATAGACACCTAAATTAGACACCACTTTGATTTGTTGAGCTTCTGCTGATAACAAATACCTTTGAATAATACTAGAGAAATTTTCATCACCTTTTTTTAAGAAATATCTCTAGTTTCATTTTGCGAAAACAATAAAAAGAACACGACTGAAGACAGTCTTTGTCCAAGTTCACCACAGTGAATCAGGTCACATTCACGCTTATCGTCCTTGAAAGATAGCTGATTCACCATCAATGGCTCATTTGTAACCAGATGGTGGCTGCGCTACTCCTGGTTTTCTGGTGGATGGGGGTCGGGGTGGCGGGTAGATCTTCCTCAGCTACTCCTTGAGAGTTCATATCAGACAACAGCCGTAGAAGGTTTGGGGTCTGATGGGGAGTATGTATGGAAACAACATGATTATGTAGTGGGCTACTTAGAACCATACTCTCATTTCCTTCCACTAATCCAAGGTTGAGCGAGGGCAGCAGCTGAATGAAAGATGGCCAGACTTCCACTACTAGAGACACCCTCCAATTCCTCAGGATGAATACTATGGTGTTCGCAGGTCACAGTAACATGCAAATATCAAAAGATAAGCAGATATTGATAGAGTGATGGATAAACATCTGCTGTATGCCTTTTTTTTTAATGTTACTTCACCAGGACTGCTGAATTTTCATTCTCTGATACAGCCCTTGAAAACTGATGTGCAACAAATCCCTCAGTTAAAAAATGTGTCCTCAAACTAATAGAATTTATCCCACTCTAAGTAAATGATAATAGTATGGTGATAATGTGACGAAACATGACAGCACTTGGGAGTGTAACTGAGAGGGCTTGTCTGCGTGTTTTGAGTTTTGTCTGGTTTCTTTTCTGTTGCAGCAGTGCAGTGAAGTGATTCCATGGCTCAGATTAGCCAAAACTGTTCAGAACTACTGTACTGCAGAGTATGGACAACTGACTTGTCGCCACATTAACTGGGCGACCTCATTGTTCTCTGATAATCATTGTTGGGATAAAGGTTATGGTTTTCTTTGATGTTAGTGACTATCGCACTGCTATGATGATATGCTATGACAGACGGAAATGTGGACAATAGTGAGAAAACTGTAATTTCGGCTGACAGAAACTTTGCATCAACTACACAAGTTAACAGCAGGCCACTGTGTTTTACCCTCCATGAATGTTTTTAATGTCACCGTCACTGTGACGACATTGTTAGCGGGGACACCAGTCTTTCATAGGTTTTATTTGGCAGCTGACAACGAATCATACAATGAGTCAAAGTAAAGAAAAACACATCTCCAGGAAAAATGCAAACAAAGACCAAAAGGCGCATGCAAAGCGAGAATGTCTTCTTTATCAGCTTTGTGTTTTTTCAACTCCCCACTTCCTTCCTTCCTTCCCTCGGCTTCCAGATGGCAAAGCTCCAGCTCTCCAGTCCTCTTCGTACACGCATCACATTTGATGGGCATCTTGCTGCTGACTTCCAGGGAGGCCATGTGTTTACGAAATGACACTCGCAACAAAAGAAAACTTCTACTTAGCATTAGACGGGTGCGTGAGGGCAGCGGTGTGAGAGTGTGTGTGTGCGTGCATGTGAGTGTAAAAGTCAGGATTTTATATATGGTGCTTATATAGGACAGCAGTTGGAGAAAGATGCTCTGTGTGTTAGCAGCATCCATACCATCTGACATGAAGTTGGATACCTGCCGTCTACTAATCACAATTGTTACATCAACTTGTGCCACTCCATACACACATGAATATGATTAATATACATAGCTGGGTCTCCTCCGGTGATGAACTTTAGTTACAAAACTCATGATTTATTTTTTGCTTTTGTTCTTGTTATGCTAGGTTCCTTTCCTAATATTGTCTTTGTCTTCAATGATGTAGAAGTTTCTCCCTTCTCATTATACTTTAGGGAATTTTCAAACGTCGGGATGTATGGCTGTAATGCCCCAAGATTTGTTCTCCCTGAAAGAAATGATAGAGTAAGAATATATTAACTACAGAGCAACCTGGCTTTATGAGGTCTGCATTTAATCGGACTTCATTTTAGGATTAAGTCAAACATAAATGGAGAACAATAGCTATCAATATGTGCTTTGCAACATTCCCCTGAGCTAAAATTTAAAGCCACGGTCATGCATTAAAAAAGCAATCTTCTGTCTGCAGGGTTTAGATGCAAATCCATGGGGCATTACGTTAAACATCATAAAATTAAAAATGGAGGCAAAAAAAAAACAAAAAAAAACATGAGGGACGGCTCATCTCTTCTCGTTTGTTGATGGGAAAAGAAAAGTAGTATTCAAAAAGGAACACAAGAAAAATGGTAATGACAAATAAAAAACCTTTTAAAGCAAAGTATTTTTTTTTATTCACACAAATTTAATAAGATATATAACAACCGTTTGGTCCATAAATATTTAAGGGGAAATAGCTTCTATACACCATCTTTATCAAGAAACAGGGAAACATGGACAATCTTGATAGAACACTTACTGTACTCAACTATTAACACGAAGATCAATATATAAGGTTCTTGGATTACCCAACTATATCTGAAAGAGTGCACAAACGCTTTCTATGCCATCGCTGCCCCCAACATCACCCCTCCAACCCCTTTTTATTTTCAAAACAGAATCACACCATAGAAAGATCTTCAAAAATAAGATGCAAAACAGTACAAAACTAGTGAGGCATCAAAAGGATCAGTTGACAGAGAACACATGGATCCTGAATTTCACAAACCTTTCTTCCAAGTTATAGTATAAGGCACATAGTAGAACTGAGTTAGGCGTCTACCTCATCAAGTAGATCTAGAGAACCACTTTGTCCCGACACAGAACAAATTTGTGACCCTCGTAATGAATGACCGCTCCGTTTAAGATTTTTTTTTTCTCACTTTTGGTGTTGAGTATTCAAAAATGATAAGAATGTCCGAAAAACAGAAGATGATAGTGATGTCACGCTTTCTAAACTCCACCTATGCTCCTCTTACTAGCTCTGTCGATCAACCGTTTAAAGTCATTCACCCCCTCCCTTCAGAAAGCAAATCACTTTGTTACCCTGAGCAACAAGTTAAAAACAATAATGCACTTTTCAGTGGCCGCTGCGGGTGATTGGGGTTTCTGCGATCAAGCGTGTCTGATAGTTACGTTCACACTACATGTCGGCTTCACTGTGCAACGTTGTGCTTTAAAACGGTTTACTACAATTAACAGCTCGTGCTCATGTATTGATTGCTATTCTTAAGAGAGGATATGAAATGCATTCCAATCATTACGGGACTTTTGAGACAAAAAAATAGTGATATTTAGGTTTCATCAACAACGTGTAAAAGGTGCATCATTTTCTACAAAAGATGTAGAGGGGAATCTCAGAATGATGGATTTCGCAGTGGCTGGGCAAAAGCCTCTTTTCAACTGGCAACAAGTTGATGATGAATGAATACATGAATGAATGAGTTGATTAACTAAAGAAGCAGTGTTTCACACATAAGCACATTCTACCAAAACAATGTCTGGCTGTGCTGTGATCAGATGTGAGGATAACATTTCCTCTTTGGGTTCATGCTATTTTGAGAACTTCACAATGTCTATTTTTTTCCGCACAAATAGAACTAGTCTCATTATTTCCACGAAAGCAACCAAAGAGCTGCTGCAGCTGAAATCTGACAAGTTGGTTTGACTTTTATCCCAATCTGAGTAATCTTGTCATGGTGGAATGAATAAGAATTGGGAAAAAGCACGTCTATATTGTTTTCATGCCAGCATGCTCATTACTTCAAATATTCATGAACTGACTGAAAACATCGAAATTTAATTTGATTTTAAGGTTCCATAAAAATTCAGTGATGAGCACAAAGTGACACAGGATGTTTCCTATAATAGTAATTTTAGCCCATTAGATCAATGAAAGTTTTAAGTCGACTCAGGTTAACATAATGTGAACGTAGCTGTCAGTTGATCACAAAATGCTCTAAAACCCAAGGGTCGGTGTGGATTTCTACCTATCAGACGCTGACTGTGTGAGTCATGGTGGCAATTTGAATCACGACATAAAGTACTTTTCCCCTTCATCTACCTGACTCCTGTATAATCACATGTGAGATATTCCAAAGTCTGACTCCATCCAACTCAGTCTCCGGGACTGAAACATTCGGTGAAAGAATTGAAGTCTGTTTTCTGGAGTTACCCACATACAGAACATTCTACAAGTTTATTTCCCAAAATTATTTCCAAAAAGATCAAAAGTTATACTTAAATGGAATAGTGCAAACACAGTGCAGACATGTACAGGTCAAATTTGGAAAATAAAAAAAATCTACAAATTACCAATGAAACATAAATTAAAGAGGGCTTATTTATTTTAACATACAAATATACAAATCAAGTAAAACAGTCAGGCGTTGAGTTATTCTTAAGTGAAAATTTCAGATTTTCAAACATCTGTGTTGAAATTATTTTGCTGCCAATTTGAGCAAATTTAAATTATTCCTTTCAGGTGGGTGTAGTGTTTCATGTTTCGAGGAGTAGTCTCTGGTTGGATTTAAAGGCGTCACTTAAAATGAAACTAGCAAAAGCAAAAATAACAGGATCAGTCCAATGTCTTGTTAGAAAAGGTTTGTCAAGGTAGTTTGCGAAGGGCTCCCCGAATCATGGCTGTCCAAACTAGATGTGACAGAGGTCACTACAGTGATTGAGGGGTTTGTCAGGTCAGTTAGTGTGGCTGCGCTGGAGGGGGGGGTCATGGCCCCACTGTCAGATGAGGGTGGAGGAAGTGAGGTGCCGTCGGCCTTATCAACACCTCCATTCTCCTGCCGTAAAACGTTCCTTCTGAATTTGGCTCTTGCGTTTTGGAACCAAACCTGCAAACCAATCCCAGTGTGGCTTTTACTTTGCGTGTTTTGATTGTTTAAAAAAAAAAGAAAAAGAAACCATTGATCTCCAAAACAAATGTTTACATTGTGAAAATATTTCTTTATAATGACATTTGTTTATTACAAAGGGGCAGAAACAATGAACCACTTAGCTCCGGGAATTTAGCCGCAATCGGAACTGTGCACTCGTCTACATGTTAACACTTAGCTTTTGTGCGATGGAATTAATTGATGTGCCAAATTAAAAGTGATTATTTAATTGAACAGCCCTTGGATATACATCTAAATGGACCAAGTTAACAAACCAAAACAAAGGATGACACAACAGTAAAATTAAAAGGATGTTGACGTCCAAAACACAAATGAAAATGACCAAATCATGAAGAGGAAAGAGCTCTGTTCTTACCTGTAAAACTCTTTTAGTTAGACCCGTCTTTTGGGCCAGCTGCTTTAAGTCCTTGGCATCAGGGTTGTGGTTGATAGCAAAGTAGGATTTCATTGTC
The DNA here is from genome assembly GCF_027744825.2 of Synchiropus splendidus. Lineage (NCBI taxonomy): Eukaryota > Metazoa > Chordata > Actinopteri > Syngnathiformes > Callionymidae > Synchiropus > Synchiropus splendidus. The sequence continues at coordinate 36,415,651 of NC_071334.1, forward strand.
CGCAGCTGGTGATGTTTGAAAGACGTACGCATGCGCTTGGTCTTCTGTGTGGGAGCGTAGGACTGCTGGTCTCGGTCTAAGTGATCAGTGTCGTTCTCGTTGCAGCCTGTGAGAGGTGGAGAGGAGGATGGAAATGAAACTTTTCTTTTGTAGTTTATTATCAATATCATGGTGTGCACATACACTTTTAGCACACAGGTTCTGTCATGAAAAGACACCTCACGTGTACGTACCCTTATAACGTGCAGACATGAAAAAAATATATATTGCAATTTCACACATCTAAATTGATACACTTTTCAGTGGAATTCATTAGTCTGTTAAAGGTTTACGATGGGCTGACTTGATAAGTTACAAAGCAGCTTGCATTCATTTCCATCTGTTCTACAGTGATGAAGAAAATGTCGACATTATTCAGAATTTAATGGAGAGAACCAGGTCAGACGATTTGTTATTCGTAAAGACACTGATATCCTGAACAGTTTCTGCAATCTCATTTGGGTCCCAACTGGAAACTGCAGGAGGAACTGAAAATCACCCACAGTTTGAAGGCTCTCTTTTGCTGACAAAAAGAAGTACACAAACAACAACTCGGACTCGATGAGACATTTCTTTTCTTTAGAGACACTACACACATATGCATAAGTAAGGTTCTCTGTTCCGCATTTATGCCATAAAAGTGAGTTTTGAAACAGCATCTACAACTCAACATTACTGCTTTGACAAGATGGTCTTTCACTTGATGTTATCACCCACTAGGGGTCTCTATATCCGCAGAACTTCACTGTCAACACAGAGCACCTTCATTCGCCTGAGTTGGAAGCAGTAACGGCAGTATTTGACTACAGTCAGGTCGTCACAGCTTATATATCCTGGTTGTCATGAAAAGAATTCCATTAATGTGAGTAATCGCAAAATTAGTGACTTCCATGGTGTAAGTTTATAACACATTTGAAATGAACTTTGGACCCTAAAGAGCAATTGTAGGTGTCTATATACATGAATGGACTTCATTTGAAGACGATTCAAGCAGTATACTTTGCTATTTCAGATCCTATTAGAGCATAGAATTGAGTAAATGATGGTTTGGTGTCGTGCGCAGCTTCGCCCCTGAGAACCTCGCTGACTGCTGCACAGGAGGCCACAGATTCCAGCGTCACTTTCAATTAACGGAGAACAATTAACGCGCAGATTACCCCTATTCCTCTCCATTCAGCGGGAACACAGGAAACTTGGCGCACAATGAGCAACTTTCTCAACCGCACACTAATGCGCAGGGAGCAGGGAAAATGGGGACGCGGCGGGGTGGGAGCTGGGGGTCGTGGCCGAGACAAGCAGTGTGAGAGGTTCGGGATGGAATCTGTTTAACAAAATGTTGGAAACTATGTCGTATTTGTCACACGGGGGAGTTTTTGCATCATGTATCAACCTTTTCACTTCTGCTCAGATCGATCCGATAGCTGGAGGTCGACGGTCAGGTCTCGATCCGAGCAGCAGTGCGAATGATGCACCTAGATCTGGAACTCAGGGACGCTGGAGAGCGTTTTGTAGGTGAACCACGTTCAGGTTTTCAATTCTACCGATGGATCATTTTATGAAGACAGTTGCAGATGTGCAATTCAAACGTGTATTCAATGGCGGCAACGTTAAACGGCAACAATTGGGGAATGTTTTAAAAGTTATGACGTAATGAATCGGAAGACATTTAAAAGTGGTCGTTCCGACAGGCTTGACTTTCCATACATTGAGCAAATAAAAGATTACATTCACAAATGCTAAAACTTAAGGAGCGTGATAAACTGAAAATCAAAACGTTTATTTTTTTGTCTCACTGTATTTTTTTGCTGATTAAACGTGCGACTGTGTAATCAAATTATTACGATTTTTTCAAGTTTTATTTGAACATATATATTTTTTTATTTATTGTTTTGATGCTGTGTGTCAAAAAACAGTGGTCGATTATTGCGCTAACAAAAAATATTGTTCGGCACTGTCATGAAATCCAAATAGCGGCAAAACTATTTTAAAATATATAATATAAAATATTCAGCAGATGGACATCTTGTTTTACCGGAGCTATTTAACCAAATTTAAGAAAATGTCAGACTCCGCAGCCCTTGCAATGGCCATCCAGACATTTGAGTGTCAATCTTTATGAAGTGGTAAAATAATGATTCTTTTTTTTTTCACTCCACAATCGATGCAATCGAATTGTGGCAATACTCTTTCCAAGTCTCTAGGATTCCTGTAACTCCTTTAATCCATTAAATCGATGGTTCAGCCTTTTGAGTGGTGCCAGATATTGATAACTTGTTTCAGGTGACATAGTCAAAAATACGAGGGAATGGATCTTTTTTTTCTTCATTTTCTCGAACGTTACTGCTGAAATAGTCGAAAGCTTAGAGTCTGTGCAGTGAAATAACGTGTATCTTAGCCACATTTCACTACATCGACCCATGAATCTGCTTGATTTAGAGTGGTTTCTCAGGCCAGAGCCGTGTGACTAAGACATTACAAGTGCGTTAAAATAAAATGTTTGAGGTGTGAACAATTTGTTTTTGCCCATTGAACTACTAAGAATTGAATATTAAGCATTTTAAGGATACTAGGCGCAGTCCACTCAACTTACGAACAGTTGGTGTTTTTCATTACAGTCTGTATGTAATGACTAACTCGTTTAGTCCGTCATATCCTCCGTCATTAGGGGAGAGGCAGCCAGACCATCGCAGGGCGCACACACTCGTCCTGGGAACCCGGAGAAAACCAACACGCACACGGGGAGAACCTCCAAACTCTCTGCGGAAAAACTATAACCCGCAACCTTCTCGCTACAAGGCGAGAGTGCTAAGCACGAGGCCACCGTGTGGCCCTCGTTTGGACAGTGCCAAGCCTCATGCTACCTCCAGAGGGTGCGGCCTGCGCTGGCAGCAGCACGCCAGCTCACCTGCGTTGTAGCTGGGTATATCCATCCCCATGGCAGGACTCTTCCTCTTTCGCGGCCTCCCTTTCTGTGCGCCCCCGGAGCCGTTGAAGTACGGCAGAGTGAGGCCGCCGCCTTTAGCCGCCAGCTCGGCAAAGTTCAGTTGCGGGTGGTAGTCCGGGCCCTGCACCAAGCTCTCGAAGTGCAGTCGACAGTAGACCAGACTGTCCTTCATGCCGAAGTGGTCGCCGGTGGTCAGCGTCTTGTTGCAGGTCGTGCAGGTGAAGCAGCTCAGGTGATAGACGGAGTCGCGCGCTCTCATCACCATCTCCGAGGCCGAGATCCCGAGGTGGCAGCGCGCGCACCTCTGCACCGAGAACCTTCTGGAACACACACATAGTCAACACTCCTCACACACACACGCGCGCGGTCCTCGCTGACGCCCTGCAAGCATAACTCGGGGCGAAAGAACCCACTCGTCCCACGGACTTAAGCGAAGTACCCAATGTAAATCATTGGTTCCCCTATGATTAGCGACATGATTTTAGAAGAAAATATCGAAAAGGGGGTGTTTTTTTTTCCCGTCGTGACACCATCTATCATGTCGCATCATCCTCACAGACAACATCAACATCTGGCCTCTAGCTTTCCCCCCCAGGCATCATCTTCAACAAGCAGTGATATCAAATCTCCTCACATCAGTCTGAACACCGTCCTGTGATGTCGCTACAACATGATACTGAAGTGTTTGTCGCGCCACTACGGCGTGCTAAATACAACCTTACTGTCTCAGAACCTTCAGAACCATGAGGGTCATTTAGCGCTTCACACCGAACTGCCTACCACATGGAACCTTCCCCACATTGTCGATTGAAAATAAATAAAGATGAAACATCCTGAATGGCACAGTGATGAACTGCTGTCACCTGCCTTAATTCGACTGAGGAAACCCGATGATAATACTATGTTATGTTCGTGTGCTCTGGTGTTTAATCATTACTGTTGTGTGTGAGCTAAAATATACGTTATATTTATTAAGAACGAACGGTTGTAGAGTCACATACATGCGAGGCATTGATAATGTTTACACATTGAGGTGGTTTGCATAGTGATGTTGCCATCATTGTTGCGTGTACTATGACCTTAAGTCTCCTTGTTTGTGCAATAATATGTCTTAAAATTATCCTAATAATTATTAATAACACTATTGTGTTCGCTCCGTGACACCTGTGGCTGCATGTCCGGTATGAATGAATACGTGTTTCAATGACCTGTATTTTTCTTACCTGTAATAATCCTCTTTGCAGTAGATGCTTCCGTCTTTAGCAAAACACGTCAGTTCGGACTCCAGAGCGAGTTTACATTCACAGCACTTGAGGCAGCGGAGATGCCACTGCTTGTCCACGGCCAGCAGGTAATATCTGTCCGAGATCTTGCCCCCGCAGCCGGCGCACAGAGCCGCCTTGTCAGGGCTCATGGAAGGCAGAGTCTGGGGAGTCGGGAGACCAGACGTCGGTGAAATACCCTTCACACATGCCTCCCCAAACGCCACGAAGGCATTCAATAACACTTGAATTGCATGAATAATACTTTCCGCCTGAAGTGGCATTTAAAGATAATGCCAGTTAATGCATGTGAAGTGTTTCATATTCGAAAAGGACATTACTGTTAACTCACGTTCATAATACACACTATACATTCGGCAGCACCAGACATTCGCGAAAACAATTTTCTGTTCATTAAAACAACAACAACGGCAACAAAAATTAGTAATTAAATCTAACGGGGGACGGGAGGGCATTGTAGTGTTTCGGTATTATGGTGCGTTAGTATCTAAATTAAATTACTCAGAGAAATAGAAAAGCCCGAATCCTCATTCAAACGAAATAATAAATAAATAAATCATATTTGTAGAGTCGTTTGACCATTTGTTTTAATGCCAGCTATCATTTGGCTAATATTTAAACGTAAAGATATGTAAATTGTCAAACTTCAATTTGAAAAACACGAACACTTATTATTTGTCTGAGACATATTTGAAATTATTTTGTATGATAATGACTGTCTTTGGTCATGTAAGACAGACGTCAAAATAAATGTTTATAATATTTTGTTTAATATGGCTCGTTTGAGAATGATGGGGTTATTAATGCTGATAATCGCATACTGTATACTATATTTTATCTTAACTAGATGATGCTGATATAGTTTTCACGATAATTATAACAAAATCATGTTATTTAAAAAAATATATATATAAATGCTAGTGTGAGTATTGATATCTTTCAATTCAGGCTGGTTTGTTAGACAGAAGGAGACATTACACAATCTGAGCCGAATTAAAAAGAAATAAATCAACTACTTGAAATTATATGAATTAGTCCAAAACGTTAGGATTAATAAATGAAAGATAATAATTTGAAAGGCTAACCATACCATAAATATATAAAGATGTCTTTTAATGCTGATTTCTACAAACAGTGCAAATTGTATTACTAATTGAAATTGAGACTAAATCATCAAATCTTTACGTGTGCCATTTGGGATTATCGTAGGTCTTAAAATCAGGTGACGTGTTTGTCACTATAAGGTCCACATTCTAATTGTTCATGTCCATTGTTGATCAATTCATACGTATGTGAATTTAAGACGCAAAACAAACGGCCTTCTTGTTTTAAATGACGATGTTCTCAGGTGACATATTTTAATTATTGATCGTATTTTGCTGTCGTGGTTGTCTCTTACCGCCTCTCTGCCGTTGAGCTGCATCCCTTTTGCGAGCCGGGATTCGGACTTGGAGCGCCTCTCCATCTCCTCCATGATGCCCTGGATGTGGTCCCCGGAGATCCCGTGGAAAAGCATGGCTCCCTGTCCTGGGCGCAACGTGCAACTTCCAGCCTCTGTTTTGCAGCCCACAACTTCCATACACGGAACCAGCAAACCTGGATCTCTCTGCGCATCCACACCGACACTGAGACCCGAACACAAAACCACCACCCAAGAAAAAGTGAGAGATCACCTCCAGGAACTCGGAGTGTGATTTGATTCAGCTGGAGCCTCTCGTCCTGAAGAAAAAAATATAGTCCAAGTGAGGTGGAAGTGGGGATGGGGGGTAAGGGGAGGGGGCAGCAGTGTGGCCGGAATACGGACAGAAAGTTTGTTTTGCTGATATTTTCAAGGGTGTTTCTGTATCCTCTTTGGGGCTTGCAGGTCAGGATGGGACTGCATGGACTTGAGCACCGTGTCCTATTTGTGAGGGGAGCAAATCCTGCCCAGTCTGGGTAATTTGGTAGGAGGAGTCCCCCAGTCACTCTCTCTCTCCACCCCAGTCTCGTTCTCTCCCTCTCTCTCTCTCTCTCTCTTCACCAACAAAGAGCTGTCAATCTTCCCAAATCCTCTAGAATCAGGACCAGTACTTGACTATGTTCTAGTTCACCATTGTCACCACCAAATATCACTTTAATGACGCCATGTTCAGACTGAAGTTACTGTCACTAACACTTTGTTTTGTCACATTTTAAACCGATTTTGACACATTTATCTAGCTTGACGAACTTCCACGGGCCATAATATGTCCCCACAAGCTTTCAGAGTTTCAGCCAGTATAAGATCAAGATGTTATTTGTCTACACTTGTATAATATATATACAACATTAAACTCATTCCGCGTATTTCTGGAGCCTGACATCATTGTTGAGAGGATACGCCACTGGAGATTAAAACAGTTCGAGATTATTTAACCGAAAGTTATCTCAGATTGCCAGTGAAAGCAATCAATGGCAAAAAGCAGGAACAACAACACCAATAGTAATAATAATAAGAATAAGAATAAGAATTTAAAATCATTAAAATTGTTTCTGTTGAAAATGTTTCCTTGTTAATGCATTTGACTAAAAAAAATTAAAAGAACAATGATTTTGTAAAAAAAAAAAAAAAAAAAAAAAAAAAATCTCGAATGTTCATTCGATCATGATTTTGTAATTTTCCCTCTGAACACTAAATGTGTTGGATCCAGTTTTCATGGCTCTTTGTTGATGTCATGAGACAGCAAACGTTAGGCCAAAAACCAAATGCCACGCTTTTATTTCCCGACAAGATCATCTTACTTCTATAGATGCCAAAGATGTTTCAGATGACAATTGCGGACAAAGAGTAGAGTCATTTGGCATGGATCCATTCGCAGACTAAAATTCGGAGATACTTAAATTATATTATGACACCTAGTGACTGGATATTTAGGCCAAAAATCACGCAGTTTAATATTTACCATTAAGCACAGCGCAGAGCAGATTTAGTGAAACAAGAGAGGAGTGAAGGTGTGGATAAGTCAAGTCACACAGCGTAATATTCATATCGCGCGCACACACCTACACGCGCGCGCACACACACCAGCCAGAGTTTGTGTTGTCTTTAATTGGAGGCCCCTTGGTAACGGCGCTATTAAGTCCCTTCTGGACACATCGTAGCTGCAGATGTTCCCCAAATATGACTCTAAATTTTGATCTTGTAACTGTCATTGATGCAAAACAAAAGAAAAGGTTACTAAATTTCAATTACAGTTGGTTTGCTCTATACAATATTGCTTAATTATGAGAAAATGTTGATGCATATGTCAATAAATGCGAATCTTTACCACGTCATCAGAATCAGTAGTGCATTAAAACTACATTTAAATGACGTTCAACAACGTGATTTTCCCTGAATACGAATTCATTAAACCGTTGTATGTTATAGACAGACAATAAAATAGCATTTCCCTCAATTATTTAAAAACCTACCTACTTCCGTAGCTATGAACTATAAAATTAACATTACACATTTTCTCTAAAAATAAATACAACTCTTCTACAGAATTTAACCGTTTTTCGTCACACGCAATGAAACTGCGGATATTGTGCCCATTAATGAAAACAATTTCCGCCTCCTTTTGTAGAATCATTATTAATGAATAAAAACACGTAAATAAAGGAACAATATTTCGTATGATTTATAGTCTTGTTTTCCCGTGTCACGCTCGTGAAGTGTAGCGAATTAACGTAATTGACCGGCCTCAGCTCAATGGCATAACTTCCTCTTAAAAAAATCGCTTTAAGAAATCACGCAAGATTTGCTCCCTTGTCCGTAATATTTTGGTGTTTTCGAGTAGGAGAGCTTACCTGCAGCGGAGCTCCGTGGGATCCAGCGGGCTGGAGATGCAGATACGGACTAACGGAGGAGGAGACGCTGCCGGTGGATGTGGGCTGTTCCCCGCTGCCCATTCTTCACTTCCACTCACACGACACTCAATTAAATCGCGTTTTAATACACAGCCACAGCTTTTAGCAGCCACATAACAGTATAGCCAATCTTCTTCTCCAGTATATATATATATATATGGTTTAGAATGTTTAGACAGACATGGGCAGATAATTCAAGTCATCAATCCAAAGCAAGTATAAAATATTTGCCCAACTTTCAGCAAAATAATAAATGTGTTATGATCATATCAATTTATTGATATATTGTATTCATAATCCATTTTTTTAGACTACCAATGTGGTTGTTCTGAGGAATGACTTCATTTACTCAATTGATGACAAAATAATTCAGGATGAGAATTAATTGGATATATGGTTAGATGCATAGGAGACTGAACGAATACAACCAAGATGTACCAATGTACATTTTTGGGAGGACAAGAAAATAAGAAATTGAATTGACTCTTTTTTTTTCATGGCCAAGCTCAATCCTGACCTGAGTATTGATGAATGTTTTGCAAGATGATAGAATAGGTGTTCGGGAGTGTGTGGCTAGAGAGGTCAGAAGGTCAGTGGGAGGAAGCCCACAGTGGCCATCATGTATAATAACAGTGTGCTTGATATGGCAAGCGATTAATTAACAAAGCAGCGTCACACTGCTGACAGTCGCTCTGCTTCCTCCAGCTCTGACATCACAATGGATCTCATCAATAATGCAGCGCCGCCATGATCCATTTCACTGTGGAGCTCACACGCTGAGCTTCCTGAGACTGATACCCTCTCTGGCTCCAGCAGCCATCAGGAACGGCACCGCCAACCTCTACTGAGTACATCACTGCATTTCCAGGTTTCATCTGCTGTTATGATTTCTGGGTCACCTCCACCAACACTGGTGTCACTGCATAAGCAGGAAAATAGGAGACTCCTACCGGATCCATGGTGGACTCACAGTGGGGAGAGAAGGAGGAGGAGTGATGAGAGGGAGGAGAGATGTACCCCAGTCACATGGGGCAAGGGGGAGGAGGGTGAGACATCTTGGAAGTGTTTATAAACACAGACGTCTCCTATTGATTGGTGACAGCTTTCTAGCGTCTTTTACGTTTCAAGATTGATTTTAAGATTTTACTGATCATGTATATTGCTTTGATTTATCTTTACATACTTCACAACTGATTCCTTCATATCTCTGTTGATTGATTTTGATGGCACTTAAGGATGAAGCTGTATTTTGAATTTGTGTAACTTTCAGAAACATCTGTGGCCCAGATTGCTGTGCAATCTTTGTTATCCTCTTTAATCTTTAATATTTTTTTTTTGTTATCTTTTTCTTCTTTATGTTGTACTGATTGACATGATTAAATCTCATTGTACAGTGGTCTGTATAATGACAGTAGAGGCTACTACTGATATTTAGCTCTCATTAGTGCACTTGTAAAACTCTAAGAATAGTATATTGAATAATGAAAAAAAATGTATGATATGCATTTCTATCTTCCAAAAAAATCTACACCATAGTAAATTATAAAAAAAAAAATGAATTAGTTATTAGCATCAAACAGATTTGTGTGTTATAAATCGAGACTATAAATAGAAATTTGGCAAAACCTTTTCATTCTGTGACTTTTTTCTCTTGTATTTCTCTTGCATCCTCTTCCCCCTCTATTTCTTCATCTCCTCTCCTTCTTCCTCCTCCTTGCCTCCCTCGATCTCCTCCCTGCACTGCTCTGCTGGAGCTCAAATCACAGCCGTGGTCCCTGGCAGATGGAGGATAGGAGAGAGAAGCTCTTAACTAGCCAGCCTGTGCCTGTAGTCCCTGCACACCAACTGCTGCCTGCCTCCCCCCTTTGCCACCTCCTCACACCCTCCAGTCTCCTCTGGGGACAGGAGTATCCTCCCGGGGAACGGCATGTGTATTAGTTTATATCTGGCCTCACAATGGATGGAGAGACGGCTCCTGTTATTGCTTTAGTTGAGTTTAGTTGAAGCTTTGTGGTCTTTATGTGGCCCAGGCAAAGTCCAGGACTGGACAATGAATGTTTGTGCACTGTGGCATAGTTTCTCGTGCTGCCTTCGTAATTATGATACTGATGCTTCACCCTGTCTTCATTATTATCTTCTTGCCCTTGTTCATGCTAGCTAGTGTTAACAAAGTTAGACTGCCATAACAGGGCAATGTCGGGCATATACACTCTTGAGAGGTCACCATTCTATCGCAAATTCCTTGCACACTTAATATTCCAAGTTGGAGATTGGTGCTGGTTAATGATAAATGGACTGGGGAACAACCTCTCCCACCACACCTCCTCTTCTAATGTCAAAACCATCTGGCCTCCCTAACTTTGTCTCCAACTTTCTGTACATGAGCGGTCCCCCTGATGGTTAGCAGTGGAAGCCACTGTCATGTTCAATGTGTTGGGATGGGTCCTGCCCACTGTCAGATTGCACTGGTGGACTCTGAACGGACTCAGTGTCATTGTGGGGCATTTTAGACATTTCGGCACATCATTGTTGTTGGGGTTTTTTTTCAGTATATTCCATTTTTTGTGATGTTAATTTTCTGGTGTCTTTGTTTCTACAGTGTCGATAGTGTTGTTGGTTTGTCCGTGCCGTTGATATTTAATGTTTGTCTTAAATTTCCTGTTCTCCTGAAGAATAATGGAAGTCTTATATCGTCTTGTATATTCATTTCTGATCTTCTGATGCTAATGAAAGGTGCTCAGAGTCTAAAAGGAGAATCTGACCCATAGATATCTGTATTTAGTGTGTAGACAGTCTGATTCTTACATTACAGAGATAGAACTGGAGGTCAGTGACTGCTAACGCTGTGCTCACAATCAGTTGGTCTTCAGAATGGCATTCCTACCTGTACGTTCAAAGCTCCACCAAGAACACATCCAGCTGATCTGAACACCAGGAGGGAATTCTCCCCTCTAATTTGAATGTCCAAGGAATCCTCGCCTGGGCTCTTCTCTTTCTATCATTTTCAATGACGGAGCCAAGTCACAGTGAACATTAGCATTAAACACCGAGAACGATGGTAAGCAGTAAATGCTTTCTGTGGGAGAGTTCAAAAAGACAATGCTTCTCATTCTTCTCATCTCGGCGTTTTGGTGCCACCATTCGCCCCAGGCTCTTCCATCTGAGCACATCTGGCAGTGCCGACTTTGTCCCGGCATGAGTTGGACCACCAGTAGCGGTCTAAAAGAGAACCCGGTTCTATTCACAGCATTAACTGTCTGCAGGAATTTGACACCCTGACTATCACTCAGAGTGTGTTCCGGTGTGTTTTTTAATGACTAATTCCACCAGATTGATGCTGCTGTCCATATGACCACTGTGCTGCCCCCAGGCAGGATGACATTGTCTGTGTAGCAGGACCAGACATTGATGTGGAGGCTGCTCAAAGCCTGCTAAAGAAAAATCAAAACACTGGTGCATCGAAATGTGCACACAAACCCACACAGCAGTTGCCGGTCAATTCCTGAGACTGATCTTCCTCTCAGGTCTCACATGAGTGACACTGAAGGATTTTCTTTTCCGGCGCCAACCTTGTGTCAGTTCCTGGCGGGTCCTGTCTGGAGACGAGCGACTGTTGTGGGTGCCACTTGCTGCAGGGGTGTTTGGAGATGCAGAGAGGGGACGAGGGCGGGAGACACACTGCCTGTCAACTGGTTGTGACTTGAGTCCGTCTGGTCGCAGATCCAAACTGGACAGCTCCTTTTTTTTTTTCTCTTTTTCTCTGCGGCTAGTGGCAGTCTCCGGCAGAAAGACACACGATTTATTGCCCCAGCTCAACATATGTTCTTGCTGAAGGTCACAGTTGTTCAGTCCAAAATGACTGAAAATGAAACCGAGCAAGTCTGTCTGGCCATGTCTACCACAAGAACTCAGTTTAAATCTAATCCAATCTACATATTTTAGAGCTGCAACAGAGTGGAGTAGGGGTTCAAATGCAGCATGAGGAAGCTTTGGGTTTTAGGCAAAGCTGAGTTCTTTTGTAGTCATCGGAATTCACCAGTGGGAAACCCTTCTAAAGGAAATGTCCCGTACAACATTGCTCTTGCTCAACAAGCTCAAACATGTTCAGAAGAGCAAAGTGGTTTCAGTTGAACTCAGAACACCTCCACTGATACCCCCATGATCAAACTTTGGATGGGAGGTGAATGATGAATGGAAAGATGGAGATTATTTGTGTGTAAATAGCTGGTATGTATCTGGGCCTGGAGCGACTCACTATCTCTTAGAATTAGATGTTGTTGTGGGACAGATTTTCAGAACATTAAAACTTTTTATCAGTATGATAATGATACGTTCAATTAAACAGGCGAGTAGTTCAAAATGATTAGCCATAATGTAGTATTGATCTGTTTTTGTTTTTAATGTTAGGCAGCATTGAGTTTCTGTAAAAACAAAAGTTTCCAACTGCTCTATAATGAGTTCAGAGCGGAGCAACCCTGCTAGCAATTCCTCTTATTTGGTTTTGGTTGATGACCCAGGTGGGGGAGGGGATTTTAAAAAGAAGAAAGAGAATTTCACCGTTACTAAACATACATGGATGTGATGATTGGCCATCTGGTTACAGAGGGAGGGGTGAGCTGTTCCGTTGCTTGTGTCTCAGTCACCAACTGCTCGAGTAGAACAGGATGAAAAAAAAAAAAGCATTTCAAACTGTGCCATCACTGGATCGGGGAGACGTGGAGGGATGAGGCAGACATGAAAGTTGGCCTATTTCATGGTCAGGCTGCGGGACCGCCGAGGCCCTGAATGGCAATGCATCTACTTTAATGTGACAGACAAGTCCCTAGGCAAAACTGGCAGAATGGCGGCAGGCAAGGGGACCCAGGTACTTGATGAGTGTGACACCTTCACCATCCCGCTGTAGAAATGTTGCTGCCGCACGCTCCGTTGCCTCGCTTTAGAATAACATCAAATAAATGCGCCTCTCAACCCGCCTGACGACGCGTCCCCGAGAACCTGTCCTCCCCAGCACTGTAGGGATCATGAATCTCCTTGTAGCCGCTCACAGGGTTTTGCTCCGATCACTAAGCACTTGCCTTTGGGACCCACCTGCCGAGGGAAATTGTGGACGCGGCAGAAGGTGGCAACAACAGAATTCAGTGGCAGACACATCCTCTCATTCTGACACGGCTCACCAAATCACGCAGAGAATGTGTGACATGCTCTGAGCCGACGTCTGAAGCCTCACACTAGACACGTACCGACAAATTGTGCTCTTCATGTGTTTGTATGAAAGCACAGGTACATAACTGCAAAAAAGAAAAAAAAATCCTTTGCACTCAGTAAACAGTTAGTAAACCACATCCGAATAGACCGCCTCAATCTTACCTGCCAGACGACAGACCACCAACTTTTTTTTATCATTGTACGTGTGCTTTGTTGTATGTTTATGGCAGGTGGCTGTCTATCAAATGTGCATCAAAGCTTGTGAGACAAGCATATTGGGACCGGAGGGCGACCTCTTGACGAGCACATGAATGCTACGTAACCCAAAACTGTACATGCATTTTGCCTGGCTTTTGAATGGTGCATCTGTTTTACTTCATGTGACAGACTGTGTTTGGCCGAATATGTTAAGAGCAGAATTTGTGCATGCATCTTTGTGTAAGCAAGAGCGACAAGTAGGAATGTACTGTATGTAAATATGCATACAAGTGTGTATGAGCGGCGGTGAAAGTAAATTTAGATTTGAAGGCTTCATTTCTACAGTTGTTGGTATTCCGGCTTCTGTTTGGGTCAGCAAATGTATGTTTGTGTGAATTTTTGTGCTTGGGTCGTATTTGATCATAAGCATTCAATACACTAGAGTTTTAAAGTGTTACAGAGGACATGTACGTGATATTTGTTTGCCTCTTTTGTTTCAACGCTGTGTTCAAAATCAGAACGCTTACTGACTGCACAAAGTGCATGAATAAGCTATAATAATAATTGGAAAAAAACAATGATCAAAAAATCAACACCAAGGGCATATTCATGTATGTGTCACATCTTCCAAATCTAGACACTTTTATCAATTTAATAGAGAGGATGTGAGCTGTTAGAACAATGAATAGTTCATTTAAGAAAAAAAAAAAAGAAACAGAGAGAAAACACAAATCAGAAAGCATCATGATTGTTTTTATGTTACATTTTGTTTCCTTAAATAGAGTTGCGCTTCGCTCCAGGAGGAGATTCACAAGATCAGATCAGATCCAGTGTGCCTCATTGTTCGTGCAGTGTTTGCTACTGACAAATATTAATCTGTGATTAACGACCTTTCAGTGAAAATCGTTCACTGTGTTATCAGTTCCGATCAGAAATACGTGAAAACAAGAAATGAGGACGGTTGTTTGATGTATCCACCCATGTCTACCTCACACACGGTCAGTGTCACAATCATCAGATTATCACGGAGTGTTCAGAACTACTGAGATATTTACTTATTGGTGACCTTTAGAATATAAATGAATATTTAAAAGTGAAAACAATTGTGAATGAGAAGAACTGCTCGAGCTCAATCTGCTAATGATGTGCAAATCAGGTGGCCGTTGTGTTTTTCACAATGCTGCACTAAACTCATTGGACTGAGCAGAAAGAGCACTGGACTAAAGTGGATACAATTAGAGGAATGATTTCTTCTCGTACTAAAAAATGCTTCAAATGAGAGATTGAATTTATCGTTTTCATGGAGCACTTTGGCCCACTGACGTCACCAGCTCAACTACATGTAAAGCAGCCACACATTGCTCTGGTAGTTTTAGCGTCTTGATCGCAACACTGGCGTCATTAAACCAACGCAAAGCCTCGGAGTGCTCTCCACTGAATAGCATTTGAACAAATGTGCACAGCAGGAACGCTTGTGTCGCCACACACCTCCAGAACATGATCAACACACATAACACACATTTCAGGTTACATCTCAGCTGGTATTTCCCCAACCTCCATTCAGCATTTTTTACATCAACTTCCTGCGCAGCATAACAATCACATGCCGCAACAAATTCATGAGAACATTTGTTGCCAACACTTTTAATAGCAGAACTTTTCTGTTGTAGTCCTGTGAGCATGCACGTTTAGGCGATTGTATATATTTTTAAACAATTGTATATATTTGGTGAGCTATATATTTACTGCGAATTCATGTTGTGAAAGTATGCAGAGTCTACAGGATGTATGTACATCAGGTGTCAGAAATCAAGTCATGGGACTGTTTGTGTGTCTCTCATCAACGTTATGAGAATGTGGTTAACGCCTTCTTAATTCACGAGTCCAAGGAAGTAAATTGGAGGCCGAGGATGATGTTCCTAGTACAGCATCACTGGCGTTTGTACTGTAGGTGTTGACATGACTAGCCAGTAAACTTCCTACCTCTCTTCAAAAAACAAATCTGGGACGTATACAGGCTCTTGACCTTTGCTATTACATGACTACAGGCTACTAAGTGTAGAGTTTA
Organism: Synchiropus splendidus; assembly: GCF_027744825.2. Lineage (NCBI taxonomy): Eukaryota > Metazoa > Chordata > Actinopteri > Syngnathiformes > Callionymidae > Synchiropus > Synchiropus splendidus. Next base: position 36,431,258 of record NC_071334.1, read on the forward strand.
GCGCAACCTTTATTCTATATTGGCCAATTAGGGGCCACGGGGCATTCTGACAGAACAAGCCCGTCTATGCACGCTTGTGAATGTGATCTGCTCTGTTGCATCCTGGGATCAGGATGGTCCAGGAGTTCATTAGACTGCTGCTCAGGAGAACAGCCGCAGGGAGCTGTGCCGGAGCCAAGCACTACCAGGCGGCGGAACAGTGAGTCCACTGGGGCTTCCGTTGATGTCCTCGGCGTGTTTGTTAACAGCCTGATTCCAGCAAGCAGCGTGAAAGCAGCCAAGTGTGAGGGGTGACCCTTGGCCCTCTCCTATTTTTAACAACACTGCCTTTCAGTCAAAGGTAGAGTTGAGCTGAGCACTTGTGGAGTGTAAATAATACTCATGTTCAAGCCGCTGAACGTATGAGAGAAAAATGTATGAGATGCCAAACAGCATGACACGATTGCTACGCTTCATTAAGATTTTTTTTTTTTTTTTTACCGAGCACAACGAAGAGACACAAGCCATTTCACAGAGTTGTATTAGGAAAATGCTCTTTTTTTTTTTTTTTTTTTTTTTTCCCGAGAAAGAGTTGGTCTTAAAACAACATAGCAAAATCTATCTAAAATGCCAAACATTTTGGACCAATTTCTTTTTTTTCATTTTTGGGGGCAGGACCGAAACATGTACAAGATTTGCTGGTGATTGGCGGCATCTCTGATTAGCGTCTGGAACATTAGGGTCTACAGAGTTTTGACCAAGTTGGAGAATATTATTCATACTAAATTACTCTTGATATGTGCTCCTGAAATATAGGGCAGTGCTTCTCAATTATATTCTATTGTAATGTCTATACATCCAACTTGTAATGGCAGCTGATATTTTAGCATCTTTTGACGTTCCCTTTAGGGGTTGGCACAGAAAGTCAAGCATCATACACAGGCAGACAAATAAATGAAACGCACAAAAATTAAACTTTCTTTCTTTTTTGTCCCAATAGTTGTTAAGAGTTTGCTTCACTGGAAGTCGGTAAGTTTTCCAACCAGGCCATCAACAGGTTTGAAGGTCAGATTAGCGCAATTGCGAACTACATTTCATACACTAGATTTGGCACCAAGCCTAAACATAAAACCGAGAGTTGAAGTGTTTCCTCATGGTGGGATCCTTCACGCTGACTTGACCATATGGACACTGGGGGAGAGACAGAAATAATTAAATAAGTGTTAAATGGGTGCATGCGGTGAGAAACTGAGCCACACTGAGGACACAACATGAACATGTGGAGAGAACAAGTCACAGTGGAGGGCACAATTGAGGACAAAAGGACAAGGCAGATCAGAGATGGAAGGACAAAAGAAAAGACTCAGACAATATCAGTGCAATTTTGAGGGAAAATTAGAAATACTTCTATCCACAATTTACTTTTAATTTAAATTGACCAACTTTTTCTTTACAGCAACAACATATTTGCCGAGCCTTTTGCCTTTGAAGGCTCCGTGGATTAAATTGGTTTTTCAAGCGATGCACGTATCAAACTTCCTGTCCGTCAGAATCAATGAATCCTTCTTCCTCCACTGTCACTAAAGTGAATAAGATGATTTTAACGCATACTAAAACACAAATAAACACCCTTTTGAATTAATAAAAAGTGAACTTTATGACGCCCACAACACAACTGGAATGAGGACAAACGTATGAGCTGAGGGACGAAGAGAAGGACAGCGCTCCTCAAATAAGCATGTGATGTCACACGGTTTACTGTTGACCTGCTGAAATGAATCAACAAATGTCATACCAACATTATATTTTTAACTTACTTTCACATTTTGGATTGGCTGAAAGTGGAACAGTCATCTGGGCTACTCATACTACTCAAAGCAGAATGTTTAGAGCGAGGCAACCATCTTGTAAACATTAACTAGTTACCTCTCAGCCTATGCAAACCATGCAGCTATTTTCTGATTAAGTGAATGCTGCGAACACATTCAGTCAAATGTGTTCGCGAAGACATGGAATGTATTTGTGGCATGAGAGATGAGTAAGAGTCATGGATAGTAGTTTAACTTCTGTTAATTATCATGGCACAAACGTCTTTTTATTCTTGAGACATTTTAGCAAAGATGCATTGTATAGAATCCATAATACTACAGGAAATTAACATTTCATGAATGCAAATTAGCCAATTGCAGATAATAGCAGTTCTTGAACAACCCCCAAGGGCAACTTACAGAGTGCACACGCACGCACACACACACACACATTACATTCATTCCATATAGTAAAACCCAAAACAGAACTTCTTAACTCTGCGCAGTCTGGCACAGTGAGACTTACATGTCTGCACGCGCTGCCACAGCACTTCCCTCTCTGAACGTGGGCATACTCTGTGAACACCTTGTACCCACTGGAAGGGTCGACGTACATCTGCTTCTTTGCCTGAACATAATGAAGATATTATTATTTAATTAGAGCAACACACAGGCACGTATGCTGGTGGGTGACCCTGCATACTTAAGCAGCACACACACTTGCAGACACAAAAGCAATAGAATCCAAACATATATCAACAGATTGCTTCGAGTCACGGAAAAGAAGGCATGCATCCCCTGCTTGCATAAAAACGGTACTAAAGAAGTCTATTTCTTATGATATTAGTAATTAATTTGTTCTGCGCTTTTGTGTGCAACGAAGTGGGTGAGAATCCGCATACACAGTCCTTACTTACTCATCCATAATAAGAGTCTGAGGGAGAAAGATTAGCTTGAGAATGTACGCAAGCCAGTCTTTCTTAAGGACACAGACACAACCACCTTCTCAAAGTAAAAACACTCACTGGCTCTGCAATCTCTTGGGAAGTTCAGAAATGTCATCCCTCAGTCTGTTTCAAACTGAGAGCCCATTCGCTGCTCAGCTTTGACAGGCCACAAAGGGAAAAATGCTCCAGGGCTTTTAGTGACATGGCCTGTCATTTCACATGCCAGTGCAGGGCCACATAGTGAAGCTGGCAGAGCCGGGCCCCCTCTGTATTGTGCTTTTCCCACCCAGACCCTGACACTTTCCTCCAGTCGTGACCAACTTGCCACAACTTGGCCTCCACTCCGAAGCACAATATTTACAGCAGAGGGGCCTAAAGGCATGATGATGACACCCACTCCTCACTGTCAGTGACGATCGGCTGTCTGGCTGCCGTTGATAGAAGACCCACTGCAATTCAGTGAATATTAAGGGGCTGGCAAAAAAGGTATCCACGTTAGAAAAGCAACCAGGTGATGAGATCGAGTGTAGGCAGGGGTGAGGAGTCAAGAATAAAGAATTAGAACACAATTTTAGATTGCAAAGAACGAAGATCTGACACAACCGTTTCAAAAAAGTGACAGCTTTTTGATCAGAGAATTGAGAGTCTTGACTTAGGTGAAGAAAAAAAAAATTAAAAAAAAATAAAAATTATATATATATATATATATATATATATATATATATATATATATATAGTACCATAGTACTATATACTATATACTATATAGTATATAGTTGCCATGCAACAAATGAGGAGCGAAGACGTTTTTCACTCCTGAACTGTAAAGTAAAGAAATTCAAATGCGCACTGTGATTAAAAGCATCTTACGGCACATGCTTCTCTGTGGACCAAGTCAATCTCCAGCTCCATCTCTGTCAACTGTCCGGCAACTGATTCCACGTCCACTGTCTCGGCTTCCGTCTCCGCATTTCCACTAACGTAGTCATCTCGACATCGAGTTCGGCTTTTGTCGGTCTTTTTCGATGTTGACCTTTTGACTGCTCGATCACATAACTGGACACGAAGAATCGATCTGCTTACATTCATCTTTACCAGAGTCCTAAAACACGGCAGTAATTAACCATGTCGGTGTCTAATTCACGGCAAATTCCAAGTATTCGAACAAGTGACACAAAGTTGGTCAAGTACCGTCAGCAGAGAGAGACTTCCTCTTCTTCTACGTCACTGTTCGTCATGTGACCAAGTCCTTGTTGACACGTTGAAACAGCGCCCCCGGAGTCAACGTTATCAGCGTAGACACATTCTCGCACACACTTTTTAATGCAGAGTTGCTGTTGTGAAATACCTCTAGGCCGACTATAAATTATGTTTCAATATTTTTTGTTTTGCCCCAAAAAGCATGGTAAACGTATATGCATATTTTTATGCTTCCATTCCAGTAATAGTTTTGAGAAACATTCTACTCTATTCAATAACTGTATGTCTGAAGTCTAAGACCATTAAAAAGTGGTGCATTAAATTATCAAGCCAGTTTTGCATAGAATATTTTTAATTCCTTTGTTAATGGTCAATCATGGAATGAAGTTGCATTTGTAAATGAAGGGTCATTCCAGCTCAATAGAAAAGATGCTTTCCTGTTCGCACTCCAGATGTTGTTGTCTTTGTCTTTGCACATTTACATTTTCCCTTAATTTATTTTCAAGTTATTGAAGATTTTAGAGTCACGAAAAAGGGTTTTGAATACAACTAGAATGATGACTGTAATTATGTATAGAAGTAGTCCTCATAAAAATACCAGGTTAAGTTCCTTGTGAGACAGAAAGACAAATTATTGAAGAGGGCAATACGAGGACCCAAAAGTAACAGCATAAGTGAATTTGAATTGTAAAAGAATGGGTCACTGCATTTTTATTTGAGCTGAAAATACTGCTCCTCAAGCTAATCATCATTCTGATGAAAATAATGGATCAAAACATAACAAGAGGAGTACTGAAAGACTGATCTGCAGTTGTTATGACACGTAGCGGCAGTATAGCGCCACTTGTCTCTACTCACCAAGAGTAGCATGGTGCAGTGAGAAGGGTCATTGAAAAGACATTAATTAGCGTTTTCAAGGTTATTCAGTGCTGTGAGCCACTGCTGATGATGTGTGTGTTCTGGAATTGTGGGTAATGGAACCTGACAAGTGTCATTTGACTGACATTGTGGGGCCAATGGAGCAGCGGGAAAATAATACATAGAAATAAAGTTGACTTTTGGACAGCCTTAGAGAAACATTGACCTCGAAATATGGAACTCTGGAGTTGTTGTCAGTGTGTTTCCTGTTCCTCATTACATAAATCTATAATCTTCGAGTTTCCTTCCAACAGGATCTTACGTCATCCTTTTACTTCTTCATTGTTAAGGCATCACCCTTGCTATTATCATTTCATGCACATTGGGATGCTTGAGCCAGTCACTGCAAGATATTTACCTTCAAGTCAGCTCTTTGAATACTGGCACAGATCCTGGCGGACTTACTAGAGAAGAGCGTACATGGATTTCAATTGACCACACAAGCAACCGTTACTTGACCACGGAGCTAAATGCAAACACTTGATTGTAAAAGGCATGTCTAATCTCATTTCACTTTTGACGCATACAAGTGAAATAACTCACTCATGGCTGTGCCCAGTCAAATGTATGTTGCCAAAGTAAAAAGATATGACCTAATCCCGACCTGGGCAAAGTGCAGCCCGGGGGCCATATGAGGCCCGATGCCTGTATTTACGTGGCCTATTTGATGTCAGACTAAAACTATAACTAATATGTAATAACCTCTGACCTAATCCGTGCTTGATTTAGTAGGAGTTACACACACTCTTCACTTTGGACATGTGGAGGCAATTATAACAATCTCAACTTGTGGTTTCTGTCAATGAGTAAAGAAGCTTACATTGTTCAAAAGCTGATGTAACAAAATTATGACTTCAATGAGTTAGACATACCCATGCTTGACATCTTGACACCCTCACGATGTATTAATCTCTTATACAAAAGGACTTTTCTAAATCAAGTGCACTTGGTTGTAATAACATGAGTAATAAAAATAAGTAAGATGAGAGAGCCAAAACCAGGAGCCAAACTCCTCCCACCCAATCAAGTTTTTTCACTTGTCACTTTCCATTCACTTTTGGTTGCAAATCAATCAACAAATGATTGATGGAGTTAAATTGATGCTTTTGTGCTTTTGTTATGTATTACTCAAAACACCTGAAACTTTGCGTTACCTAATCTCTGTTATTATTATTATTATAGTAAAAGCGAATACAGTGGTACCTCGGTTCTCGACCACAATCTGTTCCAGAAGGCTGTTCGAGAAGCGATTTGTTCGAAATCTGAATCCATTTTTCCCATTACAATGAATGGAAAAAGAAACAGTGTGTTCCAAGGCTTAAAATAGGCTTTTGTAGGAGTGAATGTAGAGTGTCTGCTGCAGGTGCGCTGTTCGTCTATGTGTGTGGCTGCTGCATGTGGGAGGGGTTGCCGAGTGAGTGACGTCTCTCCAGAAGTGAAGAGGTGCCCGGTGCGTGTCCAGCTCTGAATGTGCGTTTCTGTGCAGTTTGGCTGTGACAAAGTCATAAACCAAGTAACGCTCTGTCCGAGACTCGTGTCATCCCTGTCTGAGCTCCAGCCGACAACAGGACATCAAACCCTGGAGTGCGCGTTCCAGCCTCGGAGGTGTGGAGAGCGAACACCTCCCCTGTGACACTCTACCACGGTCCAGTGTGGAGACAGGAAAGGTTTTACACCTCAATATGAAGAAAAAACAGTCAGTAAATGTAGCTAACAGGACACGTCTGCATACAGAGGCTGCGTTATAAACAATAATAATTTAATAATGATAATAATTTTTGTTCGAACTCCAATTTGTTCGAATTCCGTGACGTTCGAAAACTGAGGTACCACTGTACTGAGGAAAAAATACTTCAGGAATGTTTATATTACTAATACAGCCTATATAAGTATCAAATGAAAAAAAAATTCAACAGCTCCTTTGAATATATGTTACTGCATCTCTACTTAAATACAAACTCGATCCTCCAGCATTTTGGGAATGAAGGACAAAAGGTGTTGCTGTTAAGGCAGCGTGTTAGATAGTAATTAGTTATCAGTAACTGCCAAGGCATACTTTATTAATCATGTGGCATTCTGATAAAGCTATGTTTAAATCCATTCCTCTTCATTTGTTTTTTAATGAATGGTTGTGACACAGCATTTCCACTTCATACTGGGCATTTATGAACAGTTGTCAATGTGGTGGGGGCCGGGGTGCAGCCATGGGGTATCTCCTGTCTTGCCATTGGACTGGTTAACTGCAGTTGCAGCTCCGCTTGTGAGGTGTGCATGCTTGTCATGTGTGAGCGCTTACTTTCTCAACACTTCTTTCTTTCAGTGGGAGAGATCCCATCCAGGTGACACTGAACCTGTGTCCTTTCTGAGTAGAGTTTGTACGTTCCCGTCGCGGCTTCTTCCTACAGTGTCAGTACACACAAAGGCTGCTTATGTCATTAAATGTGGGAGTTCGTGTCCATTTGAGCTTTGTGAAGGTAAAGTCAGTCAAGTCGAATGAAGTCAAGTTTTGCATCCACTGTGCTCATGTTCCAAACGTTCTAAAAACAAACAGTCCTTCGCTAAGTCGTAGAATAATGCTGAAGAGAAGTGCCGCTGCAGCAAGGTGGTGATGTGACGCGCTGACGCCATCAAAGCTTTGACAGCACTTCCTGGTGTGTGTTTGTTGTGCTGTGTTGCCGTTGCTCATCCAGGACACTTTCAGAAGACGGTCCGCACCGCGCCACTGGTGATGTGGTCGCGACACCTCTCCGTCGGTGTCAGATAAGCAAGAAGAAGCAACGGTTTAAGGTCGAAGAAGAGCAGGGGGTATCCAGACTGTCGGACAACTGACCAGGGGCTGTCGCGATGCGGTAGCTTCACCATGGACAGCAGAATAAAGTAAGACTTCACGTTTCGGTCGGGAATGTCATACTGTCGTGCGAGAACAGACGTGAACACGACGCTGAGTGTGGACTGTGGCGGAATGTCGGCGTGATATGAGTCACCTCCTGCGGTGGCTTTAACTATCGGGCCAGCTGGCGACATAACATTTGGGTCAGTGTGCTAGCTGACCACCAGTTAGCATCCAGCTGGCTAACCATGCAGCTAGTTAGCAGTGACATGTAGCCACGTTCAATGTAAAGCAAGTTCACATATTGCTAATCACACTCAACTGCTTTCTAGTGAAGGCTGAATGGTCATAAGTATAAATAACCATTGCTAATGTCTCTGTGGAGTGTTGCCATGCCAACTGATGTTTCTGAGCGGTTGCTTATGTGGGGTACACCAGACTCAAGTTGTGTTTATAACTCCAGGTTTGTATATGTATGATACCGCTCCCCAGTGCCATCCTCATTGGCTTTGGGAAATGTATATTTGAGACACCATCATTTTGTTTAATCCAACCAGTGAAGTATTTTATTGATCTAATAATGTGCATCTTTGCGTCTTCACCGAAGATGACTGAAAAATAAATAGAAACAAGAATATTCCAACTGCATTTACCAATATTCAAGGTTGAAATAAAAAAGCCAAATTTAATTGAAATTGTATTTAATAATCACAATACTATTGGAAACATTTTCACAATGTGTAAATACATTTAAATAAAAAAGTGCTGTTTCATACACTAAAAGCACACTACTTGGTTGTATTATTTCTAGATTCTGTTAGTTTTTAGAATATTATATGTTGTAATGTCTTCTGGAAGCAGGGGTGAAAAAAGCTTTTTTTTCACAGAGATGCTTCTGCAAGAAAAAGTAATACAGACACCACAACAAAACAGTTATCACAGATATAGATATGATGACGACATCAATTGCTGTGGTGACATGATGCGGTTTTAGCTCCAGCACAGTTCATAGTCCAGTCGAGACTGAGAAGTTCTTTGATTATAGCTTACTAATTTAGCTACATGTTGGCTGCAACGAATGACTATTTTCATAGTCGACTAGTTACTGACGACCTTAAGCATATAAAGTCAGCATGTGAGATACCGAAATCAGAGCAATGACATTAAACCGCCAGTGACTAATTTATTAATCAATTTTTGTGAACTACGTCGACTATTTGTTGCAGTGTTATGGAAGGTCAGAACACATCTTACCGAAGACACATCATTTCAGTGCTCCTTTCTTGGAGGAGTTCCTGTTACTTAAGAAGTTGCATACAAGTGTTCTTATATCTTCACTTTTTTTTCAGGGAGAAACCAGAACGAACCTTTGACCTGATTGTGCAGGTAGCTTGTCCCAAATCTGAAAATGAAGGTAGGCGACGTATGTTTTTTGTACAATGGTTGAATTATATGACAAACTGCAGCAATAAAAATGGATCATACTTAAATAAAGTGTTTTGCTGTTTCAACCACAGAATTGAAGTAGATCCTAAATATACTCCAACAAAATTTGTCACGTTTTCACATTGAAAGTCTATACTTAGTTGCTTGTCATGAACCTTATTTTTTTAGGTTGTTACAGTAATTTTATGTTTTGCATCAGGGATTGGCTGCTTAGATTTAGTAGTGTGTTCACTCTCCTTAAGAACTTGAATGGTACTCCTAAGTGTGGCAGCAAGAGCCAGAGACTGTGCTGCATGACTTAAGCCAGTTCAGCACAAGAAGAATAATCATTATGTGTCCCGTGTGGTTATGACACACACGCCATTGTTGACTTTGTGAAATAACTGAGGCCAGGATGAAGTCAGAAGAGTGTAGCTATGGTGTCAACGTGAAACATGAGCTCAAACATGGCTCCTTTTTTTGTGTATATTATATTAATATTATTGCATATTGTTGTATAATGTTATTGCGGCTGGAGTTTTTAAAAAAACATTTCAATTATATGTTAAAAGTTGTTTTTACTGAATCTGTTTCATGTAACCATCACTGCTACTCATAATTACATGTCTGGCAGGCACACATGATGCACACACTTTTGGCCGTACAGCATTTTCCTGTTTTGCTGTGACCCCACTGGGATTGTTTTAGAAAGATGAAGCTTGGGTCTGCGTTTGCTTGTTTGCTATGGTCTAACAAGTGTGGTAAGGACAAGGGTGGATTTAAAAACCTGGGAAATAACTTATTAGGTAAAATTATGTGTTTCCTTAAGTCAAGTATTGTATTTCCACTGCTTATTACTGCAGCTGTCCATTTGGATCTGACATTAAGGAGGTGTTGTGCAGATGGCTCACTCGCGCAGATGACCTGACAAGGTTCAAAGTTATGCTTGGCTGTAGTTCTGATATTGGATTCTAAAGCAAACTAATAAATCACCAGTCAGTATCATCAAGCTCATATCCGAGCTTGTGCTCCCTGGAGCAGGACTGCAGAGCCATGTTTGCAAACCCCTCAGGCCAAATAGAACATGAAGATTCTACCCAGTACCTTGACTGTACTGCGCTTGTTTATCCAACCCTAGTTGTGATTTAATGAAAATGTTGGCTTCACGTGATTCATCTAGTATCAGTGAACAGGGGTTTTCTGCTTGTGGTTGATGAGGTTTCATCTAAAACTAGGTGAAAATGTATCAGTTCTTCTTGTACCTGTTCTGTTTCCCTTATTAGCAGATCTAGAAACTATGATTATTTCCTGCTTTAGATGATGGAGAACTTTGAACATCTAAAGTGTCTTTGAATGCAGCAAGCATATATTGCTTAGATACTTAGACCTTAAGATAAGATAGGTGGTAAAAAAAAGGCAAATATGACAAACTACTATCAAATACTACAGTACAGTCTAAAAATTTTCCATTACACTAACAATGATATGCATGTTTCATGGGTAGATAATCAGTGACCAAAATACTTTAGTTAATCAAACGTTAAAAATAAAAACTTAGTCGCTGTACAACCCAACTTGCTTAAACTTTGCCCTTCAATTATTATAACTAAAATAGGCTGTTACTGTAATGCTTCTAAAACTATTTAATTGTTGTGTAATATAATGTGTTGTTTTTCCTTCAAATGAATGTCAGCTGCTCAAGTATGCTGGCCATTTGCAAACAGTTCCTTTGCTGGTGTCAGTCTATCAGTAATGTGGAGATTAGCAATATCCAGTTAGCAGCCAGCTGTTTGTTCGAGTTGATATACAACTTGTTCTCCAGCTAAATTTACTCCAATTTTTCTCCAATTTATCCCTGCACACTTTTATAGAGCTATAAATGCCAGAGTTTCACAAATTTCACCCAGCCAACATACCTCTATAAAAGGAAATGCCAATGGAGATTTGAACATTTTTCTTATATATCAGTGACTGCATAGTCTGTTGTATATCCACAATTACATCTTGCCATTGTTCTATATTTATTGTACATTGTCCATGCAAGTGCAAAGTGATCCTTCAATTTACTTTGTTTTACCGTTTTGGGTGTAAACGGTCATTTACATTTTTTAATTCACATATTTTTGCTACCTTGGCTCTAATTGAATAATCCATTGGTTTTGTGCGTAATTAACTATGAACCACCTTGAGTGCTAAAATTCCTGTGAAAATGACAAATGAAAAAAAAAACTCTCGCACAACCCCGTACACACTGATCATTTATATCACAAATGATTACATGAATGTCCCTTGGTAAAATGTTTTGGCTTGTTTATATTTCTGATATCTTTCTATTGCTAATGCAACAAAGATTTACTCAGAACCTTTACATGCTTGGCTTTTTTTCCAGTACACTACTATTTCCAATGCTGTCAAGTTGTCCCCTTTGAGCTATTGGCTGTCTGGGTGTGTGCCTGATTTGAGCTGATGCTGCATCCATGCTCTGTTACTCTCAACACACCCTGGACCTGCAGGACTGTCATTTGATACACCAATGACCATCAACCTCACTACCATGGGAGAAAACTTTATAAATATGAAGGAGGAAAGATGTGTTTTACCACAGTATTCGTCAGAAGACATTTTTGTGTGTTGAGGTTTAGTATATGGCAGTGTGGAGACTTTTTGCATTTCTGTGTGTTGATATTTAGTTTATGGCAGTGTTAAGGCCTTTTTTCAGCAACTTTTGGCATATTGATTGTAAAAAGACATTTTAGTCTGGTTCAGTCATTAATGCCAAGTGACCATGCTGTAGTTGTTTTCTACAGTAGGCAAGCTTTGAATTTGCTTGCAAACAATCACAAAACATGCTGGAAGGTTTAATGTCACTTAAGTTCTTTAATTTAGAAACGATGCACATAAATGTGGTCAGTCATTACTCATGAATACAATTTAGTGGATAAGTAAAATGTCAAAATGCGTTTGTATTGTATTATACTGTGTTGCTGGCACCATAATAACCATCTCTGGTGGTTGTTTGTCTTCCTCCACCCCCAACCAGATTTTTTTCTTCCTAAAAAAACATTTTCTTCTGCAGTTGTAAGATATGAGGAGCTGACGATCTAATATGAGATCAATTATAAAATTGTGACCACAATGAACCCCAGTCTATGTACAACTTGGTTGAAAAAGATTTACACCTGGTCATCATGTGTTGCTTCTGGTTGATCTCTGAAAGATCTAATTGTGTTCCTTTCAATTTAACAGAGCACACCATAAGCTTTCATAAGCTTTCTTTATTCGATTAGAGCGGTTGAGTGCTCTCGAATGTTGAGTTTAATCTTGCTACCAAACTATTTTAATTACTATAGATTTCGGTGGCTGCTGTGTTGATGTAAAAAGATTCTTTTTCTCAATAAAATTTAAGACCAGTTATTTCTGTATTAATGCTTTGTTGATTGTCATCTGTATCAGCATGTCTAAGCAGATGATGTGGTTAAATGAAAAGAAACATTCATACTAATGTGTGAAATCCAACAAACTTTGAGTTTCAACGAACCCAACTTATGGCTTTTCATTTCAGGACATTTTACATGAAGGGTGATGTTCTCTTCACAAAAGTGTTGGTGGTGCACAAAGATGAAAAGCAGTAAATTAAGCACATGGCAGTGCTAATGGAACTGTTTGTATACTGTCTTGGCTCCAGACTTCTAACTGTAGATGTGTGAATAGATGACAGACAGTGGCCCCGTCCCCTCCCTCTGCTGGTCCGCAGAGACCTGGCCTCCCTGTTCGGCGTGAGCTCAATTCCGCTTAGCTGTGTTGGCTTGCTGCTCTGTGGATGCTCAGGCTGTGTGCGAGTGTTGCCTCAGAGCGTGACTGGCATGCTAGCTACTAGCAGCCCTGGCTACATAAAGCCATGTTGATGTAGTTCCAACTTGCTGCCAAAGCTAGCAGATGATGCTCAAGCTGCCAAGGCAGTAGGTGGGGACAGATGCTACCTGTCCTCGCTGCTCCCTCCAGCCAGATTGTTCTCTCTAACAAAGCAATAAAGTTCATAGATTGGCATCTCATGTTTACAACTGAATTCACAGTCTACTTAGAGGGTTGACTTACTATGTAAGACTTTGAGGCCATCCTGTTGAATTATATAGCGTTTTGCTGTTCACACTCACTCTGATATATTTTGAATGTTCTTTTTGTGTTTACTTTCTCTTCTCACCCTTTTGAAAGGACAGGACTTGATTGGTATTCCAAAGCTTTGGTTTTACCTTACCATTCAGGAGTTCCCAAAAGGTCCTATGATATGAGAACAGGGTCGTATAGCACTCTTTTATGCGGATGACAAAAGTGATATCATTTCCAAATTTAACAGACTTCATGTGTTTTTTTTTAAACTACGTCTGAGAACATCATAACTGAAACCTAGAGGTCTTGCAGTCTCACCTGCTGTTCAGTCTACTTCATTCTGTGTCATAGCTGACTCCAACACCACCACAATGTTCATTCCTTTTCCTCATTCGGCTTTTCCCACCTCCACTTCCCACCCGTCGCACTCGTATCTCCTGTGTTGTTGATCCGTTAGAAAAGGTTGAACGTTGACATTCTGTAAAATGTCAGAATTGCTCCTTGACCTGAGCTCACTTATTCTGAAGTGTAGTTGGATCCGGGCAGCGTGTTGAGTTCACAGAAGGCTCACAGTGAGATGGGAGGCCATTGGAGTACTAACAGATTTCATGGCAGAGAGGAGGGTGTTGATTGATCATTAGAGAGGCCATTCTCCTCCTCTCACACCCCAGGGTCTTTCACTTTGTTCAACTCCAAATCCCTTTGTCTTTCTCTTTTGGCTTTGCTTAATTGGCTTTTCTTTTTACCAGAATTATATTTCATAGAACATTTTTGTCATTTGAGCAAAGTGTGTAAGGGTTATAACATTATGAATTTTTAGGAAATGCCCTCCCCCATACCTCCATTAAACATACTGCTTCTGGAGTCTCCTTGTGGTGTAAGGCAGTGCTCTTTTGTCTAGAATATTTCAAATGTGTTTTACTCACATAATTATGGATGTCCGATATTGACATTTGGCTGATATCCAATATGCTGCAATTGTCTGAACATATTTTTCAATAATGATAAAAACCAGTCAGGTAAAATGTAAGAACACTGCTACAATTGATGTTACATAAAAGTGTCAAACACAAACACAAACACATTTGGCGATATCGGTGTTCACTATTGGGGGAAAAGCCAATATTGATTACTCACAATTACCATGAAATTATGCTAATATCGGACCATCCTTACATATAATCTGCCTGGTTGTGACAAGACTGTACATTTTATGTGTTTTTTTTTGGGGCTAGTCTGCCATCACACTCCACTTTTGGTGCCTCCACACGTCAACTGGATGTGTCTACGTGTGTCTCGTTCACAAAACAAACAAACAAACAAATGCAAAATCCCTTTTGTACATCAGTCATTGTTCACAATTGCCCAGTGATTTCCCCCCATATGATCACCTTTTAATAACGTCAGCATCTGAACACAACTCAGTTTGGTTGCAATTATCCAGATGACAAATTTGGTGTGCTCTCCAGCCTTGAGCTTTTGTTTCTGCGCTGATTGGTTTGTAGTTTGTATTTGCTCTCACTTATCCCATTCATGGCTGTGTGGTGGCCGGATGCCTGCTGGCTGAAGTTCGAGCTCTCCTTCTTATTTGGAAGCAGTATTTTTGCTTGGAATCTGTGATATTTTGTCTTCAATTATCAGGATGTTCTGATGTGCATTTATGTCTGAAACCTCAGCAAAGAGAAGGCGTTAGGTAGCAATCATGATGTGGTTATAGCAAGCTTTTACCCAATAGTGTGTACAAGGATTATCCAAGGTGATGGTCAAGTTTATTTAGTGGGTTTGGCTTATTTAAATTCTTACCGGCACCGAGGAGTTTGTGTTTTTGACGGCATTGGTTTAGCTGTGTAATAACATAATAACATGAAAACGTGTGGACAGATTTGGATGAAAATTTCACGAAACGCGATATGGGACAAGAAAGGCTTTTTTTTACATTGGAAGATGGGAGCATTTTTTTATAATGCTGGATGCATTGTATTTCATACATACAGAATAATGTTCTCCCCACCCAACAGCCCTTTCCTTCACACATGTGCATGTCCTTGAGTTTTTGTTAGTTGTGTCTGTAATGTTGCCTACATTAGCCCAGTTGTTTTTTTTCCTCTTTTCATCTTCCTCCCTCATGTTGTACATTTCATTTGTTTGTACCTTGGATGGGAGTAATTTCCTAAATTAGTTTTGTTTGATTTACCAAAAAAAATGTTAAATATCAAATGGAGAAATCAGTAGTCCTGTATATTTACTCAGTATTGGTGTGAAAGCATCTGTTTTTTTAATAACAGTCTGACATACATGGTGTATGCCTATAAATTAGTTCAGAAAGTCTTGGAGAGTTAATAAGTTGAGCATTCTCACTGCTGGTGATAATGTATTCCGGCCGTATCGCAGGTGGGAATGGACCCAGATGTTCAGGAATGATGGTCGTTTTAGAGTGAGTGTGAAACGATAGTGTCTCTATGTGGTACTGTTTGTGAGAATATTTTGCTGTGGCAAATCTTGGCCTGTAAGACATCAGTACATGTATACGCTGTATATTTCAACCCAACCAATTGTGGCAGTTTTATACGTTGTTGTACGTTGTAACTCTCAGAGAGAAAACACTAGCCAAATTGTATGGCTTCAGCTGTAATGAGATATTGAACTTCTAATCAAATAAGACATTTAAACTAGGGATGCACCAATCCGATCCTGGTATAGGGTGTCAACCTGATACTGCCACTTAAGGTGGTAATGGGCATGAAACATTGCTGATCTGGAGCCGATCCTGGCAGTCCTCGCGGACTTCAGTGAATGAATGAATGAACGAATGAATGAATGGATGTCCGCAGCAGCTGCGCGCGTGTGTTGAGGGAAGTGCTTCATTGAACAATCGATTATGAAAAAGATATTTAATATCTTTTTCTCTGGAAGCCACCCAGGAAGTTTGAAGTCAATCTCATGCGTCATTTCAAAATAAAGGCCTTTTGAAAATGATGTATATTGTATGTGGGTGTGTGTCCATAGATATTGATATTGTGAAAAATCCCTTATGTTGACGACCAATCCACTGGTCTAGATTGAACTAGAGCACCTCTAGAAGTCACCCAGGAAGTTTGAACTCAATCTCATGTGTCCTTTCAAAATAAAGGCTTTTTGAAAATTATGCATATTGAATGTGGATGTGTGTCCATAGATATTGATATTGTGAAAAATACCCTATGTTGACCACTATTCCACTGGTGTAGATTTGAACTAGATCATCTATAGAAGCCACCCAGGAAGTTTGAGGAAGAATTTATCAATTCTTTTCAGTGAGCATTTGCTGTTGTAATGTTCAGATGTTAAGCTCCTTGATTTTTTTGTTCAATGCAGGGAAATCTTAACTTTTCGCCAAAATTTTTTTGTGATCACATACAGAGCTTGATATTCCCAGGGTTGTTTGGACTATGGTTCCTTATTATCACTGTTTACACCTTGTGTTGCACATGCTTTCTCTGTTTTTTGCACGTTTTATTTTATATTTATTTTGAAGAGTTTTCAAGGGTTGTTTGTTTTAACCAAACTTCTAGTAAATGTTTAAAAGGTTCATTGTTTAAATAAATACCAATGTTGGATTTCAATGCATTGCCATTTTTGCCTTTTACTCTAAGCATGACCAGTCCCATTGTATGGCACAAGGTTAATATTTGGTATCGGATCGGTATCGGGCGATTCTCAAAGCCCAAGTATTGGTATCGTATCGGGACCATAAAAGTGGGATCGGTGCATCCCTAATTTAAACCTCCTCCAATTGCGTTTTTTTTTTTTTTTAACTTA